>NC_136065.1:258660502-259301409 GCF_964261635.1 Lissotriton helveticus | reverse complement strand
GGCCAGAGCAGGTGCCAGGGAGAGGACTGGTGAGCACACTCTTAAGTGCACATGACGGTTTGGCTGGCCATCTTGGACCGGTCAAACGTTCATGCGGACTTTGCATGCTCTCCACTGGCTGTATTGCACAGCCTGAATGGAGAGCATGCACTGCCTCAGTCCCTCTCTGAATGCCGAACCACAGTGCTCAGACCAATCACAACGCTGCTGTAAGGCAGTGTCATGATTGTCAAGGGGAGTCTGGGAGCTTGAGCGATTCCTGTTTCCTGCTTCCTACTCCTGGAGTCAACCATGGAGCCGAAGAGGACCCGATAAGCAGTAGCCGGCCTCCATTTGTTTAAAAAAAACAACACATTTAAATTTACCTCCCCATACTCCTGCCCCCATCCCCGTTAAGTAGCGGCTGCCACTACAAATCAGGATCTCCTAAGGATCCTGTCCCACCTGCCATTCTCAAACAATTGTTTTGTGTAATAACTACTTCACTACTAATGTTAGTTGATAAATATCTTCATTAGGGACTTGTGCCTAAGACTTTTAAGCACATAGAAGTGATTCCCCTGCTGACTAAACAAGGGTATGATCCGAAGGCTTTTTTTTAACAACTTTATTAAAATATTTTATAAGAAAACATGACATGGTCTGCAGAGTCATCATACATAGCATGAAAGGCGAGCATCAGGAGGAAAACGGTATTATGCCACATCCTAGAGTCAACCAACACATCAAGTAAGGTCCAACATTGTCCCTGCTTTCATAACGGTGCAGAAAGAGCCTCCTTCAGCCGGATCTAAACAGAATATTTTATGCAAAATATGCAATAATAGGCAATATCAATGGAGCCCAGATGAGCCCAACTGGTATGAGGATTGGCATCGTGAGCATCAGGCGGGGTCTTCAAGGGTGTGAAGGAGCCATCACCCATAGATCTGAGGCCCTTGGGGGTTTGGCCATCATCAGGTGTATGCCACCCGTTCTATGTTGTCGTCATCTGTCAGTGGTGAATGGACGCCATGTGGTATTGAATTTGTACACCCTGTCCCGCACGATGGCTGTGAGTTTCTCCATGGCATAAAGATTCCATACCCTCTCCACCACGTTAAGCGAGGGTGCCTCGGATTGCTTCCACCTCTGTGAGATACATAATTGAGCTGCCAGACGTAGGTGTGAGAGAAGCCATCCTAACGGAGTTAAGGTTGGGAAGAGCCAATGAGCTTCCGGGTCACCCAGGAGAGCCATCAGTGGAGCACAGGGTAGTGAAATACTAGTGATGGAGTGTATTGTAAGTAAGACTTCTTTCCAAAATGTTTGTGCATTTGGTCATGCCAATCATGTGTGCAGGAACGTTACTCACCCGCATCCTCTCAAACATTTTATGCTTACCGACTGGCGTCAAATACAAATGTGTGAGGATTATGTAGGAGTTCTCGTTGTATCGGAGGCAAATAGAACATTTAAAAGCCCTCTGGCATATTGCCCCCCCATATTTAATAAGTAATATCAGTAGCTAGGTCTCTCTCCCATTGGGATACCTAGACATGTATCTGTGGTGGAGTGAGATTAAGGATGTGGCGGTACAGCCATGAGATGCCTGTATGTCTGAGGTTGGTGAGGTATAGGATTCAATGGGTGTCTCTTCTTGCAGCATGACTAGGCGGGCAGAGGGCCTCCAGCCCAATGTAGTGCCCACCCGAACCTGTAAGACTTTTGTCTAAGCAAGGTGTACTTTGTGAGTACACCCTCATTGGTTTGTGAAATTCCCCTACATATAAATGTCTCTCAAAGGAGGGGGCTGACCACCATCTCAACTAAAGGAGTCAGGATGAGCCGATGGAAAAATTGAGATTATTAGCTAAGGGGGTAAGAGGGCAGTGGCAGGCCAGGAACATACGTCTCCCATGGACTGCTCGCCAGTAGGTCAGTAGGGTGGATGTCAGCGGGAGGAACGGGGGGTGGGAGTTTGGGCCCAAGTTGATATAGGGAGCCACAAGAGACCACCCAGGGAGACCGGGAAAAGACCTGCTCCACCTGCACCCAAGGTTTGTCATCTGGATTGGATATGTAGTAACATCAGGAAATCCCAACCCTCCTTCTGCAATTGGCCGTAAAAGAGTCACCCCCGCACCCTCGGTGATTTGCCTCCCCAGACAAAATGTAACATTTTGTTGCGTATCTGTATTTGTGTCTGTTTGGGAACAGTAAGGGGGAGGGGCTGAAGAACATAGAGCAAGCGAATCATAAAATTAATTTTGAGGCAGTTGATTCGGCCCACCCATTAGAGATGATCTTTTGTTTGCCCCACCTGTATAGGTCCTTGAAGAGAGTAGTAAGTAGTGGAGGGATGTTGCTTCATATAAGGCTGTTGTGCATGGATGTAATTATATCCCAAGATATGTGATCTCAGAGGTTGCCCATTGAAAACCTTCTCTCGAATAGACTCCCAGAGGCTATCCTGTAGACCTCCCACCCTCACACCACAAGACTTTTAGAAATTGATCTTAAATCCAGATGCCCGGGCAAATAGGTTAGCTTCTCGCATCATTGCGGGAAGGGATGAGTTGGGGTCGGTGTTGAAGCACAGGACATCATCAGCAAAGAGAGCTAACTTGTGCTCCTTGCCCTCTATCAGCATACCTTAGATTGTAGAGTTGCTCTGGATTCTTGCTATTTGGGGTTCCATAGATAGTGCAAATATCAGGGGGACCAAGGGGCAGCCCTGATCGGTCCTTCTAATGTGAGTTATAGTTGACAAAAAAGAGGCACTGACCTTTAGTTTTTCAGCAGGTTTTTAAAAATTGGCTTGGATGAACGTTTTCATTTTCAGGCCAAAGTGTATATTATTCAGGACCTTCGACAGGTATGCCAAAATCTAACCTGTCGAACACCTTCTCGGCATAGAGTGATAGGAGTGATAGGTTGGTTCTGATGCTCCACTACTCATAAGTGTGACAGCCAAGCGAGTGTTGTCATTGGCCTGTCTATCGCTGATGAATCCAAATTGTTGGGCTGCTATGAGTGTCAGCCAAATGGGGTGAAGTTGCGTTCCGAAATGGACGTAAAAAGCTTCACCATGCAATTCAGAAGCATAGTTGGGCAGTATGAGGTGCAGCTCATGGTGGGCTTGTTAGGCTTCAACAGGAATTGTAAGATGGGAGTCAAGTATTGTGTTGGATACCATTCCTGATGTGAGGAAATAGTTGAACTACTTCATCAGGGATGTGGCCAACAGGGAAACAAAAGCTTTGTAGAAGGTGGCTGCAGACCCATCAGGGCTGGGGGCCTTGCAGGCCAATGGATTACTAATGGCTGCTCTAAGCTCCTGTAAGGTAATTGTATCCTCCAGAAGACACAACTCTTCCTCCCTATGAGGGGGTGATAACCTTGAAGGTGGTTATCTTGGTGTTGCTCATTTGTGGAGGACAGAAATAATCTCCCCGTCTCATGGTGGTATCTACCATCTTCGTCCTGAACTTCCTTTATGTGGTTATGTGCTGAGCATATGCGTATCTTGTAGGTGAGCAGCTGATCAGCTCTGTCCCCCTGTTCGTAAGTAAGGTTTGGCCTACATACAACAATTTCCTGCCCACCTCCTTCAATATTAGGGGCCAGATGTAGGAGCCCTAATACCGGTCGGAAACGGCCGATTTCTGTCGTTTCCGACCGGTATTAGGGTTTTCAGATGTAGGGGGCTGAAAATTACAGAATCGGTATATTTACCGATTCGGTAAAATTACCGATTCGGTAAATTACTGAATCGGTAAATATACCGATTCTGTAATTCCAAATGTAGGTGGCACAGTTTACAGTGCTACAGGCCCTTAAGAGTCGGTATTTTACCACACAATCCTATTGTGTGGTAAAATACCGAATTCAGGTGTGCATGCACAAATGTGCATGCACACCTGTGCAATGTGACACACACACATGCCCTTAGGGCATGTATGTGTGCCACATGTCACACAAGCTTGTACTTGGGGTGCTAGAGGGTGTCAAAGTGACACCCCCTGCACCCTTGCAGGATTCGGTATTTACCGATTCGGCAAATACCGAATCGGTATTGCCCATTGATTCCTATGGGCTTCAAGGCCCATAGGAATCAATGGGCAATACCGATTCGGTATTTACCGAATCGGTAAATACTGATGAAGCAAAGCTTCGCATATTTTGCGACCTTGCCGAAGTCATGAACCTCGTCTATGTGTAACAAGGTAATAAGTGTACGTCTTACTAACGTTTATATTTAGTTTGAATAAGGATTAAGAAGCTTGCCTATGTGTATTCCTAATGATTTTAATCCGTGTCCGTAAAATATGGCCGCCGCTTGTATTTAGTTACTGCGCATGCGTCAGCCACACTCACGTGTCCTGACGGGTCTGCAGAAGTGGAGGGAAATTTATGCGCATGCGTAATTCATAGCTTTGCCTACAACGTGGTACTGCTCGTGCCACTGCTCTTGTGTATGTTATGTGTAGCTAACATTTAGACTGTATAAGTATATTTTGTAGTGATAAGTTGAAAGTTCAAAACCAAATGATGTGTTTTCATAACGTTATTTCTATGTATTAATTTGTTCTCGCTTACTTTTCATGTACCGCGGGGAATGGGGGTCTGTTTGTACCGATGAGCCATCTTGGAGGTCCCTTCTGCGCATGATCGCTTTTCCAGGGACCTGACAACTTTGGCTGATGGAACTTAGCCAGCTGGCAGTGATGGGCAAGATGCTCCTGAGAACTGACCTGAAAAACCCAGGAAAACAGAGACAATTGTCCTAGCTCGGCAACAATGTAAATTGTCACTCATATTTCTGCACAATTTCTCATGGGAACCCCAATCTCGCTAGGCGGTACCCAAATATGTAAATGTAGCATCTAAATAGACTGATATGATTGGTGTGTTACCCAAAGCCTACCTTAGGACCAATCGAAATTGGGGATTCTGACACTTTGCAACATTTGGGGGGTGGTACACTGACCCAAAAGAGTATATCTACCCTGGGTTCACCTAGGGAATCGTCCGACTTGTCTGGTTTAGCTGACCTGTCACTGACCCATCGTACTCAATAGGTGACTGAAGATACAGAGCGCTGCGGAGCACTCTGTCCGAAATTGACCATAGACTAAGGTTTTACTGAACCTTAAAGTGCTGGCGAAGCACTTTGCTGGGAGTTCGCTGACCCAATCGGGGTCTTGATCGATAGCTGCAGAGAGGGTGGAACGCAGGCGTTGCTTCCAAACTGCGGGTGTGGTCCTGTCCTGAGCGGTCCTGTCCTGAGGGTTCGCTGTCCTGTCCTGAGGTCCTGTCCTGATTCCTAATCTGAGGGTATCCTGTCCTGTCCGGGGTGTCCATTCTGCACCTGCTGTCCTTTGAGGGGTATCCTTCCTTGAGGGTTTCCTGTCCTTAACTGACCCGTGGCCAGGGTTTGGTTTCCACACCAGTCTAGGTAAATACTGCTCTAAGTTCCTTAAAACTTGCACCTTTCTATATTTCTGTCTTTTGCTCAAATAAAGAGACATCTTGCATACGTTGATTTTTCCATGCTTTTGCCGCAAACTATTGAAACGTAAAGTCATTTGCATAATTTTTCTTGATATGTTCTCATGTTACCCTATCTTTTAGAAATCATATTTTGCATTGCAGTCTGTCATTTTCTGATATGGTCTAGAACGACCTTACTTAGATTTTCTAAAGAATTCCTGCCTTGAATGCATAGCATATTTCCTTTGCATCTCATTATTGCATTTTAATGATTACCCTGACTTTATTTCTCTATAGTTATGTACTTTTCATTATCTTGATTATCGATTGCCTTATTCTTGTAAATCTCATGTTTTCAGAAAACGAACTTTAGATAAACATTTTAAAACTTCCAGTTGTCCGTGGTCATTTACAACAGTATTGAATGTCATTTTGAAATTGCATTTGCTGCCTTTCCATTTACAGCTAGGCCCCTGATCCATTGAAGTCATAGGTACCCGTGTCGGTGGATGGTAAGTCGGGTACACTAAGTAATAACAGTAGGGAACACACACAATTGGTAGCAGCCCGTGAAGTCGCCTGGTCAATGAATAGTGTGAATTGAAAGTATATGGGCCCTGAAGCCGGAAACGGCGAAATCATTGGCTGGGTGACCTCGCGCGCTCAATCAGTTTTCTGGTAGATCAGAGGATGGTTAGGGACTAGCTAAAGGTTAGGCAAGATTAGTTAGACTAGTTAAGTCGGTAGCTGCTAGTACATTAATGCTGCTATAAGAGCGGCTGTTCCGAGGGGACTGATCACTCTCTTGTGAATACGCTGCTAAAATCAATGAATTGTTTTTTCATTATTATTCTTGTTCTTATATTGTTATATGTATTAATCCATGCATTTGTAAACCGTATTGTTTCTTGTTGTCCGAACTCCCCGGGGAATTGAAAGGGCAAGTGGTGAATAGAATCCATTGTCCTGAGGTCACAGGCTTAAGGAAAGTTAGGTGCAGGTTAGGATAACCGGGAAGCACTAACTAGGGTTTTTCTGAATACGTGTGTGAATAAATGTCAGTAACGAGGTTCATTGGCAAAATTCCCATAGTGGCGTAACCTAGTAAGGGTCACATCGGAAGAGTAGCAGGTTCATCGGAGCTTGGGTGAAAGCAAAGGGGTCCGCTGGGAAACCTTAGACTCGGATATATCCCGGAAAGAAGTGGATGAGTTTAGGGGAATAACAGGGTCACCGATGCTAGAGTGAAGGGTAGGCGGAAGAGATCTGCCCGCAGCGCGTGAAAAGTAAATGGAAGTAGTTTACTTGCAGTAAAAGAAATCTTTCCTGTCTAGACACTTGAGCACTGTGGCGAATGTGTATTTGTTGTAAAATAACCAAGCACTGAGCACTTTAAAAGGAAAGAAAGTTTCCGTTACCTTGTGAAGGGAGGGAGTCAGTTGCGAAGCGCCTCTGACGTCACTCCGTGCCGCGCTGGGATTGGTAGAAGCAGCGGGCGGGTAGCGGGGCTGGAATTGTAAAGGAGGGGTGAAGCGCCGGAGCGTGAGAACAGTCTCACGAAGGGGCCGCGCACCCATTGGCCGAAAATACTTGAACGCGTGCACCTCATTGGTCGCACGGAATTGCAAGACGCGTTCTGATTGGAGGTGACTTTGTAAACAGAGTTAAGCATAAAAATCGTATGTGGCACTCGTATTGTCCAGAGACTAGACCCGATCCAAGAAACCAAGGGTTTGAAAGGGATCAGTGGAAAGCTAATAGATGCGATAATATGTACGGAGCTAAGAGAAAGATGTCCCTTGTAAGCAGGGTAAAGAATTTCTTCAAAACGGACAACCCGATTAAGTCTAGAGAGGGTGTTACTATCCCGCCACCGAATACTCCTGCCTCATTCATGATGTTTGACCGAGGGTACAACACCTGTGTGTGGTTGGAGAATTGGGTAAAGTACACAAAAGATGACGGAGTATTGGCTTTTACGTTAGACGGTACTTTTAATGGCAGAATTTTATTTAATTTGAGAACCCGCATGAATGAATTACATCCCAGACCGAGACTAACGCAGTATTAGGCATTAGAGGAATGGGAAATTGAGGCTTTTGAAAGAGAGAAACCCCGAATGGACAAAGGTCTGACTAAGTGGTACCCAAGGCTGAAACAGGAGACTAGGGACAAGAGGATGAAACAGTGGAGACAGAGCATGATTGTTGAGGGTCTGTTTCCTATGATGCCAGCATGTACCCCGTCGGGGGGAGAAAAAAGGACAGAAAAGTGTAAGCATTGGGGAGCTCTTGGAGAGTCAGATGATGAATTGTTAGATGACATCTTTACGAGAAGTCCGCCCCCTTATAATGAGGGAGCCCGACCTTCCAGTGCAGGAGAGAATCCCCAGCGTCCATCTATTAAGGAGGAGGACAGATCCCTATGTAGGGGGGGAGGGGGCCAGGTATTGCCTTATTTTGAGAAACCCGAGCCCCCGGAGGTACGCAATATATATCCTAGAATGCCCGAGAGCTCAGAGGAAAAATATTCCCGTGAAAGAACATTTTACCCCAGACCTCTTTATGAGAAGGAAGAAAAGCCAGTAGGTTCAGGGGTACCCTTTTTGCAGCCTCCATATGGGGAAGAGCGCAGGTCGTTGGGGACAGGAACTTTGTTCCCGAAACCAAATTATGGTGGGGGTCCAAGTGAAACGCATCCTACTGCCCCGAGTCTTACCCCTCACCTGACCCCACAGATGATACCTGACCGGACATTAGGAAGAGTACTAGATGAAAGGGAGCAAGAGGCCCTAGCTAGACAGAGGACAGAAATAATTCAGAAGATCTCCCAGTTAAATACCAGTCCTGAAGCTTTGACTATTCCGGTAACAATCGGACCAGTGGTTCCGTTGTACGGGAATAATCAAGGAGGTCTGAACCCTCCGGTTATGAACCCGATAATGGCCCCGCCGAGGCAAGAGCCCCTACTGATAGACGATCAGTCCAGTGAGTGTGAGTCCGAAGTGGTGTTCTTGGATCTACCAAACAAACAGACCGGAAAGGGAGTGCAGAAGAGGCATAATCCTTTTGATGCGAAAGAAATTAAATTAGAATCAGCAACAGGGACTAGGAGTGTTTCCTTGGTAACGCCAGAAGAGATTGAAAATTGGAGTCGTGATTTAGAAAAACAGGCTCCGCAAACGAAACCTTTAGACCTCTACAAGCTGAGGGTAGAAATAGAGGAATTGATGGCAGGAAATGTGGGGTTAGACAGATTAAACACCTATTCTGAAGAAGAATTGCTGTTCATGTGTAAAAGCCTTACCAGAAGTACCAGGGTGCTCCACGAAAAACTGACCGACACTGCAGCTAGTATGGGGATAGATATATCGAGATCAAAGCCCTTGCAGAAACCATACCGAGCTGAGTTCTCAGATAAGGATTTAGAGAACTTGAATGTGTCAGGGAGGAAGTTGCAGATTAAAGAGTTGCTTGCAGTTTTGCAAAAATGGGGAGACGTGGAAAGGTGGAAAACGAGGTGGGCACGTAAGAAAGATGAGGCCCGATCAAGACAAGCTACCCCTGAGTTCCCTCTGAGAGAAGTAGACAAACCCGAAACATTATGCCCCATGCGGGAAGTACCAGGTGGGAGGTATGTGCACGTTCCATGGTCCAGACAGGATATTGTGTCCTTTACTAACGATTTCCCGAAACTGCGCGAGAAGCCGGTTGAATGGTACCGGCAAGTGGAAAGGTTCATAAAGGTGCAGAAATGCCTGTGGAAAGACCTGGACGGGTTTTTCGACATTGTGGTCCCAGTCGATCTATGGACCGAGTGTAAAATAGCCATAGCCTGGCCTAGTGAAGAGTATACCAGAGATAAAGAAACAGGGGAACCTTCTAAGGAAGTCATGAGAAAGTATGAACAAGTAATTCAGCATCTGAAACTAAAGGTGCCAGCTAAGGAAACGGATTGGACCAGGATAGATAGAACAACGCAGGAAAGAGAGGAGACAGTGCACTCCTATTATGAAAGGCTGTTGCAGGTGTTTAAAACGTACAGTGGTATAGATAACATCGAGATGAAGGACATGACGCACTTCATTTACAGGTTTGTAAACGGTTTAAGACCTGAAATTTGTCAGTGGATAAAAGATAACAAAATCTGTTGGCACTCCAAAAAGGTAGACGAGGTCCTGCGGTACGCAAAGTACTGCGAGGACGAGATGGCAGAAAAGAAAAAGGCTCTCAAGGAAAAAGTGATGTGGGCTCAGGTGAAGCTCGCAGAACAGCAGGAAAAGCAGTTGAGTAACATGGTCAAAAATGCAAAGAACGAAGGCCCTGGGGGAGGGGGAGGAGGCAAGCCCCGGCCCAAAATGAGCAGGGAGGAGGCTATGAAGAAATTTCCCTGCCATCAGTGCGGCGAAATTGGACACTGGCGTAACGAGTGTCCTTACTTGCCCGAAGATAACCCCAAAACTCCTGATTTAACTCCACAGACGCAGAAAGAGAGACCAAGAAAGACTCAACCACTGGTAAAAACAGTTCAGGTGCCCCGAGCACCAAAGCAAGTATACAGGGGAAAACAGGCAGAGGGAGATGAGATAGAAGTCTGGGAAAGCAATGAGAACAGAAATGCAGCAACTTCGCAGTATCTTCTAAATGATACCTTCCTTTGTGATGACCAGTACTGACGGGGCCTGAGAGGGGAGGACGAGGAGTGCGTACTTGGCGCCTCCTTGCCGGTAGACCAGTCCGGACCATACATTGAAGGAAAGGTTGACGGAAACGATGTCACCTTTCTGTTGGACACTGGCGCTACCCGTTCTACTGTGAGAACAGTGGACGTTCCAAACCTACCCCTCTCGGGAGAAGCCATCCAAGTAGTGGGTGTATCTAATCAATTGATTAGTACTCCTGTTACCAAGCCCATGGAGATCTCAATTGGAAATTTTAGGGAAATGCATAGATTTGTCGTTTGTGACACCAGTCCAGTGAACTTACTGGGACGTGATTTGCTGTGCAAAATGAACTGTACCATCTTTTGCACACCAAAGGGTGTGGAAATTCAGACCCCAGATGAAGACGGCATTTATAAATTAATGTTAGTCAGACCTGACTCGGAAATTAAACGAATGACTATGCAGGATTTGCCCAAAGAACTCCAAGAAGCAGTGAAGCCAGAGGTATGGGACTTTACTGGGAAAGATGTAGGGTTAATGAAAAATGTGGACCCCATACAGATAGCAATAAAGGACAATGCAGTATACCCCAATACTAAACCCTACAGGATGAATGCAGAAGTGAAAGCTGGTGTTGCTGTGGAAATACAGAAATTGTTAGAAGGAAACATCATACAGGAGGTGATGAGTAGTCCATGTAACTCTCCGATTATGGGCATTAAGAAGCCTAGTGGCAAGTACAGAGTAGTACAGGATCTACGAAAAGTCAACAAAATAGTAGTTCCCTGTTGCCCTATTGTCCCGAATCCAGCAGTGATTCTGTATCAGATTCCCTGGGATGCTGAGTGGTTCACCGTGATAGACTTGTGTCATGCATTCTTTTCCATTCCCTTGCATCCAGATAGCAAATTTCTTTTCTCATTTGCCTTCGAAAGTCACGTGTATTGCTGGAACCGGGTCCCTCAAGGGTATACAGAGAGCCCCTCTATCTTTAATCAGATCTTGAAAAAATGTTTGGAAACTTTAGTCCTACCTGGGAACTCTGTCTTAGTGCAATATATAGACGACCTCTTGGTGGCGTCTAAAAGTCATAAGGATTGTGTGATTGACACCATTGCCCTACTGAATCACCTGTGTGAAAAAGGACATAAAGTGTCCCCTGACAAGTTACAGTTTTGTGCAAAATCGGTGAAATATCTGGGGCACCAGATAGAAAAAGGTGTCAGAAAAGTGACATCGGAAAGAGTGAGAATAATTCAAAAGATGCAGTTGCCCCGTACTCAGAAAGAAATAAGAATGTTCCTGGGTGTGATAGGATACTGCAGGCAGTGGATTCTGGGATTTGCAGTCCTAGCCAGGCCCTTGATAAAAATGACTAAGAGAGGAACACCCGAGATTGTAGAATGGGATGATGAAAGCTTAACAGCCTTCACCAAACTACGAGATTGTCTGTGTACTGCTCCTGCATTGGGGATGCCAGACTATTCCAAAGAGTTTGCCCTATTCTGTGACACTCGCGATAATTGCGCATTGTCAGTCCTAACTCAAGAACATGGCACGACGAGAAGGCCTGTGGCATATTTCTCTGCCACTTTAGATCCAGTAGCTGCTGGATTATCAGGTTGTCTGAAAGCAGTAGCTGCTACCTGTGCCAGTTTAGAGCAGAGTGAGTCAATTGTCATGGGACATCCGGTAACTGTGTATGTTCCGCATGGAGTGGTAATTTTGTTGACCAGAACCAAAACTCAGTATCTCACCCCTAGTAGGCTGACTAAATATGAGAGGATTCTTGTGGGTGCTGCAAATGTAAACATTGTTAGGTGCAGTATTCTGAACCCAGCCACCTTACTCCCCGACCCAAAGGATATGGAAGGGGGGTGGATGATGAACATGATTGTATTGATCTAACAGAATTCAATACCAAGACACGCCCAGACATAAAGGAAACGCCATTGCCTGTGCATGATAAAGAACTATTTGTAGATGGTTCATGTCTAAGGCATGAACAAGGAGGCCTGAGTGCTGCCTATGCAGTAGTGTCCCTAGAGAAAATTGAGGAAGCAGGTTATCTATATCACATCAAGTCTGCACAAGTAGCCGAATTGATTGCTATGATAAAAGCTTGCCAAATTGGGAAGAACATACGCATAACAGTGTATACTGACAGTCAGTACTGTTATGGGGTTGTGCATGACTTTGGCCAGTTGTGGCTACAGAGGGAGTTCCTGACTTCATCAGGTACCCCTATTCGAAATGGAAAAGTTGTTCAGGACCTTTTAGAGGCAATCCAGTTACCAAAGGAACTGGCAGTGGTAAAATGTGCTGCTCATAAGAAGAGCATGGACAAGGTATCACTGGGAAACGATTATGCTGATCGAGTGGCCCAATGGTGCGCAATAGATCGGTATATTGTAAATCCAAAATGAGGGGGCCAGGAACCAGCTGCCAACTTCAAGTGTTTGAGGAAGTGCCTACATGGGATGAAGTGAAAGAGTGGCAGCAGGCGGCACCTTGGCAAGAAAGAGAGAAGTGGAAGGACGATGGGTGTAGACCAAGACGTGTGGATGGTGTCATTTTAGGTCCAACTGGTATGCCTGTATTGCCTAGACACTTACTTAGCACAATGGTGAGGTTGATACATGAAGGATCACACATTGGTAGGGACGCCATGATTCTAGTGTTCCAACAGACTTGGTACAGTAAAAAGTTCAGGAAAGTAGCAGAGTCCCTCTGCCAGAGGTGCCTGTCATGTCAAAAGATGAACCCAGGGAAGAGGACTGTGGTGGAACTGGGGAAAATTGGGAGGTCTGGGGGTCCCTTTGTAAGGATACAGGTTGATTTCATCACCATGCCCCGTTGTGAAGGGAAACGATATGTCCTTGTCATGATCTGTTTATTTTCAAAGTGGGTGGAAGCTTTCCCTACTCCCCAAAATGACGCAAAAACAGTAGCTAAGTGTTTATTAAAAGAACTGATACCTAGGTTCGGGGTTCCAGTCACTATTGAATCAGATCAAGGCTCACATTTTCAGAATGCAGTGATCGACGAACTCTGTAAGGCCTTTGGAATTTCCCAAAAGCTTCACTGTGCCTACCGTCCAGAGGCTTCTGGAGTAGTGGAACAAATAAATGGAACTATCAAAAACAGACTAGCAAAACTGTGTGATGCAACTAAACTGACCTGGGTGAAGGCCCTACCCTTGGTCCTGATGGGACTCAGAAGTATTCCTGATCGCAAGACAGGCCTAAGTCCCCATGAAATCATTATGGGAAGAGTGATGAGACAAGCATGGGTGCCTGGAAGCAAACTGTTGAGTATTACTGATGATTTGGTGCTTGAATACTGCAAGAGATTGGGTGACCAAGTGCGTTCTATCTCTCGCCAGATCGGAGAAGACGCCATCCTCAATCCAACGACTCCTCTCCACAAACTGGTCCCGGGGGACTGGGTGAAGATAAAGAAGCATACTCGGAAGAGCTGCCTGGAGCCAAGGTGGGGAGAAAAACGTCAGGTGATTCTGGTTACTACCACAGCAGTCAAGTGTGCAGGGGTTCCGCGTTGGATACACGCCAGTCACACCCAGAAGGTACCACCAGACGAAGTGCCTGAAGCAGAAGGACGTCCAGCAGAGGACTCTGCAGGAGCCAGACCAGAAGTAGCTGACGACGTACAGCCCAGTACCAGTCAAGCTGCAGAATCAGCAGACGTTGGCCCAAGGATAGTTGATGACGAACTACCAAGAGTCCAGCCTGCTGAAGGGGTCCAAGAAGCTGAGCCAGAAGTAGCTGAAGACGAGCTGCCAAGCATATGGCCAGAAGAGTGGATTCCCTTGATTGATCTCACCGAAGACCCCATCCGAACAAGTGAACGACTTTGGGAAGGTAGAGAGTGGACTAGAGAGGAAAAGCAAGGCACAGGCGAAGAACCTCAGACTCTTGAGATTCACATCAAAACTGAGGAAGGAGAAGGTCAGACAGGGACAGAGCACGTGATTGATACAGAACAAGTGAATAAGACTGAACAAGTGCCCGATACTGAACAAGTGAAGGATCCTGAACAAGAGAGGAATACAGAACAAGTGATTGATACTCCTCCACTGACACCTGATATCGGGAAGGGACAGACTAGACATAGTGTAATAGTTCGAGCAGAAGAAAGTCCAGAGATCGAAGTGCTTGAACAGGATCAGATAGAATTAGAAGAACGTGTTCAGGAAATAGAGTCAGAGACACTTGAAGTGCAAACACACAAATTACCTGAACAAGGCCAGATTAGTACCCAGGCAGAAGAAACAGATGCTAGCCCTGGAATTAGTCAGATAGAAGAAGAAGAAACTGAAGCAGAATTGCCACAAGCTAATGAAAATAAGAGGGCAAGAGAAGAAAACGAAGTCCAAGTACCAACCAAAAGACTTAAGAAAAGAAAGCATCTTGAGCCTAAATACATAAAGAAATTGAGATTGAGAATAAAAACAGTAGAAGAAAAACGTGCAGAAGAAAGGAGAAGTGCTCGTATAGCAGAACAACCAGAAGACACTTCCAAAAGAAGGAGTGATCGGATAAAGAGACAAAACAAAAAGTACAAGTCACCTGAATGGACACTTGTGTTAGAAGAGCTTGAAGATCTCGATATCACTGACGTAAGCGACGGAGAGCCCGTCCCTGAGTACTCTGACGAAGAGGAAGAAGAGCCACCGTGAATTTGCACAAAGTAAGATACTTGTGTAGAGACACAAAGAGGGGTTGAGAAACTTCTTCTGAAGCCAAAATGTCTGATTCAAACGTGAATGGTAGACCCAGTCGCAGCTGTTGCAAAACATGCTGCAAGGTATGTGTCTGTAGTATAGTTGTCCTGATATTACTGTGGATAGGACTAACAATTTTCATTCCCTTTGCTGTAAGCAAAGATACTAATATTGTCCCTACTGAAATTGTAAATACTGACAGTGAAGAGCTGACAACACAGAGTGTAGCTAGACATGAGAGAGCACTGAGACAAACAAAACAAGACTTAGAAGCATCAGATGAGGAAGAACTACACTATCATAGAATCAAAAACAGGACACGCTTAAATGTTTTCGCAAACTTGTTAATACACTATGTAGAGACTATGGAAATTGAAGATTGCTATGTCTGCATGAAGCTACCTACTTCTGTAGCTGAAGGTGTGACATACCATCACTTGCCACTGACATACGGAATTTCCTGTAGCATTTTAGCTAGTTTATTTTACAAAAGAGGACCGTTACAGTACTATTACTCTAATAATGACGTGATCTTTTCTGAGCTTCCTATACGTGGGAACTTGAATCCTGTACATACCAAAAGTGACGCAATACGATACATGGGGGATTACTTCCTAACAATAGGTAATATCGACATAGCTGACGCACACAGAGATAACTTGACTTGTTCTTTGCATGAGCAGGAAAAGATGTTCCTAAACATGGCAGAGAAAAGGAGAATTAAAATACAAAAGAAGGCTAATGACGAAAGTCAGAAAAGGCCAAAGTGGGCAGAGAACATGGAAGGCACCTCAACTGGTGGGGCGGGTCCTGCTCTGTTGCTGGATTTTGAAAAGAAAGGCAAGCTATGTCTTCACCGCGAGAAGACTAGCTATTATAATAACATTTTCATTGGTTCCAGTGAATGCGAACATAATTACAAGGTAATTGGAGGTTGGGGTTTCAAAAATGGGTCAGAGCCTGTGTTTCCTGGAATTTATTATATTTGTGGGGACAAGGCTTATTTCAAATTGCCGGATCACTGGTATGGAAGTTGCTATTTTGGCATTGTCTTCCCAAAAATATACCATGTGAATGGAGTTGCTGGAAGCAGTGAAAATACTAATGGCTTAGTGCGTAGTAAAAGAGAAAGTATAGGTGAAATTATGGGTAGTATTTTCAGTGCACTGATACCTGGAGTGGGAGTGGTTCTGAACACTCACAGAATTTGTAAATTGTCCACTATAGTGGATGTGTTGTCGACTGAGACAGCTCATGGATTTCTGCTGGTTAATACCGAAATGGTTGCGATCAGATCAATGGTTTTACAGAATCGACTTGCTCTTGATACCTTATTGGCGAAAGAGGGCGGAGTCTGCCGGATGTTGAAGGCGCAACATTGTTGCACTTATATTCCGGACAAAAGTGTGCAGCTCAAAAGATATGTGAGAAACATTACTAATTTGGCAAAGGAACTCAGACCACTCGAGGTTGATAGTGCCTGGAAGAGACTGGTAGATGGTCTCTCAAATGTAGGTCATTGGTTCGCTAGTATAGGTAAAGGCTTATTGCTCAAAGTACTGATGCCAATTGGAATTATAGGTCTCATCCTATTTTTCATATTTGTCTGTTGCAAATGCCGCAAGCACACAAAGAAGTATGAAGTGAATGCAAGAGAAGTAAATACAAGAGGAGTGAAACGGAGTGTGGATGAGCTCGAATTAGAAGAAATGAATAATCAGATCTATAAAAAGGTGAAGAATTCTCACCCTACCAAAACTGAACGAGAAAAGCTGGAGCGATTGCTAGAAGAGATAGAACTGTATAAAGTGTGAAAGAAAAGTTGGCATCTGGTTCCATTTATTTTGTGATGATAGTAAATATCATCAAAGAGGGGATTGATGAAGCAAAGCTTCGCATATTTTGCGACCTTGCCGAAGTCATGAACCTCGTCTATGTGTAACAAGGTAATAAGTGTACGTCTTACTAACGTTTATATTTAGTTTGAATAAGGATTAAGAAGCTTGCCTATGTGTATTCCTAATGATTTTAATCCGTGTCAGTAAAATATGGCCGCCGCTTGTATTTAGTTACTGCGCATGCGTCAGCCACACTCACGTGTCCTGACGGGTCTGCAGAAGTGGAGGGAAATTTATGCGCATGCGTAATTCATAGCTTTGCCTACAACGTGGTACTGCTCGTGCCACTGCTCTTGTGTATGTTATGTGTAGCTAACATTTAGACTGCATAAGTATATTTTGTAGTGATAAGTTGAAAGTTCAAAACCAAATGATGTGTTTTCATAACGTTATTTCTATGTATTAATTTGTTCTCGCTTACTTTTCATGTACCGCGGGGAATGGGGGTCTGTTTGTACCGATGAGCCATCTTGGAGGTCCCTTCTGCGCATGATCGCTTTTCCAGGGACCTGACAACTTTGGCTGATGGAACTTAGCCAGCTGGCAGTGATGGGCAAGATGCTCCTGAGAACTGACCTGAAAAACCCAGGAAAAACGGAGACAATTGTCCTAGCTCGGCAACAATGTAAATTGTCACTCATATTTCTGCACAATTTCTCATGGGAACCCCAATCTCGCTAGGCGGTACCCAAATATGTAAATGTAGCATCTAAATAGACTGATATGATTGGTGTGTTACCCAAAGCCTACCTTAGGACCAATCGAAATTGGGGATTCTGACACTTTGCAACATTTGGGGGGTGGTACACTGACCCAAAAGAGTATATCTACCCTGGGTTCACCTAGGGAATCGTCCGACTTGTCTGGTTTAGCTGACCTGTCACTGACCCATCGTACTCAATAGGTGACTGAAGATACAGAGCGCTGCGGAGCACTCTGTCCGAAATTGACCATAGACTAAGGTTTTACTGAACCTTAAAGTGCTGGCGAAGCACTTTGCTGGGAGTTCGCTGACCCAATCGGGGTCTTGATCGATAGCTGCAGAGAGGGTGGAACGCAGGCGTTGCTTCCAAACTGCGGGTGTGGTCCTGTCCTGAGCGGTCCTGTCCTGAGGGTTCGCTGTCCTGTCCTGAGGTCCTGTCCTGATTTCTAATCTGAGGGTATCCTGTCCTGTCCGGGGTGTCCATTCTGCACCTGCTGTCCTTTGAGGGGTATCCTTCCTTGAGGGTTTCCTGTCCTTAACTGACCCGTGGCCAGGGTTTGGTTTCCACACCAGTCTAGGTAAATACTGCTCTAAGTTCCTTAAAACTTGCACCTTTCTATATTTCTGTCTTTTGCTCAAATAAAGAGACATCTTGCATACGTTGATTTTTCCATGCTTTTGCCGGAAACTATTGAAACGTAAAGTCATTTGCATAATTTTTCTTGATATGTTCTCATGTTACCCTATCTTTTAGAAATCATATTTTGCATTGCAGTCTGTCATTTTCTGATATGGTCTAGAACGACCTTACTTAGATTTTCTAAAGAATTCCTGCCTTGAATGCATAGCATATTTCCTTTGCATCTCATTATTGCATTTTAATGATTACCCTGACTTTATTTCTCTATAGTTATGTACTTTTCATTATCTTGATTATCGATTGCCTTATTCTTGTAAATCTCATGTTTTCAGAAAACGAACTTTAGATAAACATTTTAAAACTTCCAGTTGTCCGTGGTCATTTACAACAGTATTGAATGTCATTTTGAAATTGCATTTGCTGCCTTTCCTTTTACAGCTAGGCCCCTGATCCATTGAAGTCATAGGTACCCGTGTCGGTGGATGGTAAGTCGGGTACACTAAGTAATAACAGTAGGGAACACACAGAATTGGTAGCAGCCCGTGAAGTCGCCTGGTCAATGAATAGTGTGAATTGAAAGTATATGGGCCCTGAAGCCGGAAACGGCGAAATCATTGGCTGGGTGACCTCGCGCGCTCTATCAATACCGAATCTTACAGATTCGGTATTCCTGATTTCGGAATTACCTACATCTGCCCCCTTCTCATTTACAGACTCTTAAATACCGAATCGGTAAAATTCGGTATTTAAGAGTCTGTAAATGGGAATTCCCTAGATCTAGCCCTAAGTGTTTAAGCTCTCCCCGGATGAGTCAAAGATCCCTTAGAGTTTTGTGTGAGCCCCCTTTTTAGGTCTCGCCTACGCAGTGCTCATGCGCTGCATAGCAAAGACCTTAAGCTATTGCTTTGGCTTTTCAGCCAAAAACGTGCATGCGTTCCATTGCCTTCAATGGCAACGCATGCATGTTTGGCGATTACCTTGCGGAAGCGAGCTTCACACCATATGTTTGTAATTAACTTATGAACACATGGAGTCCCTGGCTTGCTCCTTCAAGGGAAACGCTTTGTGTGCTCTCAGTGCACTCCCCCCACCCCTCCCACTTTCAGAGCGGGGCGCGCGCACGCTTGTTTATATTGCAAACGAAATTCTCTGAGTGGACAAGATTCCGTTGCTGCCCAGTGCATTCTCGTCCAGACCTTCTCTTCTGGCTTCTCTGCCCTCGATCCCGGGCTAATGCACACTTATCTCCAGTGCTATCCACACAAATGATCCTTTGTGTGGCTGACTCTTAGGGCTGGTGAGCTTTGTCGGAGAAGCGCTATGGCGAAGCCTCTTCGGTGGCCTTGCTTTTACACTATTCAACATCTGGCAGGCAAACTTACAGACAGCAAGCAGCCACCATGGGGAGTGTGGTGTCTTCCGCCATTGGTTGCAGCCCTTGCCTCACTGATAGCACTTGCTTACTCTGGGCAGTCTATAGGAGGACCCAAAATCCCCTGTGGATCTATCCCCTTAGAGGACTCCAGACCAGGGCACAGTGGGCTGGATGGAGGGCATATGGTCAGCAAATGTTTCCTGCTTCATTATGGCAGGCTGCCTTCCATGCGGAGGTATGTGCTCCCAGTCTGCAGGGCCAAGATGCGCCCCCCGCCTAGCTCCTCAGTGATGGTAGCGACCTCAATCCTTTTCATGGGGATGAACGCTGGCTGCCCCATGTAAAGGGTAGCAGCCTGAATCGGAGCTAGCAGTGTCCTCAGGGGGCAGGTTTGGTGCCCCTTCCTTGTCGTCAATGTAAAGTTGTGGGCCCCACAGCTTAAAAGGGTCATGTTTTTTTTTTTTTTTTTTTTTTAAGGGTCGTGTAATTAATTATTGGGCTGGAAGAGGGATTTATAATTGGTTCTGAATAACATTTTTCGCGTGCTTCAAATGGCCAAAGCAGGCATCCACTTCTGTCCCTACAGTGAAGGTATGGCAGGAAGATATCTACAACAAGCATTGGCATAGCCAATAGGTCTCGCCTTTGGGACCTTATAAGTATTTAGTTATGCTGCACAATATACTTGGTGCAACAACATCAACTGTTGCATGGCTAAACACTTAAAAGGTCCCAAAGGCGAGACCTATTGGCTATGTCAATGCTTGTTTATGTTTAGACTGGGCTTCTAACTGGGTTTCTAATTTTTGTTTGCAGAGTTTAGCTGTTCTTTCAAATACTGCAGAGTTTGAAAGGAGTTCCCCTCGAAAGACTGCTTTAACCATGTCCCAAAGGGTTTAGGGGACACATCACCTGTGTCGTACTTGACGAAGTAGTGTTCGATCGCGTCCTCAATGCAATCATGAAGAGTCGGGTCTCTAAATGCCATTTCGTTAATTATCCACGGTTTGGGAACGAGGGTTGGGGTAGATGAGACCCACATACATCCTCACTGGGGCGTGATTTGAGAGGAATTTGACATCTATCTTATTGTCAACAAGGTGGAGGAGCAGGGGTTGAGAGAATAGGAAATTATATATATATGAATAAGTTTTGTGAACAGTGGAGTAGAATATATAATCAGGCTTGCGTGGGTGATGGTGGTGTCAAGCATCCCTCAAGGCAAGGTCAATCTGGCTCTGGGGCAAAGCTAGGGGAGCTTGTGGTTCACTCTGATGGGGCCTGTAGCTTTTGTATTGCAGGTTGAGAGAGGCGTTGAAGGCCAAACGGAGTATATCGCCCCATGCAAAGAAGGAAAGTCTGGGAAAAAAATCAACACAAAAACCTCTTTTTCGTGGTCTGGCCCATAAATAGAAAAAAAGGTGACGGGGCATTGCCAAACAAACCCCATACGCCCACCTGATCTCCCTCTTTATCCCTGTCCAATTTAAAAACAAGGTGCGGCGTAGGGGTATTGCCACACCTGAGGTTTTTTCTTTAAATGATCATGTAGACTAGAATCGCTAGCCACCACCCTTACCAATACCAAGGCAGTCGAACCATGAGGGCCCTCCGAATCCGGCAAAGGGGACATTCCCAACACCTTGCGAGCGTCCACTGGCGTGCAGGCAATGACCTTTAGCAGAAGAGATGCTACTGGTAAATACCCTCCCACAACCTGAGATCCAGTGAGGCAAACCGACTTGATATACCTGGATTTCATAAATAGCAAACACATGGAGATGATGGATGGAGTGCTGAAACTTTTCAGACACTCACCCCCAGCCAGAGATCTGGGTTGAATCCATCATCGTTCTTTAGCTCACTTCGCCACCCCAGTTCAGACCCAGCTATATGCAAATTAGTCCAGCCCGAACTGCCAAGCCAGGTCTTCCCTGGACCGGTAACAAGCATCCTGGGACCGGTTACGGGGAACACCCCTCATCATGATCACACGCCTGCGCAGATCACCCTGAGATGGCGAGGCAGAGGATTACGGCACCCCGGGATGCCGCAATGAAGGTAAGTCTTTCTTCTTTAACCTTTAATGTAGTTTTAATTAATTCTTAATGGGGTGGAGGCGGGGGCTGGTCAACTCCGCTCTGCTGCGGAGTGGGCGGAGATTTGCTGACATGAAGCATCAGAAGAGGCGTATCCATCCCCAGGTTGACTTCATAAGTTTTGACAACATCTTATTGGATGGCATGACCAACAGAAGGTTGCGTCAGCCTGGGTGCACTTACCCCAGACTCTCCACCCAGTCACAAACATCTAGGGGGGCTCAGAAAAAGTTAGTCCTCTGATCCATCACAATTTTCAATTTGGCAGGGAAAAGAAGGGCTTTCTTCATAGCCATTTCTCTGAGCTTACATTTGACACCCAAAAGGGAGGCCACTTGGCGTTGTACCGTCAAGATGTATTCTGGGAAAATCAACATGTAATGGCTATCCTTAAGAAGGGGGTTTGTTGTCATGCCCTTTAGAGAATGATGTTGCGGTCTTTATAGTGAATTATTTTAGCCACATCTGGTCTGGGAAGACTGAACACAGGGGAATGGCCAATTGGGACCTGATGAGCTTTGTCTTTACAGAAATACTGTGTGAGGTACTGGCGAGGTTTAAGGTTCCTATGCCAGGACTCTAGGAGGCCTACTGACCCCTCAGACAGGCCCACTATGTGGATATTACTGCAGCGGGAGCGGCACTCTGCATCCTTTGCCCTGCCCTCTAAGAAAAGGACTCCTACAGTCAGGCTCCATAATTGTCACAGGAAATTTACTGTGTGGGGTTGCAGCTCAGCCATATTCTTCTCAGATTGCGTGATGCATTCAGCCAACTTTCTATGATCATCATGTAGCAACAGTACATTGTTAGCTACGGTGTCCACTTTTGCTTTGATAGAGAGGAGGGATGTTTCTATTACCCTTGAAGAAAGTGTCCAACTTGACATGTTCTGCCATTAATGTGCTAGGCTGTGTGTCAATGTCAGGAGGGTATGGGGAATGTGTGACCATCTTGAGAGTCAGCTGGAGGCAGAGCGGGTAATGTTTCACAAGCCTGTTTGCAGCATTGATGTTCTTGGAAAGCAACTCCCAGCTGTGCTGCAAGAACAGGCTGTATCTCAATCCATTTATGTCTGTAGAGGTTGTCCAGAGCTGAGAGGGAGAAGTAACAGGCCTTCCCTTTCAACAGGTTGGGTCCCACAGCTCCTGACAGATAGGGCGACATCCTTTAGAAGACACCTCCAGAGATGGGGCCAAGGTGCAGAAGATGGATTCAGCTGGGCCCGTCCTCAACTTTGCCCTCCACTGTGACATAGGGCCACAGGGCCAAAAGTAGTTCTAACATGGCTTGCTCACTCAGGTTGGCACCTGCATGGATTAAGGTGGCAACCAAGAGAAGCTCCTCCGATCTGAGGGTCCCCCAGGTAGTGAGGACAAATCACCAGCAGTCTCCAATTTAGGATTACTTCTATGCCTTAGGGCAGATCCAGATATTTCCGAAGGCAGAGGTTCAATGGGGGAGTGGTGGCTAACCAAAGCCACTTTGGTTTTCACGGCTGGCCAACTGGTCTAGAAATGCTACTCCTCAAAGAGGAGCAGGTGGCTCTGCCGGTTATGGGGGGTTGCTCACGACATCTCTAAATGGGCCAAGGTTAGGTCCATACCATGGTAGGCGTAGCGGAAGGAAGGGGGCAATGTCTTGTGCGGCCTGCACAGGCACACAGCAAGCCAGAACCACTTCATCTTATCAGGACTGGACCTTCCTCAGCTGTCCATGGCCCCAAGCTCACCCTCAAGGGTGCCAATCGTCAACTCGTCCTGCAGACAGAAAGGGCCTGCCAGAGTTGAGTGCCACAAATCTGTGCTGGTGTCTCTTCTCAGCCCAGTTGAACACCTCCTCTGCTGCAGGCAGGTTGATTCCCAGCATGGTCCTCCTCAGGCAAAAGTGTACTTAATTAGCTCCTGGGTGTCCCCCCCACCACCTTCATCCCAGCAGAAGTGGGGGCATAGGCCTGTGGATCATGTCGGTGGAGTCATATGAGAGACCTGCTGGCCAGAGAGCTTGTTTCACTGGTCCGCTATGTTCGCCGTCCCGGACACTAATCCATCTTTTTATTTAAATTAAGTTATTAGTTTCAAATCCATTTGTTTGTTTCCTATTATATTGTATAAGGCTTTAATTTCCTCTCTCTCCTGTTTCTCCCTCTTTTCCTCTTTCTATTTTGAAAATTATAAAATTATTGTATTTATTTTTTACATAACTTACAATAATAATCTGAGATCTTTTGTTATTAGATATTTAAAAAAATGTAATTAGTGTTAATATATTCTTATATATTTTTTGTAATGTGTTCTTATTCCTGAAGTTGTATTGTCCCATTACTCATTAACTTTAGTAAAGCATTCTTAAACAAAAAATACATACACGTAGAGTTAGGTATAGAAAATATCTACATTCTTACCTTTTAATATTTTGGCCACGATATTCTTGTCACTATAAATCTTGCCATTGAGATTCCCATCTCGATATTCCGGGGACACAGCTTTTTTGCTATTGAATGAATTTTTCTTCATTGTTATAAGCTGAAATGTCAGTTTTATCTTAATACTTGCTTTATAAATAACACCGGATCATCCTGTTTACTGTAACCATTTTAAAGAAATAGTCAATCATTTTGATGTTCACTAGAAAGTATTTTAAATGTATTATTAATAAAAAATAAACTGTTTCTACAGGTCCTGCACCATCATCAGGTATTATTTTATTTATTCTTTTTTATTTCGTTTTATTTTTCTTGAAATTGCTTACAGGCTTTATAATAACAATAATGTGAAGTGCTTGGCTGTTGATAATACACCCACCAATTCTGAGGGTGTGGTCTTAACATTCCCAAAATTCCTTTGGCAGGAGTAAATCTCCATCCCTATTAGGAGTGGAAATGGTCTAGAAAAACTTTATGAATTCCTAAAACCATTCAAGTTTGTGCATATGTACAAACTGTCCAGGTCATCCCAGTTCTGGAATGCCATTCTTCACCCATGGGCTCAGATGTATTTCCCTGTGAATTAGTAAGGTTCCATATGTGTAAATGAATACAAATGTGAATGTGCATTTCAAAATCAAGCAAATTGCACATTAGGTGAATTACGTCTGCAACTGTCTTTGTATTGGGCCACATTTCCAGTGAAAAGGAAAATATCTTAGAGCAAATAAGTTAAGAATTTGCTTTCGATGTCCCAGTTGAGACTGGTGCACCCACAGTATTTTGTATTAATTGCAGTCCCAAGGCCTGGAGTCCCTGGGGCCTATAATGACCTGGGGGAAGGGGGCAGCACGCCCTACTCTCCTTTAAAATATGATGCAGGGAATGGGGTCCCCGTGGCCATAGAATGGCTCAGGGAGGGAAGGCGGGAGGCAAAACAAATCGTTTTTGACCACATATTAAGGTACACAGTGCTATTACAAACACTAATCAGACCCTCAACAATATGGGCATTTCAGTGGGACGATTAACACCACCAGCCTGATACTAGATGTGATCCAGTGGGTAGGTTCTAGCCATGGAGCTGGGAGATGATCTCTCATCCTGGCTTAACCAAATTACCAACATATGCTGATAATACACACAGTATTGGAAATGTGGCTGTTTCCATTATACACATTTCCCTGTGTAGGGCAGACCCTGGGCCTACACCCAGTTGTAGTGTTGTGGGCAAACTAGAAACTGTGAAATAAGAAGAAGTGACTATTAGTCCCAGGATCCCCATGTATGAAATTGTGTGCTCTTAGGCATTTGCATTATGAATGTATTCCCCCGCTCCACTTTTTTTTTTTGCAAAGCTCAGGCTAAATGTTAGAATCAGGCTAAACATTGGTAATAAGTGAGTGATAAGAAAACTGGATTTTACCCCAATACATATTGAATATTACCATGTGGAGACAGTGACCATTCTCATGGTCATACAGGTCTTGAAAAAAAGCACTCCTACATTACAGTCTTGTCTGTCATTCTTGCCCAGTTTGTTTGATCTTGGGCAAATCATGGTCTCTGTATATAGCTTTTTACTCTTATTTACCATTTTGTGAGAACTGTCAAGTAGACTCAATTCAAGAAATGGGCAATAATTAATTCTGATCAGTTGGTCCCCTAATACCTTGCTTTCACATATTCCCTGCTCTTAAAACAGATATTGTTGACACTTAGACTGGGTAAGTGGCACTTTTTGAAACACCCTGCTCCCTGGCGCACCCATCAGACGAACACGTGTGTAGGGGTTGCGGGGAATCAGTCGAATCCTTGGATCATATCGTATGTATCTGCCCAGCCCTGGCTGACTTGCACAGATCAAAACTGAGGCCTGAATGGGACAAACTGGAAGTCTGGTCCTGTAGGCAGGGCATCATTGCGGCATTGAACCCAGAGAATTCAGCCCTAAACATCAGTTTGACGATCTTCATCCATCTTGTATATCGTAAGTTTAGGCAGCCCATTGGCCATTCAGAACACACAGCTCAAGCAGTGTCAAAATGATGAAACAGCTACAGGTGGACATAATAACGGTATACAAGTGAAGTAGTCTATGCCATACCTCAGTCTCCTGATCTGGTTATTTTGCAAGCCCCACTTCAGTTTAACAACACCAAAACCATTCCACAAAGTCGTATAGCATACCTTGGGCTGGGGCGGACTCTACTTCCTTTCAGCACTATTCTACGCTTTTAAGCGAAAGACGGGGTCACTTTTAAGAACTGTGAAATTCTGCTCAAGGAATATGGAACACTAAGTTCAGTGGTCAAGTGAAATTCAGCAACATCAGCAGTCTGCTATAGATCATTGTAACCTTGAACTCCACACTAAAACCACGGCAGAACAGTATAGAACACACACATTTGACCCAGAACTTGTATCTAATCATTGACGAATAACTTTGTAATACAGCATTAAAGAACGCAGCAAATTAACTTTTTGATTTTGCACTGGACCAGGAACTCTTATATACCTCAGCGCTACATTGCACCTCTTTTTACATGAGGTTATCTCTTTTTTTAGAAGGACATTTTTATCTAACTGTAAATAATAACATAAAACTGTTACATTTTCATTGATTGCTATGAATGCAAAGCAGCGCGAAATGCTTGTAATGATTTTTAATTAATCAAACAATAAAAGGAACCATATAATACAGGAAATGGGCAACAAGGACATGGCCACTGCCCCTAGTGCGTTTGTTTTCATTTATACAGGAAATTATGATATTGTTGAGGCTGAAAGGGGGCGGTTGTTTATCTATCTATCTATCTATCTATTTTTTATTTTTTTATTTATATAGTTTTACACAGCGCATACTTCATCCCGAAGGATATCAGAGCGCTTTACAATTTGATGCAATTAAATAACTTCCAACCCTATTCCCCTATAAACCCACATCCCACTATGGACCTAAAAATGCTAAATTAGAACAAACAAATGTAATAACTACTAAAAAAAAAAAAAAAAAATTACACAGATAATAAAAACAAATCTTATACCAAAAATACATGCATCACACACATCCAAAATAAATAAAAACATAATTACATTAAAACAAAATCGATATTTTTAACATCTATATTTTTGCAAACAATATTAAACACCTCGATATTTTTTCATCTGTTTTTGCAAATGATATTAAAGACTTCGATATTTTTTACATCAATATTACTTACCCAAAGTCAATATTCTGCACCACGATATTTTGTCTATCTATCTATCTATCTATCTATCTATCTATCTATCTATCTATCTATCTATCTATCTATCTATCTATCTATCTATCTATCTATCTATCTATCTATCTATCTATCTATCTATCTATCTATCTATCTATCTATCTATCTATCTATCTATGTATCTATCTATCTATCTATCTATCTATCTATCTATCTATCTATCTATCTATCTATCTATCTATCTATCTATCTATCTATCCATCTATCTATCTATCTATCTATCTATCTATCTATCTATGTATCTATCTATGTATCTATCTATCTATCTATCTATCTATCTAGCTATCTATCTATCTATCTATCTATCTATCTATCTATCTATCTATCTATCTATCATCTATCTATCTATCTATCTATCTATCTATCTATCTATCTATCTATCTATCTATCTATCTATCTATCTATCCTACCTATCTATCCATATATTACACATCACTTGGGCCGCTTTATAATTGCAGTAACAAAATGCTTAAATATTAAACTTCCAACACATCCCAGCATGATGGAAAATAGAATAGATTCCTAACATTCCCTCCTAAAGTCGCAAAGTGATTGGTTATTTTTAAAGATAATAAATTGACTAAACACAAGCTATGTTGGTCTCCAGCAGAAGACTGTCCAGGAACTAAATCTGGTAATATAAATGCTTGAGGGTGGTCCCTTTCTGAATTAGAACCACGCTCCTGCTGGGTCATCCTCCTTCGCTGCAAGTGTTCACATTACTCCTCATAACCATCTCTAAAGTTAAATTTGTTCCTAAAGCAGAGTGGTAAAGGGCCCTTTCAGTACTGTGACTCGCTGTGTAAACATGTGCTGGACCCTCTCGGTCACCGCTGCACATCTCATATTTACAGTGTGCAGGGCCCATGAGAGCCATTCAGACTAGGGTGACCAACTGGCATAGGTGCAAATTCAGGACGGTGAGTGTAAAAATTCAGGACAAAGGGTCAAAATTCAGGACAAAAATTCAGGACAAAAGGTCAAAATTCAGGACATAACTTCGGGACAAAAGGTAAGTTTTACAGATACGTCAGAGGTGGTCGCGCAATAGTATATATGTAAGTAAATAGACAACCATCTAAGTACAAGTCAAAATAGGTTTATATTAGGTTGAGACAATCGTGCACTTCACGGTTTTTCAGTATGGCTGCAGCTAGCAGCCTTAGACAATTCAAAATTTGCATCTTGATCCAGCAGGTACATTAATCACCAGACAATGGTGAACCACACCTGAATATAAGTGAAGCCGCTTTTATTGTTGATTGAAAACTACTGGATATATAAGGAACTTTGCAGTGCCAGCCCCCAGTAACAAAACCGCTACCCCCCTTTCCAGCCTCCCAGGGAAACACCCGATGCCCGGTCCGGCCAGTCCTGCCTTGCTATCACCCTTCAATGGTGCCCCTGATCTTCACTTAGACCGTCTCTCATGTGTATTTAATTTCTCTTATAGTGTTACTCATCCCAATTATGTAGGGCAGGGTGTCGGAGTGCGTTACATCACACACATTATATAGAGACAATGACTCATATTAACGTGAAAGTCAATGTATAGGAAATGCTACTTAAGATAATGGGTGCTACAAGGTGTAATCATTCTTTTATCTATTATTCAGTCTTTCACCATTCATTTTGTCCTTCCATCTGTGTGCCCATTTATATCCAAACATATTCAACCATTTGCAAACCTATCCACCATATATCCTTCCATCCATCCTTTCACTCATCCATCCCTCCATCCACCCTTTCACTCATCCATCCATTATTCATCTACCCACATTTTCACCCCGTCCATCCGTACAGTCATCCCCCCACTCTTTCACCCATTCTTTCACCCATCCATCTATTCACTAATCCATCCAGCCATTTACCCTTTCACCCATCCAGCCATTCATTCATTCACTTACTCATCCATCCACCCAGTCACTTATCCTTCCACCCATTCACCCTTTCAGTTATTCATCCTCCCTTTCTCTCTCCATCCCCCTTTCACTTATCCGTCCATCCATCCATCATCCACCCATCCATCTACTCATCCATTCATTTATTCCATCCATTGATCCTATTACTCATCCATCCTTTCACTCATCCATCCATCCGTTCTCTCATCCATCCATCCTTTCACTTCTTCACTCATCTATTCATCCTTTTGTCCATCTACCCCTTTCATTCATCCATCCATACATTCACCATTTCACTCATCAATTCAATCCATCCATCCTTTCACTCATCTATCCACCCATTCACTCGCCCATTATCTAAGCTTTCACTCATCCATCTATCCTTTCATACGCCCATCCACCCTTTTACCCATCCATCTACCCTTCCACCCATACATCCATCTATTTAACGTTCCCTCATCCATACTTCCACTCATCCATCCATCCTTTCTTTTATCTATCCATTCACCCTTTCATTCATCCATTCATCCTTTCAGTTATCCATCCAGCCATTCACACATTCCTTCACTTATTTACTCACCCACCTTTTCACATTTTGAGCTGAGCCTTTGTCTACAGAGTTGCAGACAGAAGAGGCCCATCAAGAACGTCACCTTGCTGTAGTTCCTAAAGCAAGGGGTGGGGTGGGGTGGGGGAGGGTTCACTATGCCCCTGCACATAGGCAGTCTGAAAGCATAGAAGTCATGAGTCATGCATGATGCACAGTGCCAGGGTGTGAGGTGACTGTGACATAGTGTTGTTTCCAGGGCTTTAAGTGGTGTAAAAAAACGGGGGGGTCTCTTCAAAGGGGGTGTTCTATGTAAGTAAGGGCGTAGTTTAAAACACCTGGACTAAAAATCAGCGCTAGCGTAGTGTTCCGCCCGACTGGTATTATGTTGTTTCTGTCATTGCATCCAGATATATAATACAGCAAGTATCATTACACCAACAAAAACCACGACTATTGGCTTTGTCAATAGTTGTTAGTTGCTTAAAATAAAAATAAAAAGCAGCAACCATGGCTTTGTTGGATATAATATTGAAAATACTTCATTTAAAAAATGATGAGACAGTGAAAGAACGATAAACCGTTCTTTTAAACTTATTTTACAGGCTTCTTTATGTAAACTGTTTTCTTACGTTGCTAAAGTTGCAGGATTAGCGTTTTGCCTTTTATTTTACAGAACGCCCTGCTGTACACCGAGGCAGGAGGAGGCCGCCACATGATTTACCAGCCCAGACTGCCCCATTGACATTCTGTATGTGGCAATCAGCCCCACACAGAATGACAATGGGCGGGTGCGGCTGCTCTTTTGCTCAAGGAGGAGCGCGAAGCGCCCCATCAGGAAGGTGAGGCCTCTCACAGGGGAGCAGTGCTGCTCCCTGTGATGGCCAAAATAACGGACAAAAGGCGTCCGTAAAAGGTTTCCTAACGGACAACGGACGTGAGGTCCAAATTACGGACTGTCCGTGAAATTTACGGACGGTTGGTCACCCTAATTCAGACAGGGCCCTTCAGCAAGGCCACAAGAGGCTCCCAGACTGCTCCTGAGTGAAGTGCTGCTCTTAGCAGCTTCACCTGGCTCTGGGCACCACAAGTCCTGAGCCTGCAGCATCCTACTTGACTGGCAGAGAGAGGGTTATTTGAATCCCCACCACCTGTGACACAGAGAGGATGTGGCATAAGGGCTAGAGCGGTCGACCTTGATGGTGGAGAACCCTGTGGGAGCCTCGGCAGGGACGCTCAACATCCTGTGACTCTGGGCAAATCATTTAATCTCCCTAATAAAATTAATGTGTCCATTTGTAACGTAACTGGTGTGTGTGTAACGCGCTCTGGTATCTTCGGTTCCAGTTCGGTTATATAAAACAAATAAAAAGTGACCCAAATGCAGAATAATCCAGCAGAAAACATGACTGTTTGCCCCACGAATCAAATCTAACAAATAAATAGCAAGATTGATAGCGCAAACCTGAAATTTTAACCTAGATTTGAGCAAATCATTTCAATTAAACCAATATATATATATATATATATATATATATAAGAAAGAGTTGCCCCTAGGTGGGATGCACTTACAGGTAGGAATTAATGCCAAAGCAGGGGCGCGGGCCGCGAACAAAGTCCTTTTCCTGCCAGACACGTTTCGGGCAAACGCCCTCGTCAGTGGCAGACCACGTGACATGACGGCAAGCGGCAAACACCAGTAAATACCCACAGTAATTATACGCAGGTGTACGACCTGAAGCAATGCTTTCTGGGACTGGTGGTTTAGTAGAACCCAAGTGGGTCGCCGCCGCCATTCACATGCAAAAAAGTATTAAAAGGATTGCCAGTGTCCCCGCAAGCACCCCGCAAGTAAAAGGCATCTCCCGTACCACAATTAGCTGCCCAAATGAGGTAGCTGTGGACCCGCAGTTTTACCGCAGTAGTGCAATCCCGCGACTGGGCTGGCCGCTAAAAAATGGAAGAATATTTAAAGTAGCTCAAATTGCTACCATGGAATTCTTTAAAATGACGAGCCACTGGATAAGCGGAATCAACATTTGTAATTGCCCGATTGTGCTGCAAGATCTGTTTATGGACTTGTAGTTTAGTGCTACCAATGTACCGTAACCCACATGTACATTCCAAGACGTAGATGCCAAAGTCAGTTATGCAAGTAAGAAAGTAAGTTAAATTTGACTGGTCTCTCGTGAAAATGAGTTTGGTATTGTGTCATGTTCAACACAAAATGACAAGCCCTGCAGGAATTGCATTTGAAGAATCCCTTTCTAGATGACAACCAATTGCCCCCCTTTAGGGCTGCTCTTTATTAGGGCATTACTCATAGACACAGCACCCTCAACACCAGTAGCACTCTAAATTTTCACACCTCAAATGTCTGCTTTTCTATCAAAGAATTTAAGCACTTTCTATCTCAGTGTGGATGGCACTGTGTTAATCCTATGCTTAAAGACTTTGGTTGTGGGTGTTGTGCTTGTGGTGCCTGTGGGTGTGCATTCAATAGTGTGTGTGTGTGTGTGTGTGTTGTTTGTATGCTATGCAATATGTAAGAAAAGGGGCATAACACATTACCTACATATATTTTAGAAGCAAGCACACCATATATGTGTATTGACACATAAATTAATATTACTTACCAGCGTCCACTCCACCGCACTCACTCTGTCAGCAAACTGTTGCTAGGACAATGCCAGCACAATTGGGACATCTAAATAGGCTCAGCTCAAACCCGCTGACCTGACGGCGACAGAGTACTGTTAGCCAGCAGAGAAGTCGGCCGCCTCAATGACAGTGCTACGCTTATGTGATGGCAAACAGTTGTCGCTGCAGATGACAGTTTAGTCTGCACACATCTAAATACAGTGGGCGGGATACCGTCAGGTTGGCGGAGTACTTGGATACACCGCCACAGAGGGACGACTGGAGTTCAACCAAGATCTAAATCAGGCCCTATGTCTTGTGAGCTGGTAGCCTCAACTCAGCCATATTTTACCACTTTTCTGTACTGAAAGTGACAGGATGGCTGAAGCTTTCAAAATTATTCACTTTCTGAGAACATCTCCAGCAATTCAATTTTGTGATCACAGAGGCTGGGCTGAAAGGAAGTCTACCACAGCCTGGATGTCCAACAACAATCATACTAAAGACCAAAACAATATGAAATAAACAGTTTTACACTAAACAGTTTCTGTTTAGTTGAAACTAAACAAAACTGTTATTTTTAGTTTTACTAAGAAGCAATAGGCATTTACCAAGAGGAGGCCATGTCAAGGTTACACATAGAAACGTGAAAGGCAGTGGAAAATTTTGCAGTGTATCTTTTAGTAAGAAGTCTTAGGAGCATATAAGCAAGAACCTCGTTAAAGTTAAATGTGTCCTGCACATATAACCTGGGCTTCTATTGGAATTCTATAACACATATTAGCACGCCCATTATCGCCGTTTTAGCGGCAGTTTCCTGTCACTAAAACGGCGATAATTTCAACGAGGTTCTTGCTAATATGCCCCTTAGTTTTGCATTGGCTTTCAGTCCTACCCGAGCGCAGTGGTTACTTGAGAATGGCTCTGCAGATTTATTGAATAGCAACCTTTGTAATGCAAAGAAAGAGTTCTTGGGCAAGTGAGCTTGAAGCAATGGTTGTACCTTATTGACAAATAAATGCGACTTAAACTTGGGTCCTTTAGGCACATCCTAAATTGTAAGAAATGCCAATTACACAACTACAATAGTTAACAATCCCTAACATGTAGGTTCGAGTCCCCTCCAGAAATGGCGTGGGACCTGCAAGCTCTAAGAAGGCATTGCACAGCACTTTTTCATGCGCCTTTGAAGTATCTACTCATAAAGGTTACATACAAACAACAGTCATTGCTAAGATTGCTTTTGTCAACTTCATATTCATATCTTATACCTGTTCTATCAAACTTGACAAAGCCCTATGTTAATGATGAAACATATGTAGGATGGAAACTTGTAACTACCTGTTCATGTGGAGACATTGTTGTAGTCCTGCTCTGTTCCCCATTGCTTAATTTGTCAAATTAGAAGTGCTGGTGTCCAATATTTTGTTCAGAGCGTTATTGTTTTGTTCAGATGCTGAACACCAAGATTCCACCTCATACCTCTTTAAGGGCTCTATTTAGAATCTGGTGGTCCACAGACCCCCAGACTAAGATGGGGGAGAAAGAGGACAACGAATGAAGTGCCTTGCACAGTAGAATCTCAGTTTCTGAAGGTTTACTGGTGTGTATGGATGTCTCTGACTTTTTATGTCAAAGAAGCTCACAAAGTTGTCGCAGCGGGCCACTGATGGCTCAAGAGCTGAAGTGGTGGAGGAGTTTATAGTTTGTGCTAGAACCTCGACCAGGTGCTTTGGTATATTCCTTGCAGAATTCACAAGTGCTCTGAAGTGAGAGGATTTCGCTATAAGAATTTGGTCTTTGTACAGTTTACGCATTTTCTGATGAGCTTTCTTTCTTCATAAAGTTCTTTTGAGAACCAAGGATTGGAATGTTTTGGACTAGATAATTTACACTTCAGGGGTGCAAATTTGTCGATAAGGGATTCCCTGCAGGAGTTGTATCTGTCGGTGGCCTCATTAATATCAAGGTGGGGTGTAATCGAGATTGGGGAAAGAGGGGTCATAGTGGCAATGGCTTCTGTGTCAAGGTTGGATTTGTCCATGAACCATATTTTCTCTTTCTTGGGTTGCCCGGCTGTTTTGGTATAAGAACCGGAGAGGGAGAATGGGATCTGCATATGGTCAGACCAGTCGACTGGAAGGTGGTCATATTACTGTAGATTGTGGAAATTAGAGATTATAAGGGAAATGATGGCACTTTTGTGTTGTGTGATGTTGAAGTCTCCAAGGAAGATCGTGTTGTCTGAGCTGATCAGTTAAGAGGTGAAGAGATACATACATTCCTCGATGAAGGAATTGTTAGGACCCCGTGGATGGTATATCACATTCAGTCTGATGATGGAGGTAGTCGATGTGGGCATTTTCACCGACATACATTGGAAAGAATGAAACTGAGTTGTTTGGAGCATCCTGCATCTCAGTGACTTTCTGTGAATGAGTGCGAGACCTCCGCCTGTTCTAGTCTTTCCAGTCTCTATGTAAGATGGAGTAATTGAGAGGAAGTAGAAGGTCTACAGCATTATTAGATGAGTCATTGAGTCATGTTTCATTGAGGATCAGGATATCAAGATTATGGTCCAGGATCACGTCCAATATCTCTAGACAGTGTTTGACGGCAGACCAACAATGTGTATTATGCATTTCAGGGAGAAGCTAGCTGTTGACTTTCAGGCTAGGCTGCTCAGGGAGGGAGGTTGGGATTTGTATCAAGTTAAGAGGGGGAGAACGTACACCAGGATGGTGTGTGTTAGATTGCCTGCGGTCTGAGATAATGGTAGGGATTGGGTAGCCCACTGCTGGAATAGAGAGTGGGGTGGGGTGGAACTTGAAGCTGCATAGCTCTCTAGGAGATAGGATAGTTCTGAGATGTCTATGGGAGAATATGTCCATTTAAGTCTACGTAGACAGCTGTCTCTCGGTATATAGGAGGGTGTGTGGTGGAGGGTCGGTGGGGCTGAAGTGGACAGAGAGATAGAGACAGATAGTTGAAGAATCACATGTCTGTATGATGGAAAAGGAATCCAGAGACAACAAGAAACGAGGTGAAAGTGAACTAGTGACTGATAAATTAGCAGCAGTAAACAAACATAATACAAGCAAGGCATAGGGTTTGGAAACAGAAGAGCATAAGAGAGGTTTAACATTTGGAAGGTTTGCAATAGATGTGGAAACTCTTTTCATAGCTCTGACTCAAAAAACAGCTTTGCTTTGAATAGAGATTGTAGTAGGAGTCTCAATTTTGCCAGGATGTGTAGGGCCAAGGGTAGGAATGGTATTGCATCATTGAAGGAGAGATAATTGTACTGAAAGGGTTTTAGGTGTAAAAGAAAACGAGGAGAGTCAAGGAAGGAAGTGTAGGTCCAAGGCAAAGTTTCTGATCAACAAGAAGTGTGTAGACTTGATGGCTGGCTCAGCTTCTTTTTTTCACTATCATCCCAAAAAACTGTGGGGAAAAAAAATGCGGTAGGTTTCCACTGTAACCTGGAGATATTAATCTAACTAAACTGGTTTTCAGGGAAGCACAATTGAGGTGTTAGGATTATGCATGGGTGACATTTTAGTTATGCCAGTGTAATTTGAGGAATTTAGCATTCTGCTTATTACGTGAAATTCCCCAAATCATGCCATTACACCACTTTGCGTAATTATGTGTTATTCATAGTAAAAATGTACAGCAAATGCATGGGAACAACAGAACGTGAGCTACTGTTGGCCGGGGGGCTTTTGCTTTTTTCCACTTTTTTTTAACTGGAAATATGTATATGTCACAAATTGACTCAAGGACCTATTTTGCACTACAACATAGTGCAAAAATATGGATTTGCATTTTGTGTAATCATTTTGACAACATTATACAAATTAAAAACATTTTGCACATCATTGTTAGGATACATGTGGGTTGACATAATGTTTTGGGATAGAAAGATCAAAGGGAAGATGTATGTGGCTAAGCCAGACCCCCATTTGGAAAAGGTTAATCAATATGAACCTCACAATATCATCAGTCCCAGAATCAAGAATCAGGTTATTATTGTAGGGGACATCAATGTAGGAGAGATAGTTAGAGGGGCCTATTAAGTGTTTGAGAGCAAACTGGATGCCTTGAAGGTTTACATGCATAAAATTATACTGAATGAGGGGACTCTGCCTGTGATACATCAAGCAAGTATCCGTTAAGTGTCACAAAGAAGTGAAGAAAATGCTGAACTATAAGATTTAGGATGGATTGAAAGAGCCAGTGGAGTCAGCTTAGTTGGTTTCACCAGTTGTGATTACTAAAAAAGCTGATGGCCAGTTATGGTTATATGTGGACCCTGGTAACCTTACCGAAAAATAATTCTTGACTGGTTTTTGATGCACAACATAGGTGAAATTATGGTCATGTGGAAAGAATGGAGATATTCTTCAAAATTGGGGCTTTGGTGCGCATATCATAAAGTTAAAGTGCTCTCAGAAACAAAGACACTTATGTCCTTCATAAACCCTGAATGGGTTCTCCAGTTTAATCATCTGACATTTGGCCTTGCATCTGCGGTGAGTATTTTCCAACATACAATGTATGACATTTTCAAAGCTCATGGCAGGTTGTCTTTTTTCTTGATGGCATCCTTATTTTTGGACAAGCTGTTGAAGAACACAACTTTGTTTTAAAGCAAGTTTTAGATAGATTAGGCAGAGTGGACACAACATTATGTAAGGAGAAGTGCTAACTAGTTCAGGAAGAAGTTGAGTATTTAGGGTACACCATATCAGCACAAGGTGTTGGGCCTTAAGCTGACCAAGTGAAGGCTATAAATACCACAGAAGAACCACGAAATAAAGATGAGTTGGAATCATTAATGGGTCTTGTGTAACTACTCAAAATTTGTCAAAAACTTTGCAGACAAAATCGAGCCATTAGGAGTTTTTTGGGGGAAGGGGAAAACATTTGATTGGTGTGGTGAGCAGGTTAAAGCATTTGTGAGAGTAAAGGAAAAGACTGCGAATGTGAAGATATTTACACTTTTTGATTTTAAGAAGAAGACAGTTGTCATTGTAGATGGCAGTTTCATGGGAATGAGATCCGAGAAGGAGAAGTTCAACAGGATCTAGGAGAGGCATGGGAGAAGATAAGTTTGGATTTTGTTGGTTGAATGTATTTTGGCATACAATTTGAGGTTTGCAATGATTATGGTTGATGTTCATGCTAGGTGGTTGGAAGTAGAATTCTTGGTGATATAACTATGGCCAGTACCATCAAGACTCTTAGAAAGATGTTTTCAAGGGAGGAGGTGCTGTTGTACCTTGTTATTGATAACGGTATGCAGCTAACTTCTGATGAAATGAGAAGTGTCTTGGCCGAATCAGGAGAGAAGGGAGGACGACTGTGTACAATCCACATTTGAATGGTATCATGGAGAGGGAAAACCATATGGTCAATGTGGTCCTAGAAATGGCTGTTTAAAGTAAATTGGATGGGGAAAGAATTGTTTTGGAATTGAACTGGTCACCCCATTCTTGTGTAAACAGAGCTATAGAACATACATCTTTTTACAGGATGAGAAGGCATTTGGGTCACACCAAAGTTGTGCCAACATGTTTGAAAATGATCATTGAAAGGGATGGCATGTGTGGTAGAATGGGGGGAAGTAAAAATTTGGATTGGAGAAGGTGATGGGCCAAAGTCAAACGTGACCGTACTGGAATGGGTCTTTCTCATTTTTGAGGATCATATAAAGATGTTGCAGTAAGGTAAAATTATAATAAGTGTCAGGATGCCGGAGATGTCTGATGACCCTAGTTGGGAGTTCTGGAAGCAGCTCATTGGCTTTCTAGGGGCACGTTCACTATTTCTAACTGAGATAATCATTACTGTGAGACTCCTTTCCAATTTCCGTCACATTTATACCTTTTACCTAATATAGAAATCACAACTCACATGAGTGGCACTGCCAACTAAGTAGATTAGGGTACCGATAATTGGTCCTGATGAATTGCCATTGACTGTTTGTGAGCAGATTGAGGTAAAAAACATGTTGGCCTTTCTTGAACCTGGGATTCATTAGTATCCTTCAAGAATCTTGTGTCTGTTTTTCATTTTGGCATGAGTTCTCAGCATGAATAAAGAATAATCAATTGATAACCGATAGCCACATTTTATCTAACTTATTCCCGTCTACCACCCTAATGTTTATCCCTCTTCCAAGATAGGGGTAGGGCACTACTCAACTGCTTTTCTAAGGCTGTCTTGTGTAAGAAAAAAGATCTCTGGCAAAGAACCCCCTTGTTGGGGCCCGCTGTGCATTTGCAGTGCCCGCCCAATGAGGAGCACGGCCCGATGATGAAGCATGCCACTTAGGTGGGAGAGGGCTTGTGTATCCGATAAGGGATGCTTCTTTTGTCTGACCTAGCTACTTGAAACAGCAATGAAGTATTCATCTCTCACTGGAAAAGCACACACATTTGTCTGATTATTAAAGTTGCAGAATGGCCAGAGATGGAATAAACGGAGCGTGGTCTTGTACTAAAGAGGAGATCAACGTGGAAAAATACCTCTTGAGGCAGATGATGATGAGAGGGGTAGTGGGGCAATATTTATGATAGATGTGGAGTGTGTGAAAGGTATAAATATCCTACCTGATGTGTTTGTAGGTGCAGGCGATGGGAGTAGTAAGGTTTCTCGTGTTACAGATGGTGGTGTTGTAGGACTCCCGTGCAGATTGAATCAGCCAAGGGTCATAAGAGTTCTGACAGACTCTCTGATTATGTGTGGAAGAGTGCAGGGCTCTGTGTACATGCCATTAGATGTTGAGTTTCTGTAATCCTTGTTTTTTGTAATGCTCTTATGATTTTTTGCTCGATTATTGTTGCTCTTGTTTTAAGGAAAGAGAAGGGATATGTTGTAGTCCTTCTCTCATCACAGCAGAATCTAATGATATCTGGATTGTGTTGTTGTCACGGTCTCCAGAGTCAATTGATGCTTGTTAGCTGGCTGGTTGGTTGTCCGATATGCATGGAAGACCCTCAAACCTACTGGCTTGAATGCATATTGAGTACAACATGTATCAATATTCGACAGCTGAATAAAAGTTCAGATACAAAAACATAGACTTGGCTAGATCCATATGTTATGGACAGTTTGTGCTGTTTTTCTACCAGCTAGACCCACAGCATCTAGGGTGACATGGTGTACAAACAGCTAGAACCAAATTGCTAATAGCTATTGATAGGTTGTGATATTGATTCATTTGATACTGATCTGGACTAGAGAGGTGTGCACCTCTTCAACTACAGGTGCAACCCGATTTATTAGTATTTTTGTATAAACGTTTATTATATTACCTATAAAAGCAGATGGCCACATTGACATGGACTATGCCAGCTTCCGTAAGCATGCAATACTCTTGTCTAGGGTTAGGACATTTGTAAAATGTTACTTTTTTCTTTTGATCGATTTTTCTATTGTTGATCAAAATAATTTTCTTTAATCTCTCCTCTTCCTACACACACTCTCTCATTTGACAAACGTGGATTCACGTTTTCACACCTTACGGAGTACTTTCGTATCAAACTTTCAGGAGTATTATGAAGAAAACAGCAGTAGACGAAGAAGAAAGACAGGAGGTAGGTGAGCCCTGGTACGGGCAACCTTTTCTAATAGCGAGAGTGAAGGGATGGGAAAAGAAAAGGGAGACTGGAGAGGGAGAGGAAAATATAACTCATGCACTGCAATGCAAGATCCTGACAGTAGTGGAAGGAAACAATTACAAATTCAACGTAGTGATGTTGGAGACGAACGGTTCCAACCAACTCAGCCAGATATAGCATTGTATTTTACAAAGAGTGAGGTGGAAACTGCCCTGAACGCAGCACCAAAGGGAAGGGCACCCGGACCAGATGGCATTCCGGTGGACTTGTTCACACATGATAAAGATAACTGGATACTGTATCTCCAGCTGCTCATGAACGCGATTGCTAGCGAAGCTAATATACCTGAGTCCTGGTGAGGAGCTGAAATCCTACCAATTTATAAACAAGCATTTACAATGCAACGGTTTCGCCTTTGGAAAAGTTTGAGCTATTGGCATTGTAAATGACAACATTTTCTTTATGTGTTGGTTTTGAAAACAGATAAATAAATGGCATTGTCATTTACATTGCCAATAGCTCTAACTTTTCCAAAGGCGAAACCGTTGCATTGTAAATGCTTGTTCTAAGAAGAAGTCAATTTTTCCAAATGTTTGTGTTTTCAATCTATTTGCTGTTCGTGGTGGAAACAAGTGCAACACCCATTGGTGAACCCGGATCTATACATTTCTGAAAAGCAGACAAAAATCTGAATTCAGCAAGGTGCTATTTGTGTTGATGCCTGAACTTTTTCCCAAACACACTGATCTTTTGAAAAAAAAGAAAAATGGGAAAAAAATAGCGACGGGGACAATGTTTTTACCTGTATTTTTTTGCCACAATGGCCGATTTACAAAGCAATATACAGACAGTTATGTCTGTCAGGCCCTTGAGGTCACAAGTATGTGTAGGGTTTTAGGTTTTCCAAAAATGCACCATACCCAGAGCCAACAACTGAGCAGCAGCTTGGAATGGCTTTTCAGCATGTACTGACCATCAAGCGCGGAGATACCCCTTTGGGGGTCGAATCCTGCGTATATAAGAAAATAAAATAAATAAAATAAATGCAGCAATGCATATGGTAAAATATGATGAATGAAAAATGGGTATGAAGAGAACCTATGTATTTCTGAAAGTGCACAAGGGTCTCAGTTTTGAAGCAATTGTTATTTTCCCACCTCTGAATTTGGTCATACCCATACTTTCATGTGATTCAGAGGAAACTTTGCAAAATATGTTCTTTCCCGTACACTATCTTATATTTTGATGCCAAAAAGGCAGTGAAATCCATTGGTAATAAAAAAGGATCTACTATTCTGTGTTCCCATACTTATCCCGATAAAAATGGCACCCCATGGTGCAGAGTGCAGCAAATAAGCAAGGCAAGTAAGAAGAAAAGTGGATGCATCACTACTCTGCCGATCCACATGTCAAAATTACACCTAATGATTCCAAATTCTGTCTTGCATGCCATGGGATTGCTTTGTGTCCTAGGCATGCAGGAAGTTTATTGGGGCTTTAGGGAAAGGAGATAGGCCAAGTGCCATGGTGACCACCCACAAAACAAACAAATGATCCCTGGCTTGTATCGGGCTTCTTGCAGGAAGCCCCTCCCCATTCAACACCGGTTGGAGAAGGGGAGGCATTACGCCGGTGGGAAGGGGTGAGGGTTGAGAAAGACTGTTGGGCTCGCTTTGGGATGGAGGCACAGCCGGATGTCTGGATAGGGAGCCCTCCACTAATTTTTCTAGGATCTTTTTTCCTCCTATGTTCTATTGGGTGTTCTGTTCGCGAGATGCAGATTGGGGGCATGGCAAGGGTGGGGGCAACACAAACTATTGGAGACCAGCGATCTCCTGTAAAAAAAAAAAATAGTAAAAGCAGCATTCCCTATTGGTGCCTCGTAGCCTTTATGCTGCTATAGAGGTGACAGAATGGGAGGTAAACATCCTCTATCCACCCCTCAGGGGGCAGAAAGTCTATCCTGTCTGGGACAGACGGAGCACAGACCCATAGGGAGGCGCTCCCTCCTAAAGAAGTTAGTAAAAACACCATTCCCTGGTGCATAGTGGGTTTTCTGCCCCCCTTAGTAAACATGCCATCTGCCCCCAGGGGTGGGGTGGCAGAAAGACTAATTCTACACTTTCTACACCGATGACATCCGAGCCCTGATGGACAATGGAGAAACAGCGGCCCTCATACTCCTAGACCTCTCCGCGGCATTCGACACGGTCTGCCACCGCACCCTAGTCCGGCGCCTCAGCAACATCGGAATCCAGGACAAGGCGCTGGAATGGATCATCTCCTTCCTCGACGGAAGAACACAGAGAGTCCGCCTACCACCGTACAAGTCAGAGGCCTCCGAAGTCATCTGCGGCGTCCCCCAAGGATCATCTCTGAGCCCCACCCTCTTCAACGTCTACATGAGCCCCCTCGCGGCCATCGTACGCAAACACAACCTCAGCATAATCTCCTACGCCGACGACACCCAGCTGATCCTCTCCCTGACCAACGACCCCGCCGCCGCCAGAGCCAACCTGCACGAAGGGATGAAAGAGGTAGCCGAGTGGATGACGACCAGCCGCCTGAAACTGAACTCGGACAAGACGGAGGTCCTCATCCTGGGCTCCTCACCCTCCGCCTGGGACGACTCCTGGTGGCCTCCCGCCCTGGGCACCGCACCCAAACCGACGGACCACGCACGCAACCTGGGCTTCATCCTGGACTCCTCCCTCTCCATGACCAGACAAGTCAACGCCATCTCCTCATCATGCTTCAACATCCTACGCATGCTACGGAAGATCTTCTGGTGGATCCCCACCGAGACCAGGAAGACCGTCACCCAGGCCCTCGTCACCAGCCGACTGGACTACGGCAACGCCCTCTACGCCGGTACCACCGCCAAGCTCCAGAAGAGACTCCAGCGGATCCAGAACGCCTCAGCCAGACTCATCCTCGACATCCCACGAACCAGCCACATCTCCGGACCTCTGAGAGACCTTCACTGGCTCCCCGTCAACAAAAGAATCACCTTCCGCCTCCTCACCCACGCACACAAAGCCCTACACGACCAAGGCCCAAGCTACCTCAACAGCCGAGTCAACTTCTACGCTCCGAAACACCACCTCCGATCAGCCAACCACGCCCTCGCCGCCGTCCCCCGCATCCGAAGAGCGACAACAGGAGGAAGGTCCTTCTCCTACCTGGCCGCCAAGACCTGGAACTCCCTCCCGACCGACCTGCGCCTGACCCAAGACCACCTCTCCTTCAGGAAGAAGCTGAAGACCTGGCTGTTCGAGCAGTAGCGGCACCCCCCCCCCCCCCCAGCGCCTTGAGACCCTACGGGTATGTAGCGCGCTCTATAAATGCCATTGATTGATTGGCACTTTCCGCCTCTGCTTACAAGCATGGAGAATATGCAGAAAAAATGTTTTTCTAACAAACTAGAAAGACAAAACTCAATTTTTAAAACCACAACACTTCTGCCATGCCCAGTAGACTGCTACATGTGGAGCACTGCAACTGAAGGTGAGTAGAGGAAGCTGCCTCCTTACCACATCCCACCTGCACAGAGCCAAGTCTATGTCAGTGTTACTCTGGGCCACTGTGGAGCAATCTTTATCAATATTATTGACACCAATGAGAAATGTGTTTCTTTGCTTGACTAATTCTGTATTCATAATCATAATCCGCTGCCCCCAAAGTGTCCCCCTACCAACTTTTACTGCTATCTCCCGACAAAGGATGCAGCCTTCAGTGCCTCTACACATACACATTTCTGTTATAGACATGTCAAAAGTAATGCCTTGGTTGTGGTACAGCCCTTAGTATCACACGAATAGCAGTCTCTCATTATATTGTATATATTTCATTGCTATGGGATACCGAGCCTGGTGAGGGCTCTAAGGGAACCAAAAATACCCATAAAAGTGAGATACAAGACCCTACAGGCCATTTAGGATGATAGAGGAAAATTATTTCTAAAAACTGAAATCCCGGATATTAAAATTGAGACTACCTTGAAATGCTATGTGCACCTATTTTCCTTGCACTGACATTAAGCAACGGAAAAAAAGTATTATTCCAAAGGTTTATTATCTTCTAGATAATAATAGAATTACATCTGAGGTAGATATAAGTTCAAGAAATCTCTTTTAGGCAAATAGTCTCTGTTTTCAATAGTCTGTGCCTATCAGCCATATATATATATCAAGCAAGTGAATTATGGATGGGCAATAATGTGCTTTAATGGTATTCAGATCAATTGAGTTTTTGATAATTTCATATCCACTGGCTGGTTTACAGACATACATAATAAACACAGTGGTGTCCGATTGGTTGTACATAAATTTACAAGACTGTAGTGCACTTCTTAGAACAAGATTAGGCACTTTCTATTGCATTTGCACTTTAGCGGAGATAAAAATGTTATCTGGTTAGAGTATATGAGTTGTCTCAGATAGTTTTGGCTATAAGTATATAGTGCACTTTAGGAGAAAGGTTAGTTTTACCCTCCTTTGCTGGTGATTTTGTATGCAGTGGCTGCTCTAGTCTATACTGATACATACATACAATAATAATTGGTTTTACTTGTGTTTTTAGCACTGCATTATGTCAGATGTTAATTACAATGCAAAATGTTAGAAATGGAAAATATTGTTGCTGTAGCCCAAGCATATAAAAAACAACACTAAGTGGATCCTCGCATCTTTGCATTATACAGACTCATCATACACTGCCAGACGTACGTTTTGGAGCACAAAGTCCTACCCATGGAACAGCCTCACTGCGCGAACAGCTTTACACATTGTTTGTGACCCTCTCTGAAGGGCAAAGTCTCGGTTTATTGTCATATGATGTGATTTTACATCATGAGTTTGCCCCGCCTTTTTGTTTACTGTGACCAAACCGTTACTGTAACTGAAAAGGCCTACATCTTTTTAGTCGCAGAATGCTGGCAAGAAGAGACATCAAGTCTCATTCTTTGCGAATGAGACACACATTTCGGGGTTGGGTTTACCTCTCACAAAAAAAGACCTGGTGAGAAGGGCTAGAGCTTGAACTCTAAATGGGACTATTCAAATAGCTGGTGTCTGAAATAGCAACTTCTGCGAGAAATCCTAACGCTCTTCCACCACTACACGAGGTCCCCATACAGACTGCTTCAGTTGACAGAAAAGGGATCACTTTGGACACATTAGAGAGCTGACTTACTACTTTGCGAAGTCACTCCTTTTTAAGTTATTGATGATTTCTTGTATATTTTTATACTGTTACGGTGGGTGGCAGCGTTTTCTCTGGCGTCATTAAATATATCTCACTCCCCTGTGATTCATCAAAACTTGTGAGATCTGCATTTACGAGGCAGGGCCACTAACCGGTAAGCACTGCAGGGCGCTGGAGTGCTCTCCATCGGCAGTGCACTCTTGCACGACTGATGCATCCTGGCTGCGTGTCCTCCTCACACTCGGCAGGTAGAGGTCCCTGTAGTGTCGAAAGCTGCTGAGGACAGCGGACTCCAGTCGACTCCTCCACTCGCTAGGGTGGTCCTCATTCTCTGCCATGGGCAGCCCAAGATCTGTTTGCTGCTAGCGAGGACCTTCAATAAGTCAACAGTGCCGAGGGTTAAACTTTTACAAGTGCGCCGGTGTTCTGATAATGTATTTGGATATACCAGGAAGCGCAGGTTGTAGTGGGCAGAACCATCACTAGCACCGCCCTTGTGTTGACACGCCACTTTACAACACAAAAGAAACAGGAAATATTCTCATCTCCTGACTCAGCTTCCATGTTTGCGGGCTTTACATCTTTAAGTAGTTCAGTGCGGAAGTTGTTGGGACTCCGACCTGCGCGAACTAGGGGGTGGGGGCGGGTATTAATTGACAGTGACAACGGCCATCTTATAGTAGGAATATTTCCTTCGCGTCTGTTAGCATACTGTAACAAGCACTCACCTGGGGAACAACGGAGGCCCAGCACGGAGTGGGCATTTCGGCAACCCCGCCCACGGCCGCGGTAATGTGCGCTCGAAAAACATGAAGCACAGGGGGGGGGGCGGGAACGGACAGCGGGAGGGGGATGTGCGCTCGAAAAACATGAAGCACAGGGGGGGGGGCGGGAACGGACAGCGGGAGGGGGGTCGGGAAGGCTTTCTCCGTTGGCGGTCGGCCGCGGAATGGCCAAAAAGACCTGGTCAACAAAAAAAAAAGAAACCCCGCCCACGGCCGCATGACTACACAGAGGGCACGCCCAGGGAAAAAATCTCGGGAACGCCCCCGAATCTGGTCCGTGAATGACGGACAGATCTCTGTTCCAATGGCTAGCCTCCATTTATGGAGCTAGCCAATGGAACAGAGGGCGGATTCAAGTGTCCCTTACTGGAAGACCACAGATTTCTCCTGGAGGCGGAGCTAAAGCTCCGTGCTCCAGCGAAACCTAAACAGGGGATCGTTCTAGCCCTAGTAATTACAGGCCCATTAGTTTAATTGATTCAACACAAAACAATATTGCCAGGCTAGTGCTGAACAGAATCCAGTTGTGGATTGATGAAAACAACATACTAACTCCCTTTCAGGCAGGATTTAGGGCCCATGTAAGCACCATTGACCAGGTCTTTTACTTTATACTAATTTACTTGCGTGTCGTAATCCTAGCTGTCGGCATTCTATATGCCGCATTTGTTGATTTAAAGTCAGCATTCAACACAGTCCCATGTAATAAGCTCTGGTTCCACATTGCCACATTGCAAGAAGCTAATTTCACGCAGGTAGGATGGGAAGTCCAAGGCAATACCACACCAAGGTTCTCAATCCTTAAAGGGGTTCGTCAAGGGTGCGTTTTGGCCCCCACCCTGTTTTCTTTGTTCATAAATGGGGTTGTCACCTATTTCCTAACACACCCTACTGATGCACCAACACTAGCTGGCTCAAAGGTCCCAATATTCATGTTCGCTGACGATACCTTAATTTTATCTAAAACTCAAATGGGGTTGCAGCAAGCCCTCTGTCGTTTTGAGGATTTGTGCTACCATGAACGATGCTCTACTAGAGCAAACAGATGTATTCACCTACTTGGGGGTCACACTAAATAGAAAGCTAGATTGAAAGTCCGGATGTATGACATTACAACGCATGCTTTTACATCTCAGTTTTTACAACGCATTCCATTACAACGCATAGCGCTTTGGGGTGCTGGATAGTGAATAGTTTAATTTACTATTCCAACTCCAGTCCCCGTGGATAGTAGGGAAGGTGTTGGATAGTAAATTAAATCTATTCCCTATCCTAGAGCGCCCCCCAGCGCAATGCGTTGTAATGGTTTGCGTTGTAAAAGTTGCGATGTAAAAGCACTGCGTGGTAAAAGTTGCGTTGTAAAGGATGTTTCCCAAAGCCCCAGATAGATTTACTGGCACTCAAGCATTCTCAATTGGCAGGAGCACTATTAAGTGAGCAAAGGCGTTGCCATACCAAGCCGATAGGCCCTGTTCTAAAGATCTATAATGCCAAGGTTTTGACTTCTATCCTTTATGGTGCAGAACTCTGGGGCTTCGAGAATATTTCATCACTCAATCTAGCCCAGAAAAAATGTGTGAGGAGTCTAACTGGAATATGCCAGAATACACCGCTTAAACCACTATACTATGATTTTGGATGTAACATGCAGGTAGAGGTGGTAAGATTTAGACATCTTGATTTCTGGCGCAGACTATGGTCAACCCCAGAGCTGGCACATTACGCCAATGCGCTTAAAGATGTCAGAGATGCAGACACAACACATAAGATTAGTTGGCTGCAAAAGTTAAAGAGATCCTTGGTGAATATGGGCATGTACCATTTATGGGTAAACCTGGCTGGTAATATCTTTCCCCCCCAAAAAGTCTTTAAAGAAGCTTATTGGTCTATGGTTAAAGCAAACAATATGTGTTCCACTGGCAATTCCACACTGACTAGCACCTTTCTTGGACATAAGCCGGAACCCATGTTTGAAAACTTCTGGGATTTTATTACGCAGCTTGGTGACAGAAACATTTTTATCCTTTCCGAGTAGACACTTTACCACTCAAATCTTATACTGCCAAGTGGAATAAGATCCCTGATAGTAAAAGTGTATTTTGTCAGAATCAGGATGAAACGATACCACAAATACTATTTGTTTGTCCAGCCTATAAGTCGCCAAGCAGCACATGGCTGAAACCAATCTGTTCCAACATGGGCACCAGGTCATGTGCAACTGCTATAAGACTACTGAAGACCGGTACTCAGGAGCCCCTCGTGATTGCCCTAGCATCATTTTTTTGGGCTGAATGTGAGAATATGGTCGAATTTTTAAAATACAACAGCTGCTACAGTTCACCTCTAACCCATTGTTGCTGCTATTTCTGTTATCAGTATAGTACAGTTTGAAGTCTGACTTTAATAATGATTTGTGTGTCTTTTTTTTCTATTTGCTCGCTTTTAACTTTGTTATAATACCTATGACATTTTTAACTACTTTGATGCATTATGCTGTATTTTTTTTAATGATCGTGTTTGAATCGATGACTTTTTACTGTGGTATTGTATATTACTCATGTCTTTTATGATCTGATTGATTGAATTAAAGACCACATTGAATTGAATTCAGTCAATCAAACAGGTGAGAGTGATATGCTACTTGGGCAGGACAACACAAGAATTGGGAAAAAAGGATTAGGTATCTAAGGCACACTAGAAAACCATTGAGGGGCAGATACAGAGCCCACTCCAAGTCTTTTATTGCATACAATAGTTCTGCTGTCGACGGCTAAAGCAGACTCTAGGCAAAACCTAAAAAGAAAGATGGTACGGTACTAGCCCGTTCATGAGAGGATAGGGTAGATGAGATGAAGCTCTGTCATCGGGGACCATAAAAAATGGATGCACCTATCCTCTCGCGCGACTATCATGCGACGCACGCTTGTCATGTTCAAGCCAGACAATGTAGTCAAATATTACGATGGAGTGGGGGTTGTGCCTTGTCGTCATCCCCATGTGGAGGAACCTGTTGTGGAACTAAGGCTGCTGGGTGATGAGTAGGGGATTGACTGAGTATTAGTTGTTTTTATTTTTGAATTTAATTTCGCTTTTGTGCCCTAAGAAAGTGGTAGCCAACTTGGAGTGCAAAATGATAGTTTTGGGGAATAAGAATACCAGGAATGCAAATGTTGGACATGATGTGTTATTTTGACGATTGCAAAAGTATCGTAAGGATTGCCTCTTATCATTGGTGTGCGATATGAAAGTGCCCAGGAAGGGATCTGGCGCTGCAATAGTATTTTGTGTGTAAACAAAAGCAGTGTCTGACTCCACAAAGAATGCAGGGGCAGATTTTCAAGCCTCTTGCTCCACTTTTGCATCATTTTTAACATGGGAAAAGTGACGTAAGGGTGGCGCAAGGACTTATAAATCTGCCCTGCAGTGTTTATACGTCCTGGTGTTTTCTTACTTAGGCGCACCACACATGCACTCTTCAGTCTCTGTTGCTTCAAAGGAAAACTGCACAGTCTACAACGTTTGTTCCTAAATCTTACAGCATTTATGATAGCAGCAGTAACATCCAGCCCATACAAAATATAACAGCTGAAAGTGTCAGCCCCTCTCTCACAATTTTTTTTTATTTTCCTGATCGCGGAGATTACTAGAGATGAATCTCTCATTCAGGGCAGATATGCACAAGAAATACCTCCTGCATTTTTTTTACTGTTGTACAATGCATCATCTCATTCAGAAGGAGTGGAGGCCACAGAGGGCACAACAGGGCAAGACAGAACAGAAAACAAAGTACATCTGTAGGAAAGGCTGTAAAAGATGGAGGGGCAGATTTACAAGCCCCTTGCTCTGCCAGTACGTCACTTTTGTGACGCACTGGCAGCGCATTACACTGACCCATATTTACAAGGACAGGAAAAGCCACCCTGCATGGCTTTTCCTGTCCTTTTAAATGCGGCCCCTTTACATGCAGCACTTTGCGTGAAAGGGGCATTCCATGGGAGTTGCTGTGGGTGTTCCCACACAACACCCATGGAACCAGACACATTTCCAGATTTACGAGGATTCGTAAACCTGGAAATGCGTCAGTATGCTACTCCACCCTAGAGGTGGCGCAGCGAGGCGCAATGGGGAGGAATGTTTCCATTTCTCCTCGTTTTGGTCCTCTTTCAATGCGTGCTGCATTCCACAGCACGTATTGAAAGAGGAAAATGCCTGTAGTGATTGTTTTTGGGCAGGAAGGTGCCCTTTCCTGCACAAAAACAATCTCCCTACGATGCAGGCATCCTTGCACCATGGTGCAGGGGTACCTGTGCCAGCGCATGGCAGCTGTTTGTGCGCCAGCACAGGGGAGAGCACAGGAATGCAACATATCATTGTAAATATGTCGCATTCCTGTGCTCTGAAAGTGCCGCAGCGTGGCGCAGCCAAAGGGCTTGCAGTGCCACACTGCAGCACCTTCTTGTAAATCTGCCCTGTATTGTTCTGTGTGTGCATGTTTCTGCATCTGTGTGCTTCTGCAGATCTCAAAAGCCAAACCTATTGGCTTTGTCAATACTTCCTGTTATGCAATTCTTCACCGAACAGATACGATTTTTAAGGTCCTCATTCCCATCAGCGTAGTCATTGTGGGCCAAATAACACCAGTTCAAATGGATTACGTGAGGGACTTGTTTACATCTGAAAAGTAAAGAGTAAATTCAATCAGCCAGCTATTGGTCCAATTCAATTCTGTATATATGCGTTCTCAGGGGCGGCTCCTCCGCTATGAGGAAGGAGTATCGCCCACTGCTGAAATGCAGCAGGTACTAGACAAATAAAGTAAAAATAAATTTATGTTATTGCAATTTTAGTTTTACTTCAGTCTGCCGAGTCTAGGGCAGACGGGGCCTTGCTGCAGCATTTCACAGCAGGGAAAGGAGTGGTAGGCACTAAAAATGCGCATGTCGGTTTGGCTTCCGTCCACGGCCAGCCAAACCAACATGCCCACTTGGATATCTCCAGGCTGTTCCTTGAAGATATCCTAGTGCTGAGCAACACAGGCTCCTAGTCCCTGCTGGAGTGCGAAACTGACCAGGTCCACCCAGCTTCTCTCATGCTGGGAGTAATAGCATGAGAGAAGCGCTGGGAATGGGATTGCATGGGGACTGGGAGTCTGTGCTCATGGGAATTGTATGCCGGGACGGGAGCAGAGGAGCAGCGAGGTGGCCGGCAGGGAAGGGAAGTTTATATATATTTTGTTCTGCCCCCCCCCCCCCCCCCCCCACCCCCACAGCAGCCGCCGCTGTGCATTCTACAGAAAGCAATCTGTTTTTGTTGCTTTCTATCAAGCAAATCCATTATTTTGGCTTTAGTTTGTTAATCAGTGTTTATAAATGCCTGTGTTTATATGTGTAAGGACATTAAAGTGAGACCTACTGACTTTGTCAACACTTTTCTACTAAATCAGAAAGAGGCCATGAGTGTCAGACATGCTAGTTCTGTTCTATTCAAGCTGTTAAAGGAATGAAACAATTAATGAATGATGAGGTTTACTAGACAATTCACAAAGAAACCCAACACCCCTCTAAGACAGGCACATTCTGCATAATGTGGTAGTGATCTACCGAAGGCTTCTTCCGGAACATAGGTTTCCAATGAAGGTGAAATTCATGACACATTTTGCATATATTTAATCTAAAAGGAATCTCATTCACATAGTGGTGTGATGAAAATACGGCATGGGTCTGACCCTCTTGGACCAACATTGGACAGTCCTGTTCTAGCAGGTATCATGAGGCCCATTCTCTTTTGAGAGCACGCTGAGCTTACAGATGATAGCTTTTTAAGAGCACTGTAGTAGCAATGTTCTCACATTCTGAAATTTCTCTTTTGGAAGAGAAAGGTGCTCGTACTTGAATCAAAATGAATGTATATCCTACTGTATCCATGTTTAACAATGGCAATTTGCCTTCATGTACATTCATCTGCAAAGGTCAACATTCCCCCCCGAAAAACGGACCTCCAGAAAGTAAAAAGTATCCTAGGTCTCCAACCTGCCAGAAACCCAGAAATAGAAAGAGGACTCACATCTCACAAGCTAGCCTACGTCTTAAAGCTGCTGATTGGTGGTCATCTTTGAAGGGTGCTCCGATCCTACCTCTATATGTAGCATGATTTTCTTCGGTTCTGTGTCTACTAATTGACCCTAACCCTCCCTCCTCTCTTCCTTCTCTTCCTCCCCTCAGGAGATTTCTCACTTTCCACCCATCCATTTATCTGGTTTTAGTTATTCGCTCAGGCATGGATCCTAATTCCCTCATAGCACCTGACACCGAACTGGAGCCGGCTGGCTGCAACGCTTACAAAACCCAGTACCCTCCTTATCTAACAAAAAAGGCATCCAAGAGCTTAAACGCAGACTTCTTAAATCTCACCCAGAAACTCTAATTTCTGCCCAGACTTCTGCTTGAAAAAAGGAGATAGAATAAGTGAACATATCTTCGTCATGAGAAGAAGAGTGCATTGGAGGAATGCCTTGTATTTACTGCTCTTGATCACTACATCCAGGAAAAGTCCACATGGTCTAAGACTCTCGGTGGTCCCCTTCCCTCGCTCCCTCGCTTGCAGAGCAAATGCAACCATTACCATATATAATAATGGGATTGTCCTCATCCAATATTCTGACAGCAACCTAGAAGTATTTGATGAAATGTTTTTCACATCAAAAACTCTGTGACTAGTAATGCATTCGCCCCCTTCCAAGATTGTCCTGGCTCTTTAGACAACTCACATCAAGCACTCAATCTCTTTCCCACCCTAACCCCTCTACGACGAGCAGCATTCACAACACCAATTCGCCACCTCCTCCTGGTGGGTCTGCGTCCCCCTCCATGAACTGACAAACTAGACTGCACCCATACCAACCCTCTAGAGCAGCGGTCACTGAGACACAAAGCAACGGAAGTAACACCGTCACCCTGACTCTACCCTCGACCTCTGATACTACTAGCCTGCCTATGCTACCCCCCCCCATGGCACATTCAAAGACACTCTTGAAGTCCGATCTCCCAAACTCGACCAGCAACATGACCCATATGACCACAGCTCTCCTACTCAGAGAGCACAAAAGCTCTACACCCACCCACCCTTCCAGGCCCCCTGAGCCAAACCTTCAGCACCTGTTCCCATACCTTTCTAGAATCCAGACTTGACAATATTATACTGGACCTACAACAATGTAAGGCACTTACAAAGCCTAATAAACATAATTGGCAAACAATTGGAGGCCCAACAGAACCCCTGAGAAGAATAGTCCCTACCGAGCCCATTCTACCAACTACCACACAAGGCTGCTATCACCCCACGCCAGCTAATGTGACCTCAACAATTACGGCGTCTCTCCACTCGATGTGGAGAACTACACCCTACCCTAACTTCTCCACTCAACCCATTAGACTGAAAGACCCACTATCCAACAGGGACATTCACTCCCTACTTCCTTCATATAATTCTACATAATATGGTAATGCTGACAATTTAAGTAAAATCCAAACTATTCTTGCATTCTTGTGTCAGGATTCCTCCAAGACCACGAGCACACGTCCCAGATTTCTATGTTAAACCTCTGAGCACATTGCTGATTGATGGGTGGCGTGCATAACCTTCTGTGGCAAGTTACATGGCATCGAGGTTTTGCGGAGTCCAAGAACAAAATGCGGTCTAAAACGTTGTTTATAGCGGCTTGTTGTCATAAAACCATGCCAGCACAGTTTTTTATGGGACAGTATGGTGATTTTTAAATAAACCTCATCTGCCTGAAGAGATGAGTCTCACAAGTATTAAGAAGGCTGGGAACTTGCGAGATTTGAACTTCCACACAGCGGCCATCTTGCACAGAGCCTAACTATAAAAGTAGACTCTGCCTGGGACCAACTGGGGTAGCCTTTTTTGGATCTCCCCTTACCTTCGTGACAGGATTCGGCTTTGTCAGAGCATAAACACGCTTCTCCAGACTGCTTTCTCATCACTTGGTGAGTACTGGAAAAGAGGGAGAGAATGAGTGAACCCATGCCTGAACAAATTGGAGTTTTAGAGCATGGCGGTGGAGATTACCGCAGTTTGGGTAGAACCTGTGAAATAAGAGAAACCCAAACCTGAACATTTGTGATAGATTAACACTGCTATTCAGAGGACTTAAATATCCTGCAATAGCTACTTAGATGAAACCCTTGTTGTGAATTGGATACAATCAGGCCACTATTGAACTTATTTGGTCTGATCTAAGACCCTGAATTTAGACAGTTTCTGGTTCTACATTTGCGCTTCAAGCAGGACAGAACCATATCATTGGCTAAACAATTTGGAGCATCGCGGTGCGAGAGGGGCCTAAGTATTTGTAAATGACAATCAGACTATGTTTTTCTACTACCAACAGTTTTGACGCTTATTAATTGTTGGTCATATTGTGATGATATTTATCTCTGCAGGTTATTGGCTCTTCTCAATCCACAAACTCTACCTCACCCATTGCTACAGTCCTTCAGGAGACTTAAGCTCATCTAATCTGATGATTGCCTGCTAACTTTGGAATCGGGTAGGAGTACTTGTGTAAACTAAGCATTCTTTTAAGACCAGTACGAGGAAACTTTTCTCCCCACTTACCAGATCTATTCCTTAAAGTCCCTTTCCTAATTCATCCCTTCTTTGTGGGGTAGCCATTGACACCCTTGTGGCTACCGCACCAAGGTAAGAGTGGTGACACATTCCATTCTGCTCCCACATAAGTATACAAGTTTTCTGACATTGGCCTAGCTCTATTTTGGCTCACCAGTCTCTCACGATGTAAAACCGAGCCTGACCCAGACATTTGGCTCAAGTCATGCTCGAGCCATGACTGGCTTAGACACCTTTACATCTTCTTTTCTTGCACTGCAGCCCCCCAACATTCATACCCCCTAGGAACCTCTGCTTTAGAATTGCCACGTGGCTGGTCGTTTGTCAACAGGGCTAGTCTTTGTTGAGTAAAAAATTGGAAAAAATCAGCCAAAGCTAAAGAACAAGACAGCATGCTTTCCATTTTTTTTTTTTACAGAGTTTTATATAGCGCGAACTTGACCCGAATCGGGTATCAGAGGGCTTTACATAGATGGTCAGGAAAGGAGAAACAGGCAGAGTAAACATCAACATACTCGAGAACAGTACAGAATGTATAAATTCTCCAGGTCAGAGAGGATACCACCGCAGGGCCAGGACGACAGATCTACCAACAAGAACATAACAAGTGAGTATAAACATAGGTGGGGACACTGCGCCATGTCGTGATCCGATGAGTAGAGTTCGTGGGTTCTAGGTCAGAAATGTGTTAATCTGTTGCACTTTGAGTTATTTTTTGAATGATGCAGTTGAGGGGTTCAGTCTGGTTTCAGGGGGCAGGAAATTCCACATTCTCTGGGCAATACCCAAGAAGGCTCTTTTGTAGGTTTTCTTTTTAGAGAAATGCTGTGGTTTTAACAATAAGGTGCTGGTGCTTCTAGAGGATCTGCAGCCACCAGGTAACTCCAGTTTTTGTGCAAGGTAATTCGGGTTTGAAGTGTAGGGTTTTATGGGTCATGCAGGCAATTTCTAACTGTATGCTTGCCTCATATGGGAGCCAGTTTAGAGATTTGAATTCATCTGGAGTGATTTGGTTGTTTCTTTTAGATACTGCGATGTGCCTTGCAGCACAAATAAGAGAGGCCTTTAGTGGAGCCAATTTATATCTAGGTAGGCCGCAAAGGGTTACACTTCCATAGTCCAACCTGGAAATGACTAGGGCTTGAGCAGCTGACTTGAAGTCTTCTAGGGATGAAGGGTTTTATTTTTCTTAAGGTGTTCATTTGGAAATTCGCTCCTTTGGTGGCTGTGCTGATTTGCTTCAGCATGTTCAGGTTCTTGTCAAGCATTATTCTCAGTGATCTTGTGGAATCTATAATGTAAGGTAAGCAGTGAAGAGCTGTTAGCTGCATTATACTGTTTGGGTAGGGTGACATAAGAGGAATTTCATTTTAAGAGTTTTTAGTTTGAGGTGGTTGCAGGTTGGCCAGTGTTTTTTTTGTAGAGTTATGTTGAGAGACCTGATATCTTCTTCAAGGGAAGAGATTTTCAAGTACAGTTGGGTGTCATCGGCATACATGTGATAGTGGATGTTGGATAGTTTCAGAATTTCGGTTAAGGTCTCTATAAACAGGTTAAAGAGAGTGGGTGAGAGAACGAGGACACCTGTGGGACCCATAGTGTGACCCAGTTGGAGTTGGATAGGGATTTGTTAAACTGGATTTTTTGAGTTCTGTTGTGGGGAAATGAGGCGAACCAGTTTTTTAGGAGAGAACCTGATGGACTCATCCTGCCTTCCAGTAACTCTAGTAGGCTATCATGTTCGACCGTATCAAAAGCTGCAGAGAGGTTGAGAAAGATTAGATGTAAAGTTTCGTTTACATCCAGTATTTGTAGAACATCTTCAACTATGTGACTAAGGGCACTGATGGAAGCCGGATTGGAATTGGCCGGATTGGAATTGGTTAAATAGACTGAATGTGGTTGCATAGTTGGACTTGGACACATTTCTCAAGGACCTTGGCCAGAGTCAGAATGTTGGAGATTGGCTGGAAGGTGTTCTAGTCCGCATGATCAGCTGTGGATCTTGTCAGAATAGGGGTTACCTGTCAGACTTTAAGCAGTCTGGAATAGTGCCTTGAAGAAGGGAGGCATTTACTATCTTGGTCCAAAGAGAGATTATAGCCGTTTTCAATGCAGTGAAGTCATTCACTGGCAGAGGATCACTAAAGAGGTTTGAAGGGTTCAGTGCTGTTAGAATATTGAGAATGGCAGTTTCATAAAAGGGTTTGCATGAAGACTTATTTTTGGGGTAGTGTCCTGGGAGGCATGGGGGCTCATCAACCTGGGGTTGAGGGATGATATTTGAAATGACCGGAAGTTGCTCAATTGCAATCCACAAACCACTTTCACTTTTTTCGCCTTTTCCAGGAACAAGGAGGAAAATACCTTGCAGTTTGGCTGTGGACAGGACTCAGTTGGGGCAGGGTTGGGTTGTCTATTAGCTTTTATTTTGTTTAGTTCAAACAATTTTTTGTTTGGTTTCTGGCTTTATCTAGTTGGTTTCTAAAGAAGTTTAATTTGAACTTCAAATCTGATTGTCATACATGTTCCTCATCGATCTGAAGTGCTTAAGGCGTTTGAGGGAAGGTGAGAATCTCCGCAATCATTGCGCTAGTCTCAGATTGCGTTTTTCTGCATTTAGGCTTGCACTGAACCATGGTTTGGAATCTTTAGTGGACATTCTTTTTAGTTATAAGCGTGCAATGGAGCTGTGAATGTTCATCATGGAATTGTTGTAGTGATCTGTGAGGTCATGGATATCTCACATTTACACAGGAGGAGGCAACATTTTATTGCTGAGGGAAATCATTTCATTCAGATTTATGTTTCTTATATTCCTTTTCCAGTGTCTGAGTTTTTTCAATTTAGTCTTTTTTGGAACTCCTGGATCCAGTGATGAGGAAGGTGTTGTAGTGGTGGTCTGTCCAGTCATAAGGGAGGATAGATTTACGTTGAATGGAATTCACCTTGGCAATAATTAGATCCAGGATTTGCACCCATGTTGAGTGTAGGACTGTCCCAGATTTGGATCGGGTTGAGGACAGCTAGGAATGTTTTGAAGCTATTAACTGCAGGGTAATTCCAGAGGAGGTTGAAATCTCTGATAAAGATCTGGGTGGAGCGTTGTTCACCATTGGTTGAGATGATTTCCTTAATTTGTTCTATGAATGAAAGGTTGTCTCTTGGTGAATGGTAGATCGCATGCAGTTTGCATATTGCCCTGTTGTTACTCATAATGTTGATGCATAGGAATTCACAAGAGGATAGAGGAGCGGTTTGAGGTTGTTTCACTGAGAAACAGCTATGGTGTGGGCAGGCGATAACTCCGCCTGGTCTGCTAGATATATCTAATCTTATGATGCTGTGGCTAGGTGGGAATAGTATGCCAAGAATTGGTGTGGAGGAATCATTTAGCCATGTTTTAGTCAGGATTAAGAGGTCAAGCTTGTGTGCAAGTATAAGGTCATCGATGTCTGCGGTGAATCTCATTGCCGATCTGCAATTGAGTAGCATGCATTTAAGGTGTGGATTGGTGTCAGCTGAGGTAGTCTGTGTGATGGGAATTCTCTTCAGGTTGGACATATTAACAGCTCTGGAGTTGGGCCTGGGTTCTCTGCCAGGAACTGATCCTTTCCTTCCTAATGCAGTTTTTAAAAGACAAAGACAGTTACTTTTAATAAATGTCACTCAATGCAGTGATACAATTTGTATGTACTAAATTAAAACAGACTGATGAAGAAATAACCTTTTTAAAAATCTTATCATATTTTTATTTGACATTTGTTGTATGATTTCATTGCCAAATCTGTGAATGTTTCAGCTCACATTTTGGATCTGAGAACCAATTCTGTACTTACATTGGCTTGCTCTTTCAATTTTCTGGCTTGGCGCTCTATCAGGACGATATGCATGGTGAGACAGTTTTTTTGCACTTTGACATCATAGAGACCCACCACCCATCCAGGTAGCCTTCTGGGCCGGACATGGATGTATTTTATTGTATTGTAGTTGTATTGATATAGCTCTTATTACTTCGGACAAGATGCTGAAGTGCTTCACACCAAGCAGCACGCTGCCCCTGAACCAAAGGTCAGAGGTTACTCCAGTGGTTATTGGTTATTGGAGTTAGTCTTGTGCTCTCAAGGAAACCAGTCCATGCATTTCCTCCAGTTTCTTTGAGGCAGGTTAAATGAATAGGGATTAGGTGGGATCATAAGAGGTGGCTGTGTGAGTTGATGCAAATGATTGGTGGGATGACCATTTAGGCTAGAGATTAGGTGTTGTTAGAGTGCAAGGGTTTCAAAGAGGAGAGGTTTTGATCTATGAAATGAGGTGTGGGCATTTTTTCAGAAACACAATATTAGAAAATGAGGCAGACAGTTATGTGACTTAGGTAGGATGTGCTCAGAAAGGGGAGCAATGCAAATGATGGAGCATAAGGAAAAGGTCATTTCAAAGAAAAGAAAGAGATAAACTGACATTTAAGCCATGGTCATTGTTTGATGCAGAGGCTCAGGAATATGGAGGAGTCTTTTTGAGATGCGATTTAATCTGAGGATGTAGAAAGAACATAATTTGTACGTGGGATCGTGTTTTATTGGGTACTCTTGATATGCACTTGAAACAGATGAACATACTAGTAAATTGTCTTACTAATGTAGCACCTTGGGCAAAACCATATGGGCTAAACTAAAGTAACAGTTTGGATGCAGCAGAGACCTGTGCTAGCGGACTGTCAGGGAAAGGGCCATCTCTGAAACATGGTTTCTGGAACACAGAAACACACGGTTCAATGGGCAGTGCCTGAGTATTTACAAACTTGGATCAAATTGCTCTCTGGATACAAAACCCCTGGAGGTTTGAGATTTCTGATTTCCTAGAAATAAGCGGTTTAATTTTCCTAGCCCCAAGAATGGAGTCTAGTGAATCAATGAGAAGAGTCCTGTTGAAGTGCTGGGATTAAATGCCCCCGTTTCGTTGAAGCTCTGTCTCGCCGCACTTTGATCAATTCATCAAGACGCTTAGGTCTGTAATTGTGCACTATACAAACCGACTGTCACCTTCACTTACTGGGAAGTTGAAAATGGGCAGTGGGGCACATTATTAGGCATTAAAGAACTTTCTCCCCTACGTCAGCCATACACATCTTTTTTTTTAACCTTCTTTTTATTTAGCCATACACATCTTAAACTGAGAACTACAGTCAATTAATATTCCAAATCTTCTAGGTCATTCATAGTACCATTTGTATACGTAGGGGATAATTACCAGCAGGTCTTCTTATGTTGCATAAAGTATTATCTTTATGTATATGTGATCATTGCCAACAGTCCCCCTCCTACTGCATGGAATAGCAGTGGCTCTTTATAAGGCTTCTTTCTCCACTCAGCCTTAAGTTCAAGATCTTATCCCAAATGTGCTAAAAGACTGAACAGACTGAACATTTCAAATACATGTAGTTTGATAGATCCAACCTAAATGTTGAACCATTATCATGTGACTATATTCATTGTATAGGTGATGCAACAGTGTCTGTGGGATGTTTTCTAAACATTTTTATTACTCTCATATTTCTATTCCTCAAATGTCAGACTGTTTTTTGGTATATTCAGATACATTGCTAATGGAAGTTGCATGTGATCAACTGCAGAACTAAACAGAGGAAAACAAGTTGTGAAACGGCGAATAGTGCAAAATAACAAAAAACCTAAATAAAGGAAACACAGTTATGATTATCACCTTTAAGGAATTGCTTTACCTGCAATTGGATTTTACTTCCTGAAGGTCAGACTTTGACCTTTGTACTTTTTTCAATGAAGGGCTGAGCTTCAGATCAGCTACATAATAACTCCCTGTTCAAGCTCTCTATGTATGGACAATATACATACACATGGCAGTTACTTGCCAGGGTGCAGGCTCATTAGCATGACTCCCTGCATGGAAGACACACGGATTAGGGAGAAGAATTAAAATTGCTTTCAATCCATTGCTGGGTGTTTTGGGTGTAAGGGCCTAGGCAACATACATGGCATCTTCGATTCTAGCACATGCATCTGGGCAAAATACATAGATATGATATAATTGAGATGGGCACCAAGCAATCTAAAGGCTTGAATATCGATTAAGAACTACTTGTACATTGGGAAAGAGACATGAGAATATTGTTTGTGGTCCTTGAACTTGATAATGCTGTATGGCTCATGTGTGAGGGTTTTAATAAGTGTTTTGTTTTTTAGATGGATTAAAGAATGGTAATTGAAGAGAATTCATTTTGGAAAGATAGCAAGTATATAAAGGACTGAGTGAACTGGAATAAAGTTGAAGGATTTGAATTAAGGAACATTGAAGTAGAAGCCCACTTGGGCAGCAATAACGCGATACTATGACAATGCATTCAGGACATGATTCATTTGGATGAACTTAAGTAGAATAATTGCCCACTTGGGCTAATACAGTATTGTGCATGAGTAATTAATTGATTATTTATTTCAATGTTAATTTAAGATTTTGGATGATGTTGATGTGCGCATTTTGTCAATCTATTAAGCCGATGAATTTCTTGATTGATTATATGAAGTCATTTTCAAATATCACCATACTTTTTTTATGGATAGAATTTTTTTTATTTTGATAGCATGCAACATGCATGGTTACAGGATGCTTTGTAATGGAAAATGGCACCCGTACTTCTGTGAGCAAGGCTATGGATGTAGCTGAAATGTGTCAGGTTGCAGGTGATAAACACACATTTTGCAGGAGCAATACCCTGTTGGAGTGTCGGAGCCTTCTTTCTTATCTAGGAGAGGCCTTTTGATAGAAATAAATATGATGTCAGTCACTTATGAGTTTGCCGGCAACTGGCAGAGGTCTCTAAGGGTTACAGATAGGTATTAAAATAGCTTTCAGCAGGGTTGGATTGGGATTAAAAATCGGCCCCGGGCACGCTAAAAAAAGTGGCCCACATTTGCATATTGTCTTTCCACAAAACACTGGTAGGGTGAACTTTTATTTTAATAAAGAGGGGAGATGGGGAATGCATGGATTAGTTTACACTGATGAAACACACCTGAAAATAAGTGAGGCCACTTCTGCTCAGGCCCCCTGCCCCCACTCAATATGCATACATTATTGGACCGGCCCAGCGAGAGAAAGGGAGTGACACCTCTGCCTGTTGATAAAAGGGAGGTAATGGCCACCAATCTGCCTCCAGAAAGCCCACTCAGGCACCTACTGGGCCGCTGGCAGTATCCGAACAATGCAGAAACCGTCGAAATCGGCCCCAGACTGCTCAAAAAAGCAGCCCACAGCTAGAACTGGACACCGGCCCCTCGGGCATTGCCTGAGTGCCCGCATTACCAATCCGGCCCTGGCTTTCAACCCTGATGGGGTGTTTTTGGCTTAAGGGCCCAGGCAGCATACATTTGTATTTGCAGAGACAATTGATACTGCAGAAGGTGTGAACCCCTCAGTGTTCACCTGTGGACTGCTCATTAATTGATGGAGACAGTCAGCCAATAGCTGGGCTGTTAGTGGTTACTTGATAGGGACATAGCTGCTGGTGGAATTTTATAATCCACACATGTGAGAAAAGGTTCTTGCAGAGCTACCAGCTCTTTCAAACAACACACGCACATGCATCTGGGTCATACATAGATATTTATGGCCTGATTTATATCTCGGTGGACGGGTTATTCTGTCATAATGGTGACGGCTATCCCGTCTGCCGAAATATACATCCCATTGTATCCTATGGGATTTATATTTTGGCGGACGGGATATCCGTCACCGTTGTGATGAAGTAACCCATCCACCAAGATCTAAATCAGGTCCTAAGCCAATTACTAGTAAAGGTGCAGATGTTTTGGCTGAGCACTTTGAAGGAAAATACATAAGGGCTAGAGCTACGTATTATAAATGCTTTCAAGGCATTACTGGGTGTTTGGGGCATAAGAGCCCAGGCAACATGCATTTGCTTTGCCAGACACTTTAGAATCAATCGTTTTTATTGTGCGGCACAACAATTCAGAACACAGCTCAGCTGCCTACATCCGCTGGCCGGCAGAGCAAAGTCCAGAGGCATTAGACACAGCGTTCAGGCCTACATCCCGGAGGGCGACCCCGCGAAGGAAAATGGTATGCCTTCATGAGCAGCCAATGCAGGTACAAAGCTACCGCTTTTTAGTACAAGAAACAAAACAAACAAAGACAAAAGAAATGGAAACCCCCTTCCCTCCACCCCCCAAACCACCTCCCTACCACCCGCCACCCCTCTCCGCATCAGTCTCTCCTTCCTCCTCGCGCTCTCCACTGCCCCCAGGCACCTCCTCAGCGCTACTCAATTCACCTTAGCTGACCCCCAAGGTTCCAGAGGAATAAGTTGAAGAATTTGTAGGTACTTCGGGCAAGTAGTCTCCCTCAAGTCCCTAGATAGAAGATGCAAGAATGGGCCCCACAGTTCCGCATATTTCGCTCCCTTTCCCTCCACACTCAGCGATAGCCGCTCCATAGCTAAAAGATGCCACAGTCTTCGAATCCAGTCTCTCGGGTCAGGTGAGTCCGGGGAACCCCACCGCGCAAGAATGACTAGACGCGCAGCAAGCAAGGCTAGGGCAATTTGTCTACCTCTCAGCGAGCGCAGTGAAAACGATTTGACATATGGAAGCCCTAATAGCGCATGCTCAGGTGCTCTAGGAATGTGATCTGAAAAGCGTCGTCCAAGTCGTCTAGGACCACCTTCCAATATCATTCTAGCTTCGGACAGTGCCACAGGAGATGCGTTAAGGTGCCAGGGGCACCACACCCCCTCCAACAGAGGCCCGAGCTCATCCCATCCCAAGCTTTAATATGAGCTGTGGTATAGTACCAATAAGCAACCACCTTATAGGCGGACTCAGTGCCAGCTATGTTGGAAGTGGTGTGGTGCGCCCGATAGAAAACCTGGTCCCACTCCCTACGCGAAAGCGGATGCCCCAGCTCCGTCTCCCAGCGAACCCGCGCTTTTGTACGTGGGGCTTTGGGACGCGCCATAATCATTGCATACAGATCAGATATGAGCTTGCGATCATCCTTCTTACATACTATCCATTTTTCAAAAGCCGTCATAGGACGGGACATAGACGCAATGTTAGAAGGCTGAGTAACCCAATGTGCCACTTGCGAGTAAGGAAAGGCATCGTGCTCCAAGAGGGAGAAGTAGTCCCTACAAAGCCGAGGAGACGGGACCAAATTGGACAGTGATTTGGCCACCTGGTCCACCATCATCTTGTAATTAAGAGCAGCCGTTTTTGCTATAGATGGGGTGAGACTGATTCCCAGATACGTAATATTGGAATGTATCCACTGATAGGCAAAGTCATGCTGCAAATCTTGCACCTCGGCGGCAGGGACTGATATATTAAGGATCTGCCATTTGGAGAAATTAACTTTGAAACCCGATAACCTACCAAATTCGAGAAGCTCCGCCAACAAGTGCCTCAGGGAAGAGTGGGGCTGCGTGAGCGAAAAGATCACGTCATCAGCATACAAGCTAATTTTGTGTGTGTCCGCGCTGAACCGGATCCCCGCAATACCCCCATTAGACCTTACCCGCTGAGCAACCGGCTCCATACAGAGCGCAAAAAGCAACGGGGAAGGGGGCACCCCTGCCCCGTCCCTCTGGCAATAGAGAAAAGGGCAGATCAGCACCCATTTACCCTCACCGCCGCCTTTGGAGCCGCATACAGGCAGCTGACTCTCCGCACAAAGTTATCCCCCAGACCAAAGGCCTTCAACACCGCAAACAAATACTTCCAGTCTACGCGGTCAAAGGCCTTCTCCGTGTCTATAGATAAGAAGAAGGCCTGTGTGCGGGAACGGTGGACCTGGTCCGTGAGGTGCAGAAGCCTTTTAGTGTTATCCCCCCCATTGCCGCGTTGGAATAAAGCCCACCTGGTCAGGGTCTATGACGCCGTCCATCAACGGACTAAGTCGCGCCACCAGGATACTGGCGAAAGTTTAGCATCAATGTTGAGGAGCGAGATCGGGCGAAATGATCCAAACTCCGCAGGGTCCTTCCTGGGCTTGGGGATGACCGTAATGGCTGACTCCGACATGGAAGGGGTCACCTCCCCATCACTAAAAAGTAGTTGAAAAGGCGCCTTAAAAAGGGAGCCAGCTCCACCCAAAAGGTTTTGTAAAAAATGGCCGAGAAGCCATCCGGCCCCGGGGATTTGGCCAGTTTCAGGCACGCAATCGCGGATATGACCTCCTCAATACGTATCTCAGCATCCAGGGCATCCGCCGAGGTCCTGATAAAAGGTGTAACACCGCAGGATGCCAGATAAGCTGCCACCTGCTCGGAGTCCGATGCCTACCCCTGATACAAGGTCTGATAGAACTGCCGGAAGGATTCTACGATAAGGGAGTCAGTGGTGTGCTCCACAACTTGAGGGTCCCTAATAGATTTAATGGCCGATTGCTGTGCTCGCGCCCTCAACCTGTGCACCAACATCCGGCCCACCTATACCCACTAAGGTAAAATTTGTGCCGCAGGCGCAAAAGTGCGTGCTCCGCTCTATCCAGATCAAGGTGCTTCAGCATGCGCCTCTTCGTCTCCAATTCCCTCCATACGCAAGGGCCCGTGTCCTTTTATGTATCGCTTCCAGGTCTCCAACCTACCTCTCCAATTCTGCATTCTTCTCTCTGCACACCCGGGCATACATCGCAGATCGCGCAGTAACCAACCCCGGACCACCAGCTTGAGGGCCATACTGACACTAAGGATCATTGCTAGTGAAATACTGGGTGATAGCATCCCGGATTCGAGTAACTGCCGACTCCGAATGCAAAAGAGAATCTCGAAGATGCCAGCCAGACGACGGTGGGCGCGGACCACAACCGGTAAGCATGACCGAAATAAGTGCATGATTCGACAAGGAGCGCGGGGTGATAGTTGCTGCTGACAGATGGGCTAAAAGAGAGGACGTAGCCAGGAAATTATCCCATCGCGCATAAGTTTTAATGGACCGTGGAATAATAAATGTAATCCCGAGCGAACGGATCTGCAGAAGCTTGCCTTTGAACTTAAAGATGATGCGAAACGGGTGCCCCCACGAGTAGGGGATGCCCTGTTCCCGCAAATGGGCCATTATAGGTCGGAAGCTCCGGCGTTTGACAAGAGTCTAGGCCGCCAGATCTTGAAAAAGAGCGGGTTGGTGCCCTCTGAACTGCACCGGATTGAGGTTTCGCGCTTTACGGAGAATCCGGTCCTTGAGCCGAAAATCATGCACGCATACCAAGATGTCCGGCGGGGGAGCCTTGGCACCTCTCGCCAGACCCACACGATGCGCACGGTCTAGTTGAATGTCCAGCCCATCCCCCTCCTCAAGGATTTGTCGAAACAAAGCCTCCACATACTCCCGCACACTGTCCCCTTCCCCTTTCCATGGGACTGCACAAATTCTAATGTTGTTTCTTCGGGAGCGATTTCCTAAATCCTCGGTATGTGCCTGTAGGTCCAGGTTTTGTTCCGTGAGGCGGAGGATGTCCTGCTGAAGTTGATGAACCTCATCGGCAGTGTTCAGATCATGTTCCTCCAGGGTCGCCACCCGCTCCCCGATAGCGTCTACATCACGTTGCATTTCCTTCACATCAGAAGAGAGTTGGGAACGAAGTTCTAAGATGTCCTCCTTAATGGCAGTGAAAAGCTCCAGCATAAAGGCCTCAGTCGCGGGCGCATCCACATCCTCGGGCTGCGAGGGTTGGCTATCTGACTGCAAAGCAGTCCGACCCGCCGCTTTCTGTAACGTGTCTTTCAGGGCTTTATCCTTCTTACATCCTGGCACCACCGAGGGCCCACCAGGGAGCAAACAGGGTCCAGCAGCGTCCGCTCTCCCCCTGACAGCTCAGGTCAGGGCCTAAGCTGAGAGACGCCGCCCACCTACACGCAGGCCGAAGGCGCCCCCCCCTCCGTCTGACAGACTCCTCAGCTTAGCAGCGCTACCGCCAAACAGCCCCGGGGCTCCCCAGCACCACCGCTCACACCAGATCGCCAAAGCACAGGGCCCAGCACCCGTCTCTTCTGCCCAAGAGGCAGCGTCACTCCCCAACCTAGGGCAGCCACAAGCAGCACCCCGCAGCAGGTAAATAAGCAGGGCAGCGAGGCTCCTCACACCAGCTCCCAGGCCAAGTCTAGGCCACACGAGCCTCACAGCAAGGTGCCTGTCAGGCCCCTGACCACTCTTCCACACTGCCCTCGTATCTCCCTACTGGAAGTCACCTGCCAATGCCTCCCCTCTCGTCGTGGTCAAAGCTCCAGCGAGGCACCGCTGCAGATCCCCAAGCTGCGCTGACTCTGCCGGCTCCCGGCAGGCCGGGGAGAACAGAAGCAGGAGAGCACCGCCCGCCAACATGCGGGCCGATATGGGGGCCCACACCAGCCCCGCGATCACCGTGCCCAGCGCGACTGGCGCGAGGTCACTCCCAGGCCCCAGGAAGCACACCAGTCAATGGGGGAGGAGGGCCCCCCCGCTGCGCCGCCTGCCGATACACGGGCGATTCTAGGCACCGCGGGGCTCCCAGAGTATCAGGCCCCGACCAGATAGCAAAGTCCGGAGCCACCCAGCCCCGAGAGCAGCCAAAATCCAGGGGGGGGAGGCCGCACACACCATCAGAGTCTGGGCCCCAACACCAGCAACCCTTGCCCCCCCCCTCCAGGGATTGTAGGCCAGCAAGCTCCCCTCTGGGCAAAAGCCTCCTCTGAGCTCTGGCCACCACAGCCAGCCGGTCAAGGCAGTTAGCCTGCACGAGCACCCACCACCAGCACCTTCAGTCTGGGCCCAGGTCTCATAAGGGAGACTCCGCCCGCCGACGTACGGGCCGAGGGTGAGCCCCCACTCTCTGCACAGCAGTCAGCACCAGGTGGGCAGATACCGCTCACAAAGGCTTCCACACCACGAGCGCAATCCCTCATCAAGCACCAGTGAGGGCCCCAACCTCCAGCCAAAGCAACTTCAACTCCGCCCAAAATGCCAAAGTGTGGAAAGGGGGCCCTGCCCGATGCGCTGGCCGTCAGGGACCCCACGTGCTGCCTCCATAGGAGCCCGGCGCTGCAGGACACTCCCAGCGATTACTGCAGGGGAAGGCCACGGCCCAGCACCACCATGCGATCAGACTACTTCTCAGGACCCGCTTGCAGGCCCCTGCACTCAAAGGCCCCAACCGATTTTGGAAAAGGGGGGTGGTGATGGACAGAGTTTCTGAATGATGCAGAATACTCTTACCAAGTCAATAGATCATGGTTTTAATCCATCACCGTTTTTTAGCTCACTGCACCATCCCAGCTCAGAACCTGGCTATATGCAAATTAGTCTGTTCCTGTCCCAGTGCCTGATGGGAACAGGGCAAACCAAACTACCAAGCCAATTCTTATACTGGGAAGGAAACAAGCTTCCGGGGACCGGTTTCTGGCATCACAGCCTTCTTCGGCCCGGCTTGCTTGAATCCTGATGGTGCAATGAGCAAGGGACTCACGTCTGAGTATACCCTCCCACACATAGTGTGGATAAAACCGATTTTGGAAAAGGGGGGTGGTGATGGACAGAGTGTCTGAATGATGCAGAATACTCTTACCAAGTCAATAGATCATGGTTTTAATCCATCACCGTTTTTTAGCTCACTGCACCATCCTAGCTCAGAACCTGGCTATATGCAAATTAGTCTGTTCCTGTCCCAGTGCATGGGACCCCTTTTCCAAAATCGGTTTTATCCACACTATGTGATGCCAGAAACCGGTCCCCGGAAGCTTGTTTCCTTCCCAGTATAAAAATTGGCTTGGTAGTTTGGTTTGCCCTGTTCCCATCATGCACTGGGACAGGAACAGACTCCCCGTCGGGAGCGCCTTCAGCCGGCGGGACTCGCCGGGTGCTCTGCACGACACCTCGTGATTCCTGGAAGGTGCGGGTGAGTCTACCCCTCTTGCCCCGCCCGTGCAGTCACTCGCGGCTCACCTGGCCCTGGGTGCTTTTTCGTCTGAGGCGCGAGGAGTTCAGCCACGTGGAGGCCTGCGTGAGCCGGCGCCCAACTCGGCAGGGAGGAGGGGCGACGCGCAACACGAAGTGACAGTGCCGCGCATAGAAGCTGGGAGGCCCTAGGTTTCGCCCCCCCAGCGGCGTAGAAAGCCGCGAAGACACTGGCAGAGAGTGAACGCTACCCCAGCCCCCCACATCAGCACCAAGCATTGGCAAGACCAAGAGTCTACTCAGCCACCCCCCGGCCCCAGTTTGGGACAAGCATTGGCTGACACAAGGGTGTTTTCACAGAACATTCCTGGCCCCATTCACACGGCGGCCCAGGACAGCGCTCGAATTAAACCGCGTTGGGAGGACACAGAGAGAAGGGCTCAGCCTCACCCATCCCGGCCAGACCAGCAAGCTCCGGCCAATCCAACCGTCTAGGCCAGATGGCATAGCGGGCCGAGACCGCGCAGGCAAGCACAGGAAGACCAGCGAGTAGCCGGAGGAATGTCCGTCACAGCACCAGGGGCAAGCCAGGTCGGTGTAGGACAGAATCCACCCGTAGTGGTCGCCCCGCCCCCCGTGGTAGTCGCACCACCGCCTCCAGGCCAGAACCAGGCCGGGGCCATTGCACCAATGCCACACAACTACGTGCACTTGGGCACAGCGCCAATTCCACCGTTCAGTGAGGCAGCGGACCCTGCAACAGCAGCGCCAAGATGGAAGGCGTGGGTAGGAAGATTGAACCTGTACTTCAAAGGCACCCGGGAGACTGATGGGACAGTCAAGAGGTCACTCCTCATCCTATATGGGGGTCCAGAGATCTACGACCTGTTTGAGACACTCCCTAACACCGGACCAGAACACGATTACGACGCTGCGGTCGCGGCCCTTGACGCCCATTTTGATCCTCAACTCAACAACGACTTCGAAAAATTCAAATTTACAAGGGCGTGGCAGACCGAATCTGAGTCGATGGACATGTTCTATGCCCGGTTGCGCCGGCTGGCCAAACCTGCCCGTTCACCAACCCGAGGGAAGAAATCCGAGACCAGATAATAGTGGGGTGTCGCTCCAAACTCTTGAGGAAACTCATTCTCCGACAGCCCGGCATATCGCTGGATGAGATACTAATCCTGGCAAGGTCGCACAAGCTTTCGGACGCAAGAGCGGTAGAAATGGAAGTCGCGCTACGAACACCGGTGGTCACACCGGCCGTGACCAGAACAACGCCGATCAAGGAGGAGAAGGTCGACGCTATCCAGAGAAGACCCCAGACAGCCCGTCCACAGGCCCCCGCCTCCCGAGGGAGCCAGTGCGGATACTGTGGCGAGGACCACCTGGCGACGGCTATGTGCGGGGCGAAAGGGAAGACATGCTTGAAATGTGGTCGACTAAACCACTTCGCTGCAGTGTGCCGAGGAGGAAAGTACAAGCCAGCAGGTCAGAGGTCCAGGACCATGACGCAACTGTCGCTGGACCGAGAACCGCCTCACCCAGACAGTCAAGCCCAAGGGAGACGACCCTGATATGAGGATGACGAGGACGATGAGGTATATGTGGTCTCATACGTCAGCAGAGCGTCAACCAGAAGGAGACCACCGCCCATGTGCTCCGTCTCCATAGAAGTCACAAAGGTAGAAGCCCTTATTGACACGGGGGGGGCCTCCGTAAATGTAATGGACTCGGACCAATACGAAAAGATGTCTCCCAAGCCTCCTCCTGCACCGTCCAGCGCCAGGATTTACACATACGGTGGCACAGAACCAATGCCACTGAGAGGGGTTATCCAAACAACAGTCGTAAATGGCGAATACTCAACGGAAACACGCTTCCACATAACGGAAGGCAAGAAAGGAACCCTGCTGAGCTGCCATACGGCAGAGGACCTTGGGCTAGTGTTCTTCGCGAACCAGGTACACCAGGCACATGCAGACATCCTCTTGAAGGAATTCCCAGCACTATTCCAAGGCCTAGGAAAACTGAAAGGGAGAAAATTCAAACTTCACATTGACACCTCTGTGAAACCTGTAGCCCTGCGGCATAGACGAGTGCCATTCAACCTCAGACCGCAGGTGGAAGAAGAGCTCCAAAACTTGGAAGACCTGGGAGTGATTGAAAAGGTGTCCGGCCCGACACCCTGGTTGTCCCCGTTGGTAGTAGCGCCCAAGCCAAAACAGCCTGGGGCGATTAGGCTGTGTGTAGATATGCGGTTGACCCATCACCCCTACAATGGACGACATAGTGGCCGACCTGAACGGGGCCAAATGGTTCTCGAAATTAGACCTCAACTCCGGCTACCATCAACTTGAACTGGAGCCAGCGAGTCGGTTTATAACTACCTTCTCAACCCATGTAGGACTGCGTCTATACAAGCGGCTGAGCTTCGGCGTGTCCTCAGCTGCAGAGGTGTTTCAAAATGCTATACGTTAAGTGTTGTCCGGGCTGAGTGGCGTGATCAACCTCAGTGATGATATCCTGGTGTACTCGGCGACACTGGAAGAACACCATGCACACCTGCGAGCGACCCTTCAAAGGCTGGTGGACTGTGGACTGACCCTGCACCGGTCGAAATGCTCCTTTTATCAGGAATCCATAGACTTTTTTGGGTATACCTTCACAAGAGAAGGACTCAAGGTTGACCCTAAAAAGGCGGAAGCAATCAAAGCAGGCAGCACTCCGCGGAATCCCACAGAAGTGCGCAGCTTTCTGGGCATGGCCACATACTGTGGCCGGTTCATCCCGAATCTGGCAGCCCTCGCAGAGCCCTTACGAACACTCACGCAGATGGACCACAAGTGGGAGTGGACGGCATCAGCTAATAAAGCATTTCAAGACATAAAAGCTAACCTTCTGGACACGACAGTGATGGCGTACTTCCAACCACATCGCAAAACAGAGCCGATAGTAGACGCCAGCCTGGTGGGCCTAGGGGCTGTACTCCTGCAGGAACACGGGTCGGAGGTATGGAAGCCAGTAGCGTATGCGAGCAAAGCGCTGTCGGACACGAGACTCGGTACGCCCAAATCGAGAGAGGCACTAGCCATAAAGTGGGCGTGTCAACACTTCCACCTATATCTGTGTGGCCAAGAATTCACGGTGGTGACGGACCACAAATCTCTGTTGCCACTGTTCGCAGGGTCCTCCAGGCTGGCGCCCCCACGGATAGAGCGCTGGGCAGTCCAACTACAAGGGTACAACTTTAAGATCGTCTTCCGACCTGGAGCACACAACCCAGCCGACTATCTCTCCCGGCACCCCGATGCCGCCAGTCAAAGGCCCAGCGCAGGCGGAAGGAACGGAGGCAGATGAATTCGTCCACATGATATCACAAGCCGCGTGTCCAGAAACCATGACACTACAGGAGACAGGGGAGGCGACTACGAAGGACGAAACATTGTCCAGAGTGCGCCACGCTCTTGAAGGGAACCGCTGGGCACATTTTCTCGACGGGGCGCAAACCCTCCGACCAGAGGTCAGACACACACGCCAACAGCTGCGGCAAGTCAGGAGCGAGCTCAGCGGGGGAGATGAAGGGGTCATCCTCAGAGGACATCTGATCGTAATACCTGAGAGCCTCCAGCAGAGGATACTAGCGTTGGCTCACGTAGGTCACCAGGGAATGGCCAAGACGAAAGCCCGCCTGAGAAGCAAGGTCTGGTTCCCCGCCATGGACAGTTTAGTCGACGAAATGGTGCGCTTCTGTCATGCCTGCACCATCACTGGCAGCGATCCGGCACCCGCACCTGTGATCTCAGAAGACGCCACCCAGACACCGTGGTCACACCTGAGCATCGATTTTGGGAGTTTCCCAGACGGACGGCACACGCTAGTCCTAGTTGATTCATTCTCCAAGTTCCCAGTGGTGGAAATAATATCCTCAACGGCTTTTCCTCAGGTCAAGAAAGCCCTGAATCGCATCTTCGCAACTATGGGACTTCCTGACGAAGTCAAATCGGACAATGGGCCACCCTTCCAAGTGAGAGAGTTTCAGAACTATCTCGAAAGCCTCCAGATCAAACACCGGAAGATCACTCCTCTATGGCCTCAGGCAAATGGGGAGGTCGAAAGACTAATGAGGACGCTCAATCGAGCCCTGAGGATCGCAGTGGACAATGGAGAAGATCCCCAAACGGCATTGGACCAATTCCTAGGAACCTACCGGCAAACGCCACATAGTACCACCAAATGTGCCCCAGCACATGTACTATTCAAAAGAGCACCTAGAGACAGTATCCCGACTGACAGCACGTGGGTGCCTGGAGACAGGAATTATGTCACCATTCAGGCCCGGAGGCAGGCCACCAACCGGAAAGCGAGCAAGGCACGCCACGCCAAAGAGCCTACCCTACAAGTCGGAGACACCGTGGTGGTTCTGGATCGACACCCGGGATGGAAATTCCAAACACCCTACGAGCCTGAGGTGTGGATCGTAGAATGGATTCAAGGGACCATGGTCACTGCCCGGAGGAATGGACAGGTAGTAACACGCAACGTGTCGTGTTTCAAGAGAACAAGAAAACCGGCAATGGGACATGAAGCAACAGAGCATTCAGAGACGGGAGAGGATGGCGATCTGGATCTTGGGGCACCATTCCCAGGATCACCAGTGGCAAGGCCTTACGAAGGGAGCTCACCCAGGGCGGCGACGCAAAACACCATGGTCGAATCCAGCCGGCCGAGCGTGTCCCTGAGCTGTGAGATTGAAGAGACAACCCTGGCTGGGGTTGCCGCATCTCTGTTTGCCCAGAACCAGCGGTACAGTCTGCGATCCAACCCAGGACCAAGTCAGAAGCTGCGAGACTTTGTCTGGACATCTCCCTAAAACAATGATTCTGAATCCTGAAAAGAACAGACTAAATTGAAGGAGAGATGTAGAGAGCCACACGGGCTCTCTAATACAATGTTGCCAATATCACGCATCCACGCATACCCGGAGCGGGCTCGCACTGGGGTATAAATAGAGAAAGCGGAAGACCTCTCAGGGTCTTTCCGGCTAACTGCATAATCCCGTGTCTGTGTCCGTCATTATATGCAGCCCATTGCCCACGTGTCAGGCCCTGACCTGACCCTCTACAGGAGGGACAGGAAAGCATGTCCTACTCAGCCGCCATCTTAGCCACGCCCCCCCCTGCCAGACACTTTAATCATATATTCTCAGTGGATGCGATGTCGGAAAAAGAAACAGGCTGAAGAAAAGTGAGAGTGAAATCACTGGATGGGTAAGTTCATTGAAGAGGGTGGAAGCATTAGAGGGAGCGTTGGTGAGCAGCAGCCTCGGTCCACGTGGAAGTAGGCACACCTGGAGACTGACATGTCATGAGGAGTAGGAGGGAGCTGGTAGGCTGGAGTACAGGAGCATAATTAGGCACAGAAACTTGGAAAGGTGGAGTGGGACAAAAGTTGGGAAATGGGGCTTGGGTGTCAGAGACGTTGATGGTTGGGTTCCTTTACTTAGAAGAAAGAGTGAGTTTCAGGGAGTAAGATGCATTAGTTGCCGTTAGGGAAATGATTCAGAAGCATGGCTCACAAGCCAAGCTTGCAAAACGGCAAGCTTCTTCCTTACTCAAAAAGCCACTTCAGGACAACTGGATAGATGCGTCAGTGGATGCTCTGCCCTAATTCCAGGGCCCTAAGATTAGGGGGGCCTTATTTATGAAAAGTGACGCATCGCTGCGTGAAAACAGCGATGCGTCACTCTTCACTGCGCCCTCCTTGCGAGACCAATGATGCGTCTTATTTACAGTATGACGCATCATGGCGCAAGGAGTTACAGATACGTCATTGCTGGAATGTGTCACAAAAGTGACGCAACTCCAGCAATGCTTCCTTTCACACGGGGAAAGCCCCATGTGAAAGGGCTTGCGTCAGTCTTACGCCTGCTGTGAGGCAGGCGCAAGATTTTGACGCATCAGCGTCCTAAAAGTGACGCAGTGAAATCTCATAGATTTCACTGCGTCACTATTACGAGGCTTTTTGCGGGTGAACGCCCCCCCTCTGCATACATTATACCTGACGCAGGTATAATGTAGAGCAGGGGTTTACAAAGTGACGCATCTGCTTAGATGCGTCACTTTGTAAATAGTGCGCATCAGGAGGCATGTTTTACGCCACCGATGCGTCACAAAAAATGACGCATGGGAAGCGCAAAACTGACGCAAAGCCTCATAAATGAGGCCCGGGATCTTTATCAGTGGAAGAACTGATATGAGTCTGTACTGTCCTCAAGAGTAGGGTCAATTACGTAAGGTGATGCACGGTGACGGTACGCATGGAGTCTTCTGGCAGGAAGAGACTAGAGCACAGCTGGCATGGACCGCACGCCTGCCTCGCTCGCGTGTGAACTCAGAGCGGGAACTCTAAACGGCTTTCCCCTCAAGGTTCTCAAAGCAGCCCATGAATTATTAATGAGCTGACGCTCACAGCAGACAAAGCACACGGTGCTTAACCACAATTATTTTTATGAACACACAGAACTCCAGCCATTAAATGCCCAGATGAGTGGTTTTGCTACGTAGACCGCTGCGTCAATGCCTATTGTGCCCAGGTGGCCACGAGGCATGTGTTGAAAGGAAGGCATGGAAACCCCCAAGCTGATGCACGCTGTTGTCAGGGGACATCACTGTCACCCTCTTCAACAACATCAACATTATCTCAATGGAAATAGGTGAACACCAGCCGCTGCGGCGCACACCGGCTTCCCTCTCACTGACCTCTTCTTCCAGGTATATAACGCAGACAGGACTTCCCCAGGCCATTAATGCTCCATTAATGTTGACAACCAATGACCAGTGAGCGGGCAGGGGGCAAGTAGAATTCTTTACTAGATTTTCACTTCAGGGTAGTGTTGTGGGTGACGGAGCCAGCAGCGTAGCAAGGATGCCATGGGTCCTGATGCAAGCAAGGAAAATGATTGATGTTCATAAAATGCAGCATTGCCAGGGTTCAATGGTGCCCGGTGCAACTGCACCTGCTGCATCAATAGTAGTTACGACCCCAGAGGGGGGCTTCAGTAGTCGATACTGTAGGTGGTGCAGGCTCATCATACATGTTGCCTTGGAAAGTGTCAACAGCTTACCAGTCTGTGATGAACCGATTTAGATTTTTGCGATCTGGGCTAGGTGGACCAACAAGATTGTCACCTCCCTTGGGAGAATCACTCTGTTGAGGCAGCTTCCGCAAACAACTGCAGTCAACTGTGCATTGTGCTGGCCTCCCTCGGAGCCAAGGTTCTCCTCTCCTTATCTCGTGGGTGTTAAGCATCTCTTTCATCTGCACAGGCCACAGCAGCAGGGCGCACAGAGTGTTTCTTTCAGCCCTTTGGGTAGACAGCTACCTACAAGGTCATGCCCTTGAAACACGTGCTCTCTGCTAGTGCACAGTGTCACCTCACAATTCAGACAAAATATAAATTCCCTGGCTCAAATGGCCAGTATTTAGTTTACTTGGGGGCAAGTGGAATGTTTTAGAACAGTTTTGCATGAGGGTGTGTGATTTCAGGAAGAATTTATTTTGTCAGACCCCGTTCTATACCCATTCTGCACTCCTATTCCAGCTCCACTGTCTAGAGAGTCCACAATTCTTTCAGCCTAGTCAGCTTAATAAAGAAAGGGAGTGAACAAAACCTGAAATCTGCCCAGCAGCCCCCGAAAGATGCATATATGGAGTTATCTTCTCAGGACTGGGTTGGTCCTTGAATGCACATAGGAGATCAGACTCCATCCAGCATCTGACCCTCTACTGTAGAATCAAGCTTGCATGGATGCAGCCAGCATGAATTAATGATGGTGCCAGAGAATGGAAGCAGAGCCGGACTGGGAACCCAAAGCAGCCCATGCAATTTTCTAGGACCAGCCCCTGGGGTAGCATTGCCTGGCCCCGGGAGGCTGGAAATGATTGCTTGCTGCTTTTGTTACTGTGGGCTGATATTACAGCACCTTTGCAAAACCGTCCCCCACCTGTGCAAAACCAGCCCCCACCCTTCCACCCTTCTGTCTGATTCCTGGTATGGCCAGTCCGGCCCAGGATTGAAGCAGCAAATTCTGTTATTTATAACTGGCAGCATTCTGCCGGCCTTGCTATTATACTGGTCCAGCTACTTCTACCAGGGCCGGACTGGGAACCACAACCGGCCCTGGCAAAGTGCTCGGCCGCCCCCCCCCCCCCCTCCCCACTCGGGGGGTTGGAGGTGCCGCCGAGCTCTTTGCCGGGGCCGGTTTTCGGCCGATTTTAGTACAGGGCCGATTTTGCAGCTATGCTGCAAAAACGGCCCTGTAACAAAAACGGCCCCCAGGGACCAAAAACCGGCCTCCACCCGTGCGGCGCACCGGGGGATTGCCCGGTGCCCGCTATGGCCAGTCCGGCCCTGACTTCTACCGGCCCATCTACCATGTACAGAGGATAAAAGGAGCAGCGGTAGTCCAGTATACCTGCAGTGTTCTTCTGGCCCAAGTACCATGCATAGAGGATAGAAGCACAAGCCTTAGTCTAGTATACCGGGCAGTGTTCTACAAGCTCAGATACAACGGATTGAGGATATAAAGAGCAGCTTCAGTCTAGTGTGACTGGTTGTGTTCTCTGGGACCAGTATGATGCACAGAGGACAGAATCAGCAGCCACAGTCCAGCATTGCAGCAGTGTTCTGTAGGCCCAGCTACCATGAATGGAGGATAGAAGCAACAGCTTCACTCCAGTATGGCATGATGAGGTAGGTCAGTAGTCAGCCACTGTAATTAAAATCCTTCCACAGGCACAAGCTGCCTATTATGTGCAATTATAAAGTCACTCAAGAAAAAGCAATCTCTGCAACAGTGGTTCATTGCATTTAGTAATTTTCTTGGGCACTGGCATGCTTGCAGCATTGCTATCTAAATATATCAAACTATGATTGGCTGAAAGGTGACTTGATCTGTTATGTCAGGATGTCCAAAGGGTAGATGTCAGAATGTTTGATATTACAGCTTGAAGGAATCGATCCTGATTACTAACTGGTAATCCTCATTACAACAAGTCTGGCCTTACTACTCAGAGTGCTTCAAACCTGCCCTACATTCGAAAGGTCTCCCTTTGTCTCTGCTTGTTGTCTATTTATTTTATTGAATTGAAACATTTATAAAGAGGAGCCCCATTCCGGCACTGTAGACCTACATGAAGTGATGCAAATCAGTTAGTATTTGTAAAACATTTGATTATTATTTGGGGTGGGTGACCACCCACCTCAAGGAGCAATCACAATCCTTGTCAGGGTGAACCCTGATTGTTGCTAAATTAACCAGGGCTAAACCCCTTGGTAGCTATGGCACAGAGCAGGCAGGCTGAACTTTGGGCAATGTGTAAATTATTTATGAAGTATGAAAACAGTAGTAAACTCAAAATGCAAAACAATACAAATTCCAAACTGCGCTAGAAAATTGGAGTGAAATTTAATATACATGACACAAAATGATAAAAAAATAAAGTAGGAGAATGAGAGATATGAACTTTTAAAGTTAAATGTATGAATAGTGGCAAGAAACACAAAGTTACAATGATAATCAATGGTTGCAGTAGACCGGGACCTAGGCACAATTTGATGCTTACCACACCGGAGTGGGGGTTGGGTACACCCATAAGTTTCATCCAAGTCAAAGATTGTACCTTCTGATTTTAGTCCTTAAGTCTGATCTACTACAGGAGTACACTTCTAAAGTCCCAAGGACCTCAGGGGACGTCCCTGAGGTCCTGGGGGCTCAGGCAGAGGCCAGACAGCAGGGTCCAGTCCAAGTCCATTTGCAACTGGTTAGCTGAGAAGTTGCAGGAAAAGTCCTCTCAAAGCTTGTTGAGCCATTTTAGCTTTAACAGGAGTGTCAGCCTTATCAATAAATCAGTCATAACACTTGTAGAGCGCACTACACACCCGTGAGGGTCTCAAGGCGCTGGGTGTGTGGGGGGGGCCTGCTAGTGATCGAATAGCCAGGTCTTGAGGAGTCTCCTGAAAGCCAGTAGGTCCTGGGTCTGACGTAGGTTGGTGGGGAGGGTGTTCCAGGTCTTGGCGGCGAGGTGGGAGAAGGATCTGCTGCCGGTGGTCGCTCTTCGGATGCGGGGTACTGTGGCGAGGGCGAGGCTGGCGGAGCCGAGCTGGCGGGTGGGGATGTAGAAGTTGAATCGAGTGTTGAGGTAAGCTGGGCCGGTCTTGTGGAGAGCTTTCTGTGCGTGAACGAGGAGCTTGAAGGTTATCCTCTTGTTGACGGGGAGCCTGTGCAGGTCTCTCAGGTGTGGTGTGATGTGACTGTGGCAGGGGATGTTGAGGATCAGTTAGGAATCCTAACTTTGCTACTCCTAAATGCCTTTTGTGAATACCAAAAGTCGTAAAGTTAGGATTTTGTCTCAGATTACTTTTGTGAATCGGGCCCATTGGGTCCAGCAAAAGGCAAAACGTCCGGGGTGACCTTGCAGAAATAATGAATGTCCTACATGTGTGTGTTGGGTTTGTTCTATATCATATGCTGCAGGGGTATTTCTAAAACATCCTCATGGAAAATAGGTGTAGGTGCTACATCCATAATGCAGTGTTGCCTCTTTGCTTTCCAGCTGGTATTTTTGTGTTAGTGTGTGTAAGCATGTATCTCAGTTGGGACCGGCGCCTGGTGTTTCCTACGGCCTTATGCTCATTGATGGCTGAGTGGGATGCACATTGGTGGTACCTTCTCATTCTTTCATATGAGTTTTATTACTTTAGTCATTTTTTTGGTTATCACAGTATGTGTGTTTGCCCATAATCATGTCTTTCTCTGGTGTCGCTTCTGTTGGTTGCATCTTGCAATCGGAGGGCGGCCTAGTGGAAACGACTGCATCCCCACAGAATAGAATGTGTGTGAACATGATGTGCATATCATTTTTACAGATACTGTGAAATAGCTGCAGGGGTATCAATGTTGGTACTGCATCGTGGTGGGTTTATACGTGCACATAGAACGATGATTTTCTTTCATGGAAGGTGTGATTATGTTTGCACACCATTGCCCGTATTTGATGGGAAATATGTGAGCATAGTATTTGAAAATATATTCTGGTGAATTGATGTAGTGTTGTTCAGTCTTCAGCTGGATATTGAAATGTTTTGTTATCTTCACTTGTACTTGTACTTTACTGTACATCTGTTGGCACAGGGTGGTTTATTGCGAGTGCTATGTAATGTAACTCACACTGCTTGATCAGACCCGATAGGTCTCATCCACAGGGGCATAATTGAATAAAAGAGATTTAAGTAGTAGACAAATGGTACTGTGCATAGATGACCACCGTGCCCAAATATACAAGGACAACACATACACATAGTAATCACTATTCAAAGTATGAGGTTCATTCTGCCAGCTAACATCACATTTGGAGATGTAGTCATTACACCAACACCAACACCCACACACACTAACACCTGCATCACATTCACACACCCCAAAATATACTGCCAGGTAAATTGTGGCAACCCCGTTTTACGTCACCACACATTTAGAAAAAACTCTCCAAGTGCTAATAGAAGCCACAATGAAAATACATCCCATGAAACTGTGAGAGCACACGCATTTAATCAAATTAATTAAAAACTTGGAAAAAACCAAAAATGCCTGGATATGAAAACACTCCCTTCAACTAACCTGTTTTAATAAGAACACTGCACACAAACTCCCCTGAGCTCATCTTGCACGACCACAGACTGATGGCAGTATAAAATGAGCTAGGTGGAAAGAAATCTACACCTGGCACCTTCCTTAATTTGAGAAACCAGAAGAGGGTGTAAGCGATGGAAACTCAAGAAATACAAAAGTTCATTGTCTGGGACTATATCCGGATATATCATCCAGCAAAGGCGGCTTTAGGGACATGCTGCACATAATCAGATTTATTTCCTCGCTCGCCACCATTAAGTTGGCGAGCGCGAGCAAGGAAAATCTTACTCCAGACCATCTCCTGGTGAAATTTCTCAAAGCTGCCAGTCGCGGATGGCCTCAACCGCTCACATTGAGAAACATTCTGCTCGTGTTGAGGAAGCTGACCCTCGAGTAGAACATCCACTCGAGCGGCAGAAAGAAGCAGCGCCCTCTTGCCCTGCATGTGGTGACTTTCACTCTGATTTTCCAGCACGGGACAAACACCCGGCGCTAAAAATCAGCGTGAACAGCATGACCTAACGCACCCCTTCGCTTCCAGAACTCCGCGAAGTGTGGTGGAGTTTTTTGGTCACTATGTGGAGCTCCACAAACTCCGCCCAGGCCTAATTTTATTGTCCCTATATAATGTGTGTGGGTGATGTAAAGCACTATGATACCTTACATTGGGATGAGTAGCGCTATAAAAGAATTAAGTAAAAAAGAAATGATTAAGTGCTGTTTAAATTGTTATTTGTGTAAGTACTCATACAGGCTGATATACCTGACATTCTTACAGTGCATGCATATGTCTTATATGCAAGGTGTTAGCAAAGTAAAAAATACTGCTTCCAAATCATAATTTCTCTTAAGTACTTATGAAGTGATAAGAAGATGTGTGCCTTTGTTTCCATCCATGCCATTGTCATCGAGGTGTTAGGCTCCAGACAAGCTCTCAGCCAGGACGATGCTGGAACAATAGGAGGCCTTCATTTTGCACCCAGCTGGAAGTGAAAATAAGAAAGTTCCTTCACCACACGCAGGTTGCTGCTCAGAAGGAAAGCAGACACTGTGCAGTGCTGTTGAATGTGTCCCGGTGCCTGCAAATTACACCAGGAGGAATTCAGCATATTTCACTGGGGCCAACCGGATCCAAGATCCAACTCGAAAAAGCCGCTCAATCTAGGATCTAGTTAGATCCCCTTATTTCCTGCACTGCATGACACAACTGTCTGCTACGCAAAGTAACAAGAGAAACTCTAAAGACCTCCCAGAAGGATAGATAGATAGAACTACATCTCTCACCATTACATAACACTACTTCTTTGACTACTATCCCATCTACAACCACCTCAACAGTAATATCTAATTGTCCGTTACCTGATCAGGTTATTTTTAATCAGTAAAATTACCATTACCGTAGTACTATCTGGACTGGGCTGTCCATTTTGTACAGGACTTCAATGCTGATACCAAACCTAACCGAGTACTTTACCAGTAAACCATATTCAGTTGTTTTAAAGTTAAATAAATCAGTTTCAATAAGATTTCATAAAATTAATTTGAATAATGTACCCATTGCCTGTTTGTGTTGCTACCCGTTAGTCTATCCGGCAGCTGTGATAGACATATCATTATTTATATTTAAGTACAGGCATTTTTTCCATTAAATTAGGCGCATGTTAGTTTTCTTTTACATAAGCCTTACAATATTTTAGCAATAAAAAATAAATAATACATTGATGTTAATTAAATTAATTATTTGAAGTACTGTTACACTCCTCCAAATGCGTCTCTAAACATAACCTGCATTAAATATATAATTAAATTAATTAAATTTGAGTTTTAAATTAAATATGGTATGTGTACTCTAATGTGTAATGATAGTTGTAACACCAACCAAAATGTATTATTTGTTGTGACAGCTGAAAATAGCCTGAATTCGAAATCTAAACTTTTCTCAAAACAGTGTTCATTTTCTTTTTCTTTTATTGAATTATTTTCAAATTGCTTTGCATAATTTTTTGTAGTTTAAGGGACTGTTTAATAAGTGGAGGTTGTAAAGAGTCTGTTTTTTATACACCACCTGTGACTCCCACCTTTTATTTTAAAATGTCTCTGACACACTATTCAGTCACAGAGCAAAATGCCCGTATTTAGGGACCCTCAATAACTCCTGCCTCCCAAAATTCATGAGTCAGGATTCCTTTTATGAATCTCTACTAATGCCTGAAAATGCATGGATGGAAACCCGCGAGAGATAGCAGACATCCATATCTGCATTGGCATTCAATGCTGACATGCTTTTTAAAGGAGCCTCTGTATCTTAATAAACAGGGGTTGGACTGAAAAAACATAAACATTGAGCTTTCAGAGAATGGCAATTGTCGAAGCATATAGTGGTCTCCCTGACAACTGTCTGCCCCCCCCCCCCAAATGCCCAAATTCACAAAGTGGAAACCATCCCACGAGACCAGCTTTCACTTTGTGAATGGATACCATCCCTTTTGGGAGATTGTATGTCATCTATTGTTTGCAACCTCGTTTGTGGTCACAACCATTGATACATTTCAGTGTGAAATGTGATGAATGAATGTATACATTAAAGAATATGCCATTTATAAAAAGTGCACAGCTGTCAAAAGACGTCCAATCGGTCCTAGGAAAATTTAGAGGTGAGCGCTGTCTAGAAAGACTCATAGGACTGTAGTACGCAGGTTTTAACTCTTTTCTTAAATGAGGGGTTGTCAAGGGAGACCTGGATAGACAATGGCAAAGCATTCCAAAGTTTGGAAGCTAGGTAAGAAATGGACCGACCTCTCAGCCGGGCTCGACCCACCATAGGAGCCACAAGCAACAGTTGATCTTCAAGATCTGGGGTGAACATAATGCAGAATTCTATTACTAAGGTAGAGAGGACCTTTGTGGTGAAATGCACAAAAGGTAAGAAGCAAGCTCTTAAAAGAAATACGCTTGTGAACCGGAAGGCAGTGTAGAGATTTTAAATGATCAGAGATAAAGTCATGTCTAGGAAATTTACGAACCAGCCGGGCAGCAGCATTCTGAACCAGTTAAAGGCACTCGAGAAGGTAGTCTGGTAGGCCGAGATAAGGAATGTTCACATAATCAAGGTAGGAGGTAATCAAAGCACGCATGATAGTTTTCCTGGTACATTCTGGGACCAGATTCAGGAATTGATTTAGACTTTTTAAAATCAAAAAGCATGAGACAGAGACAGCCTTCACCTGGGGCAAAAGAAAGGTCTTTATCATATCTGACCCCTAAATTCCTGGCCTGCTCCACCAGGGAAGGAGAAGAACCAAGGCCACCAAGCACCAGTCGCGGCCGGCATGGCTCACAGGTGGAGGCGGACGCGGGGGGGGGGGGTTACAGGCGAGTGGTGGCATGGGGAGGGAGGTGGCATGGGGAGGGAGGTTGTGAGGGTATTTATAATACCATTTTATGTTTCTGCTTCTCGTACTGCAAGAAAGCAGTAGGGCAATGCTCCTCCTCCCACATAGAGGAGCCGCCACTATTCCAGAGACAGGGGAAACAGCGGAAAAGTTTAACCTCAGTTTTAAATGCATTCAGCTTTAGACAGCTCTGCTTCATCCAGTCTGCCACTTGCACTATACAGGATGGAAAAACTGTTGTAAATTGCTATTTGACTCAGAAAAAGACAGCAGGAGCTGAGTATCATCTGTGTAGGACATCACTTTGAACCCAAGAGGCTGCATGATTTCAGCCAGTGGAGCCATATAGTCATTAAAAAGAGTGGGATTTAGGGCTGCCGCCTGAGAAACACCTTAAGGGAGAATTTTTTTTTCACAACACATTTTATTAGATGTCCTGCCAGGATATGGCCCAGAGAGCAGAATTAGCAGAATACATATACAATTAGGCTTTCAAATATTGCCATGGCATTGTTTCCAATGTTTGGACCACGCATACTTGCTAACAAAGAAAGAAAAATACAAGTCAGCAACATAACACAATGCACTTTGCCCCACCGGTGCTCCCCGTGCCCAGCCAGCCCGTGTCCCACAGTCCACCAAATTCATGAGTTATGAAGCATTATGTGTGTTCAGACCATATTGTCGAATTTCAGTATCTAAATGCCTGTCCACAGAGGCAATGGGTTGAAGAATCAAACCTCAGTAGTCTGCCCACCGCTGGCAGATTTTGTAATGTTTCTGTGGGCATCCCCTCGCTTGAAATACAGGTAACTCTAAGCCCATACAAAAATCCATGCCCTTCTTCCAAACGCCTTGTAAGGGCGGGGACTCTACCTTTCATAGTCTGGCTATCTCACTCTTAGCGAGGGTAAGACCAAGAAATAGCGGGTGGCATTTATATCTGTTACCCCAAATCCCATCAGTGCTATGTATTAGAAATAATTTCGGGGACATGGGAAGGTCCCAGGTCAAAACCTCAGCCAGGCACGCCACAATCCCCCTCCAGAACCGAGGGAGTGTGCTACAGGCCCACACTGTATGTAAAAAAGGTACCATATTCATTGACACACAGCATGCAAATGGGGGAAGCAACAAGTGCAATTCTCCAAATCCTGTGCCGAGTATAGTGGGCGGGGAAGAGATACCATCTTGAGAATGCCAGATTCGCCATAGAGGCACAGGAGCAAAATGACTATGATCTAATCTCAGCCTTCACTCGCTCCGTCAAAGGGGCCAAATTGCAGTCCCAAGAGATAGACTGGCTGCCAGACAAGAAGACACCCAGATATTGCAGGTCATGTACTTCCATGGTCTGCCACCTGATAACCCCCGCAGTGGCCATAATATAGACTTGCCGACATTCATATATATATAGTCCTGTTGTTTCCCCGAATACTTGCATTATTTGAAGGAACCTGGGACCAGATTTATGTGGGTCTGTTAACAAGAACAGAACATCATCTGCATATAGCACGATGCGGTCCGAGGCATCAACTCTAACCCATGCTGCTAATGGTTCCATAGCCAAAGAAAATAAAAGAGGGGAGAGGGGCAGCCCTGTCTAGTGCCACGTCTGATGGGGGATGGGGAGGAGACCGAGCCTGCCACACACCTAGAGGCCGTTAATTCGGTGTACAGTAGATGAATGTAAGAGAGAAAGTGAGGGCCCATGTTAAAGCATCACAGAAGTGCGAATAGATAGGTCCAGCTAACAGAATCAAATGCCTTATCTGTATCCGCTAATAGTAGGGTGGCTGGACATCCCAAGCAATCCACGGCAGCTATTGCATTATGTGCCTGAAAGATGTTGTGGCACGTAGCACGACGAGGCATGAAGTCCGCCTGATCCAGAAGCACCAGGTCGGCCATATAAGGCATCAATCTATTGGGAAGGGCCACAGCCTCTATATTTAATAGGAAGATCAGGTGATATGAGGAGCAAAGTTGCGGGGTTGATCTTGCTTTAGAAACGCGACAATCTTGGCATGTCGCCAATCCGGGGATGTGCATGCGTCTTCCAGAGTGGCCTGGATCATCACTAGGTAATGCCTGACCAGTTGTGATATATATGCTTTAAAAAATTTGCTGGAAAACCCATTTGGACCCAGGGCTTTTCCTGGGTGCAGCTCTAATAGAGCTGTTGCTCATTCGGCGACCGTAAGGGGAGCATCTAGTGATGCTCTTGCCTTGGCCGAGAGAGTCTTTGGGCGTAAATCGTATATGAACTTGGAAACCTGGGCATCACACAAGGCATCTCTGTTGCGTAGAGTGCCCGAAAGAAGCCGGCAAAGCTATTGGCTACCTCCGCTAGGTCCGTGAGCACCACATCGCCAGCACCACGAACCGTGGGGATCTGAACTAGCATCAGAGCACGGTGACAAAGCCAGTGCAATAATTTCCTGGATTTGTCTCCCCATTGATAGATCCTGTTCTGGGAGGCTAACCACGCACACCAGGCCTCCTCCAGCAGCACCCTATGGTACTGCTGATGTGCTAGACCCTGTTGTCGGCGCGCCCATCTCACTTCCTCCTCCGTCCCGTGTTTCTCTAGCTCCAAAATGCAAGCCTCCATCTGCAAAAGTTTATCTCTGTGTTGTTTAGGCTCTGCTGCGCAGAAACTAATATCAACCCCACAAATAATGGGCTTCATTACCTCCCATGGGATGCAGGACGCAGTCGCCTCATTAAGACAGAAATATTCAGTCAGAGCATGGTGCATATGCGTTCTGTATGTCTAGTCCTGCAAGTGTCAGGGGGAGAGTCACTAGCAAAACTAAAGGAGATGGGGGCCTACCAGGAGCCATAGTGCCACCAGAGAGTGATCAGAGAGCCCCCCAGGTAGTATTGAGACCTTGGAGACTTTATGAATGTGCCCCACTGGGACTAAGATGTAGTTGAGCCGGGAGCATGATCCATGTACTGAGGAGTAGAACGAATAGCCTGTCTCAGTAGGGTGATGAGCCCTCATGTATCTACCCATCCCACCACTTCAGCTAGAGGTATCAGACAGGATTCTCGCATCCCTCTCATTGCCCCATTGGCCAGTCATCTATCGCCAGCAGGATGCATGACATCGTTCCAGTCCACTGATGACCGCCATTCCCTCCGGCATGGATCCTCATACCTCAACTAGTTGGTCTACAAAAGGTTGTACAAGTGGTGGAGAGGCATATATACTGCCAAAGACTATTGGTTCCCTGTGTATGGTCCCCATCATAAAAACATACCTGCCCTGATTGCCTACCCAAGACTTTAGGTGCTGAAAGGGAACTCTTCAGTGAATTAGAATGACCATTCCCCGGGAGCCTCTCGTAAATCCTGAGTGGAAGGTGTGGGTATAACCGAAGCAGGTCAGACAGGGAGTTTTTGACCCCAGGAGATGTATTTCTCCTGGGGTCAAACACAGGTATGTCAACCCCTAAGCGCTTGGCCTAGCGATGCACTGCAACCTGCTTCACTTTGTCCAGGACTCCCCGAACATTCCAGCTGATGATATGAAGCCTCCCCAGTGGAACATTGGCATTCACATCAATCATCTGGGCACAAGATTAACACATGGCTGATTATCTGTATATATGGCTACTACATGGAGAGCATCTAAATTGTGCATAAAATACAAGAAACTAACCATAACAGTGCAGCCCCCATCCTCTACCCGAATACCTCAAAACCCTTGAAGCATCTGTCATGGAGGTAACTCCACACCAACCCCAACTGGGGACGGATGCAGGGCCTGTCCAATAGATCTCCAAACACTCCATCAACATAAAGTCGCTCTGAAAGGTTCAGGTGAAACTCTACAGATGTGCTCTCTATGTCAAATGCCATCATACTGAGTGTCCAGGAGTGGGTGAAGCAGCATAATGCCCCGCAAAGGGTACCAGTCCGACGTGGTATGTCGTGGGCTCCATCTCTACTCCTGGGGGACGTCCATTTGTTCCTCTTTTCGGGGCCTAGAGTGCCATGATGAGCGGGATCCATGTTGATGTTTCTCTTTAAGCTTAGTCTGTTGTTGGCGTGGGTCTCTGGAAGATGAATCCGAGTCAAGACGCGGTGGTGTATGAGGTTTTACAAGATCACTTTATCAGTCCAGGAGAAGACCTCCTTAGGGGTATCAAAGAATAGTGTGCTGAAGTTATAGATTATGCCTAGACGGGCTGGGAATAGAAGCATGTAGGATATTTTAAGGTCCTGGAGGCGGGCCATTGCCGCCATAAAGGATTGGCAATGCTGCTGGACCATTTTGGTGTAGTAAGGGAAGATCATGATGCAATTCAAAGAAGGAGAGATTCCTGAGATCTTGCCAGTTTGAGAATGGTGTCTCGGTCATGGAAATTGAAACTTGGCGATGGCAGGTTGTGGTTGGGCGCCGGGGGGGCTTCTTTACCAGACCTCTGTGAGCACATTCAATTATGAAACAGGTGGAAAGAGCATTGTGTGGGATCCACTTAGTAATCCAATGGCCAAGGAATTTGACCATGTCCTCCCTTTTGCAGCCCTCAGGAAAGCCCACAAAGCGGAGGTTATTTCTTCGGGCCCACCGTTCAGCATCTTCCACATGTGTGGCCAGGCCCTTGGTGAGTTTCTCAGCTTTTTTTCCAGGGTGTGGAGACGATATCAACGACGCTAGAAATCCGTGTTTCAGCCTCAGTGAGACGCCCTACTGGGTTGCGGAGATCTTGGCGCAGCAGCATTACATCTGATCCCACTTTCCCGATCTTGGCATCCAACATGTCCCTGGACTGGGTAATTGCAGCCAGCAAAGTTGCATTGTCTGGTGAAGCGCGTGTTGCTCCGCCGGATTCTGCGGATGTTTGTCCAGTCCCTTTAAAATGGTTCATCGTGCTCTGCTTAGTGGTGGACACCAAAGGTTTGTCCTTTGTCATTGTGGGGGGGGGTCTGTTGGTCGAGAATCATCAATATGGACAACTGTAACCCGGGTTCCCTCACCCCTCTGGACGTGTATGGCAAGTGTCGCTGGTCGAAATGTATATAGCGAATGGTGCGTAGACTCCACCGAGTTAGGAGCCACCCTGTTGTCCAGGTGATTTAGGGAGGGGGAGGGGAGCACCAATGCTTCCAACCAAACATGGTGTGCGCTGGAGGGCTCCTTTGACCTCTAGCCGCACCGGTACATGGCCCGACCGCTTCCGCGGACAGGAGTATGGCCCCCCCCCCACCTAAAGGGTGCCTCACCTAAAGTCGTTTAAGGCGATCCAGCAAGGTAAACGACCTCCCAGCAGGCAAGCGTAAGCTGTGGAATTCTCCTGGACCGGGATTCCTGAGCCTGATTGGCCGCAACCAAAAGCTTTCAGGTCACTGCAACTGGGCTTGTCAGGGCCAACACTACACTACCAGCAGTCCAGCAAAGGTGCTGCAGGTCCACACAGGTTCCGGCCAGGCGAGTACGCCAACCCAGTGCCTGATAACGGCCATGCCTTGAACTTGATGTGGGTCTGAGGCCCCCGCCCGTCCCCTTGACTGTGGAGCATGGCAAAGCTACCCCAGGCAGAGCTGCAGGTCACTGCCATGCGAGAGAGCACTGGGCCAGAGCTCCCGATGCACCGTGACTGCGACAAGTCAAGCACAACCTCCGTGGCCCAACATGGCTGCTGAAACCCACCAGGCCGCAGGGCACTTGATCCGATGGCTTCTGATCAGTACTCGGGTGTTGCCCTGTTGTGTCTTTCACTCCATGCACCACGTCAAAAGGTGCCATTGCGTTCCCTGGGCAGTGCAAGGCCGGGAAGGGGAAATGTATTTATAATCCAACAGGATTATGGAGGATATGGTCGAAGGTTGCCTGAGCTCACCTAAAGCGCGTATACCATGTTGTACCGCTAGGCCATGCCCCAGTATTAGAAGGAGGTTTTGATGAAGATAGGAAACGTAGAAGAAAAGCTGATTGGGATCGGACCAACAGATAGGACTAAATCTATGATAGAGCTAGGCCACCAATGCCACAATCAGTTAAACGCTGAAGCAATATCTGGTGTGAAATCGTATCAAAAGAAGTGGACAGATACAGTAGGACCACTATAGCTGCGCGCCCCTGATCAAGACTCAATCTAACATATTCTGTGACTTCCAATAATGCCAATTCAGTGCTATAACAAGGTCTAAAGCCAGACTGATAGTCATGCAAAAGATTATTAACTTCTAGAAACTAGTTAAACTGTCAAGTCTCAGATTTTTCCAGTCTTTTAGAAGGATAGAGAAATAGGCCTAAAGTCAGAAAATACCTCCAGATCAGCAGATGTCTTTTTAGGAGGGGCAATAAATGGGCATATGTTCAGTAGTTAGGGACTACTGCCTGGTAAAGGGAATTGTTCAGCGCTAATTAATGGATTGATGGGGGCGCTAGGGGGTGCGCGACCAAGATGGCTGCATTAAGGTGAGGAAAGGAGACCGCCCAGGGAAGCCATTGCAGAGTACATAAGACATCCCAGGTTCTCTAATTACCTAATGGAAGTACAAGATCCCGAGGGAACCACTCATAGGAATGCCACAGAAAGAATGCAGACATTTATGGCATATTACTCTGTACACTTCACAAAGGACACAAAACCTCAATCTGTCACAATACCTTGAGGACACAGCGCTATGTTGGCTCAGAGATTCCCAAAGAGAGTTCTTAGCTGCAGACCTTGAAGAAGACGAAATCACGGCAGCCATTATGCAAATGAAATCAGGGTGGGCTCCGGGGTCTGATGGACTACCTGTAGGGTTTTATAAAACATACAGCACACAACTAGTCCCCATTTGAAAAAAGGTGTTTGACGAGGCATGTGAAGAGAGAATACTCCCACTGACAATGAGAGAGGCCATGATCACTTTGTTGCTCAAACCAGACAAATCGGCGGAGTACTGCGAGTCTTACAGACTGCTCTCGCTGATCAATTGCAACACCAAAATACTTGCCAAGATCCTCTCAAATAGACTGAACCTACTAATGGATAGGCTAGTATTGCTGGACCAGGCTGGGTTCATCTGAGGGCGGTTGACCACACACAGCCTCTGCACCCTTTTTTTCTGTACTCCAAGATATAGAGCCAGAAGCCGCCGCTATGGTAGTGTTTCTTGATGCCACCAAAGCATTCGATTCTGTGGAATGCGAATACCTTTTTGGAATACTCCGTCATATGTGTATGTGTAGTATCTTGGTATTCTCCATGCTGTCCTTCTCTACCTCTAATAGAATGTTCATGTGATGCATCTATCAGAATGTTGGTGATCTGCCTGAAGAGTTTACAGTTGGTTGGGCTGAACACCATGATGGATGCTCCTGGTGGGGTCTCTCTGTCCATCTTGGATTAAAGCATCTCTCTATATTACTTGGAATAAAGCATCTTTTAAATATTACATCATTTATGGACTTCTCAACTTTACATATTGGCGACGATCTTAAGAAAGAGCCTACACCTGTCAAGTCTGGAATTACTTCAAACCGTTTGAAATTTAAGAAAGGAAACTACAAACCATGAAAGGACCTCCTGCAACAAGAAAAACTACCCCAACTGCCAGCATGAGCCCACCAGTGACCTACAACCGGTCGCCCACAGCAGTCTGGCAGTCGTCCTGTATACCAGTGAGTCTACAAATTTTAAGTTGGAGCTGTGCCCTCACGCTAAGTAAGCCTGTTTGTTTTGACTTTAGGACTCACGCTGTATCCTCACATGAGGGTAAGCATTCCACTTGCCAACTCTGCCTGTTGTCCTATTTACAAGGAGAGCCTACTATATATTGTGTTGGAGCTGTGCCCTCAAGAGTAAACCCAAATATCTACAGTTTTTGGCTCATCCTGTGCTGTGCCTTCACGTGAGGGTAAGCATTAATCTCTCTGGAAGATTAGATGACTGTTCATGTATGGATACATTTGGCAGCTGTGACCTATCACTATTTGTTGTTATTTATTTAAAGTCTTTGCCAAGAAGAGGCATTTCTTTACAGAACTGGTGGCATTTTTCTACAGAACTGGGCCCATGTTTTCGAGTAAACAATGGACGTTGTTTGGTGATTTCTGCTTGTTTCACCCGTTTGCCACCGTCATTTACCACTGCTTAATGTTTGGTGATTTCTGCTTGTTTCACCCGTTTACCACCGTCATTTGCCACTGCTTAATTTTTGGGGCGATTTTGTTTTTCTAAAATCATCATTTCCTGTGTTTTTGGACAAAAATCGAGCAACTGAAACTCGACAGTTCAACTGCTTTTCTTCATTTTAAAAGTCAGCACGTGACTATCAATATGCACGCTCTCACCTGCTGTCTTCTTCAGAGCCTTCATCGGTGTCTCTGTGATGATGCTTCCTCGAACCTCCTCTGACGTACTGTACCCATTGCCTGCTGATGCGGTTTGATGCAAAGAAGCGCCGTGAACCATCCTTCTTTGCGTCACTGTGCGTGCCACCATATTTGTTTTGGATGACAAACCAGCGCTATTCAGGTCATTTGTCACTACACTCGGAGCCTCGATGCAATCTGTGCGTGCCATGTTTACTTTGGACAAGACTGAGAGATTTTCTTCACGCTTGAGAAGTGTATCTCGATGGTATGACGTTTCAGCTGACAGCAAGACAAGTAAAGAATTTTCTCACACTTAAAAAAAAAAACATCACGAATCTAAGTTACTGTGTGCATTTCTTCATGATAACGACGGAGCAATATGGAACTCTTTCTGAATTCCTTGTGTTTATCATCTCAAATTAAAACAATTTTTCGGGGGCAAGTATCGAGCTCCGGCGTCTAGTTATAGCAAATGCGTATATGCGTGCTATTTAGTGACCTGTTTGCCATTTTGTTTCGTTTTGCACACAACACACATGCATGTCATGTTTCTCACTTGTGCACAACAGTGTCTAATCTGCACTTGCAGTCGGTTGTAGTCCCAGCTCCTCTTTTGATCACATGTTTTGGTTAAATATTTTTGAGATGCGTCCTTTGCAGTGGGTTCTAGTCCCACCTGTGTAATTTAAATGTTTTTGCTATGGGTAACAGTCCCATTTGCTTGCAGTGGGTTTTAGTCCCATCTGTGTTACATAAATGTTTGTGATGGGTCCTTGTCCTATTCACTCTTTTGCATTGGGTCCCAGTCCCATTTGCTTACTGTGGGTTTTAGTCCTACCAGTTTAATTTGCTATGGGTTCCAGTCCCATTTGTTTACTATGGGTTTTAGTCCCATTTGTTTATTTTCCAATGTTTTTGCGATGGGTTCAAGTCCCATTTGCTTGCAGTGGGTTTTAGTCCTACGTGCGCAGTTTCTTTGTATTTGCTATGGATATTAGTCCCATGTGTTTGTAGTGGGTTATAGTCCCATCTACTTAATTTTCATGTTTTTACCATGGGTTTCAGTCCCATTTATATGTAGTGGGTTATAGTCCCATCTACTTAATTTAAATTACTGTAGTGGGTTTTAGTCCCACCTGGCACTATGTCAGTTGTCCACACGGACCTCGTCTATTTTTGTCTTATGCCCTTTTGGGTGTGCGTATTTTAGTCTCCTTCAGAGGAGCTATGCTAAGGTTATAGTCCTATAACATTATTGCGTTTTTAATTCACATATGCTAGTTTACCAGTAATTTTTAAGAGTCTAAGTTATTAAAGTTTTACATCCACATATTTAGCTTATGTTTTCTCTATTTATGTGCATTTATGCTTTCTATGCTAAATATGTTAAGATTTGATCTATTTTTATTGCAACTGTTTGCACTATTATCTCTTGCATTACGTTTTGTATTTTGCTTAGAGGTAATAGTGTTTTGATGAGGTTTCACCTCTACTTTTCCTCATCTTCCTATTTCTTGAAACGAAGGTTTCTTTTGTTCCTTCTCTTTTCTATTACATTCCTTTGTTTTCTTCTCTTTAAAGTGCTGTAAGAAGAGAGGATGGTTTATATGGTGTAAGAGGGGAGGATGGTTTATACATTTTTTTCCATTCTTCTTTCTTTGTCCTCTTTTTATGAATATTTTCTCTTTGCTGTTCCTATTTCCGCTTTTGCTCAATTCTCTTGCTTTCATTTTCTCTTGTTCTCCGTTGCTATTTTTAGCTTTTTGTTTTCCGTTAAGAAGAGAGGATAATGTAGTATCTTGGTATTCTCTATGCTGTCCTTCTCTACCTCTAATAGAATGTTCATGTGATGCATCTATCAGAATGTTGGTGATCTGCCTGAAGAGTTTACAGTTGGTTGGGCTGAGCACCATGATGGATGCTCCTGGTGGGGTCTCTCTGTACATCTTGGATTAAAGCATCTCTCTATATTACTTGGAATAAAGCATCTCTTAAATATTACATCATTTATGGACTTCTCAACTTTACAGTATGCCCCCTAGCTTCCTCAAATGGGTGAAACTTCTATACCACAAACTCTGGCAACAGTTCTCCTTAATGGGTCTGGGTCCCCATTTGGAATCACGAGAGGAACTAGACAGGGGTGCCCGTTATCCCCAATATTATTTGCCCTAGCAATAGAGCCGCTGGCGGCAAACCTAAGGCAGCGTCATAAAGAGCGTGCACTAGCGTACCCCTCCGGGCACATCCTAATATACTTATATGCAGATGACATAACCGTATTTGTCAAAGACCCACAGAACAACTATTCCATTATTATTAATATTATTAATAGAAATAACTAACTTTGACGCCTACTCAGGCATAAACAATAATTGGAGTAAGTCGAGCACCAACAAGATCACACCCTACGCTCTTGATTATCCCCTGGAGTGGAGCGAACCAGAAGTTAAATACCTGTGGATCATGGTTACAAGGGATAGGAGTGAACTGATACGCGCAAACTATGGCAAGAACCCATATACTCTCACAGACACCATAACTTGTTTGATAGCTATACCACTATCCATGGCAGGAAGGATATCGCTAATAAAAATGGTTGTTTTGCCCAAAATGCTTTATCTATTCACAAACATTCCCTACAACCCGGGGAAAGTATACTTTAAAGCCCTGCAGACACAAATGATCCGCCTAACATGGGGGGTGGGGGGGCAAACAACCTAGACTCAAGTGGGAAACACTGACCCTTCCCTTTTCACAAGGGCGATTCGAAGTGCCTGACCTGGAACCATACTATTACTGCACACAAGCACACTATGCAACATATTTGTTCCACCCACACCCCTTCATGCCACATTTGGCAGTCGAGATGGGATATATGGAACCTACCCCCCCACCCCTCATCAGGATTCATCTCCACACAGGAAAAAAAGCGAGAAACAGACCCCTCCACTGTATCATGCACCAAAGCAGCTAGGAGGAAAATAGCTGCCAGGCTAGATATACAGATGCTAACTCTCCCCGATCAAAGCATCTTGGAGTAAAATAGCTGCCAGGCTAGATATACAGATGTTAACTCTCCCCGCTTACCCATAGAATACCACCCAGACCCACTGGTAACATTTGAAGGTAGGTGCAGATAAGTCCTGAACAAAGCCCAAATTAAGACATGGGGGGGATCTCTATGCAGATGGAATTTTCTTAATGAAAGAACAGTTCTTCCAAGGTGAGAACCCCACCACGATGGAGCTTTTCATGTTCATTAAACTAAGGCAATGCGTTCAGGCCAGCACCCCAGAGTTCCCCCAAAAACCGCATTCCCTCCCGCCATTACATGACATATTACAATCTTACCCACCCCAACAAGTGACCTCACGGATATAACACAGTACACAAACAGCAACCACGCAATCTCAATTATCTTGCTTGGGAGTTGAACGCACAAATAACAATGGGAGTATTGCTGCAAACAGGTTGGGTAAATCTCAGCCAATAGCAGACTGAGATTCATACACTATAAATTTCAAGACCGCATGTATTGTACACCGTCCAGGTTTTATTTATTTTTTTTAAAAATATTTTTATTGACAATTTTTACAGCACATTTTAACCCCCCCCCCCCCCCGCACCAGACAATATCCTTTAACAATAGATATACTTATACATCTTGTAGGAAAACATATTTATGGGGGAAAAAAAAAAAACAACATGAGATGTTATTCAATATAATAGGATCATTAGACCACAAATTAATAAAGAAAGGAGCTTGAAGGCGCTATAATCAAGAAACTAGAGGGCAACAAGAAACGAGAGCAAGAAAAATCGTCAAAAACAGGAAGACAGAGACAAAGCCGCCAAAAAGTCGAAAAGCTGGAAAAGCAGGAAACATGAGTACAGTCATGAGTACAAATTAACCCCTCTGGTTGTTCACCCCCCTACATTAGCCATTCTACTTTTCCACTCTGCGATAGGCTTCCACAACTGTAGACCAAGTATTCTACCCTTTTTCCCCCTTCTGGCGTAAATAGCTTTCTCTAGGTTATGGATGCACAGTAACCTAGCCATCCAGTGCTGAAACGGGGGTGGTGTCTTGTCTTTCCATGTAGTTGCTATACACAGGCGTAGAACTGCCATAGCCACAAATATAAAGCCCTCATTTGGATATTGCAGATTACTCCCTTCTACTCCTAATAGTATTATTTCTGGTGTCAGCTTCAATTTATATGCCAATGATTTGTCAAAGAATGATTCAATACTTTCTATCAGTGGAGAGAGGTTTGGGCACCCCGCAAACATGTGCAGTATATCTGCCTCCGTGCTGTCGCACCTTGGGCATCTAATCCCCTGTGTACCTCCCCACTGGGCGATTCTAGCTGGGGTATAATACAATTTGTATATCGTCTTGTAGTGTTGTGTCTGCAACGCAGCTGAGCAAAGAATTTCTCTTCCTAACTTTAATGACTTTAAGAACACTCCCTCTGATACTCCTAGGGCTTCCCTCCATTTAGTCTCATATCTCTCCAGGTCATCCCCTCGATGCTCTATAAATTCTGCATATAATCTTTTAATTGTACAAGATTCTGCCCCCTCAATCATCTGCAGAATCGAATTTCCTTTAAAGCCCATCGGTCCCCCCCATTTATTACCTAGGAAGCTTCTCATTTGTAGATATTTAAAAAAACACCTACTGCTGACCCCAAATTCCTGCTGGATTTCTGTGAATTGCCTTATCCCTGATTCACCTATTAGATCCCCCATATTTTTAATTCCTGACCGAGCCCATTCCCTAAATATAGTGTCGGCGAATATTTCAGGTGGCAGCGTAGGATCCTCTATTATTCTAGTGTATGCATGAAACCTTCCTAAGCCAAAACTTTTCTTAAACGATTTCCATATTTTGTCCGCCGCTTCTAGTGTCTTAAACCTAGTTCGCTTGAAATAACTGGGCTCCGAATATCTAAGGAGGGCATTGTTTGTCTCGTCACCGAGAATTATAACGTACACCGCTGACGACCCTGTAGGATACTCAGTTTCCCTCTCAGCTCCTCCTAGCAAACCGGTCATTTGTTGCATAGCTGCCGCCCAATAATACATTTTAAGATCTGGTAATGCCCATCCCCCCCTATCCCGTGGCAATGACATATATTTCAGGGCTCTTCTTGTCTTTCCCTGAGACCACACAAATCGATTTACCATGTTCTCCACCTTATTGAACCAAATCATACTAAAAAACAACGGAATAGTTCTAAATAGATACAAAAATTTCGGCAACAAATTCATTTTTATGTAGTTTACTCTACCTAATATGGACATATGTAAATTATTTACCCTATCCAAGTCCCTTTTTGCTTTCGTAATAATAGGCTCAATGTTAATTTCTACCAACTTTCCTAGCTCTGCCGTGATCTTAATACCCAAATACATCCCCTCACCAACCACCCGTGCATCTGTACATATTGTATACGTGTTCTTTATAATTTGTGACTTACTTTTATTAAGAGCATACCCTGCTATTCGACCAAACCGATCTGCCTCCAGTTCTATTTCTCTTATTGCATCTATTGGGCTAGGTGTGATGACCGCAATATCATCTGCATATGCTAGAACTTTAATATCTCCCATCCTGGTAGTTAGTGGAGTAATTTGTACATTCTGCTCAAATCTTCGTATCAAGGGGTCGATATACATAGCAAACAAGAGGGGTGAGCAAGGGCATCCTTGCCGCGTTCCCCTAGTAATAGCCAAAGGACTAGTGCGGTCTGAGTTTACCCTGACACAAGCAGTGGGATTTGTATAAAGTGACTGTATAACTCTTACGAATACTTCCCCTATTCCCCCCCTTCTCATAACTGCCCACAGATACTCCCAGGCCACCCTGTCAAAGGCCTTTTCGGCATCCAGTAACATGGCTGCCATAGGGTTCCCCTCTACTTCCTGAGCATCAAAAAGTGTTATCATCTTCCTGATATGTAATGTGGTGCCCCTTTGTGGTATAAAGCCATGTTGATTAGAGCTAACCAATTGAGTTATTATTTTAGCGAATCTGGTTGCCTGTATTTTCGAGAATATTTTAGTATCTGCGTTGATTAGTGTTATGGGGCGGTACGACCCTGGTTCTGTTGCATCCTTCCCCTTTTTAAGTATAATTACAATATCCGCCCCAGCCCAGCTTGCCGGAATTGCCTGCCCTTGCTGCACCCCTCTAAATGTTCTTGGTAGATCCTTAAATATGGAGGGCAGGAATACCCTATAAAACTCTCCTGGTATCAAGTCTGGGCCAGCTGCTTTCCCCTTTGGTAAACCCAGTATGGCCTCATTAATCTCCTCATCACTCAAATCGGCATCCAGGAAATCTCTGTCCTCGCTATTCAATACTTTACCCGGAATATTTTGTAAATAATCCGCAATCTCCCTCTTATCTCGAATTTGCTCTTCTTTATATAGTTTACTATAAAACTCCCTAAATACCTCTGTTATCCCCCTCCCATCCGTGACCAGGGATAGGAGTGAACTGATACGCGCAAACTATGGCAAGAACCCATATACTCTCACAGACACCATAACTTGTTTGATAGCTATACCACTATCCATGGCAGGAAGGATATCGCTAATAAAAATGGTTGTTTTGCCCAAAATGCTTTATCTATTCACAAACATTCCCTACAACCCGGGGAAAGTATACTTTAAAGCCCTGCAGACACAAATGATCCGCCTAACATGGGGGGTGGGGGGGCAAACAACCTAGACTCAAGTGGGAAACACTGACCCTTCCCTTTTCACAAGGGCGATTCGAAGTGCCTGACCTGGAACCATACTATTACTGCACACAAGCACACTATGCAACATATTTGTTCCACCCACACCCCTTCATGCCACATTTGGCAGTCGAGATGGGATATATGGAACCTACCCCCCCACCCCTCATCAGGATTCATCTCCACACAGGAAAAAAAGCGAGAAACAGACCCCTCCACTGTATCATGCACCAAAGCAGCTAGGAGGAAAATAGCTGCCAGGCTAGATATACAGATGCTAACTCTCCCCGATCAAAGCATCTTGGAGTAAAATAGCTGCCAGGCTAGATATACAGATGTTAACTCTCCCCGCTTACCCATAGAATACCACCCAGACCCACTGGTAACATTTGAAGGTAGGTGCAGATAAGTCCTGAACAAAGCCCAAATTAAGACATGGGGGGGATCTCTATGCAGATGGAATTTTCTTAATGAAAGAACAGTTCTTCCAAGGTGAGAACCCCACCACGATGGAGCTTTTCATGTTCATTAAACTAAGGCAATGCGTTCAGGCCAGCACCCCAGAGTTCCCCCAAAAACCGCATACCCTCCCGCCATTACATGACATATTACAATCTTACCCACCCCAACAAGTGACCTCACGGATATAACACAGTACACAAACAGCAACCACACAATCTCAATTATCTTGCTTGGGAGTTGAACGCACAAATAACAATGGGAGTATTGCTGCAAACAGGTTGGGTAAATCTCAGCCAATAGCAGACTGAGATTCATACACTATAAATTTCAAGACCGCATGTATTGTACACCGTCCAGGTTTTAAGTGATAATGACAGATGTGTTAGGTGCAGACAAGAAGGGGCAGGTTTCCTACACCTATTGTGGGAATGTCCTGTGGTCAATGACTATTGGCGACAAATGTCTGCAGCAATCACACAAATGGTGGGCTCCCCACTCTAGATCACTCCTATTATGACCTTACTGGGTTACACTGCAGAAATTGATACTGCTTACAAGAAGTTTGTAGCACTAAGGTTCCTGATAGCAAAGCGCAGGGTGGGCTGTAGGTGGGGAAGAGGCAGGGCCCCAAAATTTAAGGACTGGCTCCAAGACATGATAACGTGGCAAGACCAAACACTAATCTATGCAGAACAACTGCCAACCACGTCAAGACCAAAAGGTATATGGGACCCCTTGAAAGCTTATCTCCTGTCCACCCCAGACACAACGCCGGCCACTCCAGAGGAATGAGGCAATGCGGAATAAGGAGGAAAATCAGTAGTAGAGACAGTTATACTGATGTATAGTTAAGCTAATAGTGCAAAATATGCCTCAGACTGAACAAAAAGGCAACTAGAGGGAAGTAGGAAACTCAAGCCTGCAAATATTTCACATATAACTGCCATTATATAACGCATTTGAATACATGTACCAACCAATGTACAGTATACCAGGACATGAACCGTCTGTGATGCCTATTGATAATGTGTGAAGTAATACCACGATGTATATATGCACTGACGGCAATGTAAAAACAACACTGTGACTGATTTATTATTTCTTTTTTCTGTATCGTTATTTTGGAAAAGAACTATAAAAAAACTAATAATAATAACATTTGAAAATTATGGATTCATAATTTGCCAGGACTGGGGACATGGATCCAAGGGGGAACCAGAACGGCAGTTCAGTATAGCTTGAGTTGAAACATCAACTCAAGCTATACTCCGCGGATGAGGGAGGATGCGAGCACTGCTCGTGAACTAATCCATGTACCCCTCTTCCAGACCGGCTCATGGGGTACTGACTCCTAATAATTCCAGCCCACGACTCAGAAATACTGACAGGGCTATAACTGTTAAAAATTGAATGCCATATTGCAGTTGTATTAAAATCTATATTCTATTCACTTGTATATACACATCGCACACATTGTTGCCAACCTTAGTGAGTGACAGAGGGATCTGACCCCGTCCTGACGAAGAGGCAGTCAGCCTCGAAACATGTTGACAACACCAGGAGAACTAGCCCATTGTTAAGCTAGATTGTCTCCGCCACACTATTTTTAACGATACCAGCCTACGACTAATAAAGAATTTTTTGCTTTCATAAGGCCAGGTATTCTTTTAAATCTCACTTTTCCATATCACTCCTGACCCTACTCACACTCACTCAATACACTTCACATAGCACTTACAAGATCTAAGTGCTCCAGCGTAGTCGCTAGTCGTAGCACGCCCCGTCCCGCAGCGGGGCGGGAAGACCCCGATGATGAAGCATGACACCAAGGGCCCTTTTGGTGTGTGAGGGGTATTTTAACAAATCCTGTGTATGCCTGATATACTCTGGTTCACATGAAACCTTCTAGAGGTGGATCTTGTTGTTTATTTATACCATTAACTGGAGGAGGGTGCGCCCACCTGAGTGCTTTGTAGCACTCCCTCTTCACTCCCCCCTTTTGATTCTTTGTTTGAGTTTACGAATAGCCACATGGTAATCTCTGAGAGGCTGTTATTAAAACACTTTCTCATTGGCTCCATAACCTTTTTTCCACAAACACTCCAATTTCTTACACCTAGATTTAATGCAGGCAAGCGCAGGTGTAAAGCAAAGAGCAGAAGGATGTGATCTAGCTGATGTTTTACTTCTGACCGAACCAATAGATTTGCTCAATGTGATCTTCCAGTTATTAAAGGCGAGAGTGTCATGCTCTGAATCACCACACAATTGCAGAACATGGCTGGAAATGCTGGATACCAAGTTGGTCTCATTTACTTTCTGCCAAGAGTTGAAATTGAGGGGGCTTAGATCAAAAAGTGCTGTATAGTTCCTAGGACCCCCAGGACCTGCCATTTTGGATGACCTAAACTGAGGGCTTGGTGTGCAGACAGACTCTGGACACCCCAACAGGATGAGTCAGCCGTTAGACATGCTAGCTCGTCAGTGCCACTACCAGCCCTCTGTACTATACATTGTGGCAGGTAGTTTCTGACAACCACTGAACAAGACAACCCTGATTCCTCAGGTATCGTGGAAACAATACGGTATCTTTCGCTCAGTCACTCGTGCTTGCTTTTCTCAGAATACATAGAATGATGATTGGAATGGTTTAAATAATAATTTATTGGTCAAGCGTCAGTCTAGTGTGAAACATGTTAGCTGCGACAATCAAAAGACAGGAGCAGATGAATGTAATCGCTAGCACGAATATCGTAAAAAGTAGATACATTTCTACCATAATGCTAATAAGATGAATGAAAGCATATTACATAAAACAATAGCATTGGCGTACTCCTACGATGCGTAGCCTACCTAACCGTGCCTAGCCTAGAGGTGTGGGTGAAGCATGTATGTGTAAATGCTTGTATATGTCCTAATGGAGCCAAGAATTCCTCGGGGAAGTGCTAACCTCTCACCTGATGGCTCTGAATGAAGGACCCCATGTCTGCGTCGAGGATGGCACCCCGCAAGGGATGTCAGATCTCTGCTTGTCGTAGGATCAGCTGGCAGAGCCTCATCTCAGCTTGGAAGGAATTCTCCTCTGCCTGTCTAAGGGGGAGTGAGGGTCTTTTATACTAAAGTGGTCACTCCGGGGTTTCTCTAGAATCGATATGTTTTGAAAATATTTGCTAATCCTTTTCTAAACAAATATGATCATGCACAGATGGCTGTAGGCCATGGATGAAAAAAAGTGGTGACCCTTGAACAGAATAATTCTACTGTGCCTGGGGATATGTTTTTGTACTGATGTTGGAGAGACCGGAGTAAGCTGCTAGGTAAAAAGTCATCTGTGTAAGACTGTTATGTTGTGTAGATGGGAAACAATGTATGTAATTGGTATGTATATGATGGGACTATCCTAGAGGACAGGACACAAGAGAAGCTTTAGTAGGGAGAGTAGGCTTCTAAGGGATAAGGTAATGATCAGACCTTGTTAAAGGTCTTGGTGTGCCGGTTTGAAGATCTTGAATATTGGTAAAAAGAAGGTCTAGCGTGTGTCTATTCAGGACCACAAACTTTCTGACAAACTAGACAAATGCATCAATAATCTGAGATTGACCGAGACTGAGCTCAACATTCACATAAATATTTAAATCCTCTAGAACAGTCAGAAATGAGGACTGCTTAACACAGTTTCATACAAAAGCAAATTAACAAAAATCTTGGCTGGCTTAGGAGGGCAATATATTAAAGCTATAGAAAAGGAGAAATTGGCAGAGTGTTTCAAAGAAAAAATAGCACCTTCGCAAAGGGGGAACTTCAAAGTATCTATATCTTAGCATACGTCTGGACTCTCGACTGGAGGCCATGATGATGGCAGCATCATGCCATGATCCAGGGAAGAGTTTTCAGTATGTGGTGAAGTGTAGTGTAGGTAAGCTTCAAATACTAATTATGTGTTGAAGCTTTGTATCCATTATGTCTGTAGTTCGTAAAGCATGGTGTGTAGTCAGGGGTGCCTATGGCAAGGAGATGATTCAGGTGCTATACTGGTCTCTCATGACTTGTGTGAATTACTATTTTTATTGTGTATAAAAATAAAAATATGTGTCACATGGGGATAGTGGTGTAATGCAAAATGATGGGGTCCCTCTGCAGGAATTTGATGAGGGCCCAGTGTCTCAATATCTCACAGATATTCATTAGACTTAGGGTTACTGGTGCCCCCTTGAAGTGATGGGGGGCCCCTTGAGGGTTGGGCCCCGCCTACACCGCAGGGGATGCAATAGCCTGTATAATGACCCTTCATGGGGATATACCATTACCTCTCGAACATGCACTTTCATGACAAATATTTGGGCAATGCTGTTAATTAATTTGCCATTATATTGCCCACCATTATCTCGCCAAAGTATAAAGAGGTTAAAATAATTGCATATCAAACATTCATTGATTTTAATGGAAAGTAATTAAATTCAATTATACATATTTAAAAATCATCTAATAAAAGTATTACCTATTAGGGTAAAAGTATAATTGTTTTAAATAATTTAGGGTTTGATGAACAGGACTATTTTGCAGTTACAAACCTTATGATTCGCAAAACCACAGGCTCTGTGACCACAAAAAAAGGAGCAACCATGTTAAATGTTAAATGTTAGGAGATTTCTAGAGCGCATGGCTGCCCGTAAGCGTCCCAGCGCTGAACAAGTACGGCGGAGTCAAGGGGGGAAGCCTACGGTAACAGCCAGGTTTTCAGAAATTTTCGGAATGCCAGAAGGTTGGGCTGTGCGCGGAGATCCGGGGGGAGGGAATTCCACAGTTTGGAGGCGTTATAAGAAAAACGTCGACCTCCTGATCGTGATCTCTTGATCTTAGGTGGCAAAGTTAGGTGAGCATTCGAGGATCGGAGGGGTCTGGAGGTGGTGTATGGGGTCACCAGATCTTTGAAAATAGGGGGGCTTTCCCGTTGAGAATTTTGTGCGTTAGACAGAGCGCCTTAAACTGCACTCTTTCCACAACGGGTAGCCAGTGCAGCGCTCTGATGGCCGGTTTGGCCGAGCAGCGGCTCTTGGTGTTGGTGAGGATCCGTGCGGCCGCATTCTGCACTACCTGTAATTTAGTTCTTACTTTCCGCGGTGCGCAAAGATACAGTGCGTTGCCATAATCCAACCTTGACAGAATGAGGCCCTGGATCTGGAGTTTCCTTGATTGGAAAGGGAGCAGTGGTAGAATTTTCCGGGCGGAGCGCAGGAGCCCATAACAGACTCCAGCCGTTTCCCTTGCCTGGGTATGCATGGTGAGATTTTGGTCCAACCAAAGTCCGAGGCTTTTAATCTCGGATTTCGGGGTTGGAGGCTTACCCATGCATGGGGGCCAGAGAGAGTCTGGACGAAAATGGGACTGATTCCCCATCACCAGTATCTCAGTCTTGTCGCTATTGAGCTTCAAGTGAGATCTGTCCATCCAGCTGACTATGTCTCTCAAGCAGGAAAAAAGGTCGATGGTAGGATTTTCCTGCTGAGTGAGAGAGACAACCAGCTGAGTGTCATCCGCATACGTCAGGAGTTTGATACCATGTGGGGTGACTATCTTTTCCAGAGGGGACATATATACGTTGAAGAGCGTAGGGCTCAAGGAGGAGCCCTGTGGGACTCCGCAACGTATTGGGGTATCTTTAGATGTGTAACTACCCTCTATCACCTGGAAGGAGCGGTTGTGGAGAAACAAATTCAACCAAGACAGGGTGACACCTGTGATCTCAAGGTCTCTAAGTCGCTGGACCAGGATCTGGTGTTGACCGTGTCGAAGGCTGCACTAAGGTCCAGGAGGATCACTGCCACTGATCCTCCTGCATCCATGATCTTCCTGGCCTCCTCGACCACCGTCACCATCGCTGTTTCAGTACCCTGGCCAGGGCGAAAGCCTGTCTGTGAAGATTTAAGAAGTTTGTTTGCTTCGAGGTAGTTAGACAGCTGGGTATTGATGAATTTTTCTGTCATCTTTCTGATACACGGGAGGAGGGAGGAGGGAGGAGGGAGATAGGCCTGAAGTTAGATAGATTGAGGGGGTCTAAATTGGGTTTTTTAAGTAGAGACCTAACCTTCGCCTTCTTCCAGCTAAGGGGCACCAATCCATCTGCTAGAGAGGCATTGATCAAGTTTAGCATTGGTGCAAGAATAGTAGATCCTACCTGTTTTAAGATTTTAACCGGGGCAGGGTCGGATGGTGAACCACTCTTAAGAGATTGAAAAATGGGGGACAGGGTGTCCGTACTAATGGGGGTGAAAGTGTCAAGTCCCGGGTTAAGGTTCTGGACCTGTGTTGGGGACATGGATGCTGGGTCCATAGGGGTAAGCGGCGGAAGTTGCTGAAGGATATTTTGAATCTTTTGATCGAAGAACGTGGCCAGCTTATCACAATGGTTATCCGACAGGTCAGTCGGGCATGTGGGCTCTGGTGTTTTTAGAAGTTGTTTTACGATTTGGAAAGTCTCCCTCGACGAGCACGATGCAGCATTAATTTTCTCCTGAAAAAAGACCATTTATGCATTTTTCAGGGCTTTTTTGTAGTTAAGAATGGCCAGTCTATACTCCTTCTTACTATTAGGGTCGAAGTCTTTCCGCCACACTCTTTCCGCCCTTTTACAGAGCTTTTTCAGAAGGCGAGTCTCCTGGGTAAACCATGGGGAAGAGGGTTTTTTACGGGATGTCAGATAAGGTTTTTTTGGAAGAATCGTGTTGAGAGAGTTTTCAATCCAAGATGAGAACTCCGAATCCGCTATGACGGGGTCAGATTCGTGGCTTGGTTTAGAAAGTTCCAAGACCTGCTTCCATTTTCCGATGTCTAGTTTGGCCCAGGGGCGAGCCGGTCTGCCGGGAGGTTGGATAGGAGGTGAGATGGTTGGAATCTCCCACCTAAAGGGGGAAAGTAAGTGGTCCGACCAAGGCAGAGGGATCGGAGCATTTGTTTTAACATCATCAATGTTGCAAATAATAGGATCGAGTAAGTGTCCAAGATTGTGCGTAGGTTGGTCGCTCTGAAGATGGAGATGCAGAGTGGCCAGGTCTAGGAGCAATTCTGATGCGGTCTTATCTTCGCTCTTGTCAAAGTGGATATTAAGATCCCCTAAAATTACCAGGTTGGGTAGAGTGCTGGACATGGTCGTGGAGAATTCCAGGGTGGAGCTACAAAATTGCCCCAGGGCCCCTGGTGGACGGTAGATGAGAACTCCTGAGAGGGAGTTACATGGGGATACTTGGATACTAAAATGTACATTTTCACAGTCCAATAGGGGGCTATAATGAAATCTACATGAAAGGTGGTCCTTGTGGATAATAGCTATCCCTCCTCCCTTTCCCTTCGCTCGGTCTAAGTGTTGCACAAGGTAGCCCTGAGGTAACGCCTGTGCAACATCATAGTCTGAGTCTGGAGTGAGCCATGTCTCAGTGAGGAAAAGAATCTCAAATTGCTCCTCTATGTATAAACAATATTGCAAATCAAATGTGTCTGTCTGACAATCTTTAAATGGCCAAGTACTGTCAGGGACTGAGTAACTGCACTTCTTTAATTTGGAAAGGAGAGTACCAACACCCAAGAAGTGGCTGACTAAAAGTACTTTTAAGTACATAACAGGTTTCTCTGGGTAATAAGTGCCTGCGCATCAGTTTTTGCAGCTGTTATTTCCGTCATTGGTTTCAACATTACTATTACCTTTGAACTGGTTGGGGAAAAAAGTGCAGCGTGCTCAAATGAGAGTGGTTCTCCTTCTGCCGTCAAGCCATAGCTCAACAAGTCTTAGCAAAGCCCACAGGTAGGGCTTTGGGATTGTCTAAAAGCAAAATTCATCTTTTGGTTCAAAAAGCACATATTGCCACTATAGTCCTTGGAATTGAACGGATCTACTTTGTGTGTGGATGTGCTGCTTGTGAAAGAGCAGAATGCAACCACTCACAATGATGCTACCCAATGGCTTATGTGGGCGGACCAACTGCACCATGCCGAATGCTGTTAGTGCCAACATCGGCCCATACCCCAGCCCGCTCACAACAATTTGCCATAATAACAGACACCACACAATGTTTTCTTGGAGAAAGTTGTTGCAGCTTTATTTGCATAAACATTATGCCAATCATGTTGGGTTATCTTACGGGTCGATCCAGGGTCAGGCAGCCCCTCGCCACCTGCCCACCTGATGAGCCATACACCCCCTTGGTGTTAACCGTGGGGGTGTTATCAATTTTGGGGGAAGGGCTTGCCCCTTCCCCTGGCGGACCTCCAGTCCACCCCTTACTCTCGCCCCTCCCCACTACAGGGGGCGGAGAGTGACATCACTGGGGACCCGAGGTCCCAACCACTAGACCGCTCCCAGGGGTCTGTGCCATCATGTGGCACTAAGGGTGGCCGCCCTCTTAGGTGGCCCCCTTCGGTGGCCCGGGGCAGCCTGGCAATCAGGGGTTGGGTAGGTGGGGTGAATGACACAACAATGGACTAATGAATGGAGAGGCGTGGCTGAATACCCCTATAATTAGGAATTTATAGTTTAGTAAAAACAAAAGGTCTTTGCTAACGCCAGACCTGGGTAAATAAGTTTAGTGAAATCGTAAGGTTCTGTCTAACGCCAGACATAAAAATAGACCATCTAAGCTAACCATGCCAAGGAAGTGCCTGTCTTTTTAACGAGAAGAACATGTTGCAGCCGTCTGCTGCCATGAGGCTGTTCTCTGTGAAACGGCGCATTAGACTTCAAGATTTTAATCTATGTGCATTTTTGTGTTCCGTAAATTTAAAGAGGAGACCAGAAAGAGATTCTTTCTACACGATATTTATGTAGAATGTAATGCAACGTTTTGACTTGGCTGGCATCGAGCAAGCAAACCTTCGGCATTTACATAAACCCGAAGAAACACCAGCCGTGGAAGCTGACACGATGAATGAAGCCTTCAGTGGCGCATAAATATTTCAGCTGAGTAAGATGGAGCTCGCTTTTATGCCCATATGGAGACCGAACGGTTGCCTAGCAACACAGGCCTTCCAACTTGTCGGAATGACTATTTGACTCCTCCCTCGTCCTTTCCCAATTAGACACTGTGAACATTTCCAAGTATTTCACTCCCTGCAAGCCTCAAAGCCACTAATTAAATGCCGTCCTCCTCCGCCCTAGAGTGAAAAGGCCTCCCGCCAGCTCGAGCCTTCCATCCTCTCGTCTCAGGCTTTCATTCTAACATTTTGTGAACATGCCGCGACTCTTTTAACAATCGCCCAACCTCAGTTCCTGGAAGGAGAGCATGCGTGCGATGTCATGAGCGACCTCTACTGGCCAGGTGGAGTACGGTATCTCCTGATGCTGGAACCATGCATAGCGTCTCTGTGTCTGCCATGACGCCTATGCGCGGGCCGGCCTATCCACAGATAGGGGCCTGGGCTGAACTAAATTCGACACTAGCCCTGGTCACCTTCCTCACATCACCACTAGTGCCGAAAAAGCCTCTTTGCGCGAACGAAAAGAGCAGAATACTTTTTGCCCAATTCCGTGTTATCCTGGGAAGGATGAAAAGCTGAGTGAAACCACCAGAATTCAAAAACCTGATCGTCAGGTTACACAGATATCTCTGTTATGGAATCTTAGATATGTATTATCATCAACAAAAGTATGCAGTTCCTAAGGAGGGGAGGGAGTATTAGGTCAGTATCAATGGAACCGGTGGGGCACGGTTCCTTTAGGAACTTGGGCCCTTACACACCTGTGTGGGTGTCATGCTTCATCATAGGCCATCTCCTCATGGGACCGGCGCTGCAGTGCCCTATGGGCACCCACAAGGGGGCTCTTTGTAAGAGATCTTTTGTCCCAATGCCGTATGTGAGTTGTGGGAGTAGGGCCCGGGTGTAGATTGGTATAGTGAAGTGTGTGTGCGTTTTAAAATAGAATAAGCAATTCTCTAAGTCACATTTTATTCAGTGAGTATGCTTCTCAGGTTAACAAAGGTGGTGGCTCCCAGAAGGTCAACATGTTTCTTGCCGTGAAAGAAGTCAATGATGATCAAAAGGCCAGTGAATTCTAATCTATACAGTGGTTGGAACGTAGGTTAGAATCAAGGATAATCTAAACACTAAGGGCCTCATTTATGAGAAATGACGCATCGCTGCGGGAAAGCAGCGATGCGTCACTCTCAGTGCGCACTCCTTGCGACATACCTGATGCGTCATATTTAATGTATGACGCATCATGTTGCAAGGAGTTACAGATACGTCAGTATTTCTGACGTATCTGCAGGCGCCAAAGTGACGCATTGCTGGAGTGTGTCACAAAAGTGACGCAACTCCAGCAATGCTTCCTTTCACATGGTTCAGAAAAGGGGGTGGTGATGAACAGAGTGTCTGAATTAAGCAGACCACTCTTACCCAGTCCAAAGATCAGGGCTTGATCCATCACCGTTATTTAGCTCACTGCCCCATCCCAGCTCAGAACCTGGCTATATGCAAATTAGTCTGTCCCTGGCCCAGTGCATCATGGGAACAGGGCAGACCAAACTACCAAGCCAATTCTTCACCAGAAAGGATACAAGCTACCGGGGACCGGTTTCTGGCATTTCAGCCTCGTCGGCCCGGCTTGCTTGAATCCTGATGGAGCAGTGAGCAAGGGACTCATGTCTGAGTATACCCTGCCACACCTATAGTGGCCAAAAACGATTCAGAAAAGGGGGTGGTGATGAACAGAGTGTCTGAATTAAGCAGACCACTCTTACCCAGTCCAAAGATCAGGGCTTGATCCATCACCGTTATTTAGCTCACTGCCCCATCCCAGCTCAGAACCTGGCTATATGCAAATTAGTCTGTCCCTGGCCCAGTGCATCATGGGAACAGGGCAGACCAAACTACCAAGCCAATTCTTCACCAGAAAGGATACAAGCTACCGGGGACCGGTTTCTGGCATTTCAGCCTCGTCGGCCCGGCTTGCTTGAATCCTGATGGAGCAGTGAGCAAGGGACTCATGTCTGAGTATACCCTGCCACACCTATAGTGGCCAAAAACGATTCAGAAAAGGGGGTGGTGATGAACAGAGTGTCTGAATTAAGCAGACCACTCTTACCCAGTCCAAAGATCAGGGCTTGATCCATCACCGTTATTTAGCTCACTGCCCCATCCCAGCTCAGAACCTGGCTATATGCAAATTAGTCTGTCCCTGGCCCAGTGCATCATGGGAACAGGGCAGACCAAACTACCAAGCCAATTCTTCACCAGAAAGGATACAAGCTACCGGGGACCGGTTTCTGGCATTTCAGCCTCGTCGGCCCGGCTTGCTTGAATCCTGATGGAGCAGTGAGCAAGGGACTCATGTCTGAGTATACCCTGCCACACCTATAGTGGCCAAAAACGATTCAGAAAAGGGGGTGGTGATGAACTGGAAGCTTGTTTCCTTCCCAGTGTAAGAATTGGCTTGGTAGTTTGGTTTGCCCTGTTCCCATCATGCACTGGGACAGGAACAGACTAATTTGCATATAGCCAGGTTCTGAACTGGGATGGTGCAGTGAGCTAAAAAACGGTGTTGGATCTAGCCCTGATCTCTTGACTGGGTGAGAGTATTCTGCTTAATTCAGAGACTCTGTCCATCACCACCCCTTGTTGTTAAATATTTTGTCCACCCTAAGCGTGGAAGGGTATACTCTGATGTGAGTCCCTTGCTCATTGCACCATCAGGATTCAAGCAAGACGGGCCGACGACGGCTGAAATGCCAGAAACCGGTCCCCGGAAGCTTGTTTCCTTCCCAGTGTAAGAATTGGCTTGGTAGTTTGGTTTGCCCTGTTCCCATCATGCACTGGGACAGGAACAGACTAATTTGCATATAGCCAGGTTCTGAACTGGGATGGTGCAGTGAGCTAAAAAACGGTGTTGGATCTAGCCCTGATCTCTTGACTGGGTGAGAGTATTCTGCTTAATTCAGAGACTCTGTCCATCACCACCCCTTGTTGTTAAATATTTTGTCCACCCTAAGCGTGGAAGGGTATACTCAGATGTGAGTCCCTTGCTCATTGCACCATCAGGATTCAAGCAAGCCGGGCCGACGACGGCTGAAATGCCAGAAACCGGTCCCCGGAAGCTTGTTTCCTTCCCAGTGTAAGAATTGGCTTGGTAGTTTGGTTTGCCCTGTTCCCATCATGCACTGGGACAGGAACAGACTAATTTGCATATAGCCAGGTTCTGAACTGGGATGGTGCAGTGAGCTAAAAAACGGTGTTGGATCTAGCCCTGATCTCTTGACTGGGTGAGAGTATTCTGCTTAATTCAGAGACTCTGTCCATCACCACCCCTTGTTGTTAAATATTTTGTCCACCCTAAGCGTGGAAGGGTATACTCAGATGTGAGTCCCTTGCTCATTGCACCATCAGGATTCAAGCAAGCCGGGCCGACGACGGCTGAAATGCCAGAAACCAGTCCCCGGAAGCTTGTTCCCTTCCCAGTGTAAGAATTGGCTTGGTAGTTTGGTTTGCCCTGTTCCCATCATGCACTGGGACAGGAACAGACTAATTTGCATATAGCCAGGTTCTGAACTGGGTTGGTGCAGTGAGCTAAAAAACGGTGTTGGATCTAGCCCTGATCTCTTGACTGGGTGAGAGTATTCTGCTTAATTCAGAGACTCTGTCCATCACCACCCCTTGTTGTTAAATATTTTGTCCACCCTAAGCGTGGAAGGGTATACTCAGATGTGAGTCCCTTGCTCATTGCACCATCAGGATTCAAGCAAGCCGGGCCGACGATGGCTGAAATGCCAGAAACCGGTCCCCGGAAGCTTGTTTCCTTCCCAGTGTAAGAATTGGCTTGGTAGTTTGGTTTGCCCTGTTCCCATCATGCACTGGGACAGGAACAGACTAATTTGCATATAGCCAGGTTCTGAACTGGGATGGTGCAGTGAGCTAAAAAACGGTGTTGGATCTAGCCCTGATCTCTTGACTGGGTGAGGGTATTCTGCTTAATTCAGAGACTCTGTCCATCACCACCCCTTGTTGTTAAATCCTTTCACATGGGGCAAGCCCCATGTGAAAGGGCTTGCGTCAGTCTTACGCCTGCTGTGAGGCAGGCGCAAGATTTTGACGCAACGGTGTCCTAGAAGTGACGCAGTGAAATCTCATAGATTTCACTGAGTCACTTCTACGAAGCTTTTTGCGGGGAAACGCCCCCCCTGCATACATTATACCTGACGCAGGTATAATGTAGCGCAGGGGTTTACAAAGTGACGTATCTGCTTAGATGCGTCACTTTGTAAATAGAGCGCAACAGGAGGCATGTTTTACGCCGCCGATGCGTCACAAAAAGTGACGCATCGTAAGCGCAGAACTGACGCAAGACCTCATAAATGAGGCCCTAGATACCCTACATGTTTATGCAGCATTGGCTAAAAGCCTGACCTGATTTGGGTTGTACCTTATCCTCCTTGAGTAATGCTGAGGCCACTCTGATTTAGCGTGAGAGTTGCAGTGACATTGCACAGGATGGCCTACCCTGTATCAGGTGCCTCAGGCGCCGCTTGATGAATCTCCATTACATTTACTCAAATAAAATTCCTGGTACTTCAGATGATGTCTGGAAAGTTTCAGGGTGATCCGTCAAGTGGGAGCTGAGAAAAAAGGGGGGTCCCAAAACTCGTTTTCAATATGTTAATTCCTGTAGGACCTGTGAACAAGCCTACAGCCTGAACCGGTGGACAGAATTACACCCAATTTGGCAGGAAGCTAGAGCTTGGTACTCAGATCGCAACTTTTGTAAATTGGTGTAAATCCGTTCAGTAGTTTGGGAGATATTAGGTGGAAAACAAATTTGTAAACTTGGGGAGGCAGATAATTAATAGATCTACCTGCAAATTATACGCAAATCTGGAGGTGAAAGGAAGGCCCTGATTGGCTGGCCACAGCTTGAAAGAAAAGTTGGGGCCACCATTTGGTTTCCTCGAATTGGCTCGGTACAGTGAAAATACACTGCAAAACAGATGGAAGAGGGCAGGATACAGGTATCCTGACCCCAGAGGATGCATAGAGGGGGCCCCTGAGGGACCCTTATGACCCTAAAATTGAGTTTAAAAAAAAATAATTGCAATTTACTATCCGCTGATCCTCCGAACTTTGGCCCCTGCAGAAAAAAAAGACATTGAAATTCACGGATAAAACCAAAGATTACAGGGTTGTTATACTTATGCTGACTTTTTACCCATACAAAACTAAAGAAATTCAGCAGTTATAGTTATACTTATCTGAAGAAACTGCAACTCGTGCCATTAAGTAACTCAAGGCAACAAGTCATAGTTTCTATTTTTAATTTTTTTTATTGAGTTTTTATACCAGCAGACAGGCAATAAACACTAGATATAAACTTAGATACGCTAAAACTTCATGAATTTTAAGGCATCGACAGCAAGGTACTCAATAATCCAAGCACTAATATAAGCAACAAAATCATTAATGCCCCATCCATTTCTCAATTGGTGACCATATTTTAAACCCAAACATTTTCCGTCTAATACCCTTTAGTTTGTACAAAGAAGATTCGAGATGATATATGGATAACAGTTTAGCTTGCCAATTTACAAAGTTTGGTGGTTCCGGGTCTATCCATTGCGAAGTAATACAAAATCTATATACAGACATACATAAGAACACAAAAGCTTCTTCTGCTATCGACCATTTATACACTGAGCTCTCTTCTACACCAAATATGACCAGTTGTGCAGTTAATTTAACCCCAATGCCCAAACTCTCCTTAAAAAATCTCTCAATTTCTGATATAAATTTAGACAGTTTTGGGCAAAGAAAAAAAACATGAATCATGTCTGCAGCAACTGAGTTACAACGGCTACAATTGGTCCCCCGTCCAGACTTCCATTTTGTTAATTTAGCTGGCGTGTAGTACAAATCAAATACCGACATATAATGTTGGGATTGGAGAGAACCGTTTAATAATACACTGTTAGCTATCTCCAAAGTTCTTTCCATAGTAATTCCCTCTACACCCAGCTTGTCATGCCATTTCTTCTCTATCGCCAGAAGATCATCTTCCTCCGTTGCCAAAAGAAGTTGATACAGAGGACCCATTTTAAATCTTCTTTTAATTGCTTCAATAATCTCTATTTTGTCTAAGAAAAGCATATTGCTTGAGATCTTCTCTTCACAAAAACTTCGCAGCCGAAGATATTTAAAAAAGTCTGCGCGTTTTAACTTAAACTTATCCCTTAAAGAATCGAAGGTGACAAAGTTTTTCCCCTGAAACAAATCACCCAAGACCCGAACACCCTGCTGTTCCCATCTTACCATCACCAGATCTTTAAAAATTTCAGGGAGAATAGGGCAATTATAGAATGGTGTATGTAATGTTAACTTAGTTATAATTCCAAATTTCTTCCTCAATGCCCTCCAAACTTTTTGTAATAACTTGGTTCCACAATTCTGTTCAAACATTGCTTTGCCTGCCGACCCAAAAGCATCTCGTAGATGGAGGGAGCTAGGAATTCCTCAGTAGGGGCATCTGGTAAAAACAGTACTCCCATATGTTGGAATAGTGCTGTCCAATGGTAAAATTGGAAATTGGGGATACCCCAGCCTCCTCTCTCCCTTGGTAGCGTGCATTTTTTAAAGGATCGTCTTGCTCGGTGATATCCCCATAGAAATCTTGAGCACATTCTATGTATACGAACAAAATAATGAGAAGGTATTAAAAAAGGAATAGCACGAAATATGTATAAAAATTTTGGGAAAATAAGCATTTTCAATATGTTAGTGCGCCCAACCAACGAAAATTTTAAGTTGTCTAATCTCTCTATTGTTTTATTTGAGGAGTTAATTATTGGATCCAAATTGGCTGCAATTATATTATCAACATTAGCCATAAGTTTTACTCCAAGATATGTAGCCTCTTGATCACACTTCATGTTTTCTGGTCGGCCTGCTACAGAGTGTATAATTTGGGTCTTGGCTACATTTAATTTATGGTATAAAGCAGGAATATCGACGGGATAATATCGACTAGCATAAATATCGAGGTAAGAATATCGAATCTAAAAAATATCGTTGAAGTAAATATCGTTGTTGTAAATATCGATTTTGTATAATGACAAAAATATCGTCAAAATAAAATATCGTTGTATAGAATATCGTTTAGAGAAATATCGTTGATTATAATATCGACAAAATAATTGAATGTGTTATATAAGTGTAGAAAAATGTGTTTTATGTTTAAATATTATTAATTAAATGTCTATTTTTATTATTATAGGGATCAAAATGTAAAAAAAAAAAAATGTTTGTAAATATTTTAGGAGCGGGTTATTGGTATTATAGGGGATAAGGGTGGGTAGTAATTTAAAAAAGTAGTGTAAATAATATGTATAGAATGGTAAAAAATTAGAACATTTTAATTTATTTTTTATTTTGAATTGCGAAATTTGAAATTTAATTTAAATAACAGAATTATTTATTTGTACACAGAAGATTGGTGGTAGTGTTTCTCTAAACGAGAAAACGTCCGCACATGCTGTAAATACCGACTCTCACTCAAATAAATTTACGTGAAATATTGATAAGGCAATAATATAAATAGTATCATAAGAGGTGCACTGAAAACCTGATAAACACCTACCACCAGGGGTGTTAAACAAAGCAACAAGTGCTAATATCAAGAACCTAGGAAAACCAGGTCAGTCAAGCACTCTCTAGATTGCTCTTATTAAAAAAGTTTTTGCTGTGATTAATGAATAGTATTGGTTTTTATAGAACTAATCGGTCAGATGATAGTTTTTCACTACTGTAAATAGTAAGTTCATTTGCAGTTCATAAGCTTCAAAGTATGGATCCAAGACAGACGTTGTACTTCAAAATCTTTATTTTCAAACACATTAAAAGTTTTCCAGCTTACACCGCCGACACGTGTTTCGTCTCATAGAGACTTTTTCAAGGCAATAAGTATTCTTATCAGATGTTATGGTCGGAAGGGTCTTATTCATCAAAGTGATGGTAGGTGAAGTTAATGGTCATGCAGTTAATATGTATCCAAGTAAATTAGTCAAGAAGATATGGTCCTAGGGTCAAGGTAACCCTACACTTCTTGTAGTACAGTGTCCAAAGTATAAATCCCTGTACAGAAGACTATCATAGAAAGTAGTCTTTATCAAATTGAGCGACTTGCTGCGTGGAGATTATTCAAATATTCCCACAGTCATATTCATGGACCTTGATAAGTCTCATGTATACCGGCATCCGGGGAGAATCTCCACTGCTAGCAGGAATATCGACGGGATAATATCGACTAGCATAAATATCGAGGTAAGAATATCGAATGTAAAAAATATCGTTGAAGTAAATATCGTTGTTGTAAATATCGATTTTGTATAATGACAAAAATATCGTCAAAATAAAATATCGTTGTATAGAATATCGTTTAGAGAAATATCGTTGATTATAATATCGACAAAATAATTGAATGTGTTATATAAGTGTAGAAAAATTTGTTTTATGTTTAAATATTATTAATTAAATGTCTATTTTTATTATTATAGGGATCAAAATGTAAAAAAAAAAAATATTTTTGTAAATATTTTAGGAGCGGGTTATTGGTATTATAGGGGATAAGGGTGGGTAGTAATTTAAAAAAGTAGTGTAAATAATATGTATAGAATGGTAAAAAATTAGAAAATTTTAATTTATTTTTTATTTTGAATTGCGAAATTTGAAATTTAATTTAAATAACAGAATTATTTATTTAATGGGTTTTTTAAAAGATTTAGTAGCGGGTTGTTGGTGATATAGGGGATAAGGGTGGGTAGTATATTAAAATATGTTTCATAAAATTTAAATTTAATTAAAAAAAATTATAAATTGAAATACGAAAAAATATTATATTTAATTGAAATTGAATGTATTATATAATAATTTTGTAATTAAGTGTGGGTTTTATTTATATAGTGTTTAATAAAAAATGAAATTGCTATAAAAAATACGAAATTTGAAATTTCAATATTTAAATTTGAAATTTGAATTTTGAAATTAGAAAATTGATTTTTAAATTATATTAAAATAAGTCAAGTGTGTAATATTTTATGTTTGTGTATTGGTTATAATATATGCTAAGAATGATTCGAAAAACACAAAAACAAAGTTTGGGTTAAAAATTATAAAATTGTGAAAATCATGTAAAATTTTATTAAAAATTCGAAATTTGAAATTTCAATATTTAAATTTGAAATTTTAAATTTTAAATTTGAAATTAGAAAATTAATTTTTAAATTATATTAAAATAAGTCAAGTGTGTAATATTTTATGTTTGTATATTTCTTATAATATATGCTAAGAATGATTCGAAAAAAAAAAAAAGTTTGGGTTAAAAATTATAAAATTGTGAAAATTATGTAAAATTTTATTAAAAATGCGAAATTTGAAATTTCAATATTTAAATTTGAAATTTGAAATTTGAAATTAGAAAATTAATTTTTAAATTATATTAAAATAAGTCAAGTGTGTAATATTTTATGTTTGTGTATTTCTTATAATATATGCTAAGAATGATTCGAAAAACAAAAAAAAAAGTTTGGGTTAAAAATTATAAAATTGTGAAAATTATGTAAAAATTTATAAAAAATTTGAAATTTGAAATTTAAATTTTGGTTAAAAAATGTGTTATTGTGTGATTGTAATTTAATAGTCTATTTTGTAGTATAATAGATAAGAGTTGTTATTAATATATATAAAGTGATGTTTATGTGTTATATTATCACAAATATTATGGTTTACTGTCCAGCAGTTTCCCTGACTTATGTAGGATTGGAGTTAGAATAGTTATTTATTATGGATTCCTGTCCAGCACTTTATCTGACTTATGTATGATTGGAGTTAAAATAGTTATTTATTGTTGCTTACTGTTAAGTATTTTCTATGAGTTATGTTTTATATTTTTTTATTTATAAAAATTGTTTTTAAATATTTTTATTTTTATTTTTTTTAGAATTATTATTATATATAATGTTGTAATATTATTTTTATAAATAAACAAATATGAATATTTTCAACATTTTTACATTTTTACATACATATCACAAGTGTCAACATTTATTAAGTACAATAGTAATATAGTTTTGTACACATTTTTTTTATTCATACTTTCATTTGTTGATGCAAACATTTACATAATTTTAATACACCTTTTTCAATTATTTGTTTACATTTTACATTGCAATTTTAGTCATATATACATTGTTATATTACATTAATTAGTATATTAAATTTTAAATTTTCTTTTTTTAAATTTAATATGTTAATTAATTTACATGTAATTGTATTTTTCTAAAGTATGTACATAAAATAGTGCTCAGTTTTATACATATAAAAAATATTTTTTAACAATCAAAAACATATTTTTAATATACAATAATTAATTAATATATAAATATATTAAATATATTATTGTATATTTTACATTAATCATATGTTTATTTACAAACAATAAGTAAATTATTACAAAACATGGAAAATAAATTGCTATTCATCTCTATTGTTTATTTTTAATAATGGGGATTTAGTCCTATTTTTATTTTTATTGTGCTGCCATTTTGTTTTTTGAACTTCACTTTTTAGTCTATCTACATCGTTGTTTGGGTCATTTAAGAAAACGGAACCTCGCGGTTGGGAGCTGCTTCGTGTTGGTGAATGTAAGTTTATTTTACATTCATTTGTAACTACATTTTAAGACATTATAGAGCTAGTTGTAGTGTGTACGTGTTGCTATGTGTTGTACTTTACAGTTTATGTGAAAAATACGTGTTATTTAAGGTCGTTATTGATAACGTACTTTCTTAGATATTTCTTATGAAATTAAGGTTTATGTATTATGTAAATGAATTAGTTCAGGTGTTTTCCTATGTTTTATATGTTATGTTTAGGCTTTCTGGCTTTCGTATTTATTGTGGGTGGGTTTTGTTTGTATTTATTTAGAGGTGTTCGTTTTGGTGAGCAGATGGATTTTATCTCGTATTTTTTGTAAAATACAGTTAGATGTTTCACTACATTTCTTGATTTTTCGGGATTTTGGAGCGTTTTTATCGTGATTATTTTTCGGGTTTTTTATGGTACCGTTCTCCAGAGTATTGCTACGTGGGACCCTTATAAAACAGTTGTATTTTTTGCATTTTGTGGGGATTTTTTGAAAACATGTGGATTGATTTCGGTTCTATTCGTCTTGAAACCATCTTCTTGGAACACATTCTACAGCTGCAGAACAGTTAAGTTATTATTATATTTTTGTTTGGGGTGGATTGTGCTATATTGTGCAATTTTTCAATGTCGTTTTATTATGTCTTGTAATAATAGATTACATTTATTTTTACATGACATAATTTAACTACATTAAAAAAAACTTTGTTTTATTTATTATTTGAAATGTTTTTATGTGTTGCTTGTTAAAGGATAGATTTGGCTATTAGTTCTAAGTATTCAAGACCTTCGATACTTGGGTACATTCTTATTTTTTGCTGTAGGTATTCGTACATATTTAATGTTTGTTTACTTAGTTTAGGGCCGATTTTAGATAGAGATTGCTCTATTCTTAGTTCTTGGTAGCTTTGCTCTTTTTTGATGCTTTGGATTAGTTTATGAAGTGTGGGTTGTGTTCTTCCTATTGTGGCTTGGAAGGCATTATGCCATCCTTCGACCGCGTTGTTAGTTTTGGCTTTCTGTGCCATAGTACTAGCATACACATTCCACCATGGAATTTGAGTTGTCTGCGGTGGCCAGAACGATGTAATCTTCCCACCCAGGTATCTTCAAAATAGTCTAAGAAGGGAGTTAAGTTTTTCTCATTGGTGCGGTAGAAAGGGCTGTCAAGTAGTAAATTGTAATAGTTAGCAACTTCTGTTGTTGGTACAAATGCCAATGCAATTAACTTTTTAATCTGATAAGCAAAGTTACTGTTTGTTGAATATTCAATGCTTAAAGTAGATTTTTGTAAGTGCCTCCATATACTTTGGTTGTAGTGATAATAACACCCTTGTATAGATGTGTGAGGATATATTTTAAGTATAGCTTGAATCATGGCTATTTGAAAGTCTATTATTATTCTTTGTGGATAGTAATTATCAGTAAAATCTTTGATAGTTGTAAAAATTTCTACGTAGGTAGCATTTGTTTTATTTGGCAGCAGTGTATAAATTAAAGGGATATTTGTTTCTTGGTATTCACCATGGATGGTGTAAAGTTGATAGAAAGGTTTGGGACATACTTTAAAAGTTCCGTCCATCATCCAGGTTTCACACGATTTTAGTTTTTGCAAATTGCTATTTGTTGCAAAAAGTAAAATTCTTTTATCATGACTGTGGTTATCATACATTAAGAATTTATCTTCATTGTGTGTAATAGTATATTCAGGATATATTTTAATGTCTTGAAAAGTTTCAGGTGCTGGTGGAGTTGGATCAGAATCTCGTTTTGTTTTAGCAATTAATCTTTTCAAGTTGGGTATTGAAGGTAACTGTCCTGTGACATGTTCTGGCACCTTGCTTAAAACATTTTTCAAAATAGTGGTGCTGGTTTCTTGTGAGCCTGTACTAGCTTCTCTCAATGTCTCTAGTGCTTCTCTTACTTCGACTTCTGTTACATTGGGTGGGTGGTTATGCTCATGTACATTTACAACATTGTTATCAATTCAATTCAAAAAATTTATATAGCGCGCTACATACCCAGAGGGTCTCAAGGCGCTTGGAGAAGGGTGGGGAGTTATTTGTCGAATATCCAGGTTTTAAGTTGCTTTCTGAAAGCTAGGTGGTTCTGAGTGAGGCGAAGGTGAGTGGGGAGTGAGTTCCAGGTTTTAGCCGCCAGGTAGGAGAAGGATCTTCCACCCATGGTGGTTTTGTTGATGCGAGGTACAGCAGCAAGGGCTTGGTTGGAGGAGCGTAGCTGGCGGGAGGGGGTGTAGAAGGAAAGTCGTGTATTTAGGCATTCGGGTCCAAGTTCGTAAAGTGCTTTGTGTGCGTGGGTTAGGAGGCGGAATGTTATCCTCTTATTGACGGGGAGCCAGTGGAGGTTTTTCAGGTGGTCAGAAATGTGTTCATTACGCGGGATGTCTAGTATGAGTCTGGCTGAAGCGTTCTGGATGCGTTGGAGTTTTTTCTGAATTTTTGCGGTGGTGCCGGCGTATAGGGTGTTTCCGTAGTCCAGTCGGCTAGTGACCAGTGTGTGGGTGACCGTTTTTCTAGTTTCGGTGGGGATCCAGCGAAATGTTTTTTTGAGCATGCGAAGAATGTTGAAACAAGAAGATGAAACGGCGTTGACTTGTTTGGTCATCGAGAGTGAGGAGTCCAGAATGACGCCCAGGTTCCGTGCGTGGTCTGTTGGGATGGGTGCTTTTCCAAGGGATACTGGCCACCAAGAGTCGTCCCAGGCAGAGGGGGAGGTGCCTAAGATAAGGACTTCTGTTTTGTCGGAATTCAGTTTCAGACGGCTGTGCTTCATCCACTCGGCTACTTCATTCATTCCTTCATGCAGGTTGGTTTTGGCGGTGTTAGGGTCTTTGGTGAGTGATAGGATCAGTTGAGTGTCATCAGCGTAGGAGATGATGTTGAGGTTGTGTTGCCGTGCGATGGCCGCGAGGGGGCTCATGTATACGTTGAAGAGAGTGGGACTGAGTGAGGATCCTTGTGGCACGCCGCAGATGACTTCATTGGCCTTTGACTTGAATGGTGGGAGGCGGACTCTCTGGGTTCTTCCGGCAAGGAACGAGGTGATCCAATCCAGCGCTTTTCCTTGGATTCCGATGTTTCTGAGGCGTTGTAACAGGGTGCTATGACAGACTGTGTCGAAGGCTGCGGAGAGGTCGAGGAGGATGAGGGCGACTGTGTCTCCATTGTCCAGTAGAGTTCGGATGTCGTCCGTTGCTGCGATGAGTGCGTTCTCAGTGCTGTGTTTGGCTCGGAAGCCGGACTGTGAGAAGTCGAGGGATTTGTTGGTTTCGAGGAAGGCAGAGAGCTGGTTGTTGACAGCTTTCTCGATGACTTTGGCCGGGAATGGAAGGAGCGAGATGGAGCGGTAGTTTTTGAGTTCGGTGGGGTCTGCTGTGGGTTTTTTTAGAAGGGCGCTGAGTTCGGCGTGTTTCCAGCTTTCCGGGAAGGTGGCGGAGTTGAGGGAGCAGTTGATGACGTCTCGGAGGTGTGGTGCTATGATGGAATCTGCTTTGTTGAAGATGTTGTGAGGGCATGGGTCTGTGGGGGATCCTGAGTGGATGGAATTCATCAGGCGGATGGTGTCCTCAGTGGAGATTGGGTTCCAGTCATTAAGGATGTTCAAGGGGGGTGAAGGTACGGCAGAAGGTTGGGTGGGTTGGTCTTCGGGTTGGTTGTCGAAACTGTTGTGGATGTCTGCGATTTTGTTGTGGAAGAACGAAGCTAGGGAGTCACAGAGGACTTGAGAGGGAGTGATGTCGTTGGAGTTGGCAGTGGGGTTGGTAAACTCTTTGACGATGTTGAATAACTCCTTGCTATTGTGGGCGTTGTTGTCAAGTCGGTCTTTGAAAGCGGCTTTCTTGGCAGTCCGGATCAGTTGGTGGTGTATGCGGGTGGCGTTTTTGAAGGCGTCCCTGGTGTTGGTGTTTGGGTCTTTTTTCCAGGCCTTCTCAAGTGAGCGACAGAGTTTCTTGGATTTCTTAAGCTCATCGTTAAACCAGGGGGCGTTTTTGTTGCTTAGTTTAATTTGACGTTTTTTCAGGGGTGCCAGGTTGTCGGCGCAGTTGGTTAGCCATTGAGTGAGGTTAAAGGCTGCTTTGTTGGGGTTCGAAGAGTGGGCAGGGGGGTTTTGAAGAAGCGATGAGGAGATCTGGTCTTTGCTCTACCATAGCATGCAGTTGAGTAATATTTACTACATTTCCAGTAAGTTTTATTCCCTTTTATTCTTTCTTGGGTGTAGGTGTAACCCATGTAGCTCAGCATTATTTTCCCTTTTTGAGAAGTAATAAAAGTAGCTCCTGTTGCCATGTCTAAGGTAGATCTGTGAAGACATATATATGTTTTTTAGTAAAAGTGAAAAACATTTCTTGAGATGTGTACGTTAAAAGGAAAAAGTGCAAAAACGTACTTACACTGTTGTTTTCCTGCTAATTTTATGTTTTCTGTTCTTATATGTAGATTTTCACTCTTTGATGTTCTGTAGTTGTGGTAAAGAATAATACAAAAAAATGATTTAGTTTTATAGTTGTTTATTTTTTCTTTCTGATTATTAATAGACACAGTGGGTATACTTACTTAATGTAGTAGAAGATGTTGTTAGTTTAGTTGTAGATTGGTAGATGAAGTTTGTATATTCTGTAAAAGAAAGTTAATTTGTGTTATTTATTGTATTAGGATATATTAGTAGGTAATAACATCAAGTCTTTTGCTACTTTACTTTGCAACTTTTTAAAATTATTTAAAAGCTTTCTAAGTAGACATGGATAAGGCAGTTCATAATTTCATTTAATTATTATCTTGTGGTGGTTGTTGATAGGATGTTGTAGTTATATTTAAACAAATATAAAGACCATGTTTTTAGTTTAGGGAGTTTAGCTACTTTTCGACAGGTTTGTATGATAAATGAAATGGGACTTGACTTACTTGAGTTGTAGTATGCTGTGTTGTAGTCGTTGTAGTAGGTGTGTATTCTCTTCTTTTCAGCAAGGTAACCGTTTTCCTCCAAGTTTGGCCAAAAAATGGTAATTTAAGTTAAGTTTGTAATTGTATTTATAGTAGTGAGTTAATTAATGGTTATATTTGATTGGTTCAATTAAATATAATTTAAATTCATTGGCTGACAACATTAGTTTGAATTTGAAAGCCGTTATTTTGTAAAGAGTTAGTAGCATCAATAATTGTTTTCGATTTTTATTACCAAATGTATTATATGTGTTTTATTTTAATGGTAAATATTTATTACAATGTTAAAATTAGTGAAATGTGATTTAAAGTAATCCGATAAGAGTGTATGATAGTGTTTGGTAATGTTTATATTGGTATACAACTTTTACAATGCAACTTTTACAACGCACTACCATTACAACCAAACTTTTACAATGCAAAAACCATTACAATGCATGTATTTACAAGGCAACATAGGTACCTTTACAACGCATATCATTACAACGTAAGTATTGGTAAGTATATAATTATATTTAAAATGTAATATGTTTGGGGTTTTTTAAGGGATATTTTTAGGGTTCAGGGTCAGTTTTGGCTTTTAGGGTAAAGGGGTATTTTTAGGGTTCAGGGTCAGTTTTGTGTTTTTGGGAAAAGGGGTATTTTTAGGGTTCAGGGTCAGTTTTCAGTTTTTGGGTAAAGGGGTATTTTTAGGGTTCAGGGTCAGTTTTACGTTTTTGGGTAAAGGGGTATTTTTAGGGTTCAGGATCAGTTTTTTTTTTTTTTTGTTTTTTTTTTGGTAAGACTTTATTAGCATTTGTCAAACTTACAGTAATTGTACAACACAATGGAGGGAATGAGTTCTCGGTCAGCCAAGGTTGTACATTGTGACACAGCTATTTAGCCGACATCCTTCCGGTCCGGCAGCAAATGTTTGACAAAACACATAAGGCAATCATGATATATCAATAGTTGGTAAGACGTCTTACTGTTTTATGCTTTTTATAACAAACAATCCAAACTTTAGACTCATGCCAATAAGGACAGTTACGTCGAATCTACCCATATATCCCAGTGTCACTTGATTAGGACCAGGTTCCTACGCTATCACCCCTCTCCTTCCCCACACCCGCTCCACTGTTATCCCTGGCACTCGACCCCTAACTTCGCCAGTCTATCCACCCACTCCCTTCAATCTAGTCCTCCAGGTCTTCACCCTCGTCTGAGCTATCGTCCTCATCCTCCGGGAGCGGCTCACAGAGGTCCCCCCTATACTTATTCCAAGCCACCCAGATTGCATTCCACTTGCGCGGGTTAGCCCTCATTTTGTAAACTGCACGTTCAACAATCATCAGTTTGTCCATCGTTCTACACCACAACGCCAGCGTAGGGATTTCCGCCACACCCCACCTCTGCGCAATGTCGCGCTTGGCTACCATAGTCCCAATCGTGACCCACTGCCGTCTCCGGTGCGGCAGGTCAACCCCCTCCCACACATTCAGAAGGCATAGACGTGGGTCTGGCGGTATGGAAGTGTCAAGGGTTTGGGAAATAGTGCGCATGATTTGCCGCCAGTAATTCGAGATAAGAGGACATTCCCAAAGTGTGTGTAGTAATGTTCCTTCCTCCCCACATTCTCTAAGACAAAGGATCAGTTTTTAGTTTTTGGGTAAAGGGGTATTTTTAGGGTTCAGGGTCAGTTTTCAGTTTTTGGGTAAAGGGGAATTTTTAGGGTTCAGGGTCAGTTTTCAGTTTTTGGGTAAAGGGGTATTTTTAGGGTTCAGGGTCAGTTTTCAGTTTTTGGGTAAAGGGGTATTTTTAGGGTTCAGGGTCAGTTTTCAGTTTTTGGGTAAAGGGGTATTTTTAGGGTTCAGGGTCAGTTTTACGTTTTTGGGTAAAGGGGTATTTTTAGGGTTCAGGATCAGTTTTCAGTTTTTGGGTAAAGGGGTATTTTTAGGGTTCAGGGTCAGTTTTCAGTTTTTGGGTAAAGGGGAATTTTTAGAGTTCAGGGTCAGTTTTCAGTTTTTGGGTAAAGGGGTATTTGTAGGGTTCAGGGTCAGTTTTCAGTTTTTGGGTAAAGGGGTATTTTTAGGGTTCAGGGTCAGTTTTCAGTTTTTGGGTAAAGGGGTATTTTTAGGGTTCAGGGTCAGTTTTCAGTTTTTGGGTAGAGGGGTATTTTTAGGGTCAGGGTCAGTTTTCAGTTTTTGGGTAAAGGGGTATTTTTAGGGTTCAGGGTCAGTTTTTACTTTTTGGGTAAAGGGGTATTTTAAGGGGTCAGGGTCAGTTTTTAGTTTTTGGGTAAAGGGGTATTTTTAGGGTTCAGGCTCAGTTTTGTGTTTTTGGGGTACAGGGTAACATTTTTTTTAATATATTAATTAAATAAATTAAATGAAATTAAATTAAATTAAATTAAATTTAATTAAAATCTATTCATTTTAATTAATTTATATTAAAAAAATTATTATATATTTACTAATACTTACGTTGTAATGGTATGCATTGTAAAGGTACCTGTGTTGTAAAAACATGCGTTGTAAATACATGCGTTGTAATGGTTTTTGCGTTGTAAAAATTTCGTTGTAAAGGTATGTGTTGTAAAAGTATGCGTTGTAACGTCATACATACTTTATATTACTAATATATTTTTTCTTATTATATATAAATAAATAATACATATTGTATATACATATATGTTAGAAAAGCTTTTTTTGAATTTAAATAACTATGAAAAAGTGAATAACAGAAAGGTAATGTGTATATAAGGTTATAAAGAAAATGACGATATTTTTTTTATATTAATATAAGTAGAAAGGTAGTCGATATTAGTGTTGTCGATATTAGTGTAGAAGGTAATGTTATTTTAAATATTGTCGATAATGTAGTAGTCGATATTTATGTAGTCGATATAATTGTTAACGATATTAGAGTAGTCGATAAAAAAATATCGATATTTGTGTAAATTCTTGTTTAAGTATATGGTTACGATATTTTTGTAGACGATGTATTTGTGGCGATATTTTTGTAGGTCGATGTTTTAGTAATCGATATTTCATCATGGAACCTTAATTTATAGCCAGAAATCCGGCCAAACGTTGCTGCAGCATCTATAATGATAGGGAGGGAGCTTGCTATATCATTAGACAAAACCGCAATATCATCTGCATATACACAGATTTTAATGTCAAAATTTTGGATTTGAACAGGTTTGATTGCGATATTTTTTTCTAGTGCCAAAATAAAAGGATCTATATATAAAGCAAAAAGAAGGGGGGAGCAGGGGCAACCCTGTCTCGTCCCTCTTTCTATCGATACCTTCCCTGATAGTTTCCCAGCTATCCTAATAAAGGCTGCTGGATCTTTACATAGTGCCTTTACTGCTTTAATTAAAGCATCTGGAAACCCCTTCTTTACCAAGACACGCTTTTTCGGCGTCCAACAGGGGCCACTCCCACAGGAGAATTTTCTCCCTGCGCCCAGTCCAGCAATGAGACAATTCTTCTAATATGGTCCGTGGTTTCTCTTTTTTGTATAAAACGATGTTGTCTCAAAGAGACCAAGTCCGGAATCATGGTATTCAACCTATTAGCAATCACTTTAGAATAGATTTTGTTATCCGAATTCAAAAGGGACAGTGGTCTATATGACCCCAGCTCTGTGTCTTTTTTACCCTTCTTTTTAAATACTACAATAATAGCATTAGACCAGGACTGGGGAGGATTCCCTTTAAAGGCCTCTTGACATACTTCAACTAGCTCTAGTCTCATACTATTCCTAAAAAAAGATAAAATTCCAAAGGAATGTTATCGGGACCCATTGCTTTCCCCTGGGCTAACGCTAACGTAGCACTCTCTATTTCCCCCCATCCTGGTAACTCTTGTTGGCTATTCTTTTGTATTTCATTCAATGTAGTTAGGGTCACTTCATTCAAATATTCCTCGGATGAGGCCTCTCCTACATCATCCGTATAAAGGTTCTGGTAATACCCTTGAAAGGCAGTCAGCACGCCCTCCTTAGTCTCCTGAAGCATCCCCTGAAGGTCTTTCACTTTTAAAATGTCTGTATAGGAAGCTTTTTCCCTTACCCTTTTGTCCAGAATACGGCCCGTTTTATCTCCAAATTCATAAGCTTCTTCCTTATGTAACACAAATTGAGCTGCTATTATATCAGCTATCGCTGCGTAAGCCCAAGACCTAAGAATAGAGAGCTCCCTCAAGATTACATGAATAGCATCAGGTTCTGCCCCAACCCTAATCGCCTCAGCCAGCTTCTTCTCCGCCATGAAGACTTTATCAAAATCCTGTCGATGTTTTAGCCACATCCGCTTCCGTTTAAATCTAGAGAAACTTAAAGTTTCGCCACGCACCACAGATTTGAATGTGTCCCAGACAATCGGTATGGGAGCAGTACCTTTATTTATCTAAAAAAATTCCCGAATCTTAATGGCCATAAACTGACGATATTCCTCATCCAGCAATAATTTCCTATCGAATGACCAAGGCCGAGGTTCTTCCCTTTCTCCCTGAACACAATCTAGCACCAGTATCATCGGATTGTGGTCCGACACTAACTTGGGTTGAATCTCAGCATTGGCCCTTGTCAGGAATAGCGATGAAATAAAAAAATAGTCCAATCGTACGAATTTTCCGTGGGGAGCCGAATAAAATGTAAAGCCATCGTCCTCTGGAAATTTAGAATTCCAAACATCGTATAGACCGTGGTCCCTAATCAGCACTTGAAGTGATTTATACACCAACCTCTTTCTACCCTTATAAACATAGTTGGATCTAACATCCACTGCTGCTTCCAAATTAATATTCATGTCCCCACATAGTACCATAGGTACCGACCATTGAGCTAATTCTATGTTTAAACAATTAAATAACTCAGCATCATCCAGGTTCGGTCCATATATGTTACACAGTGTAAACCTCATTTGACCTACTTTAATTTCTGAAGTGGCCCAACGACCCCATTTATCAGCTGCAACTTTGAGAATACTTCCGAACCCTCGTCTTTTCAAAATCACAACTCCTCTTTTTATCCCTGTTTGTTTGGAGCACACTATCAGTTCCATACCCATTGTTTTTAGGTACCCTCGATATGTGTCTCTTGTAGACATAAAGGGGTCCATTAGGATGACGGGCGGACTTAGTCCGCCCGCCACCCCAACGGAGATCGGGACCGCCCGCCTAAAGGGCGGGGGTCCCAACATTGGCATTAGGATGCGCCCGCCACAGTGGCGGGCGCATTCCTCAAGTTTACATTGTGGCGGGCGGTGCTCACTGCACCGCCCGCCACATTGTGAAAAACAAAATGCACGCATTTGCATAATCGAAGTGGCAGGCACCGCGCGGTGCCTGCCGCTGCGATTATGCAAATGCAGGGGGGTACCACAGGTACCCCCCCGCGTGCCACCCCCCTCTGGCCGTCACTCTGGGGGCCCACAGGGGGCCCCCGCAGCAATCACCGCCTGCCTTTCCGTGGCGGCCTTGCCACCACGGAAAGGCCTGACAATATGCGCATTGTAATATGGCTGGCGGTGTCTAACAGACACCGCCACCATATGAAACACATTCCGCCCCGGCCGCAAGGCGACCGGGGCGGAAAACAGGCGGGCGGTGTTTTTCACCGCAACGGTCCCCCCTGCCATCCTAATGTGGCGGGGGGAATTGGGCAATGGATGTCGGGCGGATTGCCTCCGCCAGGCCGGCGGTGGCTACCGCCAGCCTGGCGGAAGCAATCCGCCCGACATCATAATGGACCCCAAAATGTCTACCTGTAAAATCTGCATTAATTTCCCCAGAACCTGTAGCTTTTTCGGGTCATTGAGGCCACAAATATTTAGAGAACAGATTTTAATTTTCGTACATAGTGGCATTGTTTCTGATTGCTTCAATCTTTGATTGTCTCTGCTGTAGATTCATATTACAGACATCCAAAACGTCACTTACAAATTGTACCATGTTTATGTCTATAACTAGCACACCTTCTTGCTGTTTTATTTCTTTCTTCATTAACCACCTCCTATCTGCTGGTTTTTTCCCCACCCCCACACCTCCATACCCCCGTGACCCCCCCCTTCCTCCCACCCAAATACATTGCTACCACCCCTCCCCCCCCTCCCGCTCCATCCTATGAGGCCCAGGGACCTTCAGTCCCTGTATACAATGGTTTGCCGGGCTCCTCTCCCCCAGTTCCAAAGGCCAAGACACGTAAACTTATTCTATACAGTTTTTCAGACTGTGGAAGAAGATATAGAAAAAAGAAGAAAAAAAAAAAAAAAAAGAAAACCCAACAACACTGCGAAGCCTAAGAGGAAAGAGAGAAAAGAGAGTTAAAAGGTTCAATGATTTCCTTACGTTCTCCCCCCAAAGGCAATATCAACGTCAAAATAGTCTCTTAGTGTAGATAATTGCATTCACAGTCAGCACTTGATTATCCCAATGTGTCCAGAAACTCTTTGGCCTGAATTTCAGACAAGAAAAAATACGTCTGGCCCTTAGAAACAACCTTTAGTTTAGCTGGATTCTGTAGGTAAGCCACAGCCCCCTTTTTCTGAAATTCTGGGAGCAATTGACAGAGATGCCATCGCTTAGAGACTGTGCCTTGGCGAAAATCGGGTCTCGCAAAAAGCTGCACTCTTTGGCGGAAACTTTCTTGTCTGGTCGTGCCCGTACAAAAATCTCCTCACGAGCTCGGAAATTGTTAAAACACACCAAAATAGCCCTCGGGAGGATCTGCTCCCCTTGACGAGGGGTTTTAATTCTAAATGGAAATCGATGGGCCCGTTGAATCTCTTTGGACCAGTCCCAGTCCGTCAGGTCAGGGAATGCTTCTTCCAGTAACTCCACGATAAACTTCCGAGCATCAGTCCCTACTTTTTTTTATGCAATCCCCAGAAAACGTAGGTTGTTCCTACGGGACTGATTTTCCATATCAGACAGCTTATGACACAGATCATCCCTGTGTGCCTTAATTGCTTCTAGCTCCGTTTTTTGTATAATCACTTGATCTTTCAGGGCAGATATACGAGCTTCAGCTTCCGTGACCCTTTCAGCAGTTTCAGTCCCTGTTTCAATTGCGCGTCTCACTGCATTCTTTACTTTACTACATGTTGCCTGCATACGTGCGTTTTCCGCCTTACTCTCACTTCTATGGTTCATCATAGTCTCATATATTGTTGCTAATGTGATTTCCTGCGTTGAATTATTTAATGACTGCATCTCTGTAGTCTGTAGATGAGTACCATTAGTTCCGTTCTCAGACCCCATTATAGATTCTACCAAATTAGAACTTTCCCAAGCAGGGGTAAGAATTTCCTGTGAGGGTCTTTTCTTCTTCCTACGACGTTTGACAGTGGTAGCCATCACATTAGAAGAGTTCATACTTGTTCTTGAGTCACCTTCGGAGCTACTCACTGCACTTCCTTTATCAGAGTCATCAGTAGCATTCGACTCCTCTTCCTGCGAGGCCTCAGACAGTGAGTAAAAATGTTCACTCATATCAGTTGAGACTACCCCTTCCTGCATCTGTGCACATGTGTCGAACAATTCAGGGAAATCTTTCTCAGCAATTATGTTGTCTTGACACTCAATAATGTTTTCATCTGCGGTCGTTGACGCTCCTATTTCTATAGTTTGATTCTCTTGTACTGCCTCAGACCAATCACCAGAGTGTTGCACCGAGTCTAAATTCATATCTATCAATGGGGCAGTTTGTCTTAATGTTTCCGTGGTCAACTCCTCTGCAATTGTTGAAACATCTGAGGAAGTTACTGCTGTATGCACCATACTTTCCTTCTCTCCGTCAGTTAACTCAGTCAGTGGTGCAGATACAGTATTGCGGGCGTTCTGCCGCTCAAACATAGCAGGAAGAGTCTGTGCCCCCGTAGCTCCTTGCTTGACCACTCGTGCTGCTGGTCCCATTTTACCCCTATTGTCTCCACCTTTCTTTGCTTTCATTCCTGTAGGATTATTAATTTCAGTATTATCGGTATTAACAGAGGGCTCACCGGTTAGTGTGGAGTCTTTAGGTGACGCAGGATCCTCAGAGCCTTCAGTAGCCAGTTTTTCTCTACTCTTTCCACTCCGCGTGGTAACTTTCGGCATCTCGGTCAACTTATTTGGACCCTTCGGTGGCATTTTCCCTCGTTGCGCAGGACCCCCACGCCCACGAACCACCGGTAAACTATAACAAAAGTGAAATACTGGCAGCCACTGGAGACTTCTCTTGTTATAAAATAGGAACAGCGGACCAAACATTTGTGCACAGTTATTCCGGACAAGTCCTCCAAATTCCTCCAAACGCCAGCACCATACGCCAAAGCTCCCACCAGCCAGACAGAGCTCTGAGACCGTGAGCTTAGGGGAACTTAAAGGAGCGTCATCAAAGAAACAATGTTCACGAAAGTATTTTGTCTTCGCTTTTGCCGCAATCACTCATAAATATATCCTGTGCTGTCAGAGAACGAATTAAACCATTCCGCCTAAAGTTCACATAGCCAGCGGTATAAGTGTTTTCCAAACACTGCTGCCGAGCATTACTCGCTCAATCGGCTCAGCTCAGATCTGGTCACGCCCTCAATCAGGTGCAGCGCGGTGGAGTAGCCTCCAGCCCCTCCGGGAGACAGACCGCCTGAGCCAGGGGAGATATGCCGATATGCCGATACAGCTTTCCCTCTCTTTCCCGCTCCTTCACAGCTCGAAGCCTTCCCACAGCACCGGAGAAAACATTTACTTCTTCGCTCGTTTCTTACGGTAAGGCGCTGTGGTCCGCTCCGACCTTCAACTGTGCTTGACCAGCGGAATACCGGGAGAGTGGACGGAGCTGTTCACACAGCCCGCACCATGACCGCCATCTTGCCTCTCTAACAAGTCATAGTTTCTTAACATGAACAAACTATAAGTATAACTATAACTGCAGAATTTCTATGGTTTTGCATGGGTAAAAAGTCAGCATAACTACAATGACCCTGTAACCTTTGGTTTTATCAGCGAATATATATACATATATATATATAAGTGTGTGTGTGAGCGCATACAACCCCTCCCCACACACACACACACATCTTCAACATAAGTATGCACTTACCTCTCAATATTTTTGTTCCTCCATATTCTGCCCAAGACATTCTTCTATGTTGATATTCTTGGGCTCGATATTTAGTAGTTTATCCTACCTGGACAAAACAACTTACTCTACGAAAGACCCTTATTGCCTTGATTAGTCTTTATATCCCCTCCCCAACAATTCACTTTCCAAACCACAAAAAGACCACAATTAGCTGCTTGCCTTGTGTTTGGCATGAACAATGTGGCCGCATCACACTTACTCTGTCATTTTACCACTGGTTCCCGGTAAAGACTAGCAACTCCCTCCATTTCTTCCAGAAAGCTTTACACAACTGATTGCTGAACTACTTCACCTAATTGTTTGTGCCTTATCTTTCAGCTAGAAGTTTAAGGTCTGACAAGCACAACCTACTGTCCATAAAGCGGATCTGATGCCAAAAATGTGGAGGAAGAAGCCTCCAGGCACAAGTCCCCTCACTTTGGAACACTCTAGTGCTGTATCTAAGGCTTGAAACTCACTTTCAGAACTTGAAGAAGTTTCTAAACAACCATCTCAAGCAGTTTTATGGATTGCATGCTCCCTCTTGAAGCCCTTCTCGTTTCCTTTTTGACCGGATGCTTGTGGGTCAGCTGCCTAAACCAGATAGAGCCACACATTCATGGGTCTCCTTCATCTCTGATTCAGTTGAATTTCCTCCAAGCTTTCAACATCTTTGTATCAGCATGCTTGGATCTTGTGTTCTGTTAGCAGACTGTCTATTAGCACTGTTGGATATCTGCTGGTAATTGATCCAATACTCCAATCTAATGTCCCACATCCATGTTTCTGTCTAAGAAGTACTCTGAGGCTACCACATGGTAGTTTGCAGTGCTTTACGACCTCTCCCCCGAAGTAAAATAAAACTGATCTAGACTTTTTCAAACTCTGATGATTCTAGACAGAAGTGGCTTGGGAAGTGTGTCAGGGGCCCAAATGCAAGCTAAGAAAATCTTCCCACCTCTGTGCTAGGTAGGAGAAGTCAACTATAATTGGGGTGCAGTGTATCCCTCACACCTCTGCGTCTTGGTGTAACTGTCCCTTCTACATTAATGATAGCTACGCCCTGCTAGAGGATCTGTGGTTTGGTACCAGGTAAAATGTCTTTCTGTACAAAATGCACATGGGCATAGGAGAGCTCTGCAAAAGTACACAAATGTTCCATCAGTATTAGCTCTTATGGCTGAAGAATATTGGTCAAATGATTTATAAGCACAACTATTCAGGTAAACTTATTTAAAGTCATCATAGTAACAATAACCATTATAGATTAACCCCTTGGGCGCGGCCGCGATTCTGCGCCTGTGCGGCAGTTTTATTGAGTGGGTGGGTTCCTGACGGCCCCCAGCCGTCATCAGCACACGCCCACCGTGATGCATGACGGCCGGGGGCCGTCATCAGCATGGAAGGGGTTAAGGTGTGGTGAAGAGAACTATGCATTGTATCATTGACAAGCAACTTGCCCCGAATATTCTAGAACTGCAGTTCGAATAGTAATGCATGTAGTCCCAGAACGTTGGGGCCGGAATACTTAAATTGTGGGTTAAGTATTTTATTTTCCACAATCAAAGTAAAAAATACTGTACTCAGTATATTTTTACATTAAAAGATTCTATCAGATATTTCCGTCCAAAGGTGTTTTGCCCCTTTACTTTTACTAAAACACCTAGATCAATTTCTTTCAAACATTACACTAATCATATCAGGAAAAAAGTCCTTGAAAAGTCCACCCACCCATTGTATGAATCTCTTCTGTTCCTACTGTAGCTCACTATTGGCCTAATTACGACTTTTGCCGTCATGGAGCGGGTCTGCCACGCCCCCGCCCCACTCTAAGACTGCAAAAACCATGCCAGCCAGAATATGACTTTTTAAGTCTGCGGCGGGTGGTCCTTTGACGGTCCCACAGCGGTAACTATGATAAAAGGCACAGCAATGGGAGCGTCAAAGCCAGTTCCTGCACGGAATGGACTGGTGCAGTCCATTCCATGCAGGAACTCAGGGTGCCCGCACACAGGTGGGGCACACCATGTGCCCGGTGGCATGCACAAACATGCATGGGGCAAGGGGGAGCCCTTTGTTTCCTGACCACCAGCAGTTTCATAGAGTAAGAACCTCCATGACACCACTGGTGGTCAGAAACTTATAGTATGCATGGCAGTGCCGCAGTGGAACTGGCAGCATATTGTGAGTCTCTGACTGCCGCGACACCCCCAGGTAATGCGGTTACCTGGCAATTGCGGTGATCCAATGGCGGTCCAACTGGCAAAGTTGTAATACGACGGTCAAACCACCAGTGTGGAGGTGCACGGACTGCCACTGCTGTGCCACAGTGAGTTTGGAGGTCCACGGACCGCCAAACGCATGATCAGGCCCTATGGGATTGTTACTCCTCCTGGATCATCATACAACAGAAAATACCTTGAAGCCTCAGAAAACATACACTTTTTATTTTTTACAGTGAGGTGTTGTACTACGGGCACACCTTCAGTGGCGTTCCTGCACACTGTCCCACCTCGTAGCACAGGAATAGACGGTAATGTTCTTGATAATGAAGTTATTGTGACATTGAGATTTTTACATGAAAGATGAGTTGTGGCGCATTGTGGGCCGGACTCGGAAACCAAAAGCGGCCCTCGCAAAATACTCAAATCAGCCACACTCCCTTTGCCTACTCACATAACCGCTTTCTTTCCACCCAGCAATTCTCTCTCTCCTTTTCTCTTCTCTCTGTATTCTCCCCCTTTCATTGCTTTCTGTGTACCTTTCCTCTCTTTATTTCTCTTTCCTTGAAGCCTCAGTCATGCCATAAACATTCAAAACCTTCATCCAAGGGGTCCAGCCCACCGGGAAACGTCTGATGGAATAAAAGACCTGTCCAGCCCTGCACACATACAAGCAAAGCTTTTATTGTGCTGCCATTCCGCAGCATCACCATTGCCGTTTTAATAGTGACCTCAAGAAAGGTCTACAGGGGTACAAATATTATAATAACATTGTGGAATGTCCTCATCCTCTTAAATTTAGGATTTACAATATTAATAAACATTATGATCTCATGCAATCGTGGAGGAGTTGCAGGGGTCCATTAAGTTACTCAGAATATTCCCATTGCCAATTCCATCCTTGCAATCCTTTCAAGCACTAATTTCTAAATTGTTTTCTCTTACAAAATTTGCTTTGCCCTCCTCTGTAAAGAAGAGGACAACACAATAAAACAATCATTGGCAAGTCCAATAGACCATGCCTTTTGGCTGGCAACGCAGACCTATTGGCGTTGCAAGTGCTTTTTGTCGATGCTGTGCAGCATCAGAAAGAAGGGAGAAAAGTGATTTTTGCTGATGTTGTGCAGTATAGGTAAAAACAATGCACATAATGACGTTTATGCGTACACTCATCGTCACTCACATGCAAATATGCACCATGACACAAAGGCAGGCTAGTTTGATGACATATACTTGTCATGATGTGGCCACCATTGTGTTTATTTAATTTTATTTAACGTTCCATGATAGTGAATGCCAAGCTTGGTGGGGGTAATTAAAAAAATCTATTCAGATGTAAACTAAAGTGAGTTTTGAAATGAAGCAGCCCAGCAACAAATTGAAGCCGCTGGGCCTTTCAAAACATTTTTAAAGAAGCATTATTTGAAAGAATGTCAAGACCACGACAGGAGTGGCGGAGGAGTAATGGCATGTTCTGAAAATATACCATTAACATCACCTGAGTGAAAACACCATTTGGCCGTATGAACTAAACTAGAATATATTCATACTTTTAAATACCTTATATGATGTAAATGAAATACAAAGGGCCAGTACTCAATTTTGACAGCCAATTGATTCATCAGTGTTGGCGCAATATTCATCTAATTAGTAGCTGCATACATCATTATATGTTGGTGCTGTGAGTACAGGAATACCTGGGGGGGAAAACAAATAACAAACTTAACATCAACCATATGGAAAGTATAGATATGCCTATATAATTGTGTAAACTAGGTCTGAACATACAAAAGTTTATATAATTGTGTAAACTAGGTCTAAACATACAAAAGTTTATACAAAAACAACAAAGGAGCGTCACAATTAGAGTGACTGCAAGACAAAAAAGTTAATTTGTCAGCAAGTGCAACTGGTACACAGTCTATGGCAGTTATAAATGAAACCTTATTAGTTTTTTTTGAAGAAGGCCCTCACTCACCACTAGTTGGTGACATGCTTCATCATTGGGCCCCACCGGGAGTGACCGAATGCCACCCCAGTGTGCTACGACGCCAGAGTTACTGTGGAGCTGGTTCTTTGTTCGTGAAAGTGAAAGGTTAAAATGTCGCAATTAGGTCAAAAAATATATTTTATTAGTTTTGCCAATTGGACAGAGTAAAAACAGTGAAGGATAAAGGACCAGGATTATAAGTCCGAGGTTATCCTTAGGTGCAGTGATCAGGTCAACATGTTTCAGCCTATGTGATGAAATTAATCAGGCATTCTTCAGGACCAATGTGCAAGTGATTAGTGTTATGTAAGAAACCCGGCGGTATGGGCGCGCTAAGGCCCACTCTAACCTGGGGTTTCTTGTGTGAAAAAAGTAAAAAGTAAAAAGGTTTCTAAGATTCGGACGTATTAGAGTGGAACCGAGTTTATTAGAGGGCGCTACAATTCTAAGCGCCATGGGTCTCGGGGGGGGGGAGGGTGGATAGCAACATGGTACACCGCCTCCTTTGCCAATCACCTGTTATAGCACCTACATACCCCTGCGCCGGACCCCGAAGACTCTTCAGTGTTGGCGCAATATTCATCTAATTAGTAGCTGCATACATCATTATATGTTGGTGCTGTGAGTACAGGAATACCTTGGGGGGAAAAACAAATAACAAACTTAACATCAACCATATGGAAAGTATAGATATGTATATATAATTGTGTAAACTAGGTCTGAACATACAAAAGTTTATATAATTGTGTAAACTAGGTCTGAACATACAAAAGTTTAATCAACTAAATAGTATTTTAAACAACTGTATATTGAGATTCCTCTAAATCCATACACAGGCTTTATACCTAGCAAATCTTCCTCATAATATTAAAGCTGATGCCATACTCACATTGAAACTGAAGGAGTCATTTCAAATTGGCCTTTGATTAATATCCAGTAATACAAATCACTCATAAAAACTCTATTCTGAGCTGCAAGGACAAGTATTCCAATATCTAATCCCAACACACCAACAAGAAAACACTGACAACTTATTCAACCCTTGTCGGCATTTTAATGTAATAACAAAACAGATTTTATTTAGAGAGCCAATTTGGAATAGTGCCTTTCCACACATTTTAGTATAGTATTATTGAAAGATTATTCCTGTTCATCCACTTACAATGCAATGTTTATATTAATCTAATTCACACAACAATGTTGTTGTTCTCAATACAGTAATGATTTGCAATTCCCTGTATTCATTATTTTAAAATGTACCAGCACATATCACCCTTGCACTACATTTAGTTTAGAAGTAATGTCACTATTAACTAAACATGCCCCAGACCTACCAAACTCATACATGCCCATGTTCGGCATTCTGCGGGTCCCAAGTCAACTAAATGCAGCCAGCCGAACAGGCTTGCAAGATACCCAAACTATTTAAGTACACATTCACCAACCACATAACACATCAATCATGACAATGGGCCCACGTGCCCTACTCCAACTTACGGCCGCCATGTTGAAAGAATCACTTAAATATATGTAAGGGAAAGGTCAAGTCAGAAATCAACCCTACTATTCAAAATACAAGCAACTGGAAACATTTGACCACCAGAAATTTTTAAGTTAAACAAATACTATATTATCTACAAATAATATTGCAGACAATTATTGATAGCAAAAAAACTATTATATTGTGAGCCATTGCTCAATTCAAGTCATCCAGACCACCAATCTACTTGCTCTATTTTTTTTTATCACAGCTGCCATGTTGAAGCAGTGAATATTATATCTATAAAAAGAAAATCAACATACGGATCAGCAATATAGTACAAAATGCAAACAGCAAAAAGCTTTATCAATAGGAAATAATACCCTAATTTAGATCGCTATGGCGGGCAGTTATGGAGGACAAACAACGATTACATTGTGAGCCATTGCTCAACTGCGTGTCATCTGGGCCCTCAATTTACACACTCTGGGGCATATTATCAAGGGGGTTTATCTCCGCTTTAAAAGCCAAGAAAGCGGAGATAAAATTATCTCCCTATTACCTAGCTGTCGCTAACACCAGTTAGCGACAGCTAGTAGGAGATAGCGACCATCTTGGGCCCCGCTTTGCATGTCAGTGAAATTTATCAATAATGACATGCAAAGTGGGTGTGCCAAGATGTTAGCGACTGGAGACAGTCGCTAACATCACTATTTTATTTTATTTTATTTTTTGCATTTGTAATGCGCACAGATACCCACAAAGGGTTTCCCGGCGCCAGGACTGAGAGGCCGAAAACACAGAGAGCAGCAACAGTCAAAGACCACAATTATTTATTAAAGAGCCAAGTTTTAACGTTTTTCTTAAAACTGGCGAGGTTATCCTCCTTACGTTCTCCTATTACCAACTTTTGGAGATATTCGCGCTAAGCGTTTAGAAAACTGACCCTGTGGTTCTGTGGGAAAAGGGGGGTCATATGGTGTCAGATATTTTGATCATGATATTGTGGCCACTTGATATTCCTTCTGTGATATTCCAGAATACAATCAAATGCTACATTGCCATAATTTAACACCATTAATTGCGTAATGTAGAGGCAGGATGCAATGAATTGACTTTTTTTTCTTACATGACTATCAGCTTCAAATGTATTGGCTTGAAACCTTTATGTCCATATCACAACACAATTAATAAAGCCCATCAACCCAATATTAATGCTTCCCACTGGAACCAAGCTGAAGTACGAACAATCCTAAGAGAGGCATAATTACAAGCTACCTAGAAGGACAATAACTTGGGATAACATTTAAGAAGAATTTAAAGTCCTTTGCGAGAGTTTTAAGATTTCAAAATCTGAATTTCTAGGATGCGGGTTGACCTGTAAGGAGATTGGACCTTGACCCGTAGAATCCAGAGCAACCAAAGGAAATATACCAGATAAATAACAATATGGAACAAACAGTGTCTTCTGCTACAGAAGGGTAATACAAGGCTAAGCCAAGGGGGATGATGGATGGAGTATTGAACATTGCAAGCACTCACCCCCAGTCAACTGATCTGGATCTCTCCGCCACCCCAGTTCAGACATGGCCATATGGAAATCAGTCTAACCCTGTGCCTCATGGGAACAGTCCAGCCCAAACTGCCAAGCCATGTCTACCCTGGACCGGAAACAAGCATCCTGGGACCGGTTTCTGGCTAATCAGCCTTCATCAGCCAGGCTAGCTTGAATCCAGTTGCAAAGTGAGCAAGGGACCCACTTCTGGGCATACCCTGCCAACTTAGGGCGAACAAAGCAAAACCAAGGGGGATGATGGACGGAGTGTTGAACATTGCAAGCACTCACCCCAAGTCAACTGATCAGGGTTTAATCCGTCATCATTCTTTAGCTCACTCTGAGGTTACGTAGTTTTCGGCCCCGCTTCGCTACAGCCGCCATTTTGTGTTAAGTCGCCATTTTATGTTGCCTCACTCAGGCAGCACGGCTAACGCGGTAAAATGGTCTTTCTGCCTTTTTCAGCTGCTCCATGTTTTTCCCGTTAAAGAACAACCTTTGTCCTTGTGCTCAATACTGATGTCAGGGTCTGGCCGAGTTCGCAAAGCTGTGTCTAGACTGATTAATCCATGTCTTACTCCGCTGTTTGGGTCCCACCAATCTTCTCTACCTTATCTTATTTAACTGGCCTTCACTATTCTCTTCGTGTGTTCTCTTGTTACATAGCCCTTCTTTTGAAGCATTCTACACATGTTTTGCCACCTGCAAATTGTGTTGATTAACCTGAAGGGAGGGAGGTGTGTTTTAGACATTCGATAGCTTGTTTCGAACGTTCTTTTTTTTCCCCTTTATCCATCAAGTTGCAGGGTCACGGTAGGAGTCTTGAGCTGTGACCTGAATAGCGACTAGGTCAACAGGACTTGCAGTGTCATAGGACGGCTAACAATCACAGCCAAGTGATTAAGGAAGATTATCGTGAGCAACGCCTTTAGAGTAATGGATAGTACAGGGAAAGGAAGTGATATTAAAATGATGAAGAGAGCTCATTATAAGAAATTATTATTCGGTCATTGTGGCGTAGCACTATGTGTTTTGGTATGTTTATGTAGTTTATTAGCATGCATAGGATGGTTTATTCACGTCCTGCAGTTGGTACCTGTTCCCGCTTCTGCCCCTCTAAATCCCTCTACTACTGTTTCTCCGCATAAATTTTACTCACTCCCAGATCACGAGCAAATGAGAAGAATGGAATATCTTAATAATTCGTTCATTCAACTGTTACACCAGCATCAATTGATAGTAAATGTTACTGATTGTTGGGTCTGTGGTCTCATACCCCATAATACACAAAGAGGGATGCCGTATCTAGTCCTCCCCTTTTCATACGAAGGTTCTGCTTGGGCCTATCTGGCTATGTTTTCCAATGCATACCAGAACTTACTTTGATATCCTTCTGGTGGATCCTATAATGGTGGAGTGGATTTCAGTCATAGTTCTTTGATAAAGGGTATTGTAACAATGGCAAAGATTGCTGACATTATCAAGATTCCCAAAGACGAGAAGAGAGCATACGATGGGTGGAATATAACTCGTTATACTCTCAGCCTCACCGACAAGCTTAAGCAACAGAGTTCTACATTGATTTGGGTACTACCCCAAAGAGGTCGTTTGTGCTTGCAAATAAATGGCCAGAATACCGAAACTAAGCAAGAGAGGAGCAATTGCTCCCATACTTATGTCTATACTCCTTCTACCCCCGCACCATTGGTGGCATCGCAAGGTACATATTTTATCTGTCATGACAAAGCTTATACATGGCTTCCCTCATACTTCTCGGGTACGTGTTATATAGCTTTTCTCCTCCCTCCTACATACACTGCTCCTGCTGATTATCACAGAAAGAGAGTTCGTAGAGGAGTTGTAGATTCGGAAGATACAGCAGGGCAAGAAGGAGGGGATTTTCTGAAAGGGTTTCTTCCCTTTTGGGGTCCGATGGCCAATAGCAAAAATATCAGACAGTTTGTTCGCATGGTTGATGCTACCATCAATGTGACTTCTGGAGCATTAAAGAATTTGACTGCTGAGCTTCAGGCGGATCGACTTATGACTTTACAGAATAGAATGGTTTTAGACATAGTCCTTGCAGATAAAGGAGGAGTCTGTAAACTGATTGGATCCAGTTGTTGCATTTATATTCCTGACAATGCCCCTACAGTATACCAAGCCATCTCTAAGCTACATGTCATCTCTGAGTCTATCCACCAAGATACTGGAGATTTGTCTGTGCTGGGATGGTTTTGGGAACTACTGTCCACTTGGGGATGGAAAGTGCTAACTTTCCTTGGAATGATTTTAGCACACGTCTTTTCCTGTTGTCTTTGTCTACAGTGTGGTCCAGCCATCTGTGGACTTTGTGCCATGATCTGTGTCTCCAAACCAGTAGCACAGCAGACAGTACACATTAAGATGATGGTGCAACAACATCTCAATGACCTCATGACCATTGATGTTGACTCAGAATAACATGGGTTCCTTTGTGCATTGCCTGAGTATGGCAAAAGGAGGGTCTGAGGTTACGTAGTTTTCGGTCCCGCTTCGCTCTAGCCGCCATTTTGTGTTTAGTCACCATTTTATGTTGCCTCACTCAGGCAGCACGGCTAACGCAGTAAAATGGTCTTTCTGCCTTTTTCAGCTGCTCCATGTTTTTCCCGTTAAAGAACAGCCTTTGTCCTTGTGCGCGATACTGATGTCAGGGTCTGGCCGAGTTCGCAAAGCTGTGTCTAGACTGATTAATCCATGTCTTACTCCGCTGTTTGGGTCCCACCATTCTTCTCTACCTTATCTTATTTAACTGGCCTTCACTATTCTCTTCGTGAGTTCTCTTGTTACATAGCCCTGCTTTTGAAGCATTCTACACATGTTTTGCCACCTGCAAATTGTGTTGCTTAACCTGAAGGGAGGGAGGTGTGTTTTAGACATTTGATAGCTTGTTTTCGAACTATTCCTATTTGTCAGTTTTGTGTATATTGGGAGTTGTCATTGTAAACTTGTGTTGTATAATAGACTGTGCGCCACGGATTGAAGTGGCAGTCTCTTGAGAACCTACCTGTGTGGTACTTCTTAGATAACTGTGCTTAGCTGCAGCTAATAAAGCTACTTTTCTACGCCTAACAGAGTGTCTTGTGTCTTTGTCGGTCGCGGCAGGTGAACTCGGAGATCTTAGGCGTGCCCTGCGCCGCCTGGCCCATAAGGTCAGGTTCTCCAATTGGCGGCCCAACGTGTGGGCGAATTCAGCGGTAGTAGTTTTTGCCCGAGAGTCGTCAGGAGCTTCGCAAGAAAATTCCGGAGGATTTCGCGAACCACGTGAGCGACCCCTGCATGTCGAAGTGGACCGAAGGTCTTTTGAAGCGTGGCTACTCCTTCCGGACGGCTGCTGATGACTGCTGCCCTGACTGTTGCCCTGCCTTGGCCCTTTGGTGATGATTGGTATCGCGAGACGTTAGACGGACATCTGTTGGCGTGAGAAAAGCATTTAGTTAAGTATTTGTGGGTAGCGCCCACTCTCTTTGTTTTTGTATTTTGTTATTCGATTAGCGCGCTAACCGAAGCCAAGGGGTAAGTACGCTTGTGCTGTGACTCTATTGTCTGAAAATCCCTTTACGTTTGTAAGGAAGTCCAGTTTGTTACGAAAATGCCTGGATTTAGTAAGTTTAAGAAATTTTGTTGTTTTGGTTGTTCTAGGGATTCCCGGCTAGAGGATTCTTGTCCGATTCCTCCAGTTGGAACTCCTACTTACGAGCTTTACTCAAAACATGGTCTGGGTCCTATTGTTTTTAATGAAACATGGATCCGATACACTAAGAAGGATGGTGTTCTGCAGTGGCCACAAAATGGTTCTTTTGAGCCAGATATATTAGATAATTTGGAAACAATTCTATTCAAGAGAAAAGCCCGGCCGGCAATGTTTGACTCCTTTCGCCTATGGCGTAAGGAAGCCAAACAGAAAGAAATTAAACAAATGAAGAAAGATAAGAAAGAGCAGAGTATGTCGATTCTACAGGCTGCCCAACAATTTAAAAATGACGAAGCTGATCAGGTGATTGAGGTGTCGGAAAGACAACATCGTATGGCAATAGATAGATGCTATCCTGTGTTACCTACTGTATCAAAGAGTAAAACTCCTGATGATGATTCTTTTATGTCCCATTTGTTGACATTACCTCCACCTTATGTGTTAGGTGCTAATGCACTGCCATTGCATCCTGCTGTTAATCCAGCTGCTGTAGTTCCTGCACAGTTGCCTATTCCTGTGATTCCACCTCCGCCCCCTTTGCCAGCGATATCTGTACCCCAATCTCCTGTGCCTCAGCCTTCCCCATCTGTCGTTTCCTTTGCTACAGATTCTTCGTCTATTTTACAGAATACGTTGTCTCCTGTTTTGGTGTCAGATTCCCCTACAGCTCGACAATGTTAAGTCGACCCTGTTTCAGGTCTTTTGTCGCCTTTTCTTGGGCCTCTTTATTTTTCTCCTGCGTCGTCTAGGAGACAATCCGTAGTCAGTTTCCGGATTTGGAAGAACTGACTAAATTAGATTCTCTTGCTAGGAATTGGATTATGAGTAGTGTATGATATAGTGTACGTGATATTTTAGATACTTTTCTTCAATGGAACGCGCCTACACAGAGAAACGTGTTCAATGCTATGTGCAATACTCTGATTAAAGAATGGGGAGACGTGGATCTAGATTCACCGCCTCAGGATTTATTCGAAATACAGGATCAATTTGATAAGGGAATTATTGTGGGTCCTGCTGTAGAGCATGCTGTTCAGAAGCTGGTTACTTTTCGATCCGCCTTTTTCTCTCAAAATTCTCTTGAACCTGATCCCGCGGTTTGTCGTAAGATGGCACAATATCCTATGCGAGAAGTTCCTCCGATATGGAGAGATGAGGTTCCTCAAGCAGGTGCTAATCCAGGTGTTCCTGTTCATTTTCAGCGTATATGGGTACATGATCCTTGGAAAAGGTCATAAGTATTGGCACTTAAACAGTCTTTACCAGACCCCCGTAAGAATCCTGCTGGGTATTATAAAGAGCTGTCCCAGACTGTTGACGCTTGTATTATGAATTTGGCAGATATTGACTTACTTATGGGAAATATAGTCCCACAAGCAATATGGACCAAGATTTGTAGGCAGGATCATGCTGCAGCTTTAGGTGGTGATTGGGCTGCCATTACTGCTGCGGATGCAGGACAAGTAGGTGGTGCCAAACCGGATGTCTTGATTACGGAATTACCTGGAAGAATAATAGATTTGATGAAAACCTTTATGCCTGCGGTGCACGTCAATTGGGATAAGTTAGCGGCGTGTAAGCAAAAGACGGATGAAAGTGTCTCCGACTTCTTTACTCGTTTCGAGGAGACTTTCATCGACCATAGTGGTCAAGACATGAGTACTGAAGGTGGACAGCGATTGTTCGTAGACAAATTTGTTTTTAATTTACTTCCAGAATTATCACATAAATTGAAACAATCGGAGAGTTCGTGGGCTGTCTCTTCCACTGCTCAGATATTGGCTACTGCTCAATATTATGAGAATAGGTATAAGGAAGATAAGGAGAAAGCGGAGAAAAAGACCAAAGACTTAAAGACGAAGGTTCTTCTGCAACAGGCTTATCCCCCTCGTTCTGCTCAACACCAATTTCCACAGCCCCCACAATTTCAGAGGTTGTTACCGAAGCCAGTACCCTCAGTTCCACGAGTTCCATTGGGCCCTAATCAGTGTGCCTACTGTAAGGAAGATGGTCATTTTAAGAATATTTGTCCAATTTTATTACAGCGGTATGGTGGACCATTAGCGTCACGGTGTCGTGGTGATTCTCGATCCATATCCAGAGGTATGGGACGTGGTGCGTCGACGCAGGAACAACGTCCCTCTCCCCCTCAGGATTCTACAAATTACTTTGATCGACAGAATTCTCAATCTGCACAATACTACAATGATGACTATTGTTTCGATAATGAGGACGTTGATTTTCATACTCGCTAGGACAGCCATAGGCAAAGTAAGGGAGTCGTATCAGTTCCAGTAGATCAGGAAGGTCCTTATGTTAATGTTATGGCATTAGGTGTTACAGAACCATTTCTCTTGGATACTGGTGCTATGAGAAGTTCCATAATGCATTCTAAACTCCCTGGGGCTCCTTTGTCTGGCTTAACAAATGTTTCTGTGGGATTCTCTGGCGCCCCAGTTTCAAATCCTATTTCTTGCCCTTTGCCCATTTCCATTGGTCCATACGATTTGGAAGCTCCACTCCTTTTAACAACAGGATGTGGAGAGAATTTATTGGGTTTGGACTTATTGAAACGTCTACATGCTACACTGTATTGTTCACCCTCTGGCGTGCACCTCACTTTGGGTGATAAACTAACTTCTCCGATGTATGTATCTAAAGAACAGCTACCACCCGAGTTGCGTTCACTTCCTGCTACACTTTGGGCTGTGGGTCCGAATGATGTTGGCTTATTGCAAATTCCACCATATGTGATTACTGTTAAAGACAATTTTAAGATGCCACGAGTTCCTCAATATAAAATATCTAGTGATGGTGAGAGAGCTTTGTTGGCCATTGTTCATGATTTGGTTCAGAAGGGTGTGGTTGAAGAGACTAGAGGGAATGTTTTCAATAGCCCTGTTTTACCTATTCTCAAACGTACTGATCCCTCTCAGCCACCCGTGTACCGTTTTGTAATTGATCTTCGAGAGGTCAACAAAATTGTTGTCCCTCAGTTCCCTGTTGTGCCAGATATAACAGCCTTGCTTACTATGATTCCTGCTTCCGCGGTCTGGTTCTCGGTTATTGATCTTAAGAATGCTTTCTTTAGCATTCCTATTGCTGAAGAAAGTAGGGATCTCTTTGGCTTCGCTCTTGGAGGCCGAAGTTTCCGGTTTAAGCGTGCACCTCAGGGCTATTGTGAAAGTCCTTCCATATATAGTCAAGCTTTAAAGTCTCAGCTTGACACCTTTTCTTTACCCTCAGGTGCTACTCTGATCCAATATGTGGATGATTTATTGATTGCTGCTGATTCGGAAAATGTCTGTAAAAATGCAACTGTATCGCTCTTACGACATTTGTCTGATTTACATCATAAAGTATCATCTTCCAAGTTACAATATTGTCGACAAGAAGTTACCTATTTAGGTCATCTCTTGTCGAAGGAGGGAAGGCGATTAACTCCAGAACGTATTCATGCAATTGCACGGATGCCTGTACCATCCACACAAAGAGAAGTGCGTGCTTTCTTAGGCATTACCTCTTACTGTACACAGTGGATTCCAAATTTTTCCCTACTTGCTAAACCTCTGTTGGCACTTACACTTAAAGATACGCCCCAACCTCTGCCTTGGACTGATGAATGTCAAAAGAGTTTTTCAGATTTAGGTACTGCCTTGTGTTCTGCTCCTGTGTTGGGTACTCCAAATTACAGTAAACCTTTCACGCTCTATGTCCATGAAAGGGAAGGTTGCGCATTATCAGTACTGACGCAACAATTCGGCGACAAAGGCCGTGTGCCTATTTTTCTGCAACATTAGATCCAGTAGCTAAGGCATTACCTAGTTGCCTTAGAGCAACAGCAGCAGCGGCAATTTCTATTCGTCAATCCGCTGGACTAGTGTTAGATCATACTCTTAATGTTATGTGCCACATGCAGTAGATACTCTTCTTAACAGGACGAAAACTCAGCACTTAACGAGTGCTCGCTTGTCTGGATATGAGTTGACACTTCTAGCTAGTCACATACACATAAAAAGATGTAATGTTCTGAATCCAGCAACATTGTTGCCTATTCTGGATGTGAACCAGGTACAAGATCAGCATGATTGTTTTCTTCGCACTGAAGAAGAAACAAAGGGTCGAATAGATCTGAAGGATACACCACTTGTTGGCCCGGATGGGATCCTATGGGTAGATGGGTCTTGTTTTAAGCTTTGTAATGGCGAAACCACAGCTGCTTATGCAGTAACGACTTTGTACACCGTGGTAGAAACTGCACGCATTTCGCATAATTCAGCACAAGCTGCAGAATTGATTGCGTTGACAAGAGCATGTGTGTTGGCGAAAGGGAAAAGAGTGACTGTCTATACTGACAGTCAGTATGCATTTGGCGTTGCCCATAGTTTTGGTCGTTTGTGGAGGGAAAGAGGATTCTTTACCTCCCATGGCACCAAGATACAGCATGGTCAGTTGGTAACTGACCTTCTTGAATCACTTGCTCTGCCTACTCAAATAGCGATTGTGAAGTGCAGTGCGCATAAAAAGATTACTGATGACGTGGGTCAAGGAAATGCATTTGCAGACGAGATAGCGAAGGAGACAGCGAGGAATGTTGAAAGTCGCATGTATGTTGCGGGCCCTGCTAGATGGGTCGCAGAAGCTGGTATGTGTGAAGACACAGTGGAAAGTGTGAAAGCGATTCAGAAGGAGGCTACCGCGAAAGAATTAAGTACGTGGAGAGAGAGTACGGGAATGTTGGATAGTATGGGATGTTGGACGGAATTGTCAGAACATCAACGATGGTTGCTACCAGATGCGTATGTACTGCCTGTAGTTACTATGGCCCATGGACCAGCCCATATTAATGCAAGCGGTATATGTAAGCTTTTAGCTCCAGTATGGCAGAATGAGGTTATTCCTAAATGTGCAGAAAATGTGGTGAAACATTGCATTGTTTGTTTGATGCACAATCCAGGAAAGGGAACCCCAACTCCAGCAGGTCACTTTGCACCCCCTACGTACCCATTCGAGGTACTGCAAATAGACTGTATCCATATGGAACGCTTTAATAATCTTAAGTACGTCCTGGTGGTGGTTTGTGCCTTTTCCAGATGGATAGAGGCCTACCCTCTAAAGGACAACACTGCCTTGTCCACTGCAAAAATACTTTTGAAGGAATTTTTCCCGAGATTTGGTTTGCCGCGCATTGTCTGGAGTGACAATGGAAGTGAATTTGTAGGTCAAATTATGCAAAAGGTGTGTGTGGGTCTAGGCATTAGACAGAAATTCCATGCAGCAAACCATCCTCAGTCAGCAGGTCTGGTAGAGTGCTATAATGGCACTCTCAAACTTAAGTTAGCAAAGATTCAGGCCACCACGGACTGATGCCTTGCCTTTGGCACTCCTTTCAACTAGAACGACTGTTCATTCTCGTTTGGGGCTTAGCCCATACGAGATTGTGTTCGGATGCCCAGCTAATGTCTGGGGAGTCCCTAGACCCAAAAAGTACTCAGATATTCCATACCCGCTGTTGGTTGACTATTTGCATGATCTCACCACTAAATTGCATGTTATTCGTCAACAGGTCCAAAACGCTTTACCGGAGGCCTCCTCAGATCCCGGACACTCCATCCAGCCTGGGGACTGGGTGTGTCTGAAGAACTTCCAGAGAAAAAAGAACTTGGAACCTCGCTGGGGGCCGCCGAGACAAGTGTTACTCACAACTCGTACAGCTGTCAAGATCTTGGGAAAGAAAAATTGGATCCACGGCGTGCATTGCAAAAGGGTACCATTGCCTTTATCTTATGACCAGTGGGTCCGAGAAGGTATCGGTGATAGTGAATGCGAGAAGGTACCCAGCTTCGTACCGTTCAGCAGTGCACGCCTGGATTGGACTAGCTCAGAGAAGGAGGACGATGGCGTCTTACAGGAAGCTGTACCTGTGCATCTAAAACTTAACACTACAGATCCCGAACATTTATTCAAGACCAAACAACGCCTTGAAAGAGACAATACAATCTGAGAAAGAGATTGCCTAAAGACAATTAATTTTGGTTTCCTTTAATTCTGTTTATAAAGAAACTTTTTTATTTTTTTCCTTTATCCATCAAGTTGCAGGGTCACGGTAGGAGTCTTGAGCTGTGACCTGAATAGTGACTAGGTCAACAGGACTTGCAGTGTCATAGGACGGCTAACAATCACAGCCAAGTGATTAAGGAAGATTATCGTGAGCAACGCCTTTAGAGTAATGGATAGTACAGGGAAAGGAAGTGATATTAAAATGATGAAGAGGGCTCATTATAAGAAATTATTATTCGGTCGTTGTGGCGTAGCACTATGTGTTTTGGTATGTTTATGTAGTTTATTAGCATGCATAGGATGGCTTATTCACATCCTGCAGTTGGTACCTGTTCCCGCTTCTGCCCCTCTAAATCCCTCTACTACTGTTTCTCCGCATAAATTTTACTCACTCCCAGATCACGAGCAAATGAGAAGAATGGAATATCTTAATAATTCGTTCATTCAACTGTTACACCAGCATCAATTGATAGTAAATGTTACTGATTGTTGGGTCTGTGGTCTCATACCACATAATACACACAGAGGGATGCCGTATCTAGTCCTCCCCTTTTCATACGAAGGTTCTGCTTGGGCCTATCTGGCTATGTTTTCCAATGCATACCAGAACTTACTTCGATATCCTTCTGGTGGATCTTTAATGGTGGAGTGGATTTCCGTCACAGTTCTTTGATAAAGGGTATTATAACGATGGCAAAGATTGCTGACATTATCAAGATTCCCAAAGACGAGAAGAGAGCATACGATGGGTGGAATATAACTCGTTATACTCTCAGCCTCACCGACAAGCTTAAGCAACAGAGTTCTACACTGATTTGGGTACTACCCCAAAGAGGTTGTTTGTGCTTGCAAATAAATGGCCAGAATACCAAAACTAAGCAAGAGAGGAGCAATTGCTCCCATACTTATGTCTATACTCCTTCTACCTCCGCACCATTGGTGGCATCGCAAGGTACATATTTTATCTGTCATGACAAAGCTTATACATGGCTTCCCTCATACTTCTCGGGGACGTGTTATATAGCTTTTCTCCTCCCTCCTACATACACTGCTCCTGCTGATTATCACAGAAAGAGAGTTCGTAGAGGAGTTGTAGATTCGGAAGATACAGCAGGGCAAGAAGGAGGGGATTTTCTGAAAGGGTTTCTTCCCTTTTGGGGTCCGATGGCCAATAGCAAAAATATCAGACAGTTGGTCCGCGTGGTTGATGCTACCATCAATATGACTTCTGGAGCATTAAAGAATTTGACTGCTGAGCTTCAGGCGGATCGACTTATGACTTTACAGAATAGAATGGTTTTAGACATAGTCCTTGCAGATAAAGGAGGAGTCTGTTAACTGATTGGATCCAGTTGTTGCATTTATATTCCTGACAATGCCCCTACAGTATACCAAGCCATCTCTAAGCTACATGTCATCTCTGAGTCTATTCACCAAGATACTGGAGATTTGTCTGTGATGGGATGGTTTTGGGGACTACTGTCCACTTGGGGATGGAAAGTGCTAACTTTCCTTGGAATGATTTTAGCACTCGTCTTTTCCTGTTGTCTTTGTCTACAGTGTGGTCCAGCCATCTGTGGACTTTGTGCCACGATCTGTGTCTCCAAACCAGTAGCACAGCAGACAGAACACATTAAGATGATGGTGCAACAATAACTCAATGACCTCATGACCATTGATATTGACTCAGACTAACATGGGTTCCTTTGTGCATTGCCTGAGTATGGCAAAAGGAGGGTCTGAGGTTACGTAGTTTTCGGCGCCGCTTCGCTACAGCCGCCATTTTGTGTTTAGTCGCCATTTTATGTTGCCTCACTCAGGCAGCACGGCTAACGCGGTAAAATGGTCTTTCTGCCTTTTTCAGCTGCTCCATGTTTTTCCCGTTAAAGAACAACCTTTGTCCTTGTGCGCGAAACTGATGTCAGGGTCTGGCCGAGTTCGCAAAGCTGTGTCTAGACTGATTAATCCATGTCTTACTCCGCTGTTTGGGTCCCACCATTCTTCTCTACCTTATCTTATTTAACTGGCCTTCACTATTCTCTTCGTGTGTTCTCTTGTTACATAGCCCTTCTTTTGAAGCATTCTACACATGTTTTGCCACCTGCAAATTGAATTACGGGCACTAGTGTTGATTAACCTGAAGGGAGGAGAGCACACGGGGTCTGAAAGGAGGGTGTGTTTTAGACATTCGATAGCTTGTTTTCGAACTATTCCTATTTGTCAGTTTTGTGTATATTGGGAGTTGTCATTGTAAACTTGTGTTGTATAATAGACTGTGCGCCACGGATTGAAGTCGCAGTCTCTTGAGAACCTACCTGTGTGGTACTTCTTGGATAACTGTGCTTAGCTGCAGCTAATAAAGCTACTTTTCTACGCCTAACAGAGTGTCTCGTGTCTCTGTCGGTCGAGGCAGGTGAACTCGGAGATCTTAGGCGTGCCCTGCGCCGCCTGGCCCATAAGGTCAGGTTCTCCAACTCCGCCAACCCAGTTCAGACATGGCCATATGCAAATCAGTCTGACCCTGTGCCTCATGGGAACAGTCCAGCCCGAACTGCCAAGCCATGTCTTCCCTGGCCCGGAAACAAGCATCCTGGGACCGGTTCCTGGCTGATCAGCCGTCATCAGCCAGGCTAGCTTGAATCCAGTGGAAAAGTATGCAAGGGACCCACTCTGGGCATACCCTGCCAACTTAGGGCGAACAAAGCAAAACCAAGGGGGATGATGGACGGAGTGTTGAACATTGCAAGCACTCACCCCCAGTCAACTGATCTGGGTTTAATCCGTCATCATTCTTTAGCTCACTCCGCCACCCCAGTTCAGACATGGCCATATGCAAATCAGTCTGACTCTGTGCCTCATGGGAACAGTCCAGTCCGAACTGCCAAGCCATGCCTTCCCTGGACCGGAAACAAGCATCCTGGGACCAGTTTCTGGCTGATCAGCCATCATCAGCCAGGCTAGCTTGAATCCAGTGGCAATGTGAGCAAGGGACATACGTCTGGACATACCCTGCCAACTTAGGGCGAACAAAGCAAAACCAAGGGGGATGATGGACGGAGTGTTGAACATTGCAAGACACTTACCCCCAGTCAACTGATCCGGGTTTAATCCGTCATCATTCTTTAGCTCACTCCGTCACCCAGTTCAGACATGGCCATATGCAAATCAGTCTGACTCTGTGCCTCATGGGAACAGTTAAGCCTGAACTGCCAAGCCATGTCTTCCCTGGACCGGAAACAAACATCCTGGGACCGGTTTCTGGCTGATCAGCCGTCATCAGCCAGGCTAGCTTGAATCCAGTGGCAAAGTGAGCACGGGACCCACGTCGGGCATACCATGCCAACTTAGGGTGAACAAAGCAAAACCAAGGGGGATGATGGAGTGAGTGTTGAACATGGCAAGCACTCACCCCCAGTCAACTGATCTGGGTTTAATCCGTCAACATTCTTTAGCTCACTCCGCCACCCCAGTTCAGACATGGCCATATGCAAATCAGTCTGACCATGTGCCTCATGGGAACAGTCCAGCCCGAACTGTCAAGCCATGTATTCCCTGGACCTTAAACAAGCATCCTGGGACCGGTTTCTGGCTGATTAGCCGTCATCAGCCAAGCTAGCTTGAATCCAGTGGCAAAGTGAGTAAGGGACCCACGTCTGGCCATACCCTGCCAACTTAGGGCGAACAAATCAAAACCAAGGGGGATGATGGATGGAGTATTGAACATTGCAAGCAGTCACCCCCAGTCAACTGATCCGGGTTTAATCCATCATCATTCTTTAGCTCACTCCACTACCCCAGTTCAGACATGGCCATATACAAATCAGTCTGACCCTGTGCCTCATGGGAACAGTCCAGCCCGAACTGCCAAGCCATGTCTTCCCTGGACTGGAAACAAGCATCCTGGGACTGGTTTCTGACTAATCAGCCGTCATCAGCCAGGCTAGCTTGAATCCTGTGGCAAAGTGAGCAAGGGACCCACGTCTGGGCATACCCTGCCAAATTAGGGCGAACAAAGCAAAACCAAGGGGGATGATGGACGGAGTGTTGAACATTGCAAGCACTCACCCCCAGTCAACTGATCTGGGTTTAATCCATCATCATTCTTTAGCTCACTCCACCACCCCAGTTCAGACATGGCCATATGCAAATCAGTCTGACCCTGTGCCTCATGGGAACAGTCCAGCTGAACTGCCAATCCATGTCTTCCCTGGACCGGAAACAAGCATCCTGGGTCCGGTTTCTGGCTGCCAGGCTACCAAACATGAGAGTGGATTTCCAGTTCTTATGTGATGTGTGGGCAAAGTAAGGAGGAAGGATTAACATGGAGAGGCCCTGTGGAAACAACTCTTGAAAAGAGAACCAGCACATTCCCTACCCTTTACCCCCCGGGATGCATACAGCTGGGAAGAAGAAATAGTGAGTAGTAAAAACATTTGAAAACTAAAATGTGCATAGTAAATCCTCATTCTCACAGACTGCCTTTCTCCTCTACTGACTTTTGAGGACACTGGTGATAATTAGCAAACTAACCTTATTTCTCCCACTGCCAATTTGCATCAAATTACTTTTGGTTGCACAGAGAACCACACCTTTTTGGAAAAAGATACGGAAGACCATTTAGATGAATCCACATGTGTGGTGAGCCAATCTACCTAAAGATAATGATTTTAAAATACTCTCAACTCTATCTACATACCACTCATAGTTTAGCTTCCCATGCTTGCTTTTGGTCTGGGAGCCTGATCATGTTCTGTGCATAAGAATATACTATTGTAGGGTAGCATAAGGTATCCTGACTTTTATACCACTGCTGTCTGAAGATGGGGTTTACTTCATTGTCACTGAATCTCATAAAAGGTACCAATGCCTGGAGACTTTGGGAGCACCTAATTGACAAGACACTGCAGTACTTATGACCCTAAACACAGGACATTACAATTCAATCACCATAACCTGTTGTTCGAAATGGTTGGCACCCTGTCCGAATAGGAACTCTCACTCTAGTCAGGGTAATGGGATTACACAGCTAGCTGTAATCCCTGCTCACCCCCTTGGCAGCTTGGCACAAGCAGTCAGGCTTATCTCAGAGGCAATATGTAAAGCATTTGTACATACACACACAGTAACATAGTGACAACACTACAAAAGGACACCACACCAGTTTAGAAATATAGTCAATATTTATCTGAATAAAACAAGGCCAAAATAACAAAAGTCCAACATAGACAAATCAAGATATCACTTTTCAAAGTTAAATAAGTTCACTCCATAGATATCTATGGATGTGTTTCTTTTAGCACAATGTACCTTGGAGGCATCAAAGTTCAAAGATGAAACCAGGCGCATGGGAGGTGAGGCACGGGAAAAGCAAACAATGCGTTGGTGCCTTACTCCTAAGGGAGGTGAAGCACGGGTTCCTTACTGCTAGACAGGGGAAGTGATGTGTTGGTTCCCTACTATCAGGGGAGGTGATGCCTCGCTTCCTTACTGGAATGGGAGGTGAGGCGTCGATCTCTGGACATACGGTCTCAGTTCCTTCCTGCAGCCCAATGTGAATGGAGAGACGGCGTTGAGAGATGATGTATCAAAAACTCAGACGCGCTGCGTTGATGCGACGGTGGCGTTGAATCGATTCCACAGTGGCGAAGCAGGTGATGCGTCCATTCTACAGCGATGAAGCAGCGGCTACATGGGAGTCGGAGCTGGTGCCATAGCTTCGGTGACACATTGCTTGGGACTCAGGTTGTGGTGATTTTTCCGCCACAAAGCAGGCACTGCCTCTATTCTTTTAGCCGCACGGAGGTGTTGCATAGAGAAAACAGGCACTTAGAGTTGATGGTGGATTTTATAGTGGGAGCATTGCCCCACTGCCCCGAAGGAAAAATACAATGATAATAACAATCGTTATTATCATTGTATTTTTCCTATGGAAGTCAGTGGTTCGCGGGGCCGGCAAGCCAAGGGTGAGGAGTGGTTTGTACTCCCTAAGTGCGCATGACTGCTTGGCTGGTCGTTTTGAGCTGGCCTAGCAGTCCTGCGCCCTTTGTGTGTTCCCCACCAGGCTGCATTACACAGCCTGGTGAGAAACATGCAAAGCCTCCCTGTACTCATCTGAGCGCCGAACCATGGTGCTGAGACCAATCACAACACTGCACTGCCTGCTGCCCGGGTGCTTCCTACTGCTGCTGCCAGCTGGGACTGGGACCAAAAGATGAAAAGGATGGAGGAGAGGCAGCCATCAGTCCGTTTCAGGTAAGTCCTTTTATTTTTTTTTCCATTGCCCCCCGCCTCACCACCCCCATCCGGTAGCAGCCGCTACTGGATTTTTCTCACCAGAGAACTAGATGTAGCACCACTTGGCAAGTCAGGATTCTCAGCAGAAGAGCCCAGGCACTGGTAGGTGATGTCTTTGATAGCCCTGAGACAGCTTAACAGGAGCTTAACAGGAGACAAGCACGCACAAGCCCTTCGAGAACCTTGGAAGCAGGATTCTGAAAGCAAAGTCCAGTCCTTTCACTCCCAGGACAGCAGGCCAGCACAACAGAGCAACAGGCAGAGTGGCAGTCCCTCCTACAGCATCCAGCTCTTCCTGGTAAAATGTCCTCAGTCCAGAAGTGTTCTGTTTTGATGTGTCAGAGGTCCAATACTTATACTCCTTTCTGCCTTTGAAATAGACAAACTTCAAAAGGAAAGTCTTTGTAGTGCACAAGACCCTGCCTTTCTCTGACCTGGCTCCACTCTACAGGGGGTGGACACAGATTTGTGTGAGGGCAGGCACAGCCCTATTCAGGTGTCAGTGACAACTCCTCCCACCACTCTAGCTCAGGAATGCCCATCAGCCTGGTGACAGCCCATCAGGATGTGCAAGGCACACCTCAGTTCCCTTTGTGTGACTATCTGGAGTGAATGCACATGAGCACAACCGTCATCCTATCCAAAACATGAATTCCACGGACACGCTGAGGCACAGAATAGTTAAGCAGGAAAGTGTCCACTTTCTAAAAGTGAGATTTTTAAACAACCCATTTAAAAACCAACTTTACCAAAAGATGTATTTTTGAATTGTGAGTTCAGGGACCCCAAATTCTAGGGGCTAGATGTAGGTAAAGTACATTTACCGCTTCTAAAATACCGAAGCCCATAGGAATGAATGTGAATTACCGAATCGGTAAATACCGATTCGGTAAAATAGGGAAAGAGCCAAGGGTGGCAGGGTGTCACATTGACACCCTGTTGCACCCATAGGAGGCCCATAGGAATGAATGTGAATTACCGAATCGGTAAATACCGATTCGGTAAAATAGGGAAAGAGTCATGGGTGGCAGGGTGTCACATTGACACCCTGTTGCACCCCAGAATAGTGATGATGAAATGATTGATGATGATTGAAATGATTACGCACTTGTATAGCGCACGACTACCCGTAGGCATCTCGGCGCTTGTACGAATACCGCCGAGGAACCCTTCCTGGCATTTCCCTGTGAGGAGCCCACTCCTGGTCACCCCCAAGGTGAAGTCAGGCATCCTCAGCGTTGTTGGGGCCTTTGTAGAGTTTAAGCAAGCTATTGCCCAGAGGTGCAGAGTGGGACTCATGATTAGAATAGGCACCGAGGCGAGAATTATCAGGTCCGAGGAAATTGAGCCCGAGACCCGCCGAGGCGGGAATTGAACCCTTGTCCCAGCCAGACCCATGCATCAGGGTCTGCCGCTCTAACCATTGAGCCACACTTCTCTACTAATGTGCTTGTGTGCACATGTGGCACACATACATGCCCTAAGGGCATGTATGTCTGCCACATGGCACTGGTGTAAATGCACAGATTTGCATTTACAGAGGTATTCGTTATTTACTACCAACTAATAGTTAGTGGTAAATAACGAATCCTTAAAGCACAGAAGCACTCTTCAAAGTGCTTCCTACATGTCATTTACCGATTCGGTAAATACAGGGTAAATAGCGAATCGGTAAATGATGATTCGGTAAATACAGAATCGGTAAATACCGATTCTGTATTTACCGAATCTCCCCTACATAGCAAATGGCTCAATACCGGTCGGTAAACCTGAAATTTACCGAATTTCGGGTTTACCAAGCTGTAATGGGCCACCTACATCTGGCCCCAAATCTCTATCTGTTCCCAATGGTAAATGACACTTGAAAGCTATTTAAAGGCAATGCCCCTATTACCCTATGGGCGAGATAGTCCTTCCGATAGTGAAAAACTAAATTAGCAGTATTTAACTATTAGGACATGTAAAACATAACAGTACATGTACTACCTTTTGAATACATTGCACTCTGCCCAAGGGGCTGCCTTGGGCCTGTCATAGAGCTGACTTACATGTAGTAAAAGGGAAGGTCTAGTCCTTGTAAGTGGGTGCACTTGCCAGGTCGACATATCAGTTTAAAACTGCACACACAGACACTGCAGTGGAAGGGCTGAGACATGTTTTCAGGGCTACTCTTGTAGGTGGCCACAATCAGTGCTGTAGGTCCACTAGTAGCATATGATTCACTCACCCTGGGACAGTGGGGTAGCTAGGGGGGGGGCGGTCTGCCCCAGGTGGCACTAGTTTGGGGGTGGCGGCCTTGCGACACTGGTGGCCCGTGGCGGCGGCCGCCTTTATAATATATTTGGGGACACTCACTGACGCTACTGTCAATCACTGGCAGTAGTGTCAGTGTCCCCAAATATATTATAAAGGCAACCACCGCCACGGGCCACCAGTGTCGCAAGGCCGCCGCGCCGAAGGTGAATGATGTACACAGTACTCCCCACACGAGCACGGAGCAAATACACACACGTGACGTGCAGTTGTGTGAAGTGTGCAATGTATTGCATTTGTGGGTGGTACCAGCCGTCAATCTTGTAGCGTGAAAGCGCTACCAATGACGGCCCTGGGCATAATTATTGGCCATCCCCCGCGCCAAAAACGCCGCAGTGATGCATCACGTGCGCCACAGGGCCGCTTCCCCACTCCTCTTTATAGCCCCGCTCTTGAGCAAGTGCTTGTGCTTTTTGGGCCGCGGATGATTATGTGCGGTTAGCAGCGATTTAAATGAATTTTTTTTAACCCTATTTTATTTTTATAAATGGTTCATGTGAAAGTAACATGAATCACACCCACATGAAGAGCTTTCTTAACAACTAAATAGTCCAAAAGATGGCTACTTCCTAGACATACTCTGAGCCACATTCGCCCGGCGACCTTATACGGGTCTCCAGTCAGGGGCCGAAAGCTCTATATCGACTTAGAGAGACCCCATTCAGAAGCAATGAGAGCGATATTTTCCAGGTTGGGAAATTGGGTTAGTTGCTGAGGGGAGTGGATACACACTCAGGAAGCAACCACATGGGAAGCAGGATGGTGGTCGGCTGAGGCGACCGCTCACAGCTCTTGACGCCTTGATCTATTGAGACCCCCCCATGTGCCCTGTACTAAAATAAGGATGCTATTAGAAGTTTTGAACACTTTGCTGAAATTGCTGAGTGAGGAGGCCAGCAGCTAGCTTGCAAAGTTGCGGCCGGACAGGTAGAACTCCTACAAAGCTTTACAACATGCTGAGCCGCTGTGATTGCTGTTGCTCGGAGATGCATTTTCCAGTCGGGCTGAAGCCAAAGGGGCAACCAGTAACTCGAGGGAAGACCGGGGCGGCTCCAGCTGCTCGCAGTCCGTCATTAAGTGTGACCCCAACATCTGTCCTCTCAGTGACTGAGATATGCGCTGGGACAGAGGCAGTGGCTTGACTGCCTGGACGCCAAGGGCAAACTGGGACCAGGAAGGACGACGTTCCAGAGAGGAAGGGGAAGGGCGGGTCAGTGCCCCAACAACAACTGCCGGTCCGACGATTGTGGATCTATTCAGAGGCTCCAGACCGCGACCAGGACTGGGAGCTGGAATCAGGACTGAGGAGCAGGGCGAAGCGGAGGATCTGGATGAAGGGGCCCAGAAGACAGCACTAACTGCCAGCCTGCAGGTAAATGACAATCCGGCAATATTTAATCTGGCAATGCCCAGCTTAGCAGAGGCTGGCTGCCTACAGATACGGGACAATTGTGAAGGGGGGCAGAGATACTCAATTTGGACGGGGGGGGGGAGGAAAGGAACAAAGAAGATCACAATGGTGATACTTATAGCCACTCCAGCATTAATATCTAGCTCGAAAATGTAATAAAAGTTATTGCAAGTGGGGAGGAGGGAGAAATACAGAAGGACCACATGGAAAATCCCTCTGAGAACCCTCAACAGAGCAGAAATAAGAAACTCCAGGTCACTACTTTGGGGCAAGTACAAACAGGGAAAGCAGGCACCGGTCTAGCGACGACATACATATTATGCATTAATTCATTCATTTCTTTCGGCTAAAACATCCATAAATCATTTAACTGATATATTTGAATATGCAGGATTAACCAGCTATGTCCTAGAACAGAATTAAAAAAAATGTTTCAATTTTAAAGCTGTTTATTGACCCATAAAAAAGAATCTTCAACAGCTGAATGGTTGATGACAAACGGTTGCTCATTAATCCCCATGCCCTCCGTATGAAATGTGTTGTGTATTTTTGTATTAACAGGTTGGGTGAAACTCTACACTATAGGACAATCCTATACACACCCCTTATAACAAGTCAATTCCGAGATGGTTCAGCCACTGACCCTTATATTATGGCAGCAGGAGGGAATGAGCTCCTCCTTGTTCACAACCAGGCAATGCTTTGCGGCAGTTATGAGAGTCCCTTACAAGCACCGCACCAGACAGAACATGTATATCATTAATCAGCTGGAGGTTTTTTGGCGCGATAGAGCCAAGCTACATGGTTGACTCCATTGGGCTCAAGAGAAAATACATGAGGCCATGGGAGCTTCATTTGCCACTCTGACAAAAGCGAAGGCTGGGAAATAGCCCGGTCAATGACCTAAAACAAACGACAATAAAGTAATTCTCAAGGACTACATTTTGCTTTCTTATCATTCGGTTTATGGTTTCATCTTTTTTAAGCCAAAACTTGGTAGAAATTGAAGAATATACTTAGTGTGGAGCACGTGCGCAGCACAGCCTGTACTGTATTTGACAACAGCTAGGGCAGTGGGACTTCATGATGCACCTTTCAGACCTCTCAAGTGCTCGCTGTCCTTTTTACCCAGCACCCCACCCGCTACCTGCCATGGGGGGCAATCTGAGGGATAGCCCCGGGCGCCAGAAGCTCTAGCTACGCCTCTGCCCTGGGAACACCTGGTGAACTTTACTAGGGACTGACTAGTGAATAAGATATATCAATCATGGATAAGCCAATCACAAACACAATTTGGACAGAGAGCATATGCACTTTAGCATCGGTTAGCAGTGGTAACGTGCCTAGAGTCCTAAAGCCAGCAAAACCAGGTCTGCAAAAATAGGAGGAAGAAAGCAAAAATTTGATGATAACCTGGAAAGACACCCCTCTACTCTACTCTCGCGCCAGGAAGGCTTTGGTTATGTACATTTGGAAAGGCATTGTCTGTGGTGCCTCCAAGAAACTCAAACATCACTCCAGTGATCCCAAGAGCTGGGTCCTCAGTGAATCCTGCTTCTTGGAAGGGCAGCCTCCAGGGCTGAAATTAATATGCATAAAATGAGCAACAGTCGTTTAAATAAACAGATCCCTGCCTCCTCTATGGCATTTATATTTGAGCTAGTGTTGAGTACTTGCCTAACTCCTTGACAACCTCTCTGTGCTACATTTTCAGTATTTCACTTGTATTCTGTCTGCAATATCTTCTGCAAGAATGTTTCACGTCCAGATGTACTGCATGGGTTGGGTCCTCTAAAAGGATTTCCTGTTCAGTCTTGGAATGCCCTTAATGTGTTTACTGAAAATTGTAAACAATATATTGTGAACAAAATGAAAAGTAACAATAATCGTTGGCAAGTAAACCCAAAAAAAGCAATTATGTTGCTACAAAAAAAAACGCTGACGGACCCCTGCTGCACCATAATATTGAGACTAGAATTACCCTCTAGAAATCAAACACTCATTTACCTGCGATTTGTTAAGAGCCTTAGCAAAATTATAGCACTTTGACAATTAAGCAGGAGAAAGCCACAGACAACCAGCAGGCCCTGTGAGTGTTTTCAGTGTGGTTGCAACTGCAAGGCAGGGAGCCAGCATCTCACCGTGCAGTCGAAGTAATTACATTAATGCACACATAAAAGCCTCAAAACACTGTCAAATATTTTACATAATGCAATACAAATCCTTTTATGGATGCCTGCCATAGCAAAGTAGCAATTAAAAGAAAGTAGAGAACAATGAAAAGTACTAAGTACATCTCTTATATTTCTCCAGATATATTAATCTGCATTCCTTGTCCGTTCCTTTTCTCATAAATTCCACAAAAGCAAAGCAATATAGAGTCATTCTGTCAAAATATTTGACTTTCTATTGCATGCTATATATTAGAATATAAAGCTATGTCCATAGACATTATTAGGTAAGAGAGTATATTTCAAAGGAATAGATAATACCTGCTATTAGTTTCTTACAATAATAATTGTGGTCACTTGTGAGCTGGGAGTCAAATATTTATTTTGGCCCTTAGTTGCATGTGCTGTTGCTAAATCCTTAAAGCCTTATTTATGAGGCCTTGCAACACTTTTACGCTGCCAGTGCGTCACTTTTTGTGACGCACCGGCTGCGTAGTAAATGCACCATGTTACACCCAATTTACAAAGTGACACATCGAGACAAATGCATCACTTTGTAAACCCCTGTGCCCCATTATACCTGCGCCAGGTATAATGTATGCAGAGTGGGCATTCTCCCGCAAAAAGCCTCGTAGAATTGGTGCACTGAAATCTATGAGATTTCAGTGCACCACTTCTAGGACGCCATTGTATCAATATCTTACGCCTGCCTCACAACAGGTGTAAGACTGACGCAGTGCTATAATCATAGCCCCCCCCTGCATTGCCAGAGTTGCGTCATGCTTCCGACACAACTCCAGCAATGCGTCAGTTTTGCGCCGACAGATACGTCCGTAATACCGACGTATCTGTCATTGCTTGCGACATTATGTGTCATACAGTAAATATAACGCATCCATCATGTCGCAAGGAGGGCGCAGTGAAAACCGTCTCATCAACGTTTTCAGGCAGCGATGTAACAGTTTTCATAAATAAAGCCCTCAGGGCAGAGCATTAGGAGGAAGTGCCAAATGCCTTAATCTGTTATTCTCTTCCAGACAGCTGTATGAATTTACAAGTTATATCCCCTAGTTGTTACTCGCACAAATTCCCCCCAGCCCAAAGAGGGTACATCAGAACTGTTTTGATGTGTTGCACAGTACACCTCATTTTATTGCGTTGTGACAATTTTTCGATGATTCTGTTGCTCTATTATGGAGCTACTAGTATATTACTCCTTGTCGATAAGTTGATATTTTTTGTATACTGTATAGGTTTAAATTATTTATTTTTAATTTTACTGCTTGGCCAGTGATGATGTGGGATCTTTATGGCATGTTTGACGAAATAAAGTTTTATTGATTGACTAAAATATAAAATAGATTTTGGTTGCCGATTATTTTGAAGTCTACTTTTCTGAACCTAGGAGTCTTACTCTGATTCAGACCAGGTCTCACAATTATGCACAGGTTATATTTCTTTAAAACGTTTGACTGTTGTGAGTATCAGGCCTTTTGTACAAATATATAGTTCAATCTCCACAGTAGATGTGAAGCAACCCCATTTTGATACAATACTCAATTGCATAGTGTAAAAAATGAGTTTATTACTTAGGAGGTGTGGAAGCCACACTCAAATAATAAACACAATCCTTACCAGGGTTATCCACAAAGGTCACTAAATTAACATATGCTTAAGCATCTGGCAGGTTGGCTCAAAAGCAGTCAGGCTTAATTTAGAGGTAATGTGTAAAGTATTTATGCAACTCTTAAACAGTAATAAAGTGAAAATGCAACACAGGAAAAATACCAGACCCAGTTAGCAAAATCGAAAGTTAATTTTAGTAAATAAATTGACACCAAAATGACCAACGTACAATCAGTAGAACTGGAGCTATGAATTGTTAAAGGCTGAGGTTAAAATAGCACCAAAAAGTACAAAGTGCCACTCGCGGTTCTGATCGGTATCGTAGCGGACGTTGGACCACCTGTCAAAGAGTTGGAGGTCCCACTTCCAAGGTTATGATCTGACTGCAGTGTTGGCAGGTGGATCCTGTATTTTTTCCATTGTGGCTTGAGCTGCTGCTCGGTGCACAAGCTGTACTGAAAAAAATGCAGAGTTTAAACATCCCTGCACTGTGTGGCGGGCACCATCTGCCCCCAGGCCCCATAGAAGAGGGCCGGGGGAAAGAGGGCACTGCTAGGGGCCCCCAAAGTCACTTTCCGCCTGCCTTTTCAGTGTAGGCGGACCACCCTGAAAGGGCAGGCGGAAAGCAAAATTGTAATTCCAACAGCGGAGCCATGGCTGGCTCCATTTCCATTTGTGGATTACATTTTTGACCACTGCCCTGACGAGCTCCGTGAACTCATCGGAATCGGAGCGGTATTTCCCTGTGAGTTTCCCTCTGACCGCCAGTATTGTAATACGGTGGTCGGACGGAAACCACTGATGTCGGGCAGAAAGCCTCCGACGAGCTGTTGGATGGCTTTCCACTAGACATCATAATGAGGCCCTTAGTAGTAAATTTATATGTGTGAGGACTTCCCCATGGAAAAAGTGGAAGAGGTGAAGGTAGAGATTTACACTCTAGGAGTCTTGTGAATTGCATACCTAAGTAGTACCCTGTAGTACTACTTATGTACTACAAAATAGAGTTTGTCAATTTGGCCGATTGTAGGTAGAGCCATGCTCTTTGCAGAGATATATGTAGGGGTTGAAATATCAGCTCTTCCACAACGATTTTTTATGTCCTAATACCCTGTAAATGAAATACGGCCAAGAGAGCACAGTGTATTGTTCATTAAAGCAGTTTTGAGTTCTCTATTTATTTTGCAAATATTTTTCCAAAGGTTCCTGTGCCATAGACAGCAGGAGTCTGTCTAATATTAGAATGTAAAACTATATAGTATTTTGTTTTACAGTGCGACTGACGCTGGAATTTGGGGACCATGGTTCGATCCCCGGCTCCAGCGGCAGGTCAGCCCAGCACCATGTGACTCTGGGCAATAGCTCGCCTAATCTTCCCGACGGCCCCCCAGCGCCTAGAGACCCTTACGCGTGATTGTGCGCTTTACAAATGTGGACTTTACTTTTTACTGTTGATGGGTTGTTATATGCATGCATCAATAGAGGGGCTTTCTGTCAGGCTTCTTCATCCATTGGTCTCTTCAACTGTCATTCACATTTTGGTTCTGCCCACAATGGCATAGCATGTGGGGCAATAAGTCAGTTCAGTTAAGCCACAGTCTCTGTTTTACTGATTATGACCCGTTTTTATCATAAAACAGTGCATCTCAATGCTAGGGCTAATAGTCCAATACTTTACTGTCACTGTGTTTTTTTATCTTACATTCATTATTCCTTTTTATTTTTTGTGTCACTCTTGTGTATTTAAACTTCAGGTTAAAGTGATTCAAAACCAATAGTATGTTTTTCTTTGGGCCAAAAACAATCAATTTTCCTATGTATGAGACTTCAAACTGATAATCGTACAGTGCCTGCTCTAAGTACACCTGCCACCTTAGGCGTACCCATAGTGTTGTAGATGTGATACATTTATTTTTCATTATAATTTTTTTACTGCAAGCATAAGGAAGCAACATTTAGGTCGCAGTGTTTTCTTTTGATTTACTTTTTTGTGGTATACACTTGCAATCATTTTCTTTCCTAAATTTTGCCATTGCTGAAGTTTTCTGAAACCAGACCGATTGGCTTTGGCAGTGCTTGTTTTGTATTTATTTCTTCTTGAAGCAGTTTCCTGTGGCAATGTTTTGAGTATTGAAAGTATTAATAACAAAGATAGAGATACAGCAATGGCCAGTGAATGGGATAGGGGTGAGGACAATGGATTATCTGCTACGAACACTCTTAGGGCCTTTTTATGAGTTTGGCGGTGGGGGAACGGGACCACCCCTATCCCACACAGCCAAACCCATGTTTGAACCACCCACCAGATTAGGAGTTTTCTCCTGTCTGGCAGGCTGTTCCTTGGCGTATATGTATATTTGTGTATGAAATAGGCACCGCAATGGGAACGTCAAACTCAGTACCTGCATGGCAGGGACTGCTGCAGTCCATGCAGTGCAGGTACTGGAGTGCATACACACAGGGAGGCACAACATGTGCCTCCCTGCATGCACCCCATGGTCCACAGGCACAAGTGCACCATTTAGGGCCGACTTTGTTTTCTCACCGTCACACTTTTCATAGCGGTCTCACCGCCATGAAAAGTGTGGCAGTGAAGAAACTTGTAATATGCTTGGCGAGGCTAAGCATATTGTGGCCTCAAGACTGCTACGCCACCGCCAGGGACTCTGAACCATGGCGGCTGCAGTGGTCCCAGGGCAGCCTGACCGCCCTGGTTGTAAGAGGGGGTTGTGAGACCGCCACTGCCGTGCCCCCAGGAGTCTGGCAGTCTGTGGACCACCAGGCTCATAATAAGGCCCTTAGTTATTTAGAGAAAGGTTGACCCCTCAAGGTAAGACAATAACTGCTTTACAGCCTAGCTAGGCTGTCCAGCTGAGGTGTACTCACAACCAATAACAGAGCACTACACTAAAAAGTCAACCTACCCATTAACTCTCATACAAAGAGCTCAGCAGCTACTTATTGTATCTCTGCAACCTGAAAGAGCAAGACTTTGACACATCTGAGAAAAATAATAATTTAACTACTAATCTTATAGGAATTACTACCCTGAGTCATTGTGGATTCATGTATTTTATCAACTAACCTGCTTCCAGCTGAGCGCAGAATAGCGTATTCATTTTAGGCCTAGCCTACAGACAGCTTTTAGCTGTCTATTGTCAAACACTCTCCAGCTAACTATCCCAAAACGTTACTGTTGGCTTTGTGCAAGCCCATTGTTTTCCAATGGTTGACTTTATTTTCCCTCTCATTTATTTGATTCCTATTCCGTGCATTTCCTTCCTCTTCTCGTGTTTGTAGTCACCCTGGAGTATACCTTCTTTATCCATGCTATTGATTGTATAGCTTGTCTCCTTCCACTACTCACATTCAGGGAAATATTTTTTTCTTTTTCATTCAGCACTGCAGTAGAATGCATGTGCTTTTGCTCACTTCCCATCTGTTGCTTCCCCCAAATACCCGCCTCCAATCTATCAGTGTTCCTCCACACCCTCCCAACTCCTCTGTAAAAGCAGGGCAATGTGTACATTTTTCCAGGGCATGACATAAAAGCAGACTTTAAAAGTTGTTTTTGTTTAATCTCCTGCACTCTGCATATTCCATGAAAGCACAGACCTTATTTAATAAAGGATTTTAGGGTGCTGGGGGGTCCTTCTATGCTTGCTGTAATTTTCAGACTGATAGGAACTTCACTAAGCATTCCTCAACTCCTCATGGCAAAATGCAGCAATGTCATTTTCCTAACAGTAGGGCCCTCATTACGATGTCAATCAGTCATACGACAATGAGTCGGCGGTCCCACTCGGCCTGTTATGACCAGGACGACATGCAGGGGGTTGGAAAGTGCGTTTTTCTACTGCCGCTTGTGCTGAGTCTCAGGAAAAGGCCCGCAGCACAAGCAGCAGTAGAAAAGGGCACTTTCTGCACATCCTTGCACTGTGTGCCAGGCACCATGTGGTGCCTGGCACACAGTGCATGGATGTGTGTGGGGGGGCACTACATATGCGCCCAAGGCCACTTAGTAGTGACCCACGGGGGTTGGGGGCCCTGCTTGGGGTCTCCAAAGTTTGTTTCCATGTGCCTTCTTATGGTGGTTGGAATGCCAGGAAAAGGCAGTCGGAAAGAGACATCATAATCCCTACGGTGGTGCCTGTTCGGGACCCGCCTCCATTGCAGGGATAGGAGACCAATGCTCTGGATGTCGGGAGGATCAATGGCCTGTCAGTGGCGGTCCGCCCACCATCGTCATTAGGGCCTATTTTGTGGAATGCCTGTGCCACGTTCTTCAGATCCATTAAGATGCTTAAATGTTTTACTGTACATGGTGTAGATTCATAAATCAATCAATAAATGTAGAATAACGGTGCTACAGTTCTTTAAAACGTGGAAAAACAATATACACATTCCATGCATGCCAACTACACTAGTAAACGTTGCCAGTTCACAAGTCCACAATAAGTCGTGGACGCCCCTCCAGAGCAAACAAAATGCTGTTTACCAATAAAGGAGTGTGTCTACACAAAAAACTATCCAACCAATGAGCCCGGCGTCTGGCTTTTGACAAATGGCCTTATCTCACCCTTAGCTTTGTGGCACATTATTTTCATTAAATCACTGTCCAGTGACTTGCCGTTTTCTTCCCAACATCTCTAGGAGACATGAAGTGCAACTGGGTAACTTGGGATCCGGATGTGGTTGGGAGGTGACAGGTTGAGGGGTTAGTGACAAACCTTAAGCGTGGTGTTACGCATAACACATAGATGCTGGTGAATCGAGTTGCAGTGCATGTTATACCTACATCTACAAGTTTACAGCGTTTGCATTACACCTGCAAGCCAGCACGATGGCTCAGTGAGTTAATCCCTTATTGGTGGTATCTGCTGTGATTTGCAGGTCACGAATTAGAGCCCCAAGAAGACCCTCCCAGCGTTTTATAGTTCTAAAGATGGGACATTTAGCATCACAAACTGGATAATTGTTACGAATCATTTATAGGGCTTAGAAATTATAGAAGTACGACTGAAGCCCTATATAATAAATAGCAGGTTATTACATGGTGGGCCACAGGAGGGGATGTGAGGGAATGAGGGGATTTCCCATTAACCCTGAAATCCAAGTCAAGCATGGTCTCTGCGTGGACTCTATGGCCTTGTTTCCTCTCAGGCACAGGCAGTCGGACTCTGCATAGACACAGACTTGTTTTAACTCCCCTCTGTCCAGAGACCCTTGAGTCACGGGTCTATGGCCCGTGAACGGTCTGCTTGTCCTGTGTGCACTTAACTGTTCTGCGGATTTCCGCCGGATTCTTCACGTGATGTCAATCACCCAACAGTGAAATTCCACATCGTCGCCCCTTGTTGGAGCTCCTCCCTTTTGGCTCCTTCCCAGGTTTATTCTCTGAGGAGGGTAAACTGTTTTTTCGTTCCCCGGCATTCTTTAAGGTTCATTGGGGTATATTGCCAAGCTATAGCAATAATTATCGCTAAGCTTGGTTAGCGGACATTTAAATATCGCGGCGCTCCGACGATTTTTATCGCTTAGGAGCCTTGCTATTATCAAGGTTTATCTCCTAAGCGATAAAAATCGGCCAAAATGCATGAATATCGCTGAAAAGTCAGCGATATTCATGCATTATCGTGACAATGCTCTTAGCCATGTTATCCACCTACCATTGGATAACATGGCTAAGAACTGCTCTGGGCAGGCGTTAGCTTTTGGAGATATTCGCGCTTAGCGCGATTATTTCCAAAAGTTGGTAATAGGGGATAGCGATGTTAGCGACTGTTTCCAGTCGCTAACATCTTGGCACGCCCACTCTGCATGTCATTAGCGATAATCATCGCTGACATGCAGAGTGGGCCCCTAAGTGCCCGCTATCGCCTATTAGTTGTTGCTAACTGGTGTTAGCGACAGCTAGGTAATAGGGCGATAAAATTATCGCTGCTTTAGCGGGAATTTTTCCCACTAAAGCGGCAATATTGCCCTTGATATGCCCCACTGTTCCTGTGGTGCTAATTTTACATGGAAACAACCCAGTGCTACGTAGTCTTCATAATCCCTCAGCCATGAATCACAGCAGGCCCCTATGGTCACTGCTCAGAAAGCTGTGCCCGGCCTCCCTTTTCCCCTGCTCTGTTACCCTCACCGCACACCCTGACCTCTCGCCCCTTCTCCACTGTTACACTGGAGAACCTGGCCTCTCCCCTTACAAACTGACTGCAGAGCCCAACCCCACACCTCCTCTTGCCTTACGACTGACTGCAGGGTCTGGCCTCTTTGTTCCTCTTCCATATTACCCTGACTACAGAGCCCGACCTCTCGCCTCTTCTTGTCCTTTACCCTGATTGCATTACAATGGCCTCTCATCACTTCTCCACTGTTACACTGACTACAGAGCTTGACCTCTAGCCTCCTCTTCCTTTTTAAACTGACTGCAGAGCCTGTCTTCCTGTTCCTCTAACACTGAATGCAGAGCCTGTCTTCCTGTTCCTCTCATGTTACACTGACTGCAGAGCTTGGCCTCTAGCCTCCTCTTGCCTTTTAAACTGACTGCAGAGCCGGTCTCTCTGTTCCTCTCCCAAGTTACACTGACTGCAGAGCATGGCCTCCGTGTTCCTTTCCTGTGGTTCACTTAGCATAGCCTGACTTCTCGCTCCCTCTTCCCATGTTTGCAGGGCCAACTCTCTCACCTCCTCTTGCCGTAGAACTAACAGCATAATGTAAGAATTGGGTTATTGGTTGACTGAGGTGTGAACTCTGGTCAAGCAGCAGCAGCAACCCTTGTCAGGGTGAGGCACAAACCAACCCTAAATTAAGCTGTGCTCAACCTTCTAGGAGCTTGGCACTGAAGAGTCAGGCTTAATTCAGGGGCAATGCGTAAAGTATTTATGCAACACTTCAAACAGTAATAAAGTGAAAACACAACACAAAAAAATCCCATATCAAGTTAAAAATAGAGGGCCCGATTCACAGAACTAAATTAACACAAAATCCTAAACTTACTACCATTTTGGTATTGACAGAAGGCTCTTAATAATTTTGGAATTAGGAGAAGGCACTTACTCATTTTAGTATTCACAGAAGTTAGGAGTCCAAACTTTAGGACTCCTAAATGCCTTCTGTGAATACCGAAAGTCTTAAAGTTAGGATGTTTCAAAGTTTAGGAGTAGTAAAGTTAGGACTCCTAAGTTTAGCAGTCCAGCAGAGTTGCAGTGCTTTCAGCATCACAGCGGTCCAGCAGAGTGGCAGTCCTTTCAGCATCACAGCAGTCCTTCTTCCTGGCAGAGTATTCACAGGCCCAGAAGTGTACTGGAGAGTTTGTGTCTGGGGTCCAGTATTTATACACAGTTGTGCCTTTGAAGTGGGGAGACACTTCTAGAGCCATGCATTTGAAGTGCATAGGCACCCTGCTTTCACTGCTCTGGCTCCAGACTAACTACAGGGGCTATGCAGCCCTTAGTGTGGAGGCAGGACACAGCCTATTAAAGTGTAAATGGGGCTGGGCTCAGCTCCTCCTTCCCATCCTGCCAGTGATGGGCCATCCAGGCACACCTAAGTTCTCTAATGTGTGTGGCAGTCTAGGAGGAATACACAAAGCCAGTCATGGGACCCAGAGACAGGTTGTAAGAACCAAATGGTTATTGGAGGAAAATGCAAATTTTCTAAAATTGTATCCCTAAGGAGATAGATCCTTATACGTGATTGAGACTGGACCTTATACTAACTGGACAACAAAAAATGTCTCAAACACAATTACTTCAAAGAGAACTTAAATGGATGGAAAAAATGTCTATTCATTTCCTTCCAGGCAAATCTTTTATTGCCTTTTACTTCAAATTTTATGAAATTTTTACAGTTATATTAGCAAAAAACAAACACTTTACATTCAATATTCAAACACTTTAAACACAAAATGACGTAAATATTGATCAATTAATGCAACATCAAAACATACTACAAAGACAGAAATATTTTGCACAAAAAACATATATCAACAACAATAAATGAATATTCAAACTGTGCGTGGAACTTTTGCCAAATAAATGGCAAGCAATACAAATCACTGGACCAGCAAGTCCTAGTTATTATTATAAATCAGAATTCGTTCCATCCAACACAAAAGCCGACGTGTTTCGAGGCCAGGACGAATGTCCCTGGTCTCTCATCAGGGCTTTGATTCTTTATATCTGTAAGATGTAAAGAAAAGCTAATTATTGGACTTATACTAAATTGATTGCCTCTCCTTCGTATCTCCACAACTCATGACTGACTGTACATACCGGGTTGGGGTCATGTGGCGGTGTGTGGCGTTCCTTACAAATCTGCGGCAACGGGGGCTTTATTTTAAGGTGGGGTACCTAATAACAACAAGAAGGGAATAGCGCTTGTGACTTAAGCACCAAGACCAAACCATTTTTAGTGAGCTAAACACACAGAAACTGACCTGCGCTGTGCCGTCTCCCGGCCAAACTCTGAGTGGGTTGTAACCATGTGCCGGTTCGTCTGTATTAAAACACATGTGAAAAATGCATCAACTAAAATTCACACACCGCTGTCCGTCTTGATGAAAGACCGCACAAACAAAAAACGTGCGCCTACCTTTCTTTACAACTTCAGTGGCCCGTAAACTTTTCAATAGCAACTTCGCTCGCCTAGACCTAGCGAGGAACAAAAGGGGAATGATGTTAGATCGGCTTATGGCCGAACTGGGGCTGAATTATTCAAGCAAAAAGCACAGGAAGATGCCGCTTACCGTGTGTGTCTGTGCCTCCCAAAAATCGAGTGAATTCTCTGTGATTCAAAGATGGCCGGCGAGCTATTCATGATTAGTAATACTAGTGTCATGGCCAGTGCATTCTGTGTGTTTAGCTCACTAAAAATGGTTTGGTCTTGGTGCTTAAGTCACAAGCGCTATTCCCTTCTTGTTGTTATTAGGTACCCCACCTTAAAATAAAGCCCCCGTTGCCGCAGATTTGTAAGGAACGCCACACACCGCCACATGACCCCAACCCGGTATGTACAGTCAGTCATGAGTTGTGGAGATACGAAGGAGAGGCAATCAATTTAGTATAAGTCCAATAATTAGCTTTTCTTTACATCTTACAGATATAAAGAATCAAAGCCCTGATGAGAGACCAGGGACATTCGTCCTGGCCTCGAAACGGGTCGGCTTTTGTGTTGGATGGAACAAATTCTGATTTATAATAATAACTAGGACTTGCTAGTCCAGTGATTTGTATTGCTTGCCATTTATTTGGCAAAAGTTCCACGCACAGTTTGAATATTCATTTATTGTTGTTGATATATGTATTTTGTGCAAAATATTTCTATCTTTGTAGTATGTTTTGATGTTGCATTAATTGATCAATATTTACGTCATTTTGTGTTTAAAGTGTTTGAATATTGAATGTAAAGTGTTTGTTTTTTGCTAATATAACTGTAAAAAATTTATAAAATTTGAAGTAAAAGGCAATAAAAGATTTGCCTGGAAGGAAATGAATAGACATTTTTTCCATCCATTTAAGTTCTCTTTGAAGTAATTGTGTTTGAGACATTTTTTGTTGTCCAATTTTCTAAAATTGGCATTTTCAGAATGGTGATTAAAAATCCAACTTTATCATTAAAGGGAGCTTTTAATTACAATTCTTTAGATACCAAACTCAAACCGTCTATCTAGTCTCAATTGGAAGTTACAGATTATTAAATGTAAGATAATGCTACCTATGGGGGAGGCATGCCTTGCTGTAGTGAAAATCAAATTTAAGAGTTTTTCACTATCAGGACATGTAAGAGTTACAAGTATACGTCAAACTTTTTAAATACACTGCACCCTGCCCTGTGGGTGGTTTAAGGCCTACCCTAGGGATGAATTATATGTATTAGAAAGGAAAGTTTGGGCCTGGCAAAAGCTTATTTTGCCAGGTCGATATGGCAGTTTAAAACTGCACCCTCAGGCTGCAATGGCAGACCTGAGACATGTTTCAAGTGCTATTTAAGTGGATGGCAAAATCAGTGCTGCAGGCCCATTAGTAGTACTTATTGTGCAGGCCCTGGGCGCAGACAGTGGCACCTTACTAGGGATTTACAAGTAAATTAACTATGTTAATTGGGTGTAAGCCAATTCTATTAATTTTTAAGGAGAGAGCACAAGCACTTTAGCACTGGTAAACAGTGGTAAAGTGCACAGAGTCCTAAAAGCCAACAAAAACGGGTTCAGAAACAGGAGGGTGAAGGCAAAAACCTTGGCGATGACCCTAACGAAAGGGTCAAGTACAGGACATAGCTTGACCTCTCTCCTCACTATCCTTCCATACTGACTGCATAGGCTGACCTCTCACCACTTCCACTTTACACACTGACTGCATAGGCTCACCCATCACCTCCTCATCATTGTTGCACTGACTGCAGAGCCTCGACTCTCGGTGCCTACCCCCTGTTTACACTGATTGCAGAGTCTGTTCTCTGTTCCTGTCACCTGTTACACCCTCTGCAGAGTGTGCCCTCTCACCTCCTCTCTCCGTTTACATTGACCACAGAGCCTCACCTCGTCTTTCCTTTTACATTGTCTTGCCTCCTCTCTACTGTTATACTGACTGCAGAACTTGGCCTCTCTGCTCTTCTCCCCTATTATACTCAGTGCTTATTTTAAGCCTGTGGTTTTCGATGTCCGAACCGCCACTTATTTGTCAACACTGGCACTTATGACAGCTGCCACATGGTGGCGCTATTTGTGTTAAATAGAGATGAGCACAACAACAGTTGTTTATTAATCAAATCAACATTAAAACATCTAGTACCTGCCGCCAAAGCCATTTTTACAGCTTTGGGAGGCCTCAAACAGTCTGAATTGTCACGCCTGTAGCAGAGGGATGGTTAGCAGTTATGTATGTATTGTCATTAGCTGCTCTGGCAGTGGCAATGGGTGGTGCAAGCTGATGTGACCTCCTAACGAGGGTCCTGGCACTTAATATTTTACAAATTAGGCACTGATTATGCTGACTGCAGAAGCTAGCCCCTCCTCTCCTTTCCCCTTACAAACTGACTGCAGAGCCCAACCTCTTTTCCACCGTTACACTGATCGCAGAGGCTGGACTCTCGCCTCCTTTCCACTGTTACACTGACCACAGAGGCTGGGCTCTCTCCTCTTTTCCACTGTTATGCTGACCGCAGAGGCCGGACTCTCGCCTCTTTTCCACCGTTATACTGACTAGAGAGGCTGGACTCTCGCCTCCTTTCCACTGTTACACTGACTGCAGAGGCCGGGCTCTCGCCTCTTTTCCACCTAACACTGACCACAGAGGCTGGGCTCTCGCCTCTTTTCCACTGTTATACTGACCGCAGAGGCCGTGCTCTCGCCTCTTTTCCACCTAACACTGACCACAGAGGCTGGGCTCTCGCCTCTTTTCCACTGTTATACTGACCGCAGAGGCCGTGCTCTTGCCTCTTTTACACTGTTACACTGACTGCAGAGGCCCAGCTCTCGCCTATTTTCCACTGTTACGCTGACCGCAGAGGCCGGGCTCTCGCCTCTTTTCCACCGTTACACTGACCACAGAGGCTGGGCTCTCGCCTCTTTTCCACTGTTACACTGACTGCAGAGGCCGGGCACTTGCCTCCTTTCCACTATTACACTGACTGCAGAGGCTGGGCTCTCGCCCCTTTCACACTGACTGCAGAGGGTGGACTCTCCCCTTCCTTTCCACTGTTACACTGACTGCAGAGGCTGGACTCTCGTCTCTTTTCCACTGTTACACTGACCGCAGAGGGTGGACTCTCACCTCCTTTCCACTGTTCCTTCTCTCCACTGAGGCTGACTTCTCTGCCTTGTCACTACGAATGCAGAGCCCAGCTCCCCTAGATTTTCCTCTCAATCTACCTGGGACTTGCTACAATCCCGCTGGATCTAGGTCCACTCTAGTCCTCTTCGCTTTCATTCTGACAGCACCTTCAGTTATGCCCTCTTCAGAGAAGAATTGCACGGATTACAGTGTGAATGATTAAAATATGACTTCCGGTTTTGGAATGTCACCATGCTTCCCTTTGATATCCACCCTCCATTCTCTTTTGTTCAGGGTGGGTCTGACAGATGTCTTAAGGTGACTTTCTGTTGTGAAGGGTGAGAGAAAACCTTACTGTAAGACACTTCCTCTGAAAATGCAACTACTTAGCAGTCACTTATTTTGGCTCACTTTCATATGAAAGACAACACACTCGTATGAAGTTAGAAGTCCATTTAATATTATGATGGAATATTAAATCAAATAGGAGGGAATGAGCCCATTTATTGATAATAAACAATACCTGGAGGAGCACAGTCATGACCAGCTATGACAATATATTCTATAGGTGGAGGGGAGTGACAGAGACAAATGACGCTTGTGCATGCACAGGTGTAATTTGTGGTTGGGCAGCAGGTCAGAGAGAAGGCGGCTCAGCACCTGCGCCGTCCGACACCTCTCCGCCTACATAACCGCCCCCTGGAGATTAGTGGGGGTTATATAGCCTGCACCTAGTAGGTGCATTTTATTGTCAGTGTGGAAAATCATATTGCAAAAGGATTGTGTTGGTACCCTAAATTAACTTCCATTTTTTATACCAAGAAAGTGATTTTCTCCCTCATTACTGTCTTGGAGGTATTTAGGGCCTCATTTATGAGAAGTGACGCATCGCTACGTGAAAGCAGCGATGCATCACTTCTCAGTGCGCCCTCCTTGCGACATGATTGATGCGTCATATTTACTGTATGACGCATCATGTCGCAAGGAGTTACAGATATGTCAGTATTTCTGACGTATCTGTATGGCGCAAAAGTGACGCATTGCTGGAGTGTGTCACAAAAGTGATGCAATTCCAGCAATGTGTCCTTTCACATGGGGCAACCCCATGTGAAAGGGCTTGCGTCAGCAGGCGTAAGATTTTGACGCATTTACGTCCTAGAAGTGGCGCGGTGAAATCTGGTAGATTTCCCTGTGTCACTTCTATGACGCTTTCTAGCGTGGGAACACCCAACCTGCATACATTATACCTGGCGCAGGTATAATGTAGCGCAGGGGTTTACAAAGTGACGCATCTACCTAGATGCGTCACTTTGTAAATATGGCGCAACAAGGCGCATTTTTTACACTGCTGTGCGTCACAAAAAGTGACACACCAGTGGTGCAAAAGTGACACAATGGCTCATAAATAAGCCCCTTAGACTTTAAAAAGTGAAATAGCTTCCGAAATGCTTCGTATCAAATTTTTATCACTTCCTCTCCCAAAGAGTTTTCTCAAGCTCTTACTTCCGTTTTCTTTGCGGGCTTCTCTTCAGTTGAACTGGAGGGAGGGCCGACTTCCGGCCTCCTTCTAATGTACCCGTTGCTCAAAAGGTGGTGTACGCCCACTGCCTTAATCTTCAGATGAAGAAGGCAGCAGGGGAACAAAATACTTGCAAATGCTTCCTGTGGTGAGCCTCAGACACAGGAAGTGTGACCCTTCTGACCGTTGACATCAACAGTGGTCGGAAACGCAGCGCTCGAACCATAAACTGAAATAATTAGAACGCAGTGGAAAAATAGTGTTAACCTAAAACTGTTCTTAAAAAAACAAAATTGTATTTCTGCTTAACAACATCTCTGCACCAGCAGAATATTCAGCCTAAAATCGCCTGGGGGCCTACAAGAAATTAAAAAAAAAAATCTAAAATTGCAAAAAACACCACTAGTTTGTTCTATTCAGACATACAGATGGTCCCTGAAGTATCAATCCACCATTTTGCAAACAAAGGTCATGTTGCGTGAACCATCCAAAGTGACCAACAACTGCATTACCTATGTTTTGGGTGCTGCCTGCAAAGCGAGTGTGTAAAAAGAGTTCCTGCTCACTTACCTTACGGGAGGTGGTGGACCCACGATTGTTGGAGGAGACCTGAGTCAAGAAGTGGAAAAGAAGAGTGGTGAATAGTTTGTGCATGGATAGCCTACTGCTGTTGAGTGCGCCTCACCTCGGACTCTGACTTTCTGTGGCTGCAGTAGGTTGGCTTATGGATCTTGCAGGGCACCTGAAACAAAAGATCTGAGAGCCTTACAGGCACTACACTATCTGTAGATAGAGAACACACACCATGAACAATGAACAAGCACTGTTATTCAGACCCCTTTGGAGAAAAGGCAATGTGTGGCCCATTAAATTAAATGCAAATCTAGGGATAATCTTCATATTGGCAAAATCTTTAGCTTGAAATGGCTATTACCTCAATATGCCACAACCCTAAATAGGTTCTGGCATCAAGATTGTTAGGACTGGAGTTTAAATACTTAAGAGCACAATTAAGGTCATCTCAGATTTTGGCAATTGCCATATTGAGTTAAAGGATTTGTCACTGTGAAGGTATTTCTCTATAAAACGTATCACTATTATGGTAGCGAATTAATGCAATGGTTATTGCAAGTAGACAAACAATTACTATAAACACAGTCACCGTGGGGCTTACATGGAGCATACTCCTGCTGCGGTCCAGAAACCTGATGGTTCCGAAAAATGAATGGACCTCCATTGGTCTGGGGTTGACAACTACTTCTTCATCCTGTTAGCTGGGAAGAGAGGAGTCCGCCTGTTTCCTGCACCTACTGTGGGGCTTCATCCCATAACCACCTAGTCTCAGCAACAACACCATTAAATCTCTGAAGTCTCTTTCACTCACATGGTGGAAACTATGATTCGATAACTAATCACCTTCTACCCTCAAGAGCACTACTCCAATCTATCACTACAGCTGAAACTCGCAAATTCAATTTCAGTTTGCTGTCCTACCACTACTTCCCTAGGCCGAAATGATCAAGCCAAGCGAAAAATATATGGCAACCATACATTTAAATTTTTTCAGATTACCAGAGACACTAACTACTTTCTAATAGAAAATTAAGGGCCTGATGTATCAAAAAAACTATTTGCGATTCCCAAATAGCAATATTTACTGAATCGCTATTTGAGAATCGGAAAACGCGATGCTGGAAAAAAAATTGCAAAAAAATAGCGATTCGGTAAAAATTGCAATCACAGTTTACAGATGAGCAAATAGCGATTCTGTATTTGCAAATTAGCAAATTGGTGAATCTGCTATTCTGGTGCAGTTTGATGACATCCCAAGCAGGACGTGTGACTGTCCATGCTGTTTCAGAGTGCCTGAGGCTGTGTGAGAGGCTGAGAGCAGGAGCACACCACTCAGGCGCCCATCCGGAGCACCAGCACAGGCACAAAGACACATCATGACCACCCTGGAGAAGGCAAAGGAGCCTGCATGACGCAAAAGAAAACAGAAATTCAGTGAGAAAGAATTGGAGGTCCTCACTGAGGAAATGGTGAAGAGCCATGAACAACTCTTCGGCAAAAAATCACTGCACATACCAGAGTCAGAGAAGAGGAAGATCTGGCTTGGAATACAGGCAAAAGTAAATGCTATTGGGATCACACAGCGCTCCATTGAAGACCTACGCAAGCGCTGGTATGACTTGAACTCAAGGGCAAATGAGAAGGTGGCAAGCAGGCTTGCGGACGCAAAGAAAACTGCTGGAGGACCATTTACACAGCCAGCCTCCACACCCCTGGAGGACTTAGTGGAGTCCGCCCTACAGCCAGAATCCTTCAGTGGCATAGCAGACATTGACAGCTCAGCCACAGACAACACCAGACAAGGTAAGATGCATGCTAAGTTACCCCTAAGCTATCACTCACCAAACACCCTACTTAGAAATTATCCAATGATCAAGTAAGAATACCACTCCAGTCCACAATGTTGTTACCACCCAAAAATGCATCATGGGAGATGCAGTTCCAAACATAAGATAGTGAAGCAGTGACACAGAGAAACATATCCACAGTTCACTCACACCATTCAATGACCAAGCTAAGCACAGCATCTTGGTATACCAACTCAAGTAAATTTAATTTGAAAATAACTTAAAGCAGGACACTTAGTAAATAGTACTCTTGTATTCACAGGAGAGCCTGCGCCACAGGGTGAAGACACACAAATTGATGAGGCACCTGACCATCAGCAACAGGCAGGGGAAGAAGAGTCAGAGACAACAACACAAACAACACCTGCACCAAGACCACGCAGGTACACTATGGCTCCACTACAGGAGTTGGAGGGAGGAGTGGAAGACATCCAGGATGATTCACAGTCAAGGCCCGAGAAGCAAGCATGGAGTCAAATCCATCAGTCTCTTGTATAGCGTAGCAACAGCAGTAGCTTCAGACGCAGAGCAAGGTCACGTCTCGTTGACGAAGGAGAATAGTCCACTGTCTTCTCTGGGCTGGAGGGCACTATGGTGAAGTTGCCGCAGCTGCAATTAAAAAGCATGCGATCAATGCAAAGGCAGCTGGTGTCACTAAATCATAACATGATGGACAACAAGGATGGCATCAGGGAGCTTAACAACACGGTTGCAGAGGGTCATAGAGCTAATGCAGACAGTATTAAGGACATGACTGTAGCAATCAAAGAGCTATGCACCACCATGCAGACGGACCACGGCTCTAGTCACCGTGAAAAGCAATGCCTATTTAGCCATATGGAAGGGTACACAAAGGCAGTCAACCGTCTGTGCAGTGCCACAGCTGTCCTGCGCAGACACACCGTGTCCATGCAGGTGGAAATGGCCCGCTGCAGCCAGGATGTTGCCAGGGGATTGGTGCAGGTCACCACTGCTGTTGAGCAGCTAGAGACTGACAACATAGCTGGCACTATGTATTCTGGGTGCAGGGGATAGTGAGGCGGTCTCCAGCCTCAGCAGCATTACTCCACCTGTGACTGAGCCTAGGCGGCAGAGTGTAAGGCAAGGAACAGCATCTGAAGCCTCATCAAGGGAGGACAGTGTGAACATTGACCGTTCTAGTGCTGTGCATGGGCGCAAGAATTAGTTAGTGCTTTAGCCGAGGCATGCAAATGGGTGAGGTAACTCGTAGGGGGTTGTAATTTGTGCATGGACTGTATATATGCCATGATGAGCAACACAAGATGCACACCAGTGAGGAGTTGGAGGCTGTGAGCACACATATTACCTGATGTTAAGGTCAATAAAGCGCATTTGTTCAACAGTCATGATTTGATTTGTCTCTTTACTCACCTAGAAATAGTTGTGTCTGATCTCCTTACCTCTCTGTCTGCCATCTGCGGCGGCTACACCACCTGCTGCTCTGCGAGGTGGCCGCGGTTCATCCTCCTCATCATAGTCCGAGTCTGTGGTGTCTAATGGGATGCCATTGGTTGTTGCCAGGTTGTGTAGCATGGTGCAAGTGGCAACGATTTTACAACATATCTCTGGCTTGTACTGTCCTGCACCTCCACTTTTGTGTAGGCAGCTGAACCTACTCTTTAGAAGTCCGAATGTCTGCTCCACGACATTGCGCGTCTACTTATGTGCAGCATTGTATCTCCCTTCACTCGGAGTTGCTGGATTGAGATATGGTGTGAGCAAAAAGGAGCACACTGCATATGCACTGTCACCTACAGGATGAAAGGCCAAACGTAAATAACTGTCAGATTGCAACAGATCCAAGGAGTGTATCAGAGTGAGTTACATGCATTTACCTAGCAGATATCCTTCTCCAAATTCACCCCCAGTGAGACATGCGTATATTCCACTGTGCCTAAAGATGTAATAGTTGTGTGTACTACCAGGAACTTTGGCCAAAAAGTCAGTGATAATGTGTGAGGCATTACATATGACCTGGACTTTGATTGAATAAAAGGATTTCCTGTTCCTATACACATACTCATTAGCTGAGGGGGACAGATTGCGACACATGTGTCCCATCAATGCACCCAATTACATGTGGGAATTGTGCCATCTGGTAGAAATCTGTTTTTGTCTTCTGCAATTCCTGTTGCGTAGTGGGAAATCTTATGTAATGATGCATTCTCTGAACCATTGCATCCAGGAAAGCATTGAAAAAGCGTGACAGGCAACTTTGTGACACCCCTCCAGCTACAGCTATCACCCCCTGGTAGCTCCCTGATGCCAGTAGGTTCAGTGAACACAGGACCTGCACATGTGTTGGAATGGCTTCGGTCCTGGGGGTCCGATGCTCCAGTATGGGATGTAGGTCATCTATCAGGTCTAGTACAGTAGCTGAGTCTAGCCTATACTACTCATGTATTTCTTCTTCTGTCTGTTGAAACAAGGTAATGCGCACTCTGTAAATGCATTCCTGTCGCCTCCTCCTTCTCTGTGCTGCTGCTTGAATCCGCATCCTCCTCGCAATGGACTGCCATAGTGGAAGAGTCTGAGGCACTCTGGGCCTGTTTAAACAGTGTGCATCTGGTTACCACCTGCCTTGAGTTGGTGGTAGTTTGCTATTTCTTATTTGCGAATTTTAACTCATTCGCAATTTGCGAATTTTCATACATTTGTCTGCAATTTCAGAATTGCGAATTCGCAAATAACGATTCACTTTTTTCATATTCCTTAATCAAAAATCGCAATTTATGATTTCGCAAAGTTGGGAATCGCTAACTTGGATTTCGGCAACTTTGGATTCGCTAACTTAGAAATTGCAAAGTTTGGATTCGGTATTTTTGCGATTTCTAATTTTGCCAAATTGCGTTCGCTTATGGAACTGGGGATTTTGACATGTTGTATCAAAGGCTAATGAGCATTATACACGCACTTGAAAATTGGAATCACCATGTTTTACAATTCAACAAAACGTGAAATACAATGAAGATTAAGGAATAAATATGGCTGAAACTGATTAACTTTGGAATTGATAAGGTGGAAGCATACTGGGACTGATATAATTTATATCAGCTTGTTCAGTAAAAACCAGGAGATTAGACATCTGATTTTGTTTTATTGCTGGAACATTGCCACCTACCTCTGAATCAGGCACGTAGACCTGTATTTAGCACATAAAAACCTGTGATGTATGTGAATTAATGATAAATGAAAACTGAGATACCACACTGGAGGAAACCAAATCACGGAAGACCAATTTTAAGGAAAGACAGTTTTAAGGAACTACAAAACATTGAAAATTAAAGGAAACATTTTAAAGTAAAGGCAATTTCAAGGAAAAGTCCAAAATTACATTACACATGGGTGGAGTTTAGGATTACTGTGGGGTTTTTGGGTTCATGGATGGATTATGTTTAGGGTGAAAAGGGGGTTTTAGAGGTCAGAAATAATTGTAGTTCATGCACTCAAAGGTTTTTTTAGGATTCACAAAGGGGAGAAGTGTAGGGGAGGTGAGGGTTCTTTAGGGTTCATGAATTAGTGGTGTTTAGATATGCAAGGTGATTTTACAATGCAGGGATAAGTGGACTGTAAGGGTGTTGAGGCGTTTTAGGGTTCATGGGAAGGCGGAATTTAAGGTTGATGAGGGTTTTTAAGATTCAATTATGGGCAGCGGCTGGTGTGGTGAAAAGCAATTGCAGTCGGTGGTGGGAGTGCTCCAGGGCGGTGATGTGGGGAGGGGCAGGGTGGGGGTAGTAAACTATGGAATATGGCCAAATGCAGGTAAGTAAATATTTAAATAAATATAACAAATTTTGTTGCGCACACTGCATCGTATTTGCCGATGAAGTGCGCGCAACTAAATTCGTTTTATTTATTTATATGTTTACTTACCTGCATTTGGCCGTATTCCATAGTTTACTACCCCCTACCTTGGCCCTCCCCCACCCCACGTCACTGCCCGGGAGCACTCCCACCACCGCCCGCTACTGGTGAAGAGTATCTAGTGTTCAGGATGTGGTGGAGTTTTCGGTGGTGAGGGGTTTTAAGGATTCAGGGATGATTGGAGCTTATATAGATATATATAGGCATTTTTAAGGTTAAGGGATGAATAGTTTAGGGGATGAGACATTCTTATGGGTCATGGATAGCTGGTGTTTTAGGGTGGTGATGGGATGGGTGGAGTTTGGCTGTGCTGAGGTGTTTTAAGGGGTATAAGATGAGTGGGGATTTGCCGCAGAAAGGAGTAGTTAGGGTTCAGGAATGGGTCGAGCTAGGGCTAGTGAGAGATTTTATGGTTAAGGGATGGTGGACTTTTTGAGTAAAAATGGCTTTTAGGCTCCACGGATGAGTGTAGTTTAGGTATGGTGGGGTTTTTAGGGGTCAGGGATTGATGGTGTTTAGGGCTTGCGGAGAGTCAGCTTTGGATGGTGTTTATGGGTGGTGACGGGTGAGCGAATTTAAAGCATCAAAGTAATTGTTTGACAATGTAAAAGATATAAATATGAAATAATGTCCCAGAAGTAAAACACTGAAATAAATCTCCAACAAACCTGGTTCTGAAAGTAAGACGTGCAGCCATTGCGTTTACACACAAAAATTTGCATTGAAAAGTCAATTTTGACCAAAAGACGTTCTATGAATTGGTTTCTACGAAAAGGTAAATGCCATTCATTCTGAAAATTTCCATTAAATAGGTTAGTTAAAATGGTTTCTTAGTAATGGTATTCAGTTACACCACTTTCAATGAAATCACATGCAATTGATGAACTGTGGCAGGGACACCTAAAGCCAGAATGGGGAACCAAAACCAGCCATGGCAAACATGCTCAAACCAGCAACAATCCCTAAGCATCCTCGTGCAATCTCTCTCATTCCATCCATACATTCTTTCTCTCCACTTCCTCTTCTCTCTCTCCCAGGACTCCAGCCTGCCAGGGAAATGCCTGGTGAAATAAAAGTTTAAGTGAGAAAGACTCTCAACTAGTTGCGCACTGTTCACTATGTGTTATCCAACACTCATCCATGTAAACACAAAACCATACTGAAACTTCAGTTATTTTAATTCATAACCTATTCCTTCTATGAGCTTCTAAACGTTTTTACAGAATGCAAATAATAATTCACTTAAACATATGATTTTCTGATTTTCAATTCAATTCATAAAACATTTTTGTTTACAAATCATCACAACGCAAAACATATAGTGCTTAGTTTTCACATTTTCATCTCATGCCCAATGCATTTCGGCACTACGGGTGTGCCTTCATCAGGGGCTGATCTGTAATGAAAGGTAGAAACAATGGAACCGGTAAGTGTATTATGTGTGATAAATTCCATGGGGGTGTGTATATACAAATGAAATGTCGTCATACCTCTGGTGGACATTAGTTCCTTAAGTCACACTGTAAAAGCAACAAAACCAAAAAAGCCAATATTAAAGCTGCCTAAACCAGATAAATAACAATGACACCCATCATGCAAAAATGCTGATACTGGTCCAACAAACAAAAGATCCGCTTACCTAGATAGAACTGAAGTGTGTTGCCCTGTAAATACAACCACAACTTTTACACCTATATATTCGCATACTATTCACAACATTCAATCTCAGTAATAAAAAACTTGAGTCCTACCTGATCTGCGTTGAATATGCCAATCTAGAAAATATAATATAGTATGTTTGAAAAAATATCCAAAACGGACTCCCAATGTCCATGGACGCCGTTAAATATCAAATCACCCACCTCATACGTACTGAGTTCTAACCTAAAACACAGAAACGAGTGATTTTTAACTCCATGATATCTCACTGCAACCGTTCTACAACAGTGAAACTAATGTAACCCTCAAACCCAAATCTTATCTAAATGCCCATTTACCTTCTAATAGTGTCGCCAATATATTAAACAGTAGTGCTCAGGCTCGTATCCCGGTGTGATCCAAACTGCCTTGAAACAAGACGTCTCGCGCCATTGCTTGAATCAACCACGTTTGTAATGTGAAAGGATCACCAACACTAAAAACGGACTTTACCAACCAATGTATCGGCAACCAAAGTAACCACTGTCGCCATTTTCAAACGGAGTTGAACATGATTATCCGAACGCTATCTCCCATAGAAAGAAGCGCCGTGCAATGTATACTGTAGTCAAACGATATTAAACACTGCACATCAGTAACGCTTACTGTCACTGTGTTGCTGGACTCAACCCTGGTAATTCCATCAACGACATTGAAAACGGACTGACACCTCCGTAATCAGTCATCTTTAACCTCTTCCCAGTCTGAATAGCGCTAATGACAAACTGCCTACTTATCATCTATATCCTGTGCAGAATCTCAATTACAACTTTACTCGAATTCAATGCCAAATGAAAAAACAATGTGATATGAAAAAGTGACAAATGTAATAAGACTTAAGACGGCGGTAAGCTTTCTGAAACGCTGCTCCAAAATGTACACGATGAATGATAAATTCAAAAGTCTTACTAGTTCAATACATAATATGACATCTTGACAATAATGAAGGTAATGAGGAATGGGGGATGAATAGTAATACAATGCAGTACGAATGTCTTTTCACATACACTATGCTTGTGAGAAATAAACTTACATGCTCACTTCACCCACTTTGCCAACACTCAGCTTAAATATTATTTTAGCTAAACCTGTGTTGCTTGTCTCAAAACAATACATTCAATGAAGCTTTACAAATTCAGTAATCACCATTGTTTCTCAGTGCATAGACTTACATCTAGATATGCAATTATCATGCTGATTATATAAATATAAACCATGTGATCAAATCGCAAATCAGTGAACATTAAATACACAGGATTTACATCATGATATAATGAAAACTTATGACAATATCAATATTGTTGTTATGTATTACAGGGGTAAGCCATTTAACATCATGCGAAAGAGACCTCAGCATAACTTAAAATACAGTTTGATAAAATATAATAAACTCAAGTGAAACTGATGTATTTGAATATTCAATGTCTAGAACCCTATAGATGACATGAAAGGTCATATCTATCATTTAGTCCCTTAGGCTGCATTGTCTGTAGAAATTTAATCCAGTACAACTCACGTTGCAAAAGGCGGAGTCTGTTGTCAGTGCCTGATTTAATCTCTACCTTCTCTATGATAAAGCATCGTAGTTGAGAAATTGTGTGACTAGACTCTTTCCAGTGGGTGGCTAATGGAGATGATAAATTTTGATTCCGTATCCGGCTCTTGTGCTCATTTAATCGTGTTTTGAGCTTGCGCTCTGTCTTCCCTACATATAACTTGCCACATGGGCACTTAATGCCATAGACTACATTAAGGGTGTTACAATCACTACTGTGTCTGAGTTTGATTGCCTGGCCAGATGTCGGGTGCGAAAAAGTGTTACCAGTGATTATATTATTACAGTTCACACAGTTCAGACACCGAGTTGTTCCTTTGTAGTCTCCATGTTGGTCGTCTTCTCTCCCTTTCAGGATTTGTCGTATGTTGGGTCCTCTTTTATATGCATGCATTGGTGGTTGGGCAAATATCCCGTTGAACTCTGTCTCTGTGGAGAGTAATTCCCAACGTTGGTTGACAATGCGTTTGATCTTTGTTGAAACTGTGGTAAACTTAGACACAAATACCACTCTGTCCTGGTTTGTTTTTGGTTTTGGATGTAACAATGTGTGTCTATCCATTTCTGCCACTCGCTCTCTACTCCGTTGTATGATGGTATCAGGATATCCACGACTTTGATATCTTTGTGCAAACTTCTCAATATTAGTTTCACTTGTAGTAGTCAGTGAACAGATCCTTTTAATCCGGATAAATTGAGACAGGGGTAAATTCTCAATCAATCTTCGTGGATGGAAGCTAGCATAATGTAATGCGCTATTTCGGTCGGTGTCCTTGATGAACAATTCTGTCTCAAATCCAGAAGGTTGTTTTTGAATCCTCACATCAAGGAAATCCATTGTGTTAGGGTCAATTTTATAGGTGAATTGAATCCTGGGGTTAACGGAATTCAAGTACTGTATTGTGTCAAGTAACGCTGTCTCAGTGCCTCGCCAAATTAAAAAGATGTCGTCTATGAAACGACAATACATCTTAATTTGCGTCCACGCTGCTGTGTCGAACACATGTTCAGCCTCAAATTGCGCCATAAAAATGTTCGCATACGCAGGAGCCCCTGCAAAGCCCATTGATGTACCAGTCATTTGAGCATAAAACCTTTTATCCCATTCAAAATAGCTGTTGTTCAAGCAAAACTTCAATAACTGCAAGAGGAACACTTTCTCCGTAGGTAGATCCTCCATTTGTAGAAGAGCCCATTCAACTGAGTCTAATCCATCTGAGTGTGGAATCGAAGTGTAGAGAGAGACTACATCTATTGTACATAGAATCCAGTTCTCATCTGTTTCACCTCCAATTTCTGAAATCTTTGATAAAAAATCACTCGTATCCCGAATGTAGGATCTCCATTTTTGAACAAATTGCTGCAAAAAGAAGTCCAAGAATTTTCCAAGGGGGTCAAAAAGAGACCCACATCCCGAGACTATAGGTCTGCAGGGTGGGTTCGTCAGGTGTTTATGCACCTTGGGGAGCATGTAAAGCTTTGGGCAGCGTGGATTAGTCGTCGTCAAAAATCTTAGAATCTTCTCATCTATCCATTCTTGTTCTCGTGCTTCGGATAAAAGAGTTCTAAGCATTGCTTGCAGTGTCATCGTGGGATCTCTGTCCAGAATCTGATAGGTGTTGGTGTCTGAAACATGCTCCTCAACTTTGGTCGTGTAAAAATGCTTATCCATCACCACCATTGCTCCTCCTTTGTCTGCCGGTTGTATTTGGATGTTACTATTCTTGGCCAGGTTATGCAGGGTCCGTTCTTCTGATCTTGTGAGGTTGCCACGTGTACGTGACTTGTAATCCAGACCTTGTATATCCTTCTTCACCATTGTCTCGAAAGTGTCAAGCATTTTATGGGAAGTAGGTGGTTGAAAAGTACTTTTTGGTTTGAACCGTAGGCTATATTCAGACTGCATTGTGTCTGTTGCTGGTACAATATTATGAAAAAAATGTTTCAATCTCAATGTTCTCATAAAGCGATAAAATGCTGCTTCCAACTCCATTTCGTTTGCTCTAGCCGTCGGAACAAAAGATAGACCCTTGTTCAGGACCCTTATTTGTTGTTGATTAAGAGTAGTTGAGGATATATTAATTATCAGACTACTGTCCTCCCGCTCCTTAACGATTTTCCTGTGGCTTCCTCGTCTGGTTTTCCGCTTGATGTTAGAACTTCGCGGCGGTCCGTCGGTTGTAGCCCTTGATTCTGGGTTTGTGACAAAAAAGCCACATTGCCACTAGTGGTCGGTTGTTGTTCGGAGTGCTCCTCACAAACCCATTAAACTTTATGGTGAAATAAAAGGCCTGTCCGATCCTAGGGATACCACTCACTAGACTACTTTATCCCTGTCTCCTCCCTGACCACAGTCCTGTAAAGCTACTGCCATGTAGGAACCATGAGGCAGTGCTCACTGCCCAGTTTTCACATCACCTGTCCCCTACTACCAATGGCCTGTCCCCTACTTCAGCCACCTGTCCACTACTTTTACAGCAGCATATGTAATTGTAAGGAGCCTGTGTTGTGCTACCCTCAGAGTATTGTGGTCTCACCTGCTGCAAATTTTTCTTCTCCAGTCTGATAACATGAGCCTTAGAAAAACATGGGAATTGAGAGCCCATTTTTTTAGTTGCATAATTTATTAGACAGTGTTAGAGATGGGCAGGCCTACTTTCTAGACCTTGTACTTTCATCAGACACTCTAATGCCAGTGGGTGAGATACACGCTTTGCTTGTGTGGCATAAGGCGGGAAGCATGTTGCTGGGCCAGCGGTGGTGGTCAGTAATCCGTAAGACTCCCAGTTTTCTGTTTCTACTGACTTTTACAGATACAGAGAGAAAACAATGTTTTCTGTCTGAATTAATTAAAAAAAACTGAAAAATACAGAAAATGGTGCTTCTTTAAGTGACTTTCCATGCTGGCTTTCATGAATTCCAAGCCCACAGCAGAAGAGACAGACAACATGGGGAGTTAAAAAACACAGGATGGAATTTCCTTAAATAATTGCATGTTAAACTACATTTGTAATAGAAAGCTAACAAGTGTATTTTTGGTTATATTTGGCTGTTTCTTAGCTAAAACTCGATAAGCAGCATAATATGAGTGCACGTTTATCAGTTAAATAAATGTTAAAAATTACCATTTCATAACTTCATTTGTCCACATGATAAATATGGATAAATATCAATAGGATGACCCAAAAATAAATATGGATAAATAGAAACGAAAATATTTTTTAAATAAATACCACAGTACCAGGATCCATAATGATAACGCAGTAAATGTTTTGGAGAGGACACTGCAGCCAGTGCTCAACCCACAGAGCTATTTTACCGGACTGAGGTATGCTGCCCCCCTGGAAGAATAACCCCACTATATTAGTCACACTGCCAAGCACTAACACCCCCTAGAGGCGTTTTCAATAAAGGTCACAGCGTCTTAATTTCGCCTTTTCAATCGCTGCCTAAAAAGGCTGTAGATTAAGATTTTGCGCTGTGAATGCCATGGCCATCGGGCACCTTGCTTGCCCATGCCAAGGTTCCCTGTCCCTCGAGGAGCGCGTGCCCGCCCCTGGACAACCTTGTCTTGCATTTGAGACACTCACTGCAGTAGGCCCAACGCGGAGGAAAACGAGACACTTGGCAGACAGGCAGCCGGTCGGCTTTCATCTAAAAATAGTGCTCCAATTAAAACGAGGCCCTTGAAATGTTGCCTTTCGCCTGGCTTGGGGGCAGCTGTAAATGGCCCAGGAAGTAACTCCTTACTCTAAGCCGATGTTTGCTTAGCGCTGTGCTGGGTACATCTGTGCCCAGCACGTGTCGCTGGCTGCCCACGCCACCCCGCAGTAATCCGCACCGCTGGCAGAGCGCCAGTCTCAGAGAGGCGCTAGTGTTTTCAGTCAAACAGACGACAAGCGATGATCCCACACAAAATATGCATCATTATTTCTCCGGCTGTACGAAGATCGGTACATGACCGAGCGATTATGGCATCTGTTCCTGGACAGATTCAGAGGCCCACGTAAAACACTTGTTTATTAAGGTCTGCAGAGGAAAAGACAGCAGCATGCATAAATATGCATTGTATTGCAATTGCATTTATATAGCGCTTACTGCCCCTGAGGAGGCGTCAAAGCGCTTTTTCGGCGAGTAGCATGCTACTCTGAAACCCATAAAGGATTAGAGATGAATTAGTGTAGTGAAATATGGAAGAAATATGAGTGGCGGATATGTTAGTCAGTTATTTGGATTCAGAAGGATAGTGGAGGGATAGAAGAGGGAAAAGGTTTGCATTTATATAGCGCTTGCTATCCCTGATGGGGTGTGGAAGCGTTTTCTCGGCGAGTAGCACGCTACTCCGGAACCCATAAAGGATTAGTGTGTGCACTTGTGTATGTAATACACATCTCAGCTGGAAATAGGGCACATCAAATATAAAGTGCTTGGTGAGCAATAGGTGCTATATAGGAACACATATGTAAGGGCTCCAGAGCTTCATTTATGCTGGTGGGTATAACGGTTGGGCAGCAGCTCTCATCAGAGTTTGACTCCAAGCACGAGACATCAAGCAATGGCAAACCCCTTAGTTGTGGCTTTAGCAAGGTGATGAGATAGTTACAAAAGTTTGACAGCATATAACACAAAAATAAAATAATAAAACATACCTTCACCTAAACATGGCAGCAAAATACTTGCAATAAAAAATGTAATCTAAAAAATGTATCCATCACTTAGCATTTTAATGCAATAATATAGGAACTTCATAGCACCAATGTCTACTTTGAAAAGATAGAGGAAATCCTTTTAGTTTATTTATTTATTTAAATAAAGTTTTATATAGCGCGAACAAGATCCCGAAGGATATCAGAGCGCTTTACAATAAATTGGTAGAGAGGACAGAATGAAATAAACAAAGTAATTGAGAAAAGGTAAAAAAAATGCTAAACAGTAAACAATGGTACACATATAGGGGTCGATTCCGATTCGGGAAAAAGCGCTCCGATTAGCTGTACAGAGCCTTTTTCCCGTAGGAATCGCACACCTACAACGTCCCCGTACGAACGAGCAAGTACGATCCTAACCCAAACCGCCACTCCGTACGACTCTTACCAAACACCGTACAACTAGAAAGTACATACAGATTCACTCCGGCCGACACTGTACGCTATGTCCGTACATAAATAGGCAGCCATTTCCGGACCAGGAAGTACGATCCGTGTTGACGACACTCCATACGGCCCTTTTGCTACGAGAGCTGTAAACTGCCGTAAAACCAGAGTCCGACACGAACTGCACCCCGGTACGCGACATACACGACATGAACCCCTTCGAGCGTGTCATCCCAGCCCTGTACGCCTACGACCTCGTATATAGAAACCGACGACGGCGCAGACGGTGAGCGCAACAACGGAAGTATACCTGTACAGTGCGCCACACACCAGCGCATATCACCATTGCTATAGTGATACGTTCCGCACACATGTCTGAAATCTCGGGGTACGGTGCGTCACATGCTAGCGCATATAACCATTGCAATAGTGATACGTGCCGCACACACATCTGAAAACTCGGGGTACGGTGCATCACACGCTAGCGCATATCACCATTGCAACAGTGATACGTGCCGCACACACGTCTGAAATCTCGGGGTACGGTTCGTCACATCTGAGTGGTGGGTGGAAAAGACCCCCAGCAGTGCCCAACAGTGCCCAATGGTATAGGGGGTGGGTGCAGAGGACCCCCAGCAGTGCCCAACAGTATAGGGGGTGGGTGCAGAGGACCCCCAGCAGTGCCCAACAGTGCCCAACAGTATAGGGGGTGGGTGCAGAGGACTCCCAGCAGTGCCCAACAGTATAGGGGGTGGGTGCAGAGGTCCCCCAGCAGTGCCCAGCAGTACCCAACAGTATCGGGGGTGGGTGCAGAGGACCCACAGCAGTGCTCAAGGGTACAGGGGGTGCGGGCAGAGGACTCCCAGCAGTGCCCAACAGTGCCCAACAGTATAGGGGGTGGGTGCAGAGGACCCCCAGTAGTGCCCAGTAGTGCCCAACAGTATAGGGGGTGGGTGCAGAGGAACCCCAGCAGTGCCCAAGGGTACAGGGGGTGGGTGCAGAGGACTCCCAGCAGTGCCCAACACTGCCCAACATTATAGGGAGTGGGTGCAGAGGACCCCCAGCAGTGCCCAAGGGTACAGGGGGTGGGTGCAGAGTACTCCCAGCTGTCCCCAACAGTGCCCAACAGTATAGGGGGTGGGTGCAGAGGACTCCCAGCAGTGCCCAAGGGTACAGGGGCTGGGTGCAGAGGACTCCCAGCAGTGCCCAACAGTGCCCAACAGTATAGGGGGTGGGTGCAGAAGACCCCCAGCAGTGCCCAACAGTATAGGGGGTGGGTGCAGAGGACGCCCAGCAGTGCCCAAGGGTAAAGGGGGTGGGTGCAGAGAACTCCCAGCAGTGCCCAACAGTGCCCAACAGTATAGGGGGTGGGTGCAGAGGACTCCCAGCAGTGCCCAACAGTGCCCAACAGTATAGGGGGTGGGTGCAGAGGACTCCCAGCAGTGCCCAACAGTATAGGGGGTGGGTGCAGAGGACCCCCAGCAGTGCCCAGCAGTGCCCAACAGTATAGGGGGTGGGTGCAGAGGACCCCCAGCAGTGCCCAATGGTACAGGGGATGGATGCAGAGGACTCCAAGCAGTGCCCAAGGGTACAGGGGGTGGGTGCAGAGGACTCCCAGCAGTGCCCAAGAGTGCCCAACAGTATATGGGGTGGGTGCAGGGGACCTCCAGCAGTGCCCAGCAGTGCCCAACAGTATAGGGGGTGGGTGCAGATGACCCCCAACAGTGCCCAAGGGTACAAGGGGTGGGTGCAGAGGACTCCCAGCAGTGCCCAACAGTGCCCAACAGTATAAGGGGTGGGGGCAGAGGACCCCCAGCAGTGCCCAAGGGTGTAGGGGGTGGGTGCAGAGTACTCCCAGCAGTGCCCAACAGTATAGGGGGTGGGTGCAGAGGACTCCCAGCAGTGCCCAACAGTGCCCAACAGTATAGGCGGTGGGTGCAGAGGACCCCTAGCAGTGCCCAGCAGTGCCCAACAGTAAAGGGGGTGGGTGCAGAGGACCCCCAGCAGTGCCCAGTAGTGCCCAACAGTATATGGGGTGGGTGCAGAGGACCCCCAGCAGTGCACAACAGTATAGGGTGGGTGCAGAGGACGCCCAGCAGTCCCCAACAGTGCCCAACAGTATAGGGGGTGGGTGCAGAGGACTCCCAGCAGTGCCCAGCAGTGCCCAAGGGTACAGGGGGTGGGTGCAGAGGACCCCCAGCAGTGCCCGCAGTGCCCCACAGTATAGGGGTGGGTGCAGAGGACTCCCAGCAGTGCCCAAGGGTACAGGGGGTGGGTGCAGAGGACTCCCAGCAGTGCCCAACAGTATAGGGGGTGGGTGCAGAGGACTCCCAGCAGTGCCCAACAGTGCCCAACGGTATAGGGGGTGGGTGCAGAGGACTCCCAGCAGTGCCCAACACTGCCCAACAGTATAGGGGGTGGGTGTAGAGGACTCCCAGCAGTTACCAACAGTGCCCAACAGTATAGGGGGTGGGTGCAGAGGACCCCCAGCAGTGCCCAGCAGTGCCCAACAGTATAGGGGGTGGGTGCAGAGGACCCCCAGCAGTGCCCAATGGTACAGGGGGTGGATGCAGAGGACTCCCAGCAGTGCCCAAGGGTACAGGGGGTGGGTGCAGAGGACTCTCAGCAGTGCCAAACAGTGCCCAACAGTATATGGGGTGGGTGCAGGGGACCTCCAGCAGTGCCCAGCAGTGCCCAACAGTATAGGGGCTGGGTGCAGATGACCCCCAACAGTGCCCAAGGGTACAAGGGGTGGGTGCAGAGGACTCCCAGCAGTGCCCAACAGTGCCCAACAGTATAAGGGGTGGGGGCAGAGGACCCCCAGCAGTGCCCAAGGGTGTAAGGGGTGGGTGCAGAGTACTCCCAGCAGTGCCCAACAGTATAGGGGTGGGTGCAGAGGACTCCCAGCAGTGCCCAACAGTGCCCAACAGTATAGGCGGTGGGTGCAGAGGACCCCTAGCAGTGCCCAGCAGTGCCCAACAGTAAAGGGGGTTGGTGCAGAGGACCCCCAACAGTGCCCAGTAGTGCCCAACAGTATATGGGGTGGGTGCAGAGGACCCCCAGCAGTGCACAACAGTATAGGGGGTGGGTGCAGAGGACTCCCAGCAGTGCCCAAGGGTACAGGGGGTGGGTGCAGAGGACCCCCAGCAGTGCCCACAGTGCCCCACAGTATAGGGGTGGGTGCAGAGGACTCCCAGCAGTGCCCAAGGGTACAGGGGGTGGGTGCAGAGGACTCCCAGCAGTGCCCAACAGTATAGGGGTGGGTGCAGAGGACTCCCAGCAGTGCCCAACAGTGCCCAGCGGTATAGGGGGTGGGTGCAGAGGACTCCCAGCAGTGCCCAACAGTGCCCAACAGTATAGGGGGGGGTGTAGAGGACCCCCAGCAGTGCCCAACAGTATAGGGGGTGGGTGCAGAGGACCCCCAGCAGTGCCCAAGGGTTCAGGGGGTGGGTGCAGAGGACTCCCAGCAGTGTCCAGCAGTGCCCAACAGTATAGGGGTGGGTGGAGAGGATCCCCAGCAGTGGCGAAGGGTACAGGGGTGGGTGCAGAGGACTCCCAGCAGTGCCCAACAGTATAGGGGTGGGTGCAGAGGACTCCCAGCAGTGCCCAAGGGTACAGGGGGTGGGTGCAGAGGACTCCCAGCAGTGCCCAACAGTATAGGGGGTGGGTGCAGAGGACCCCAGCAGTGCCCAGCAGTGCCCAACAGTATAGGGGTCGGGGCAGAAGACCCCCAGCAGTGCCCAAGGGTGCAGGAGGTGGGTGCAGAGGACTCCCAGCAGTGCCCAATGGTACAGGGGGTGGGTGCAGAGGACTCCCAGCAGGGCCCAACAGTGCCCAGCAGTATATGGGGGACCCCAAGCAGTGCACAATAGTATAGGGGTGGGTGCAGAGGACGCCCAGCAGTGCCCAAGGGTAAAGGGGGTGGGTGCAGAGAACTCCCAGCAGTGCCCAACAGTGCCCAACAGTATAGGGGGTGGGTGCAGAGGACTCCCAGCAGTGCCCAACAGTATAGGGGGTGGGTGCAGAGGACTCCCAGCAGTGCCCAACAGTATAGGGGGTGGGTGCAGAGGACCCCCAGCAGTGCCCAGCAGTGCCCAACAGTATAGGGGGTGGGTGCAGAGGACCCCCAGCAGTGCCCAATGGTACAGGGGATGGATGCAGAGGACTCCCAGCAGTGCCCAAGGGTACAGGGGGTGGGTGCAGAGGACTCCCAGCAGTGCCCAAGAGTGCCCAACAGTATATGGGGTGGGTGCAGGGGACCTCCAGCAGTGCCCAGCAGTGCCCAACAGTATAGGGGGTGGGTGCAGATGACCCCCAACAGTGCCCAAGGGTACAAGGGGTGGGTGCAGAGGACTCCCAGCAGTGCCCAACAGTGCCCAACAGTATAAGGGGTGGGGGCAGAGGACCCCCAGCAGTGCCCAAGGGTGTAGGGGGTGGGTGCAGAGTACTCCCAACAGTGCCCAACAGTATAGGGGGTGGGTGCAGAGGACTCCCAGCAGTGCCCAACAGTGCCCAACAGTATAGGCGGTGGGTGCAGAGGACCCCTAGCAGTGCCCAGCAGTGCCCAACAGTAAAGGGGGTGGGTGCAGAGGACCCCCAGCAGGGCCCAGTAGTGCCCAACAGTATATGGGGTGGGTGCAGAGGACCCCCAGCAGTGCACAACAGTATAGGGGTGGGTGCAGAGGACGCCCAGCAGTGCCCAACAGTGCCCAACAGTATAGGGGGTGGGTGCAGAGGACTCCCAGCAGTGCCCAGCAGTGCCCAAGGGTACAGGGGGTGGGTGCAGAGGACCCCCAGCAGTGCCCGCAGTGCCCCACAGTATAGGGGTGGGTGCAGAGGACTCCCAGCAGTGCCCAAGGGTACAGGGGGTGGGTGCAGAGGACTCCCAGCAGTGCCCAACAGTATAGGGGGTGGGTGCAGAGGACTCCCAGCAGTGCCCAACAGTGCCCCACGGTATAGGGGGTGGGTGCAGAGGACTCCCAGCAGTGCCCAACAGTGCCCAACAGTATAGGGGGTGGGTGCAGAGGACTCCCAGCAGTGCCCAACAGTGCCCAACAGTATAGGGGGTGGGTGCAGAGGACCCCCAGCAGTGCCCAGCAGTGCCCAACAGTATAGGGGGTGGGTGCAGAGGACCCCCAGCAGTGCCCAATGGTACAGGGGGTGGATGGAAAGGACTCCCAGCAGTGCCCAAGGGTACAGGGGGTGTGTGCAGAGGACTCCCAGCAGTGCCAAACAGTGCCCAACAGTATATGGGGTGGTGCAGGGGACCTCCAGCAGTGCCCAGCAGTGCCCAACAGTATAGGGGCTGGGTGCAGATGACCCCCAACAGTGCCCAAGGGTACAAGGGGTGGGTGCAGAGGACTCCCAGCAGTGCCCAACAGTACCCAACAGTATAAGGGGTGGGGGCAGAGGACCCCCAGCAGTGCCCAAGGGTGCAGGAGGTGGGTGCAGAGGACTCCCAGCAGTGCCCAATGGTACAGGGGGTGGGTGCAGAGGACTCCAAGCAGGGCCCAACAGTGCCCAGCAGTATATGGGGGACCCCAAGCAGTGCACAATAGTATAGGGGTGGGTGCAGAGGACGCCCAGCAGTGCCCAAGGGTAAAGGGGGTGGGTGCAGAGAACTCCCAGCAGTGCCCAACAGTGCCCAACAGTATAGGGGGTGGGTGCAGAGGACTCCCAGCAGTGCCCAACAGTATAGGGGGTGGGTGCAGAGGACTCCCAGCAGTGCCCAACAGTATAGGGGGTGGGTGCAGAGGACCCCCAGCAGTGCCCAGCAGTGCCCAACAGTATAGGGGGTGGGTGCAGAGGACCCCCAGCAGTGCCCAATGGTACAGGGGATGGATGCAGAGGACTCCCAGCAGTGCCCAAGGGTACAGGGGGTGGGTGCAGAGGACTCCCAGCAGTGCCCAAGAGTGCCCAACAGTATATGGGGTGGGTGCAGGGGACCTCCAGCAGTGCCCAGCAGTGCCCAACAGTATAGGGGGTGGGTGCAGATGACCCCCAACAGTGCCCAAAGGTACAAGGGGTGGGTGCAGAGGACTCCCAGCAGTGCCCAACAGTGCCCAACAGTATAAGGGGTGGGGGCAGAGGACCCCCAGCAGTGCCCAAGGGTGTAGGGGGTGGGTGCAGAGTACTCCCAGCAGTGCCCAACAGTATAGGGGGTGGGTGCAGAGGACTCCCAGCAGTGCCCAACAGTGCCCAACAGTATAGGCGGTGGGTGCAGAGGACCCCTAGCAGTGCCCAGCAGTGCCCAACAGTAAAGGGGGTGGGTGCAGAGGACCCCCAGCAGGGCCCAGTAGTGCCCAACAGTATATGGGGTGGGTGCAGAGGACCCCCAGCAGTGCACAACAGTATAGGGGTGGGTGCAGAGGACGCCCAGCAGTGCCCAACAGTGCCCAACAGTATAGGGGGTGGGTGCAGAGGACTCCCAGCAGTGCCCAGCAGTGCCCAAGGGTACAGGGGGTGGGTGCAGAGGACCCCCAGCAGTGCCCGCAGTGCCCCACAGTATAGGGGTGGGTGCAGAGGACTCCCAGCAGTGCCCAAGGGTACAGGGGGTGGGTGCAGAGGACTCCCAGCAGTGCCCAACAGTATAGGGGGTGGGTGCAGAGGACTCCCAGCAGTGCCCAACAGTGCCCCACGGTATAGGGGGTGGGTGCAGAGGACTCCCAGCAGTGCCCAACAGTGCCCAACAGTATAGGGGGTGGGTGCAGAGGACTCCCAGCAGTGCCCAACAGTGCCCAACAGTATAGGGGGTGGGTGCAGAGGACCCCCAGCAGTGCCCAGCAGTGCCCAACAGTATAGGGGGTGGGTGCAGAGGACCCCCAGCAGTGCCCAATGGTACAGGGGGTGGATGGAAAGGACTCCCAGCAGTGCCCAAGGGTACAGGGGGTGTGTGCAGAGGACTCCCAGCAGTGCCAAACAGTGCCCAACAGTATATGGGGTGGTGCAGGGGACCTCCAGCAGTGCCCAGCAGTGCCCAACAGTATAGGGGCTGGGTGCAGATGACCCCCAACAGTGCCCAAGGGTACAAGGGGTGGGTGCAGAGGACTCCCAGCAGTGCCCAACAGTGCCCAACAGTATAAGGGGTGGGGGCAGAGGACCCCCAGCAGTGCCCAAGGGTGTAGGGGGTGGGTGCAGAGTACTCCCAGCAGTGCCCAAGAGTATAGGGGGTGGGTGCAGAGAACTCCCAGCAGTGCCCAACAGTGCCCAACAGTATAGGTGGTGGGTGCAGAGGACCCCTAGCAGTGCCCAGCAGTGCCCAACAGTAAAGGGGGTGGGTGCAGAGGACCCCCAACAGGGCCCAGTAGTGCCCAACAGTATATGGGGTGGGTGCAGAGGACCCCCAGCAGTGCACAACAGTATAGGGGTGGGTGCAGAGGACGCCCAGCAGTGCCCAACAGTGCCCAACAGTATAGGGGGTGGGTGCAGAGGACTCCCAGCAGTGCCCAGCAGTGCCCAAGGGTACAGGGGGTGGGTGCAGAGGACCCCCAGCAGTGCCCGCAGTGCCCCACAGTATAGGGGTGGGTGCAGAGGACTCCCAGCAGTGCCCAAGGGTACAGGGGGTGGGTGCAGAGGACTCCCAGCAGTGCCCAACAGTATAGGGGGTGGGTGCAGAGGACTCCCAGCAGTGCCCAACAGTGCCCAACGGTATAGGGGGTGGGTGCAGAGGACTCCCAGCAGTGCCCAACAGTGCCCAACAGTATAGGGGGTGGGTGCAGAGGACTCCCAGCAGTGCCCAACAGTGCCCAACAGTATAGGGGGTGGGTGCAGAGGACCCCCAGCAGTGCCCAGCAGTGCCCAACAGTATAGGGGGTGGGTGCAGAGGACCCCCAGCAGTGCCCAATGGTACAGGGGGTGGATGGAAAGGACTCCCAGCAGTGCCCAAGGGTACAGGGGGTGTGTGCAGAGGACTCCCAGCAGTGCCAAACAGTGCCCAACAGTATATGGGGTGGTGCAGGGGACCTCCAGCAGTGCCCAGCAGTGCCCAACAGTATAGGGGCTGGGTGCAGATGACCCCCAACAGTGCCCAAGGGTACAAGGGGTGGGTGCAGAGGACTCCCAGCAGTGCCCAACAGTGCCCAACAGTATAAGGGGTGGGGGCAGAGGACCCCCAGCAGTGCCCAAGGGTGTAGGGGGTGGGTGCAGAGTACTCCCAGCAGTGCCCAACAGTATAGGGGGTGGGTGCAGAGGACTCCCAGCAGTGCCCAACAGTGCCCAACAGTATAGGCGGTGGGTGCAGAGGACCCCTAGCAGTGCCCAGCAGTGCCCAACAGTAAAGGGGGTGGGTGCAGAGGACCCCCAGCAGTGCCCAGTAGGGCCCAACAGTATATGGGGTGGGTGCAGAGGGCCCCCAGCAGTGCACAACAGTATAGGGGGTGGGTGCAGAGGACGCCCAGCAGTGCCCAACAGTGCCCAACAGTATAGGGGGTGGGTGCAGAGGACTGCCAGCAGTGCCCAAGGGTACAGGGGGTGGGTGCAGAGGACCCCCAGCAGTGCCCACAGTGCCCCACAGTATAGGGGTGGGTGCAGAGGACTCCCAGCAGTGCCCAAGGGTACAGGGGGTGGGTGCAGAGGACTCCCAGCAGTGCCCAACAGTGCCCAACAGTATAGGGGTGGGTGCAGAGGACTCCCAGCAGTGCCCAACAGTGCCCAACGGTATAGGGGGTGGGTGCAGAGGACTCCCAGCAGTGCCTAACAGTGCCCAACAGTATAGGGGGGTGCAGAGGACCCCCAGCAGTGCCCAACAGTATAGGGGGTGGGTGCAGAGGACCCCCAGCAGTGCCCAAGGGGTTAGGGGGTGGGTGCAGAGGACTCCCAGCAGTGTCCAACAGTGCCCAACAGTATAGGGGTGGGTGGAGAGGATCCCCAGCAGTGGCCAAGGGTACAGGGGGTGGGTGCAGAGGACTCCCAGCAGTGCCCAACAGTATAGGGGTGGGTGCAGAGGACTCCCAGCAGTGCCCAGCAGTGCCCAAGGGTACAGGGGGTGGGTGCAGAGGACTCCCAGCAGTGCCCAACAGTATAGGGGGTGGGTGCAGAGTACCCCAGCAGTGCCCAGCAGTGCCCAACAGTATAGGGGTCGGGTGCAGAAGACCCCCAGAAGTGCCCACGGGTGCAGGGGGTGGGTGCAGAGGACTCCCAGCAGTGCCCAATGGTACAGGGGGTGGGTGCAGAGGACTCCCATCAGTGCCCAACAGTGCCCAGCAGTATATGGGGGACCCCAAGCAGTGCACAATAGTATAGGGGTGGGTGCAGAGGAATCCCAGCAGTGCCCAACAGTGCCCAACAGTATAGGGGTGGGTGCAGAGGACTCCCAGCAGTGCCCTACAGTGTTCAACAGTATAGGGGGTGGGTGCAGAGGACCCCAGCAGTGCCCAAGGGTACAGGTGTTGGGTGCAGAGGACTCCCAGCAGTGCCCAAGGGTACAGGGGGTGGGTGCAGAGGACTCCCAGCAGTGCCCTACAGTGCCCAACAGTATAGGGGCTGGGTGCAGAGGACCCCCAGCAGTGCCCAAGGGTACAGGGTGTGGGTGCAGAGGACTCCCAGCAGTGCCCAGCAGTGCCCAACAGTATAGGGGGTGGGTGCAGACGACCCCCAGCAGTGCCCAACAGTATAGGGGGTGGGTGCAGAGAGTCACAGCAGTGCCCAAGGGTACATGGGGTGGGTGCAGAGGACTCCCAGCAGTGCCCAGCAGTACCCAACAGTATAGGGGGTGGGTGCAGACGACCCCCAGCAGTGCCCAACAGTATAGGGGGTGGGTGCAGAGAGTCACAGCAGTGCCCAAGGGTACATGGGGTGGGTGCAGAGGACTCCCAGCAGTGCCCAGCAGTACCCAACAGTATAGGGGGTGGGTGCAGAGGACCCACAGCAGTGCCCAAGGGGACAGGGGGTGGGTGCAGAGGACTCCCAGCAGTGCCCAACAGTATAGGGGGTGGGTGCAGAGGACCCCAGCAGTGCCCAGCAGTGCCCAACAGTATAGGGGTCGGGTGCAGAAGACCCCCAGCAGTGCCCACGGGTGCAGGGGGTGGGTGCAGAGGACTCCCAGCAGTGCCCAATGGTACAGGGGGTGGGTGCAGAGGACTCCCAGCAGTGCCCAACAGTGCCCAGCATTATATGGGGGACCCCAAGCAGTGCACAATAGTATAGGGGTGGGTGCAGAGGAATCCCAGCAGTGCCCAACAGTGCCCAACAGTATAGGGGTGGGTGCAGAGGACTCCCAGCAGTGCCCTACAGTGCTCAACAGTATAGGGGGTGGGTGCAGAGGACCCCAGCAGTGCCCAAGGGTACAGGTGTTGGGTGCAGAGGACTCCCAGCAGTGCCCAAGGGTACAGGGGGTGGGTGCAGAGGACTCCCAGCAGTGCCCTACAGTGCCCAACAGTATAGGGGCTGGGTGCAGAGGACCCCCAGCAGTGCCCAAGGGTACAGGGTGTGGGTGCAGAGGACTCCCAGCAGTGCCCAGCAGTGCCCAACAGTATAGGGGGTGGGTGCAGACGACCCCCAGCAGTGCCCAACAGTATAGGGGGTGGGTGCAGAGAGTCACAGCAGTGCCCAAGGGTACAGGGGGTGGGTGCAGAGGACTCCCAGCAGTGCCCAGCAGTACCCAACAGTATAGGGGGTGGGTGCAGAGGACCCACAGCAGTGCCCAAGGGGACAGGGGGTGGGGGCAGAGGACTCCCAGCAGTGCCCAACAGTGCCCAACAGTATAGGGGGTGGGTGCAGAGAACCCCCAGTAGTGCCCAACAGTATAGGGGGTGGGTGCAGAGGACCCCCAACAGTGCCCTAGGGTACAGGGGTGGGTGCAGAGGACTCCCAGCAGTGCCCAACAGTGCCCAACAGTATAGGGGGTGGGTGCAGAGGACCCCCAGCAGTTCCCAAGGGTACAGGGGGTGGGTGCAGAGGACTCCCAGCAGTGCCCAACAGTATAGGGGGTGGGTGCAGAGGACTCCCAGCAGTGCCCAGCAGTGCCCAATGGTACAGGGGGTGGGCGCAGAGGACTCCCAGCAGTGCCCAACAGTGCCCAACAGTATAGGGGTGGGTGCAGAGGACCCCCAGCAGTGCCCAACAGTATAGGGGTGGGTGCAGAGGACTCCCAGCAGTGCCCAACAGTCCCAACAGTATAGGGGGTGGGTGCAGGGGACCCCCAGCAGTGACCAGCAGTGCCCAACAGTATATGGGGTGGGTGCAGAGGACCCCCAGCAGTGCACAACAGTATAGGGGGTGGGTGCAGAGGACTCCCAGCAGTGCTCAAGAGTGCCCAACAGTAAAGGGGGTGGGTGCAGAGGACTCCCAGCAGTGCCCAAGGGTACAGGGGTGGGTGCAGAGGACTCCCAGCAGTGCCCAAGAGTGCCCAACAGTATAGGGGGTGGGTGCAGAGGACTCCCAGCAGTGCCCAACAGTATAGGGGGTGGGTGCAGAGGACTCCCAGCAGTGTCCAACAGTATAGGGGGTGGGTGCAGAGGACCCCCAGCAGTGCCCAGCAGTGCCCAACAGTATAGGGGGTGGGTGCAGAGGACCCCCAGCAGTGCCCAATGGTACAGGGGATGGATGCAGAGGACTCCCAGCAGTGCCCAAGGGTACAGGGGGTGGGTGCAGAGGACTCCCAGCAGTGCCCAAGAGTTCCCAACAGTATATGGGGTGGGTGCAGGGGACCTCCAGCAGTGCCCAGCAGTGCCCAACAGTATAGGGGGTGGGTGCAGATGACCCCCAACAGTGCCCAAGGGTACAAGAGGTGGGTGCAGAGGACTCCCAGCAGTGCCCAACAGTGCCCAACAGTATAAGGGGTGGGGGCAGAGGACCCCCAGCAGTGCCCAAGGGTGTAGGGGGTGGGTGCAGAGTACTCCCAGCAGTGCCCAACAGTATAGGGGATGGGTGCAGAGGACTCCCAGCAGTGCCAAACAGTGCCCAACAGTATAGGCGGTGGGTGCAGAGGACCCCTAGAAGTGCCCAGCAGTGCCCAACAGTAAAGGGGGTGGGTGCAGAGGACCCCCAGCAGTGCCCAGTAGTGCCCAACAGTATATGGGGTGGGTGCAGAGGACCCCCAGCAGTGCACAACAGTATAGGGGTGGGTGCAGAGGAAGCCCAGCAGTGCCCGCAGTGCCCCACAGTATAGGGGTGGGTGCAGAGGACTCCCAGCAGTGCCCAAGGGTACAGGGGGTGGGTGCAGAGGACTCCCAGCAGTGCCCAACAGTATAGGGGGTGGGTGCAGAGGACTCCCAGCAGTGCCCAACAGTGCCCAACGGTATAGGGGGTGGGTGCAGAGGACTCCCAGCAGTGCCCAACAGTGCCCAACAGTATAGGGGGTGGGTGCAGAGGACTCCCAGCAGTGCCCAACAGTGCCCAACAGAATAGGGGGTGGGTGCAGAGGACCCCAAGCAGTGCCCAGCAGTGCCCAACAGTATAGGGGGTGGGTGCAGAGGACCCCCAGCAGTGCCCAATGGTACAGGGGGTGGATGCAGAGGACTCCCAGCAGTGCCCAAGGGTACAGGGGGTGGGTGCAGAGGACTCCCAGCAGTGCCAAACAGTGCCCAACAGTATATGGGGTGGGTGCAGGGGACCTCCAGCAGTGCCCAGCAGTGCCCAACAGTATAGGGGCTGGGTGCAGATGACCCCCAACAGTGCCCACGGGTACAAGGGGTGGGTGCAGAGGACTCCCAGCAGTGCCCAACAGTGCCCAACAGTATAAGGGGTGGGGGCAGAGGACCCCCAGCAGTGTCCAAGGGTGTAGGGGGTGGGTGCAGAGTACTCCCAGCAGTGCCCAACAGTATAGGGGGTGGGTGCAGAGGACTCCCAGCAGTGCCCAACAGTGCCCAACAGTATAGGCGGTGGGTGCAGAGGACCCCTAGCAGTGCCCAGCAGTGCCCAACAGTAAAGGGGGTGGGTGCCCAGCAGTGCCCAGTAGTGCCCAACAGTATATGGGGTGGGTGCAGAGGACCCCCAGCAGTGCACAACAGTATAGGGGGTGGGTGCAGAGGACGCCCAGCAGTGCCCAACAGTGCCCAACAGTATAGGGGGTGGGTGCAGAGGACTCCCAGCAGTGCCCAAGGGTACAGGGGGTGGGTGCAGAGGACCCCCAGCAGTGCCCACAGTGCCCCACAGTATAGGGGTGGGTGCAGAGGACTCCCAGCAGTGCCCAAGGGTACAGGGGGTGGGTGCAGTGGACTCCCAGCAGTGCCCAACAGTGCCCACCAGTATAGGGGTGGGTGGAGAGGATCCCCAGCAGTGGCCAAGGGTACAGGGGGTGGGTGCAGAGGACTCCCAGCAGTGCCCAACAGTATAGGGGTGGGTGCAGAGGACTCCCAGCAGTGCCCAGCAGTGCCCAAGGGTACAGGGGGTGGGTGCAGAGGACTCCCAGCAGTGCCCAACAGTATAGGGGGTGGGTGCAGAGGACCCCAGCAGTGCCCAGCAGTGCCCAACAGTATAGGGGTCGGGTGCAGAAGACCCCCAGCAGTGCCCAAGGGTGCAGGGGGTGGGTGCAGAGGACTCCCAGCAGTGCCCAATGGTACAGGGGGTGGGTGCAGAGGACTCCCAGCAGTGCCCAACAGTGCCCAGCAGTATATGGGGGACCCCAAGCAGTGCACAATAGTATAGGGGTGGGTGCAGAGGACTCCCAGCAGTGCCCAACAGTGCCCAACAGTATAGGGGTGGGTGCAGAGGACTCCCACCAGTGCCCTACAGTGCTCAACAGTATAGGGGGTGGGTGCAGAGGACCCCAGCAGTGCCCAAGGGTACAGGTGTTGGGTGCAGAGGACTCCCAGCAGTGCCCAAGGGTACAGGGGTGGGTGCAGAGGACTCCCAGCAGTGCCCTACAGTGCCCAACAGTATAGGGGCTGGGTGCAGAGGACCCCCAGCAGTGCCCAAGGGTACAGGGTGTGGGTGCAGAGGACTCCCAGCAGTGCCCAGCAGTGCCCAACAGTATAGGGGGTGGGTGCAGACGACCCCCAGCAGTGCCCAACAGTATAGGGGGTGGGTGCAGAGAGTCACAGCAGTGCCCAAGGGTACAGGGGGTGGGTGCAGAGGACTCCCAGCAGTGCCCAACGGTATAGGGGGTGGGTGCAGAGGTCCCCCAGCAGTGCCCAGCAGTACCCAACAGTATAGGGGGTGGGTGCAGAGGACCCACAGCAGTGCCCAAGGGGACAGGGGGTGGGGGCAGAGGACTCCCAGCAGTGCCCAACAGTGCCCAACAGTATAGGGGGTGGGTGCAGAGAACCCCCAGTAGTGCCCAACAGTATAGGGGGTGGGTGCAGAGGACCCCCAACAGTGCCCTAGGGTACAGGGGTGGGTGCAGAGGACTCCCAGCAGTGCCCAACAGTGCCCAACAGTATAGGGGGTGGGTGCAGAGGACACCCAGCAGTGCCCAAGGGTACAGGGGGTGGGTGCAGAGGACTCCCAGCAGTGCCCAACAGTATAGGGAGTGGGTGCAGAGGACTCCCAGCAGTGCCCAGCAGTGCCCAAGGGTACAGGGGGTGGGCGCAGAGGACTCCCAGCAGTGCCCAACAGTGCCCAACAGTATAGGGGGTGGGTGCAGAGGACCCCCAGCAGTGCCCAACAGTATAGGGGTGGGTGCAGAGGACTCCCAGCAGTGCCCAACAGTCCCAACAGTATAGGGGGTGGGTGCAGGGGACCCCCAGCAGTGATCAGCAGTGCCCAACAGTATATGGGGTGGGTGCAGAGGACCCCCAGCAGTGCACAACAGTATAGGGGGTGGGTGCAGAGGACTCCCAGCAGTGCTCAAGAGTGCCCAACAGTAAAGGGGGTGGGTGCAGAGGACTCCCAGCAGTGCCCAACAGTGCCCAACAGTATAGGGGGTGGGTGCAGAGGACCCCCAGCAGTGCCCAAGGGTACAGGGGGTGGGTGCAGAGGACTCCCAGCAGTGCCCAACAGTGCCCAACAGTATAGGGGGTGGGTGCAGAGGACTCCCAGCAGTGCCCAACAGTGCCCAACAGTATAGGGGGTGGGTGCAGAGGACTCCCAGCAGTGCCCAACAGTGCCCAACAGTATAGGGGGTGGGTGCAGAGGACCCCCAGCAGTGCCCAACAGTGCCCAACAGTATAGGGGGTGGGTGCAGAGGACTCCCAGCAGTGCCCAACAGTATAGGGGGTGCGTGCAGAGGACTCCCAGCAGTGCCCAGCAGTGCCCAAGGGTACAGGGGGTGGGTGCATAGGACTCCCAGCAGTGCCCAACAGTTTAGGGGGTGGGTGCAGAGGACCCCCAGCAGTGCCCAACAGTATAGGGGGTGGATGCGGAGGACCCCGAGCAGTGCCCAAGGGTACAGGGGGTGGGTGCAGAGGACTCCCAGCAGTGCCCAAGGGTACAGGGGGTGGGTGCAGAGGACTCCCAGCAGTGCCCAACAGTGCCCAGCAGTATATGGCGTGGGTGCAGAGGACCCCCAGCAGTGCAAAACAGTATAGGGGATGGGTGCAGAGGACTCCCAGCAGTGCCCAACAGTGCCCAACAGTATAGGGGGTGGGTGCAGAGGCCTCCCATCAGTGCCCTACAGTGCCCAACAGTATAGGGGGTGGGTGCAGAGGACCCCCAGCAGTGCCCAAGGGTACAGGGGGTGGGTGCAGAGGACTCCCAGCAGTGCCCAAGGGTACAGGGATTGGGTGCAGAGGACTCCCAGCACTGCCCAACAGTGCCCAACAGTATATGGAGTGGCTGCAGAGGACCCTCAGCAGTGCACAACAGTATAGGGGGTGGGTGCAGAGGACTCCCAGCAGTGACCAACAGTGCCCAACAGTATAGGGGGTGGGTGCAGAGGACTCCCAGCAGTGCCCTACAGTGCACAACAGTATAGGGGGTGGGTGCAGAGGACCCCCAGCAGTGCCCACGGGTACAGGGGGTGGGTGCAGAGGATTCCCAGCAGTGCCCAACAGTGCCCAACAGTATATGGGGTGGGTGCAGAGGACCCCCAGCAGTGCACAACAGTATAGGGGGTGGGTGCAGAGGACTCCCAGCAGTGCCCAACAGTGCCCAACAGTATAGGGGATGGGTGCAGAGGACCCCCAGTAGTGCCCAGCAGTGCCCAACAGTATAGGGGGTGGGTGCAGAGGACCCCCAACAGTGCCCAAGGGTACAGGGGGTGGGTGCAGAGGACTCCCAGCAGTGCCCAACAGTGCCTAACAGTATAGGGGGTGGGTGCAGAGGACACCCAGCAGTGCCCAAGGGTACAGGGGGTGGGTGCAGAGGACTCCCAGCAGTGCCCAACAGTATAGGGGGTGGGTGCAGAGGACTCCCAGCAGTGCCCAGCAGTGCCCAAGGGTACAGGGGGTGGGTGCAGAGGACTCCCAGCAGTGCCCAACAGTGTCCAACAGTATAGGGGGTGGGTGCAGAGGACCCCCAGCAGTGCCCAACAGTATAGGGGGTGGGTGCAGAGGACTCCCAGCAGTGCCCAACAGTCCCAACAGTATAGGGGGTGGGTGCAGGGGACCCCCAGCAGTGCCCAGCAGTGCCCCACAGTATATGGGGTGGGTGCAGAGGACCCCCAGCAGTGCACAACAGTATAGGGGGTGGGTGCAGAGGACTCCCAGCAGTGCCCAACATGCCCAACAGTAAAGGGGGTGGGTGCAGAGGACTCCCACAGTGCCCAACAGTGCCCAACAGTATAGGGGGTGGGTGCAGAGGACCCCCAGCAGTGCCCAAGGGTACAGGGGGTGGGTGCAGAGGACTCCCAGCAGTGCCCAACAGTGCCCAACAGTATAGGGGGTGGGTGCAGAGGACTCCCAGCAGTGCCCAACACTGCCCAACAGTATAGGGGGTGGGTGCAGAGGACTCGCAGCAGTGCCCAACAGTGCCCAACAGTATAGGGGGTGGGTGCAGAGGACCCCCAGCAGTGCCCAACAGTATAGGGGGTGGGTGGAGAGGACCCCCAGCAGTGACCAAGGGTACAGGGGGTGGGCGCAGAGGACTCCCAGCAGTGCCCAACAGTATAGGGGGTTCGTGCAGAGGACTCCCAGCAGTGCCCAGCAGTGCCCAAGGGTACAGGGGGTGGGTGCAGAGGACTCCCAGCAGTGCCCAACAGTATAGGGGGTGGGTGCAGAGGACCCCCAGCAGTGCCCAACAGTATAGGGGGTGGATGCAGAGGACCCCCAGCAGTGCCCAAGGGTACAGGGGGTGGGTGCAGAGGACTCCCAGCAGTGCCCAACAGTGCCCAGCAGTATTTGGCATGGGTGCAGAGGACCCCCAGCAGTGCAAAACAGTAGAGGGGGTGGGTGCAGAGGACTCCCAGCAGTGCCCAACAGTGCCCAACAGTATAGGGGGTGGGTGCAGAGGCCTCCCAGCAGTGCCCTACAGTGCCCAACAGTATAGGGGGTGGGTGCAGAGGACCCCCAGCAGTGCCCACGGGTACAGGGGGTGGGTGCAGAGGACTCCCAGCAGTGCCCAAGGGTACAGGGATTGGGTGCAGAGGTCTCCCAGCACTGCCCAACAGTGCCCAACAGTATATGGAGTGGCTGCAGAGGACCCTCAGCAGTGCACAACAGTATAGGGGGTGGGTGCAGAGGACTCCCAGCAGTGACCAACAGTGCCCAACAGTATAGGGGGTGGGTGCAGAGGACTCCCAGCAGTGCCCTACAGTGCACAACAGTATAGGGGGTGGGTGCAGAGGACCCCCAGCAGTGCCCACGGGTACAGGGGGTGGGTGCAGAGGACTCCCAGAAGTGCCCAACAGTCCCCAACAGTATAGGGGGTGGGTGCAGAGGACACCCAGCAGTGCCCAAGGGTACAGGGGGTGCGTGCAGAGGACTCCCAGCAGTGCCCAACAGTATAGGGGGTGGGTGCAGAGGACTCCCAGTAGTGCCCAGCAGTGCCCAAGGGTACAGGGGGTGGGTGCAGAGGACTCCCAGCAGTGCCCAACAGTGCCCAACAGTATAGTGGGTGGGTGCAGAGGACCCCGAGCAGTGGCCAACAGTATAGGGGGTGGGTGCAGAGGACTCCCAGCAGTGCCCAACAGTCCCAACAGTATAGGGGGTGGGTGCAGGGGACCCCCAGCAGTGCCCAGCAGTGCCCAACAGTATATGGGGTGGGTGCAGAGGACCCCCAGCAGTGCACAACAGTATAGGGGGTGGGTGCAGAGGACTCCCAGCAGTGCCCAACAGTGCCCAACAGTAAAGGGGGTGGGTGCAGAGGACTCCCGCAGTGCCCAACAGTGCCCAACAGTATAGGGGGTGGGTGCAGAGGACCCCCAGCAGTGCCCAAGGGTACAGGGGGTGGGTGCAGAGGACTCCCAGCAGTGCCCAACAGTGCCCAACAGTATAGGGGGTGGGTGCAGAGGACTCCCAGCAGTGCCCAACAGTGCCCAACAGTATAGGGGGTGGGTGCAGAGGACTCCCAGCAGTGCCCAACAGTGCCCAACAGTATAGGGGGTGGGTGCAGAGGACCCCCAGCAGTGCCCAACAGTGCCCAACAGTATAGGGGGTGGGTGGAGAGGACCCCCAGCAGTGCCCAAGGGTACAGGGGGTGGGTGCAGAGGACTCCCAGCAGTGCCCAACAGTATAGGGGGTGGGTGCAGAGGACTCCCAGCAGTGCCCAGCAGTGCCCAAGGGTACAGGGGGTGGGTGCAGAGGACTCCCAGCAGTGCCCAACAGTATAGGGGGTGGGTGCAGAGGACCCCCAGCAGTGCCCAACAGTATAGGGGGTGGATGCAGAGGACCCCCAGCAGTGCCCCACAGTGCCCAACAGTATAGGGGGTGGGTGCAGAGGACCCCCAGCAGTGCACAACAGTATAGGGGTGGGTGCATAGGACTCCCAGCAGTGCCCAACATGCCCAACAGTAAAGGGGGTGGGTGCAGAGGACTCCCACAGTGCCCAACAGTGCCCAACAGTATAGGGGGTGGGTGCAGAGGACCCCCAGCAGTGCCCAAGGGTACAGGGGGTGGGTGCAGAGGACTCCCAGCAGTGCCCAGCAGTGCCCAGCAGTATATGGCATGGGTGCAGAGGACCCCCAGCAGTGCAAAACAGTATAGGGGGTGGTTGCAGAGGACTCCCAGCAGTGCCCAACAGTGCCCAACAGTATAGGGGGTGGGTGCAGAGGCCTCCCAGCAGTGCCCCACAGTGCCCAACAGTATAGGGGGTGGGTGCAGAGGACCCCCAGCAGTGCACAACAGTATAGGGGGTGGGTGCAGAGGACTCCCAGCAGTGCCCAACATGCCCAACAGTAAAGGGGGTGGGTGCAGAGGACTCCCACAGTGCCCAACAGTGCCCAACAGTATAGGGGGTGGGTGCAGAGGACCCCCAGCAGTGCCCAAGGGTACAGGGGGTGGGTGCAGAGGACTCCCAGCAGTGCCCAACAGTGCCCAACAGTATAGGGGGTGGGTGCAGAGGACTCCCAGCAGTGCCCAACAGTGCCCAACAGTATAGGGGGTGGGTGCAGAGGACTCGCAGCAGTGCCCAACAGTGCCCAACAGTATAGGGGGTGGGTGCAGAGGACCCCCAGCAGTGCCCAACAGTATAGGGGGTGGGTGGAGAGGACCCCCAGCAGTGCCCAAGGGTACAGGGGGTGGGCGCAGAGGACTCCCAGCAGTGCCCAACAGTATAGGGGGTTCGTGCAGAGGACTCCCAGCAGTGCCCAGCAGTGCCCAAGGGTACAGGGGGTGGGTGCAGAGGACTCCCAGCAGTGCCCAACAGTATAGGGGGTGGGTGCAGAGGACCCCCAGCAGTGCCCAACAGTATAGGGGGTGGATGCAGAGGACCCCCAGCAGTGCCCAAGGGTACAGGGGGTGGGTGCAGAGGACTCCCAGCAGTGCCCAACAGTGCCCAGCAGTATTTGGCATGGGTGCAGAGGACCCCCAGCAGTGCAAAACAGTATAGGGGGTGGGTGCAGAGGACTCCCAGCAGTGCCCAACAGTGCCCAACAGTATAGGGGGTGGGTGCAGAGGCCTCCCAGCAGTGCCCTACAGTGCCCAACAGTATAGGGGGTGGGTGCAGAGGACCCCCAGCAGTGCCCACTGGTACAGGGGGTGGGTGCAGAGGACTCCCAGCAGTGCCCAAGGGTACAGGGATTGGGTGCAGAGGTCTCCCAGCACTGCCCAACAGTGCCCAACAGTATATGGAGTGGCTGCAGAGGACCCTCAGCAGTGCACAACAGTATAGGGGGTGGGTGCAGAGGACTCCCAGCAGTGACCAACAGTGCCCAACAGTATAGGGGGTGGGTGCAGAGGACTCCCAGCAGTGCCCTACAGTGCACAACAGTATAGGGGGTGGGTGCAGAGGACCCCCAGCAGTGCCCACGGGTACAGGGGGTGGGTGCAGAGGACTCCCAGAAGTGCCCAACAGTGCCCAACAGTATAGGGGGTGGGTGCAGAGGACACCCAGCAGTGCCCAAGGGTACAGGGGGTGGGTGCAGAGGACTCCCAGCAGTGCCCAACAGTATAGGGGGTGGGTGCAGAGGACTCCCAGTAGTGCCCAGCAGTGCCCAAGGGTACAGGGGGTGGGTGCAGAGGACTCCCAGCAGTGCCCAACAGTGCCCAACAGTATAGTGGGTGGGTGCAGAGGACCCCCAGCAGTGGCCAACAGTATAGGGGGTGGGTGCAGAGGACTCCCAGCAGTGCCCAACAGTCCCAACAGTATAGGGGGTGGGTGCAGGGGCCCCCCAGCAGTGCCCAGCAGTGCCCAACAGTATATGGGGTGGGTGCAGAGGACCCCCAGCAGTGCACAACAGTATAGGGGGTGGGTGCAGAGGACTCCCAGCAGTGCCCAACAGTGCCCAACAGTAAAGGGGGTGGGTGCAGAGGACTCCCGCAGTGCCCAACAGTGCCCAACAGTATAGGGGGTGGGTGCAGAGGACCCCCAGCAGTGCCCAAGGGTACAGGGGGTGGGTGCAGAGGACTCCCAGCAGTGCCCAACAGTGCCCAACAGTATAGGGGGTGGGTGCAGAGGACTCCCAGCAGTGCCCAACAGTGCCCAACAGTATAGGGGGTGGGTGCAGAGGACTCCCAGCAGTGCCCAACAGTGCCCAACAGTATAGGGGGTGGGTGCAGAGGACCCCCAGCAGTGCCCAACAGTGCCCAACAGTATAGGGGGTGGGTGGAGAGGACCCCCAGCAGTGCCCAAGGGTACAGGGGGTGGGTGCAGAGGACTCCCAGCAGTGCCCAACAGTATAGGGGGTGGGTGCAGAGGACTCCCAGCAGTGCCCAGCAGTGCCCAAGGGTACAGGGGGTGGGTGCAGAGGACTCCCAGCAGTGCCCAACAGTATAGGGGGTGGGTGCAGAGGACCCCCAGCAGTGCCCAACAGTATAGGGGGTGGATGCAGAGGACCCCCAGCAGTGCCCAAGGGTACAGGGGGTGGGTGCAGAGGACTCCCAGCAGTGCCCAGCAGTGCCCAGCAGTATATGGCATGGGTGCAGAGGACCCCCAGCAGTGCAAAACAGTATAGGGGGTGGTTGCAGAGGACTCCCAGCAGTGCCCAACAGTGCCCAACAGTATAGGGGGTGGGTGCAGAGGCCTCCCAGCAGTGCCCCACAGTGCCCAACAGTATAGGGGGTGGGTGCAGAGGACTCCCAGCAGTGCCCACGGGTACAGGGGTGGGTGCAGAGGACTCCCAGCAGTGCCCAAGGGTACAGGGATTGGGTGCAGAGGACTCCCAGCACTGCCCAACAGTGCCCAACAGTATATGGGGTGGCTGCAGAGGACCCCCAGCAGTGCACAACAGTATAGGGGGTGGGTGCAGAGGACTCCCAGCAGTGACCAACAGTGCCCAACAGTATAGGGGGTGGGTGCAGAGGACTCCCAGCAGTGCCCTACAGTGCACAACAGTATAGGGGGTGGGTGCAGAGGACCCCCAGCAGTGCCCACGGGTACAGGGGGTGGGTGCAGAGGACTCCCAGCAGTGCCCAACAGTGCCCAACAGTATATGGAGTGGGTGCAGAGGACCCCCAGCAGTGCATAACAGTATAGGGGGTGGGTGCAGAGGACTCCCAGCAGTGCCCAACAGTGCCCAACAGTATCGGGGGTGGGTGCAGGGGACCCCCAGCAGTGCTCCATCATAGGGGTGTGCATGCCCAACATCATACAGCAAGTACATGCCTGTATGTGTACATCCCTAACTGGGAACACTCATGATAGTTGCGTATCAACACATCACACACAGCAGTGACCTACTCCACGGAGAATGGTATCCTGTCACACAGTGGGTGACACACCACATGTGGGTGTATTGTCAGATCCCACTTGTATATCCACCCGTCTAGCTTGCTGGCACACACCCCTCCATCATGACTCAATAGTGTGTAGTCATGTAACAGACCACCAAATAAATGATGCACAAATAGACTAATGAAGTGTCATGTACATACCGGACATGATTTCAATGTCCAGGTGGTGCAACATGTACTCCCTCATGGATGTAACAGGGCAGTAATCCCCTAGATACAAAGAACCAACATGTATTTTGTGTGTCCAAATGTAAAAAATGTACAATCTGAATCATAACGTCAAGGCAGATAACATTGTCATGCATAGTGTGATAAAGTTTGATGGTCTCCCTGAAGGCATTACTACATACTGCAACCCCAAGCACAGTGAGTAGCATTGATGGCACTGACCAATTATCTGAATGGATTTGTGAGCAGGCATGGCCATTGCCAAAGGGAAGCTACAAATCTATAGTGAAGCAACACAAACGTCATCACAACAATTGTGTAACTGTCCGTAGTGAAGATCACATGTGTCACTGAGGAAGGGACACTCTTTGGGACAATGTCTGCCTGCAAACTGCACGCACACCAATTTAGAAAATTTGATGCAACATTGGGATAGCACAAACATACCATGGTCCACCTCATTACCATCATGAAATAGGCATCTGTCACAATACCCAAAAATGAACATTACACCAACTCGTAGGAACACAGCAGCTTAAGTAATTTCCTGAAAAGCAAAAGTTCTGAATGAAAAATGAAAAGCTTTATTCAGCCAAACAATGTAAAATACGCAAGGCTCACAAAAGGCCAATGGCCAGTCCAAATAAATGTCCCCAACAGTGGTGGCGTTGTGGATGTTGACACACCCAAACTTGCCTGCACATGGAGTTCAGATGTCTGTGGACACATGGGGGGCATCATCGGAGTCAGGGTCCGGCACCGCAGGGACAGGAGAGGGAAGGGCAGGTGTAGTGGGTGCAGGTGTGGTGGATTCCTCCACAGTGGACGGTGCAGCGCAAAAGGTTGACAGATATTCTGCGCTGCACACTGCTGCCAGTTCTGACAAACTACTACCTGAACCCAAGGACACAATGGGGGTGGAGGTAGAGGGCTGTGAGTCAGGTGTCGTGTGTCTGTGGATGCGTGTGTGATGTCTGTCCCCTCTCCCTATGGGTGTGCCTACTTCCCCTTGAGATTGGGTGTGTGAATATTTGCGTTTCAACTGCTGTGTGGGTGTGCTGGGTGTGTCTGTTGTGGTGTCTGACCTGTGGCGTCTGTGTGTACGTTGGACAGGTGTGGGAGAGGGTGATGTGGATGGGTCAGAAGGAGGGGGGCTGATGCTGCAGGATGGACAGTGCTGCCGTCAGTGAAGACTCTATGGCTGCCAAACTCCGACTTTGGCCAGACATGGCTGCTGACATGCCCTCCATGTATGACAACAACTGCGTCATGATGTGTGTTTGGCCATGGAGGACAGTCAGCATTGACGTCTGGCCAACTTGGATCTGCCGGAGCAAGTCCACAGACTCAGTACTGAGGGCAGCAGGGGAGACAGGGGCAGGGGCTGCGGTGCCGGGGACAAAGGAGACACGGGGGTAGCACGAACCCTAGGGACCCTAACAACTGGGAGGGTGGAGATGGGTCTGGAGGAGGAGGGGACAGCCATAGTTGTTGTAGATGGCATTGCTGCATATTCCCCCTCCTCATGGGAGTACGAATCCGAGCCGTCCTCATGGTATGAGGTGTTGTGCTCATGAGGTCCGGCCGCCTGACTCCCCTCACCCTCTGTGCCACTGCCTCCCTATGACTCCTCAAAGCTGGTGGCACTGTTGCTGGGTCCCTCTGTCCGATCTGTGCCTGTGACTCCTCCAGGTTGTGGTGATGATGCTGTTGGCAACGAGAAAATTAAAAATATATCAGTCACCTGTACACATCATACATATCAGCAACAAATAATTTGGGGACATTTCTAATCATGGCATGCATCATGAGTCACATGCCACATAACTCTACACATATATAAGTCTAGTAATGCGCAATTGTAATAGACACAACGCTCATTGTACACAAAGATACAAGTAACAGACCAGGCCACTACTTGGATGACAGTCACAATGATGAGCCACTGCCTGTCAACAGGATAGGTGTTGAGCAATCACCGTCCAGTTGGCCACTCTGCCTCCCAAGGCCAGAGATGGTCATATTCAAATCTGTTTTACCCTGTGCCACATGGGAACAGTCCTGCCCGAACTGCCATGTGATGCCATCCCTGGACCTGAAACAAGTTTTCCAGCACCTCTCACTGGCATCACAGCTGTCTAGAGCCAGGCTTGTGTGAAACACAGATGTGTATACAAACAAGCATGGCTGAAGACGGCTGTAATGCCAGAAAGTTTTTGCAGGAACCTTTTTACCAGTCCAGGGAAGGCATGGGTTGACAATTATGGCTAGACTGTTCCCATGAGGCACATGGACAGACAGATTTGCACATGACCATGTTTTAACTTGGGGGCAGAGTGTGCAACAGACAGGTGATGGTTAAAACCCTGACCTGTTGACTGGGTGTGAGTATATGATTGGTACAGAGGCTCCCTTCATCACCAGACACTTTATTGAAACTCCTCACAGGGGCATCTATCCCCAGACCGTACAGTTGCTAGCACATAACACACACTGGCTGTCAAGTGACGTGGGACACATGTACAAAATCCAGAAAAAGGCAAAGCTAATGTGCCTACAATTGTGAATGTGAAAAACATTGATACATGCTTGACACATCCGCAACCACATGGGAAATGTGAATACAGTAGTGTGGACACCAAGCCAAAACTGCGTTGCACCACCAATACATACATGTAGCATAAAACGATGTGGAACAATCATCTCTGTGAGCCAATAACATTGCCTGTAAATCCTACAATGACTACATTGTCCAGCAGCACAGGCTAAGTGCATAGTGACAAGTCCACTTCAGATATAACATCCTCAGCACACCACTGACAAGGCTAAACAGGCAGGCCCATCACATCTCCCATGCACAACACCCCAATCACTCCGTCAATGTGAGTAATACAGGCCAAGTAGTGAAAACTCAGAATCTGGCTCTCAATAACTGGGAAGCTATATTAAGTAAGCCAAGGTCACATTGTGTGGCTGCACATCAATATAAGTCCCAAAGAACCTGCAACATTTCTTGTGAATATGCACACACGCACTGCCCAGTGTGAGTATGCACAAGCCAAATTTTGTATACATGGACAGTGTGCACATGTAGCTAACACATGAGAAATACAAAGCATACCAGGGACAAAGGCCACTGATGCAGACCCGTGCAGAACTCCATGTTGAGACTCATGATCAGTGTAAAAATATCATGAAGGGCAACCACAGTGCACAGGTCGTGGAACAGTTAAGGTACCAACAAGTGTCACAGACCCCCCTCCAACATGATGATGTGCTAAGCAATATGCATACTAATACATTTCACCCTAGGAGGACATGCTCAAAAATGAAATACCCAAAGCAGGGGGAAAATGTGGAGGAGGGGAAGGGATGTAAAAGAGCATCTGCTGAATATGGGGCATTGAAATGACAATGCATAAAGTGCCTGTCTGACCAGACCACCCCAACTGTGGGAGTGTTACCAGGCTTCCAAACACTGCAGGTAGCTTGTGACACACATGACAACAAACAGACATGTACCTATCCCCTCCTTGCTGCTGTCCCTCCTGCAACTGCCTATGGAGGTCAGGGAAAACGATGGCCAGGACCCGGAGCAGGTTGGGGGTGAGGTGACGTGTGCCTCCATGCCGGCGTGGAGCTTCAAGCTTCAGCTGCATCCGGGCGATACGGCGGGTCCAGCATCGGATGTCCTGCCACCTTTTGCGGATGTTCCGGATCCTGCGGTGACCTGACATCCCTGACAGCCCTGGCTATGTCCAGCCAGATGTCCCCCTTCTCATGGGCAGATACCTGTCAGGAAGACAAAGTGAAACTACATCAGTACACCTGCTCCATGTCCCAAAGACACACACTTGCACCACATTGATGATGACTAAAGGGCAGAGGATGCTGACAGGACTTGCATCAATGTCCATGTGAATGTGGCCTGTGAGCAAACACCAATGCACTACATGCCTTTGAAAGGCAATAGATGCCCTAAGCGTTGCAAACCACTAACTGAGCATGGCTAACACTGAACAAGATATGCTATTGCAGGGTGGTGTACAGCACGCACGTAACATGCTGGCACATATCCCACTACACCTAAGAACTCTCAGCAGACCACACATGCTCTAGTGAATGCACTTAGCACAATGCCGGTAAGCAGTAAACACTATTTAGCTACATCATTCACTGCATGGTAGATATCTTAATGTACACACCAGGCACTGACTCCAAAGTACATTGCATCTCTCAGTCCCATAAAAACACAATGGCGGCAGTGACACTCACACATTCATCACTCAACTGATCCCCTGGTTTCCCATACAGCTGGCTGTAGTAAGGTAGGAGGGATTCCAGCTGGCCCTGGTTCTCCTCCTCACTGAATGCAGGTGCCCTCTCCATGCTCAGCAAAATCAGGGTCCAGGGAATGCAGAGACAGCAGCAGTGTTGTCCACTCCAATGTTGTGCAGGCAAGTGCCCTCTCACAGCCACATGCAGCCATAAATCTGTGCTGCTAAGGGGCTGTCAGTCTCAGGAAGACAGTGTGATAGGGCAGATTACTTTGCATCCTGTTTCATCCAATCCCATTCAACATAAGGCCCTGACACACATTTGCATGGTTTAACATTTTAGCTCTAGCTACACAACAAACATTGCAACAATGTATAGTTTTGGCCAACTGAATTTTGCAGGACACCTGTAGCACACTCAAATCTCTGTTTCCTGGACAACCAGCCTGCATTCTGGGCATTCTACGCGTCCCCTAGGTGTTCCCTATGTATTTTCAGGCACCCACACACAAGTATGGTGCGTGATTCGTTGCAAACTCCAGTTTTCGATAGTGAGACGACCCGTACACACGCACGCACCAGTGGGGTAGGCTCCACACTTGTATCGCGTATGGCCACAATGCAATGTTGAGACGACCTGTACACACGCACGCACCAGTGGGGTACGCTCCACACACGTATGGCCACAATGCAATGGTGAGACGACCCGCACACACACACACGCACCAGTGGGGTACGCTCCACACTTGTATCGCGTATGGCCACAATGCAATGGTGAGACGACCCGTACACACGCACGCACCAGTGGGGTACGCTCCACACTTGTATTGCGTATGGCCACAATGCAATGGTGAGACAACCCGTACACACGCACGCACCAGTGGGGTACGCTCCACACTTGTATCGCGTATGGCCACAATTCAATGGTGAGACGACCCGTACACACGCACGCACCAGTGGGGTACGCTCCACACTTGTATCGCGTATGTCCACAATGCAATGTTGAGACGACCCGTACACACGCATGCACCAGTGGGATACGCTCCACACGCGTATAGCCACAATGCAATGGTGAGACGACCCGTACACACGCACGCACCAGTGGAGTACGCTCCACACTTGTATCGCGTAAGGCCACAATGCAAAGGTGAGACAACCCGTACACACGCACGCACCAGTGGGGTACGCTCCATGCGTGTATGGGCACAATGCAATGGTGAGACGACCCGTACACACGCACACACCAGTGGGGTACACTCCACACTTGTATCGCGTATGTCCACAATGTAACGGTGAGACGACCCGTACACACGCACGCACCAGTGGGGTACGCTCCACACGCGTATGGCCACAATGAAATGGTGAGATGACCAGTACACACGCACGCCCCAGTGGAGTACGCTCCACACTTGTATCGCGTATGGCCACAATGCAATGGTGAGACGACCCGTACACACGCATGCACCAGTGGGGTACGCTCCACATGCGTATGGCTACAATGCAATGGTGAGATGACCCGTACACATGCACGCACCAGTGGGGTACGCTCCACACTTGTATCGCATATGGCCACAATGCAATGGTGAGACGACCCGTACATACGCACGCACCAGTGGGGTACACTCCACACACGTATGGCCACAATGCAATGGTGAGATGACCCGTACACACGCACGCACCAGTGGGGTACGCTCCACACTTGTATCGCGTATGTCCAACAATGCAACGGTGGGACGACCTGTACACACGCACGTACCAGTGGGGTACGCTCCACACGCGTATGGCCACAATGCAATGGTGAGACGACTTGTACACACGCACGCACCAGTGGGGCATGCTCCACACTTGTATGGCGTATGGCCACAATGCAATGGTGAGACGACCCGTACACACGCACGCACCAGTGGGGTACGCTCCACACGTGTATGGCCATAATGCAATGGTGAGACGACCCGTACACACGCACGCACCAGTGGGGTACGCTCCACACGCGTATGGCCACAATGAAATGGTGAGACGACCCGTACACACGCACGCACCAGTGGGGTACGCTCCACACTTGTATCACGTATGTCCACAATGCAATGTTGAGACGACCCGTACACACGCATGCACCAGTTGGATGCGCTCCACACGCGTATGGCCACAATGCAATGGTGAGACGACCCGTACACACGCATGCACCAGTGGGGTACGCTCCACACTTGTATCGCGTAAGGCCACAATGCAAAGGTGAGACAACCCGTACACACGCACGCACCAGTGGGGTACGCTCCATGCACGTATGGCCACAATGCAATGGTGAGACGACCCGTACACACGCACACACCAGTGGGGTACACTCCACACTTGTATCGCGTATGTCCACAATGTAACGGTGAGACGACCCGTACACACGCACGCACCAGTGGGGTACGCTCCACACGCGTATGGCCACAATGCAATGGTGAGACGACCCGTACACACACACACGCACCAGTGGGGTACGCTCCACACTTGTATCGCGTATGGCCACAATGCAATGGTGAGACGACCCGTACACACGCACGCACCAGTGGGGGACGCTCCACACTTGTATTGCGTATGGCCACAATGCAATGGTGAGACAACCCGTACACACGCACGCACCAGTGGGGTACGCTCCACACTTGTATTGCGTATGGCCACAATGCAATGGTGAGACAACCCGTACACACGCACGCACCAGTGGGGTACGCTCCACACTTGTATCGCGTATGGCCACAATTCAATGGTGAGACGACCCGTACACACGCACGCACCAGTGGGGTACGCTCCACACTTGTATCGCGTATGTCCACAATGCAATGTTGAGACGACCCGTACACACGCATGCACCAGTGGGATACGCTCCACACGCGTATAGCCACAATGCAATGGTGAGACGACCCGTACACACGCACGCACCAGTGGAGTACGCTCCACACTTGTATCGCGTAAGGCCACAATGCAAAGGTGAGACAACCCGTACACACGCACGCACCAGTGGGGTACGCTCCATGCGTGTATGGCCACAATGCAATGGTGAGACGACCCGTACACACGCACACACCAGTGGGGTACACTCCACACTTGTATCGCGTATGTCCACAATGTAACGGTGAGACGACCCGTACACACGCACGCACCAGTGGGGTACGCTCCACACGCGTATGGCCACAATGAAATGGTGAGACGACCCGTACACACGCACGCCCCAGTGGAGTACGCTCCACACTTGTATCGCGTATGGCCACAATCCAATGGTGAGACGACCCGTACACACGCATGCACCAGTGGGGTACGCTCCACATGCGTATGGCTACAATGCAATGGTGAGATGACCCGTACACATGCACGCACCAGTGGGGTACGCTCCACACTTGTATCGCATATGGCCACAATGCAATGGTGAGATGACCCGTACATACGCACGCACCAGTGGGGTACACTCCACACACGTATGGCCACAATGCAATGGTGAGATGACCCGTACACACGCACGCACCAGTGGGGTACGCTCCACACTTGTATCGCGTATGTCCAACAATGCAACGGTGGGACGACCTGTACACACGCACGTACCAGTGGGGTACGCTCCACACGCGTATGGCCACAATGCAATGGTGAGACGACTTGTACACACGCACGCACCAGTGGGGCATGCTCCACACTTGTATGGCGTATGGCCACAATGCAATGGTGAGACGACCCGTACACACGCACGCACCAGTGGGGTACGCTCCACACGTGTATGGCCATAATGCAATGGTGAGACGACCCGTACACACGCACGCACCAGTGGGGTACGCTCCACACGCGTATGGCCACAATGAAATGGTGAGACGACCCGTACACACGCACGCACCAGTGGGGTACGCTCCACACTTGTATCACGTATGTCCACAATGCAATGTTGAGACGACCCGTACACACGCATGCACCAGTTGGATGCGCTCCACACGCGTATGGCCACAATGCAATGGTGAGACGACCCGTACACACGCATGCACCAGTGGGGTACGCTCCACACTTGTATCGCGTAAGGCCACAATGCAAAGGTGAGACAACCCGTACACACGCACGCACCAGTGGGGTACGCTCCATGCACGTATGGCCACAATGCAATGGTGAGACGACCCGTACACACGCACACACCAGTGGGGTACACTCCACACTTGTATCGCGTATGTCCACAATGTAACGGTGAGACGACCCGTACACACGCACGCACCAGTGGGGTACGCTCCACACGCGTATGGCCACAATGCAATGGTGAGACGGCCCGTACACACGCACGCACCAGTGGGGTACGCTCCACACTTGTATCGCGTATGGCCACAATGCAATGGTGAGACGACCCGTACACACGCATGCACCAGTGGGGTACGCTCCACATTCGTATGGCTACAATGCAATGGTGAGATGACCCGTACACACGCACGCACCAGTGGGGTATGCTCCACACTTGTATCGCGTATGGCCACAATGCAATGGTGAGACGACCCGTACCCACGCACGCACCAGTGGGGTACACTCCACACACGTATGGCCACAATGCAATGGTGAGATGACCCATACACATGCACGCACCAGTGGGGTACGCTCCACACTTGTATCGCGTATGTCCACAATGCAACGGTGGGACGACCTGTACACACGCACGTACCAGTGGGGTACGCTCCACACGCGTATGGCCACAATGCAATGGTGAGACGACTCGTACACACGCACGCACCAGTGGGGCATGCTCCACACTTGTATTGCGTATGGCCACAATGCAATGGTGAGACGACCCGTACACACACACGCACGCACCAGTGGGGTACGCTCCACACGTGTATGGCCATAATGCAATGGTGAGACGACCCGTACACACACACGCACCAGTGGGGTATGCTCCACACGCGTATGGCCACAATGCAACGGTGAGATGACCCGTACACACGCACGCACCTGTGAGGTACTGGGCGTCTCACATGCTCTAGTGAATGCATGTGTACAGTGTGTTCCACAAGCTCACGCATGGCACCATTACTATAGTGATAACAGGAAAACACATGGCAGGGATGTGGGTGTGAGGTCATTATGAGGATGTCCATGTATGTGTTGGCATGGCATACTTAGATGAGCAGGCTCTAGGTGTGGCACACAGTTATATAGCAGAGGGCATGTGATCTAGTGGCACAGTTGATGTGTGATGGCTGTGGAGACATGACATTTGTGATGGGCCACTATGTGGTTCTGTTAGACGGGGACCTGGAGGGTCGGCCGAGCACAAGGGGAGAGGCCTCCGGTGAGGGCCGTCTCCAGCGATCGTACAGACAAGTAACTTCCCCCCCCACAGATGGACACCACACGAAGATCAGAGTAACACCTTTTATAGGCAGTTCTTGAAGTAAGGTAGTACGATACAAGGAGATCAGGACACGATGATCCTCTCAATTCTAGTCTCTAGTAGGGGAAGGGGGTAGCGGGACAGTCTTGGTACCTACGGGTATTGAGGTGAAACGGTGGTAGCTCACAATCCTCGAGCTCGGTGGTCGGACGGGTCGGACCGCGGCAGCGCCAGCAGGTCCCGAAGAGATCGTAGGTGGCAACGGGCCGCGGCAGCGCCAGCAGGTCCCAACGAGGATGGAAGGTACAACGGGCCGCGGCAGCGCCAGCAGGTCCCACGAGGATGAAGGTTGCAGAAGGCCGCGGCAGCGCCAGCAGGCAGGACGATAGTTCACAAGGCAGGGCTGCGGCAGCGCCAGCAGTCCGTCAAGGATGAGTTCTTCTCGGTGTCTCTCGACTCCAGGATACAACTGCCTTCCTGCTCTGGGGCTGCCTCGGTTATAGGTCTGGCGCCCTTTGATGTCCGGACCCTCGCACTGGGAGGTCGGGAGGTCCGGGATGAGGGAGTCCAGACACCCAGCAGGGGGGTGGAGCCAGCACCCGGGGAGGCTGGGGGCGATCGGCACCTGGCGGGGGAGAGCCATCGACTCTTCTTTCTCCCATTAGCCTGCCAAGTGGGCCGTTCACCTCCTGGATGGATGGTGGTGCCGGGATGGCGGGGCCTGGCCGGGCCCAGGGTTGGGGTCGAGCTGAGGCCACGCGGCCGCGTGGTGCAGTGTCCAAGATGGCGGTTGGGCCGGGCAATGGGACTGACGGGGGCCCGGGCCCGTGACACAGAGATATCCGGGAGCAGGCGTCCCGGAGGGGACGGGTTGCGGGTTGCTTCTGCGGGTAGCCCCCGGAGAGCCGGTGTCTGGGCCCTGTCGTGCGGGGAGGGAGCGAGCCCTTCGTGGGGCCTGTCCAACATGCATCCCCCCCAGCTGAAGGCGGGGAGAGTCACCCATCCTCTTGGGGACTCTCCTCGTCGAGGCGGAAAAAGCGGGACAGGCCATCCGCGTTGGCGTGGTCTTGGCCAGGGCGATGCTCCACAGTGAAGTCCATCCCCTGCAGGGAGATGGACCATCGCAATAGTTTGGGGTTCTCCCCCCGCATTTGCATTAGCCATTGCAGGGGCCGATGATCTGTTTGTACCCGGAAGTGGGTTCCGAAGAGGTAAGGCCGGAGCTTCTTGAGGGCCCATACTACTGCGAAGGCCTCTCGCTCAATGGTGCTCCAGCGCTGTTCTCGGGGCAGGAGGCGTCTGCTGATGAAGGCCACTGGTTGGTCGACTCCCTCGGGGTTCAGTTGGGAGAGGACGGCCCCGATGCCATGGTCTGAGGCATCAGTCTGGACGATGAACTCACGGCTGTAGTCGGGGGCCTGGAGCACAGGAGCGGTGCACATGGCGGCCTTCAGCCTCTCGAAGGCCGCTTGACAGTCGGGAGTCCAGTTGACTGTTTTTGGGTTGGTCTTGGATGTGAGTTCCGTGAGGGGCCCCACAATGCTGCCATAGTCCTTTACGAACCGCCGATAGTATCCGGTGAGCCCCAAGAAGGCTCGGACCTCGGTTTGGGTTACGGGGGGGCGCCAGGACTGGATGGCAGCGATCTTGAGCTGGAGGGGGGCCACCAGACCGCTCCCCACTTGGTGTCCGAGGTAGGTCACGGACCCCTGGCCGATTTGGCACTTGCTGGCCTTGATTGTGAGGCCGGCCCGTTGGAGGGCCTGCAGGACCCCTCGGAGGTGGCGGAGGTGGTCTGACCAGTGGCGGCTATACACCGCGATGTCGTCCAGGTATGCGGCGCTGAACTCTTCGAGGCCCGCCAATACCTGGTTCACAAGTCGTTGAAACGTGGCTGGAGCGTTTTTCATGCCGAATGGCATCACTCTGAAATGGTAGTGTCCATCCGGGGTGGAGAAAGCGGATCGTTCTTGTGCCCTGGGGGTGAGGCCGATCTGCCAGTAGCCCGCCGTCAGGTCGAAGATGCTTAGGTAGCGGGCCGCCCCCATGCGGTCAACTAGTTCGTCGGCTCGGGGGATGGGGTGAGCGTCGGTTCGGGTGACAGCGTTCAGACCCCGATAGTCGACGCAGAACCGGAGCTCGGGTGTGGTGCCCGGGGCCGCAGCTTTGGGGACCAGTACAACCGGGCTGGCCCAGGGGCTGTCAGAGGGTTCGATGACTCCGAGTGCTAGCATCTTGGAGACTTCTTCTTGGATGCAGGTGCGTACCCGATCTGGTACCCGGTACGGCCGGTGTCGGATAGGAGGACTGTCGCCAGTGTCCATGTCGTGCAGACACCAGGGGGTGACCCCGGGTGTGAGGGAGAATAGGTTTGCAAATTGCAGCAGTAGGGCCCGACAGTCTTGGCGCTGCTCCGGGGTCAGAGCCTCGGAGAGTTGGACCCCGTCCACCGAACCATCTTTTTCCCCGGCCCCCAGTAGGTCAGGGAGGGGCTCGGAGTCCTCTTCTGCCCCACTGTCTGTAGCCATCAGCAGGCTGAGCTCCGAGCGCACGAAGTGGGGTTTGAGTCTGTTGGCGTGGAGGACCCGGAGGGGGTTCCGGGGGGATTCCATGTCGATGAGGTAGGTGACGGGGCTCTTACGCTCGATCACCTTGAAGGGCCCCGTCCATTTGTCCTGTAAGGCACAAGGTTCGATGGGGGACATCACCCATACCTGCTGGCCCGGCTCGAATTCGATGGAGGAGGCATGTTGATCGTACCACTTCTTCATGTCCTCCTGACTGGCTTCAAGATTGGCTTTGGCGAGCTCTCTGAATCGCCGGGTCTGATTACGGAGGGTCAGGAGGTACTTGTAGACGTCTGGAGGGGTCTTCAGGGGGGCCATTTCCCACTCTTCTTTAACTAGGCTGAGAGGCCCGTGAACAGGGTGTCCGTACAGGAGTTCGAAAGGGCTGAAGCCGAGGGACTTCTGGGGGACTTCTCGGTAGGCGAAGAGGAGGCACGGTAGTAGCACGTCCCACTGGCGGCGTAGGGGTTCTTCCAGCCCCATGATCATCCCCTTGAGAGTGCGGTTGAATCGCTCGACCAGTCCGTTTCCTTGCGGGTGATAGGGGGTTGTGAATTGGTAGGTGACTCCGCACTGTTGCCATAGGGATTTCATATATTTGGAGATAAAGTTCGTGCCCCTGTCGCTGACGACTTCCCTGGGGAAGCCCACTCGAGAGAAGATCCCCATTAAGGCTCGACCTACCACTGGTGCTGTTACAGTTCGAAGGGGAACCGCCTCAGGATAGCGGGTGGCGTGGTCCACCAGGACCAGGATGAATCGATGCCCTTGTGCTGTTCGGGGGTCCAGGGGCCCCACAATGTCTATTCCCACCCTTTCGAACGGGGTGGTCACAACGGGGAATGGTTGAAGAGGTGCCTTGAGCTTGCGGCCGCTCTTCCCGCTGGCCTGGCAGGTCGGGCAGGACCGGCAGTGGGTGGAGACGTCATTTCTCATTTTCGGCCAGTAAAAGTGAGTCACCAGGCGGTTGTATGTTTTGTCTTGCCCCAAGTGTCCAGCCAGGGGGACATCATGGGCCAAGTTCAGAAGGAAGTCTCTGAAACGGAGGAGCACCACCAGCACTCGACTGGCCCCCAGCTCCGCTATTCTTTGTTTGCTGTACAGTAGGTCATTGTCCCAATAGACCCAGTGGGCCCCTGCGGTGTCTCCTGTGCCCTGGGCGAGCGCTTGCTGTCGCAGTCCCTCGAGGGAGGGACATGTCTTTTGCTCTTGCCGGAATTGTTCTTGGGTGGGCCCCCCTTCCTGACGCCACTGAGCCAGGTCCGGGAGGTCTTGGGGCTGAGCGGGCTCTTCGTGGGTTTGTTCCGGGGTGTCTGCAGGGATGGAGTCTCCCTCTGAAGCGATCGGGGGAGGAGGTGCAGGCCATTCGGGTTCTTCAGATCTAGGGATGGTGTCGGCGGCCAGGGACCGGGTTGTTACGCACGCCCAGCCCGGGAGGCCTAACATCCCCAGGTGCTCTCTTCTTTCAACGGCTGCCCACGGGGAACTCTCGAGATCGTTCCCCAGGAGGCAGTCCACGGGGGCATCGTCGCGGACAGTCACTTTTAACATACCGGAGACTCCTCCCCATTCGAAGGGGACGCAGGCCATCCGACACAGGCTCTCCGAATTGTCGGCCGATCGGACGGGGCAAAGAACGTTTGGCAGGATTTGTTCTGGGGTCACCAGGTGACAACGGACGGCCGTCACACTGGCCCCTGTGTCACGCAGGGCTTCGGCCTTACGCCCATTTATGTTCACCCACTGGCTGTATTTCCTGGTGTTGGCTGGTAGGGGAGCCCGCGGGATCAGGTCTCTTCCCCCTAGGCAGGCCAGGGTCATGGCGGCAGGTTCCCACTCGGGCTGCCCCTGCTCATACTCTTCAGGCTCTTCGGAGACTTGCTCTTCTCCTAGGGCGGCGGCAGCCACCTGGCGGGGTCCGGGGGTCTGGTTCTTTGGGCAGGTCGGGTCACTGGCATAGTGGACGACTCGCTGGCATCGATGACACGTAACGTTGGCTCGGAACCCCGGGCGCATCGGGGGGTTGCCCCGGCCGGCCGGGGGCGGGGTGTTGTTGACAGGAGCGGCCGGGACGGCGTCTCTGCCCCGGCCCTGTCCTCCTCCTCCTCCTCGGGGACGATGATGACCTTGGTTGGTTCTGTTCTGCTTGTTTGGCCCACTCCGGGTCACTCGGGTGCTCTCCCATCGGTCAGCCTCGGCGGCGAGCTGCCGTGGGTCAGTCAATTTACTGTCGAGGAGGTGCTGCCTGAGCTCGACGAAGCAGTTGTTGGAGAGGTGCTCCCACACAATGAGGTTGAAGAGCTGTTCGTAGGTTGTTACGTTGCTACCCTTGATCCATCCCTCGAAGGCTCGGCTGAAATAGTTTACATATTCTATCCAGGTTGTACCCGGGATCCGGGTGCAGTTGCGGAACCTCTGGCGGTACATCTCGGGCGTCAGCCCATATCGACTGAGGAGGGCGGCCTTCATGTGGTCATAGGACGTCATTTGATGGTCCGGAAGCTGCAGCAGGGCATCCCGGCCTTCATTGACGAATCTCCCCCATAGACCGGCTCCCCAGTCACTTCGAGCGATCCGGTGGGCAGTCATGGCGATCTCGTAGGCCTTGAACCACTGCTGTATGTCGTCGTTCCGATAGTATTCACGGACCACATCCTTGGGGATGTGGACCTTCTGTTCGGTAGTACCTGGGGGGCGCGGTTGCTCGGGCACCCCTAGGTCTTTGTTCTGTTTGCGCATTTCTATCTCCGCTAGCTTGCACTCGTGTTCGTATGCCAGTCTTTTTTCTTCGAGTTCTCTCTGTCTCTGCTTTTCCTCTCGCTCTTCTTGGAGCCGTAAGTGTTCTAAGTTCATCTTTTGTTCTGCCAGTTTCAATTCTCCGTCTAATTTGAGCCGTGCCAGCTCTAACTCGTGTAGTCTATTTTTCTCTCGTTCTCGGATCTCTTCCCGGGAGAGATCCGTTCTCCTTTCTTCCGTCAGAGTGGTGTTTGTTTCCGGGGCTTCGGCGATATTTGTCTCTGCCCAGGATTCGAGGGCGTGTTTGAAGTCCTCTTTCGTGCTCAGACCGGTGGTGGCAATGCCTAGTTCTATGCAAAATTGTTTTAGCTCTCGGTGGTTGTACTCTTCCAGTTTTTCCATCTGGAATTTCTCTGCAGATCCGCTCTCTCTGGTCGTCATTGTGGATTAGTCGTAGGGTGAGTTACTCTCTGTACGGTTTACGCGTTGGTTCGGATCGCGCCGCTGGCCACCAATGTTAGACGGGGACCTGGAGGGTCGGCCGAGCACAAGGGGAGAGGCCTCCGGTGAGGGCCGTCTCCAGCGATCGTACAGACAAGTAACTTCCCCCCCCACAGATGGACACCACACGAAGATCAGAGTAACACCTTTTATAGGCAGTTCTTGAAGTAAGGTAGTACGATACAAGGAGATCAGGACACGATGATCCTCTCAATTCTAGTCTCTAGTAGGGGAAGGGGGTAGCGGGACAGTCTTGGTACCTACGGGTACTGAGGTGAAACGGTGGTAGCTCACAATCCTCGAGCTCGGTGGTCGGACGGGTCGGACCGCGGCAGCGCCAGCAGGTCCCGAAGAGATCGTAGGTGGCAACGGGCCGCGGCAGCGCCAGCAGGTCCCAACGAGGATGGAAGGTACAACGGGCCGCGGCAGCGCCAGCAGGTCCCACGAGGATGAAGGTTGCAGAAGGCCGCGGCAGCGCCAGCAGGCAGGACGATAGTTCACAAGGCAGGGCTGCGGCAGCGCCAGCAGTCCGTCAAGGATGAGTTCTTCTCGGTGTCTCTCGACTCCAGGATACAACTGCCTTCCTGCTCTGGGGCTGCCTCGGTTATAGGTCTGGCGCCCTTTGATGTCCGAACCCTCGCACTGGGAGGTCGGGAGGTCCGGGATGAGGGAGTCCAGATACCCAGCAGGGGGGTGGAGCCAGCACCCGGGGAGGCTGGGGGCGATCGGCACCTGGCGGGGGAGAGCCATCGACTCTTCTTTCTCCCATTAGCCTGCCAAGTGGTCCGTTCACCTCCTGGATGGATGGTGGTGCCGGGATGGCGGGGCCTGGCCGGGCCCAGGGTTGGGGTCGAGCTGAGGCCACGCGGCCGCGTGGTGCAGTGTCCAAGATGGCGGTTGGGCCGGGCAATGGGACTGACGGGGGCCCGGGCCCGTGACACAGAGATATCCGGGAGCAGGCGTCCCGGAGGGGACGGGTTGCGGGTTGCTTCTGCGGGTAGCCCCCGGAGAGCCGGTGTCTGGGCCCTGTCGTGCGGGGAGGGAGCGAGCCCTTCGTGGGGCCTGTCCAACAGGTTCACATTACCTTGACACTTGTCACATGATTAACATCATGAACATGTTGTTATTCACATGAACACTGTGATGGCACACTCTTCATTACGGGCATCTGTCACATGATTTATTTATTTTATTTAGTTTCTTATATAGCGCAAGAATCTACCCCGTGAGGGGTATCTCCGCGCTTTGCTCGCTAGGGTGTAGGAAGAGAGGGTTTTTTTTTTTTTTAAATGAGCTGTAGTCTGGTGAGCTGACTAATCCAATTATTCCTCCAGGAAGAGGTTGGTTTTTAGCTTTTTCCTGAAGGAGAGGTGGTTGGAAGTTTGCCTAATACTAAAGGGCAGGTTGTTCCACAGGGTTGGCCCCACGAGGGAGAAGGCACGGCCACCTTGTCTGGTCTTTTTTACAAGAGGAGGTTTTATTAGTAGTTGGTTGCTTGAGCGTAGGGATCTGTCTGGTTTGTAGGGGGGTAACTTTTGAGTCAAGTAGTTGGGGCCATTCCCGAATAGGCATTTATGGACAGTGCAACAGATTTTAAATTTGACACGTTGCCGTATCGGTAGTCAATGAAGTTCTTTCAGCAGAGGCCTGGAGGGGGTTCTAGTGGGGGCATTCAAATTCAATCTTGCCGCTGTATTCTGGACTACCTGTAGACGGTTAATGGCGTCCTCGTTAGCTTGTATCAGGAGCCCATTGCAGTAGTCTAGTCGACTTATCACCATGGTCTGTACAAGGGTCTTTCTGTAATTGTCCGATAGGTAGGGAAAGACTCGCCTCAACAGACCAATGGTGTGGAAACATGCCCCAGCAATCGTATTCACATGTTCCTTTAAGGTTAGATTTTGGTCTAACTTCACCCCCAGATTTTTCACTGTCGATTTTGGGGAGGGTACTGGTCCTAGGTCCAGGGGCCACTAGTCAGGGGACCATAGTATGGGTGCTTTTCCAAAGAGCATTACTTCCGTCTTCCCAACGTTACATTGGAGACGGTTGGAAGCCATCCAGTTGGAGATAGCCCTCATGCCTTCAGCGAAATTTTCCCTAACATTAGAGTTAAGGGAGTGGAAAGGGTAGAGAAGTTGCGTGTCATCGGCGTATGACACTGGACTGAATCCGTATTTCCTTACAATCTCAGCAAGGGGGGCCACATACACATTGAACAATGTGGGGCTTAGGCATGAGCCCTGTGGCACCCCCTTCGTGAGCGCCCTTGAGGTGGAACGATAGGGGCCCAGGCTGACAGATTGTGAGCGCCCGGACAGGAAACTCTCCAACCAAGAAAGGGCCTGTCCTCCAATGCCCACTCCCTTCAACCGGCTCAAGAGAATCTTGTGAGACACAGTATCAAAGGCGGCCGACAGGTCTAACAGCACCAGGATCATTGAGCCTCCTCTGTCCTGTGGCATTTTGATGTTATCAGTCACGGAGAGGAGTGCTGATTCGGTGCTGTAGTTGGGCCTGAACCCAGATTGTGAGTGGTCCAGGCCCCCTGTTGCCTCCATGAAACTGGACATGTAGGTGTTGACATGTTTCTCGGCCAGTTTGCTCAGGAGGGGCAGAAGAGAGATGGGGCGAAGGTTGGAGAGTTCCGTCCAAGGGGAGGTGGAATTTTTCCGTATAGTATTCACTACTGCCTCTTTCCATTGCTGAGGGAGTTTACCTTCTTTGAAAGAGAGGTTCAGGATTTTTTGAATGACGGGGCAGAGTGCTATGCTTAGAGTGCTCATCACTCTGGCAGGAAGAAGGTCAAGGGGGGACCCAGTTTTTATATTGCTTAGTAGTGCTCTTATGTCATCCTCAGTAGTTTCTGGGATGTCACTAAAGGTGTCAGTATTTATTTGTGTGCAGGAGGCACTGGGGGTCTCGGTAATATTGGGATGTTTGGCCAGAATTTTATTATAAATGGTGTCAATTTTATCTTCAAAAAATTGAGAAATATTATTACCCAATTCTTGAGAGAATGTGTCGGGGCTTTCACATGCTGAGGGGTTAGTGAAGGTTCGAAGAATTCTATATAGTTCTCTAGTCGAGTTGCCTGCTTCATCAATCTGAGATTGAAGGCTGGTTTTCCTTGCCTTTTTTATATTTTTGTAGTAAGAGGAGACAGCCTGTTGGTATAGCTCTTTACTATCGCTAGAGTGATTCTTTCTCCATAATTTTTCTAGCTTTCTACAATTTTGCTTCTCTAATTTTAGCGATTCAGTGTACCAAGTCTCCTTTTTGTTGGTTAGTGGTTGTTTGACTAATTTTTGCGGGGCTAGGAGGTTTATGGTATCGAGGAGAGTATTGTTGAGTTTGGCTAGGGCCGACTCAGAGTTATCAGAGTCAGTGATAGTCGGTTTTCTCCAAACTTCTGCAAATGCATCTGGGGTGATTTTATGCCATGATCTTCGTTTGATGCTCAGGGTAGTCGGAGGATCAGAGGGTTTGGTTAGCTGCATGAAGGAGAATTCCAGCAAGCTATGGTCAGACCAGTGTATGGATCTGGGGGGATGACAATGTATGGAGGGGTCATTAGAAAAGATTAGATCTAAAGTGTGGCCTCCCCTGTGGGTGGGGCCGCTGTTCCGCAGTTGTAGTCCTAAAAGGGCAAGGTCAGCTAAAAGAAGCTTAGTATCAGGATCATCTGGTACATCGGCATGGAAGTTAAAATCGCCAAGTAAAATAAAATTTTCTCTGGCCTTCATATATGGAGCAAGTAGTTCAGTTAAAGTTAATGAGAAGCCAGTGTTAGGGCCAGGAGGTCGGTACACCAAGGCTCCTTTCCATCGATCCTTAGTTCCGGTATTTATTTTAAAAATCATTATTTCCATCGAAGGAAGTAAGGCTTGTTCTATTACAGTAATTTGAAGGCTGTCTTTATATATTATAGCAGTACCGCCACCTGTTTTTATCGGGCGGTCTTGTCTCAGAATTTTGTATCCTAGAGGGATTCCTACCGTAACAGTTGGGACAGTGTGTGGTTTTAACCAGGTTTCCGTGAGGAAACAAATTTCCGGTTTGAGGCTAGAGATGGTGTCCCATGTTTCAGTACAGTGACGCGGGAGTGATCGAACATTTAGTAGAAAGCTTTTCCAGCCTTTCGTTACTGGCTTGGTTGTTTTTTGAGACCCTATAATTATGGTATTGGACGTGGCTTGGAGTTTACAGAATGAGCAAGAAAAGGGGCCTTCTGGACATGGCCAGCTGTTATCCGCACATCTTTGAAGCCTCTGGGGTCGGAGAGCTAATAAAGATTGTGAGGAGTACCTGATACAGGTGACTTCTGGAGTAGCCATGGTGGATAAAAGAGTGGCAAGGAAATGGGGCAGGGTGGGTGGCCCCTGGCCCCGTCCAGTCGCGGACGGGCGCAGACGGGCTACTCTTTGGCTACTCTTCGGCTCCACTGCGCGCGATCGCTGCGCGCTCACTAAGGGGCGAGGGCTAAATAGCCCCGAGAGACCCAGCTGCTAGAGCGCTAACCGCCAAGCAGTTTCTAACCAGGAAGTGGTGTCCTCCCCCTAGTAATCAGAGGGAAAGACGAATCAGCAGTCCGAAATGCGTCTCCTACGGCTATTCTACACCAATCTGAAAGTGTGGTGATTATGCGTGCAAGAATGCGAGTAGCAAATTTTAAAAAGTCGAGTATTCCGTTTTTTGTCACAGAAATAAAAACATTCAGGCAAATCACATTTACATGTATGAGGAGCGCTGGCTCAATGCTGTAGCCTCTGGCGAGCTAGCGGATCAGGAGGTACTGCCACTACCCCTTACCGCAGCGCGTGGAAGTCAGGCTCAGCCTAAATAGCCCCGAGAGACCCAGCTGCTAGAGCGCTAACCGCCAAGCAGTTTCTAACCAGGAAGTGGTGTCCTCCCCCTAGTAATCAGAGGGAAAGACGAATCAGCAGTCCGAAATGCGTCTCCTACGGCTATTCTACACCAATCTGAAAGTGTGGTGATTATGCGTGCAAGAATGCGAGTAGCAAATTTTAAAAAGTCGAGTATTCCGTTTTTTGTCACAGAAATAAAAACATTCAGGCAAATCACATTTACATGTATGAGGAGCGCTGGCTCAATGCTGTAGCCTCTGGCGAGCTAGCGGATCAGGAGGTACTGCCACTACCCCTTACCGCAGCGCGTGGAAGTCAGGCTCAGCCTAAATAGCCCCGAGAGACCCAGCTGCTAGAGCGCTAACCGCCAAGCAGTTTCTAACCAGGAAGTGGTGTCCTCCCCCTAGTAATCAGAGGGAAAGACGAATCAGCAGTCCGAAATGCGTCTCCTACGGCTATTCTACACCAATCTGAAAGTGTGGTGATTATGCGTGCAAGAATGCGAGTAGCAAATTTTAAAAAGTCGAGTATTCCGTTTTTTGTCACAGAAATAAAAACATTCAGGCAAATCACATTTACATGTATGAGGAGCGCTGGCTCAATGCTGTAGCCTCTGGCGAGCTAGCGGATCAGGAGGTACTGCCACTACCCCTTACCCAGGGACCCCTACCCCTGATGCCAGCGACACGGGCACTGTCTCACTTTACCTATTCACGCTCTGCATGACCCTGTGTGACAATGTAATGTGTGTGTCATGTAATATATTGGACATGCTGTTTGTATCAGGTAAACGTAATCCTCTTTAGGTGCATCTATGATGGGTCTGTGTCGTGATTGCAAGTGTCTCACATGTACGCACACCATGCCACAGGGGCATTGCAACAGCTCATTACCACTCCATAAATGCCCTGGTGGTGTGTCTTGCTATCATTATGATTTCCCATGTTTGTGCACGTTTTCCAGGATTATGCCACGATGCATTCATCATGAGGCGGAGCAGGGTACCACAGATGATGCTGCAGCTGCGCAGCCATTGGGCATGTCTTGTTGGTGGGTAAACACTGTTTCTCATGTATGTCTCAATGTAATTTAGCTCTCTCATGGCTTCTCATCGCACACTCATTGACATGATGTATTGTTGTAGGAGACGCCGGATATCCGAACATGCCGTGGCTCATGACTCCACTACGCAACCCCAGAACTGCCGCAGACCAACGTTAAAATAATGCACACGGCCAGACCAGGCGTGTGATCGAGCGTACGTTTGGACTCCTGAAGAGCCAGTTCAGGTGTCTCGACAAGACAGGTGGATCCATACCATACTCCCCGCTCAAGGTGTGTGACATCTTCACCGTGTGTTGCATGCTGCACAACATGGCAGTGGAGGGGGACGTGCCACTCATCCTGGATCCTGATGATGAGGACCCTCCACCCGTTGAGGATGAAGGCCTTGACCAGGATGCTAGCGATGAGGAGGAGGATAATGATATCCGGAGTCAGCTCATACGCAGCTTCTTCTCATAACTGCGAGTACCTGTAAAATAGTGTGCAAGCTACTACCATAGAGTGACATGTGTAGCATACTGTGTGTCCAGCAGACTGTATACAATGTCACTTTGATGTTTGTGGTGCAGTGTCACACAAGTGACGATGTCATGCCACACACATGAGCGCAATGATTGAAGTTGGAATGTACAAGAGTACTACATTGTTAGTGTATTGTACATGACCATGTCTGAATGAATATATTCAGTACGTGACCCCTTGTGTGCCTGTCCTTTCCAGGTCGCCCTACCTGTTGTCTGTTCGTGTCATCTTGGTCCTCCTGCAATTCCTCTTGATGATAGCAACGTCGGATGAATCTGCGTACCCTGCACAGACATGTGGAAATGTCAGTTTGGGTAAGGATTCCAAACAGGCAGTTTATTGTTGGTATGGTTTTTGATTGTGTAGAAACTGTTCATGCGCATGTTGTAGGCCCATACATACATGTCACATTACCTTGTATCAAATTTCATGTTGCGCCACTCCCATGACAAGACAGTCACCTTTGTTGACAGTCATCTGTAATAGAGTTTTGACTTTGGTGTATGCATCAATGTGTGTTAACATTGACCCTGACACATTGCGGATGGCATGGGTTGCCATTGTGTGTGACATCACAAACACAGGCTCTGTGGAAAATTGCAGCCTCACTGTGTGCAGCAGGATGTGTCTGAATCATCCACTCAACCTTGTGGGCCAGTACAGTTTGATTTCCTGTGAACCATGTTGTGCCGGTGTGGGCCAGTGTATGTCCCACATGTTCTGTCAACTGTCCTGTGAGTCTGTTTGCAAGGATGCATTGCCCCTTGTGGCAGTATGTCATGTCACTGTCATGTCGTTACCTCAGTGCCGGTGGAGAACACTGCTTCGCTAGCCTTCTCAGTAAGTTGATGTTGACTTTCCATTCTCATGATGCCAGGTATGTTGTGCTGATTACATCACAACGTTGGGCTGTAGCAAATGTTCACACTTACGTGGCAACAGTCCGGTGAGGTCATTGCCTGAAATCTCTTCTGCCATGCAGCATATCCTGGTCACGGTAGGGTTGTATCTTTTTGCATTGTTCCTATTTACTCGCTGTTGAGTTTGGTTACACATGCTTGTCCTGTCTAGCATAGTAAGGCACAGTTGCAAGAGGTAATGACTGGCCCCTATGTGGCTTCCTGGTGTTTAGGTTATTTCCTTCCTCATTTGAGGAGCTGCTTACGGCTCTTACGGGTCTACTTTCCCTTCATGACCCTTACTGATTCACAGGGCTGACTACGGATTGTTGGCTTTGTGTCATTTGCACTGCTATACATCACAATTACTGAGATAGAGAGCATCAATCATACACTGTGATGTCGTTCATGACTGCATGGATCTAATTGCATTGTAGCAGCCTAGTGAGCGTCATACATGCTCCATTTTGGTGAAAACCTCTACTAACTCTCATGTGTCCGTGTTGAAGGTTCTGATCTTGTCTCATTGCAAGAACTGTGATCAGTAATAGGACACAGTGGCAGTGATTACACTACAAAGGTGTGAGTGGTACAGTCTAGGTGCCAAGGTAATCTGTGAATCTGTAACAAAAAGTATGGAATCCTTATGCTTGGTTTGCTTTGTTTCAGATCTCCCTCCCTGCAGTTCCCATCCTCACCTTCCCTCGCCTGATCACCCTAATGTGCCTGTCATTAGTAGTCAGACCAAGGGGATATTGGGAGATGGAACCCTTCCAGCATCACACCACTCTGATGATCACAGGTAGGGACAGTCCCTGGCAGTTGTGTGGAGAGTGTATCACCAGGTAACATCATTGCATGAGTGTTATTCTCGTCAGAGCAATGCCACTGGGCATGTAAATTGGGTGATGCAGCATGGCCTTGCAACTAACTTCATCCTATTGTGTAGGAACTGTGTTTCACACAGTACATTGTGCCTCATTGCTGTCACCGCCGTTATCTTTCCAGTCTGCATGCGTTCTATATGGCATTGTTTACAATGATTGTTCATATGTGGTTATGTGTACAGTGACAACAAGCATGCTGTTCGTAATGGCTAATGGACCATATTGTGCATGATGTACATGGTTGTGTATGTGTTCTGTTGCTTGCTACACACAACGTGCAGGCTACAGCTGCTGACGCAGTGTGTCCTGTGCCCCGCTTGGCATTATGGTGACTCGTCCTATGGCCGTGATGTTTGGTAAATGTTCACACATTTTCAGGCAGTGACCCATGGGTAACCAGCCACTCCAGGCTCACATACACATGTCACTTATTGCCTAGCAAGAATCCTTGGGTTGTGTGCCTCTTTAGCATGTTCTATCGCCCCTTCTGCCGTCATGTGTTCACTCCTCCCGGCTGCAGCATCCCCAGCCACAACGCTGCACCGCGTGGCCCAATCCAGCCACACACACACCTATGATATACTCCTCCATCCATCCATCCATCCATTATTGAAGCATGCCGCAGCTTGTCTGTGCCACTGTTGCACAACCGCCATGACATAGGCAGGTCCGTCAGCACCTGCAACATGCACACTGCAAGACACTCAGCTCATTTGATGACACATGTGACAGCATCAGTAGAAAGTCGTTTAGCTAGCAAGTCCCTCCCCTTTTTAATAGTGGTGGCCGATTGTCTTTGGCTATCATAGGGGTTCCAGGTGCACACACACTTTAGTTTCACCTTAATTGATATGAGGGGACATAGTGGTTGTTTATTTGTGCACCATATGTATATATTAGTTAGGGAATCACTATTTGTATTTTCCTTTTCGTTCTTTACTCACACGAAGAGAGAGTGGCCGATGATGAGAAGTGGGTAAACTGGCAATTGTCTGTCAGGAACCCCCTCGGGTGTGGGGTCAGACCTTGGTGTCATTTTTATGTAAACGTGAAACACACCATGACCCCATGGATTAGTGTCAAGGTATACATCTGAGGCAGTAGTATAAATTGGCCATGTAACTCTGCCATTGGTCGTAAGGAATTTGGTGTGAGGTGGGTTAGGCCTTTTTGTTGTTGAACAGTGTCTGAATGGGGGGTGGCATTTTCCCTTTGTTCCCCCTTGGGCTCCTTTTGATTGAATGACACATGTGACACAACAGACTCATGCCCCAGCCAACCTCAACACAGTGAACACCAGACAATCATCCACCTGGCAACACGCTACCACAAACACACCCATGACAGCCTCTCAGGCTGTGTGTGCAACTCATGCTGACAACACGACGCAGCCACACTTAACAGTGCGTGTACGTACAACCAGGTCATGTGCCTCGTACTGCGCACACACTACTTCCAGCAGCACCACATTGTAGTGTATTACCTCGTTGACACAACACCACCACACATCGCCTTCAATGCTGTAACGTGGTAGTACGCAACCTCAGAACACCACTTCTGCCTAGCCATCACAGACGGATTGTCAAAATCCCACAGGGATCACACACCCAATCCTGGATTATGATTGGTCAGACTTAACGGGGTACACCCTCAGAGTCACATCCAACACCATGGATACACTCTGCATTGTCAAACATCTGCACAGCCAGTTTCACACCAGCATCCTGACCAGCCTCATTGTAACTATCATCTACAGCTCTTGTATCCTACACACAAAATTTGGCTAAGCCATCTATCAATCAATCGATTCATTAGTTAAACGCACTACCTACCCATGGCGGTCTCAATGCGCTGGGGGGGGGGGCTGCTACTGATCAAAACACCCTGGGCTTGAGAAGTATTGTGAAGGGCAGCAGGTCCTGGGTCTGTCGTTGACTTGTAGGGAGGGTGTTCCAGGTCTTTGAGTCGAGGTAGGAGAATGATCTGTCACTGTCCGTGTTTTTCTGGATGTGAGGGACAGTGGCGAGAGCATGGTTGGTAGAACAGAGGCTGCGGGTGGGTGTGTAGAAGCTGAGTCTGTGGTTGTGGTATGCTGGTCCTGCGTGGTGTAGAGCTTTGTGTGTGTGGATGTGGAGTTTGAAGCTGATGCTGTTGTTGACAGGGAGCCAGTGCAGGCCTCTCGGGTGTCTTGTGATGTGTCCGGGTTGTGGCAAACGAGGATCAGATGTGCCGAGGTGTTCTAGATGTGTTGCAGCAGGCTCAGGAGTTTGTAGCTGCATAGATGGCGTTCCCTTACTCAAGTAAGCTGGTGGAGAGGGTCAGGGTGACTGTTTTTTGTGTATTTGAGGTGATCCATTATAAGATCCTGCGGGGCATTCAGAGGGTGTTGAAGCAGAAAGCAGAGATGGCGTTGTCCTGCTTGTTCATGGGGAGTGAGGAGTCCAGGATGCCCCCCAGGTTGTGTGCGTGTTTGGTGGGTTATGGTGCTGTTCCTAGCGATGTTGGCCACCAGGAGTCGTCACAGGCTGAGCTGGTGGGGCCGAGGATGTGTACCTCCGATTTGTCAGGATTCTGCATCAGCCTGCTGTCCTTACTCCATTTTGCAACAGCCTTAATTCCTCTGTGGATGTAGATTTTGCCAGTGTGTGGGTCTTTGGTGAGGGATATAATCAGCTGGGTGGAGAGGTGTGGCTCACTTGTTAGAGGCAGCAGACCTGTAAGTAGAGAACAGCCCGGGACCAGGGTTCAATTCCCGACGCGGCAGGGTCTTGGACCAGGGTCAACGGACTCGATAATTCTCACCTCAGTGCCTACTCTAACCAGGGAACACACTCGGTAACTCTGGGCATTAAGCTTGCCTCATCTCTACAACGCCCCCCCACAGACGCCGGGGATGCCTGGTTTCACCCTGGAGATACCCAGAAAGGGACCATCTCACAGGGAAAAGCAGGACGGGTTCCCCAGCGGTCTACAGCGTCAGGACACTCGGGTAGAGTAACAGTGTGCTTTACAAGTATCCAACATTTACATTTACATAGGTGTAATTGGCGTAGGAGATGATATTGAGGCTCTGTTGTTGTGCCACATGGGTGAGTTGTGCCATATGGATATTTAAAACCGTTGGGCTGTGGGATGATCCCTGTGGGACGCTGCGAATGGTGTCAGTGGTCTTGGAACAGTACTGTGGGAGGCAGATGCTCTGGGTTCTGCCGGTGGCAAAGGATGTGGTCCAGACCAGGGCATTCTCTTTGATTCCTGCGTCATGGATGCGTACTGTTAGGGTGCCGTGGGAGACCGTGTGGAAGTCTGCTGATAGGTCCAGATGGATGTGGGCGTCTGTTTCTCCTTTGTCCATAAGGATGCTGATGTTGTTGGTGGCGGGAATGAGGGCGGTGTCCATGCTCTGGTCGATGTAGGATCCAGACTGTGTTGGTTCTATGATGTTGTTGTCTTTGAGGTAGCGGGTCAGCTGTCTGTTGATAATCTTCTACGTGACTTGTTCTGGGAAGGGGAGCAGGGAGATGGGCAGGAAGTTCGAGAGGTATTTGTGGTCCACCTTAGGTTTATTCAGTAAGGCGGTGATCGCGACATTCTCCAAGCTCCCAGTGAAGGTTGTTGTCTCGAAGGAGATGTAGGATATTTTTACGGAGAAGGGGTGAGATGGCTTATCTGGCTTGGTTGGAAATGTGGATCCAGAGTGAATGAAGTCCTTGCTCATGATGGTGTCTTCATTGCTGACGTTGTAGCAGGCAATCAGGTGAATTTAGTGGGTGTTGGTCATAGGGGGGGTGGTCTAGGTTGTGGATGTGGGGCTAGTGGAGAAGAAGCTGTTGTGGATATCGATGATCTTACCGTGAGCGAAGTTGGCCAGTGAGTCACACAGGTCTTGTGATGGTGGAATGTTGTTGCCGCTGTATTTGGCTTTTGAGAGTTGAATAGCGAAATTGATGTGCTATTTGCTGTTGTGTGCGTTGCTGTCTAGCCGGTCCTTGATGGCTGTCCTGTTGTCGGTCCTGATGAGTTGGTGGTGTCTGCGGGTGGCACTCTTGTGTGCGTTGTAGCTTTCTGGTGATTGTTTGCAGTGCATGCTCCTCTACAGCTTCCAACAGGTGAACTTGGAGGTCCTGGGGTCTTTGGTGAACCATGCGGCAATGTTGTTGTTGTGTTAGGTGGCGGAGGACTTGAGTGGGGCGAAGGTGTCTGCGCAGTCGTTGATCCACTGTTTGAGGCAGATGGCAGTGGTGTGGGGGTAGGTGGGGTAGGCTTGTGGTCCCAGGGCAAGGGTGGCTGTCAGTTAGTCCTTGGTGAGCTTGCACCAGCAGCGGTGTGGCATGGTCTGTGTGCCGGGGGGTGTGGTGGGTTTCCTGAAGGTGAAGTGGACACTTCTGTGGTCTGTCCAGTGGTGTTAGGTGGTGTTGTTGGATGTGACGTGTGGAGTTTCTGAGAAGATGGGGTCCTGTGTGTGTCTAGCGGTGTGGGTTGTCACGAGTTGTTGTAATCCAAGGTTGGCAAGGTTGTCCATCAGGGCGGTGGAGTTTGCGTCATTGTTGTTATGACGGTGGAAGTAAATTTCCCCAAGGAGGATGTAATCCGTGTAGGCGAAGGCGTGCGTGCTGATGAGGTGAGCGATGGAGTTGATGAATAGTGGTAGGACTCCAGGTGGTCTGTAGATGAGTGTTCCTCTGAGGGTGGTGTTGGTATGGATCTGTAAATGCATGTGCTAGGCGGTGGGGAGGGTGTCGCTGGTGTTGGTAGTGACTCTGGGAATGTTAATGTGGATGATGGCAATTCCTCCTACCACTCTGTAGGTGCGGTGTTTGCGGGAGTTGTCATTGCCTTCTGGTATGGCTATGGTGATGTCTGTTGGCAAGGTGGTGTTCAGCCTGGTTGCCATCCACAACACCAGCCAGCCCAACTACAGCAACAACCTCTACACAGGAACAAGGACCTGACTTCCGGAGTACTTGTGGAAATCCAGGGTGCATGCACACACCTCATCCTCAACATCCTCTGCTACTGCCACAGGAGCATCCGCCTGAGATACCTACAATGGTCCCACAGTCAAATGCAGGTTCACCTTCATACTCCTCAGCCACACTCAGTCGGCACTCCACAGACCCAGGCAAATTAAATGATATGGACGTCTACCATCTAACACCCCATTGCCCACAGTCCGTCTTGGCACCCTTGGCCAGGCCATCAGTCTTCACATCCACAGTACAACAGCATGTGGCTGCTAGTTCTCATACCTCATTACACAGATCCTGGTGCTCCCTCCGTGGACACCTACTTATTAGCCATGCTCTTGACACCTCACACACTCTTCTATGACTGTCTGTCATTGCAGTATTTCAAGCAAACACCAGCTTCTGCAGTTATTAACCATCACGGGAGAGTATTGCCATCCATGTATGTAGTTTTGGCTATCTTGTGACCTATGTGTGTCCACAGCCGGACTAAGATCCCAGTGTGTGGATGGCTAGAGTTTGCAGGAGACTGTGGCATTTGAAGACATTTCACCTCACAAATGTATTAGAATCTGGGTACATACAAATTCATCAATGCATTTTGTGCTAGTTAGATTTATTTTGGACTCTTGTGCGTGTAACGTGAGTAGGTGCTGTACAAGGGGGGAATCCAAAGTTCACAGCGGGAGATGTAATGCCTTATAGTATGAGTCAACAGAGTCCAGGCCACAGTGCTTGGCATCATTGGGCACACTGCGACCAGCAAGTCCATGTGGGAGAGTCTGAAAGTCAATAGGGTGATGCTGTTGCCCACGAAGGCAAGATGCCAGACCAGGGGACCTGGGAGTTGTGCATGGCCCTATGCCTCTCAACGTCTGAACCGTGGATGACCCACCTTCCTTGGGGGACCCTCACGTGCAGGCCTTGAGGATGCATGGGATTCTCCGTCTGACAATTCATCATCCTCCTCCCTCCCTGTGCCTGTTGTTGGTCTTTGCCTAGATGTTTCTGGCCTTGTGACACAGGGAGGGTGCTGCATGTTGACAGCGATCAGACGGAGTGATTGGTTAATTTCCCTATGCACCGTCATGAGCTCATCCAGTCTTGCCTCCATCCGTCCCTGGTGTCGTTCTTGACTAGCATGTAGCTGGGCCTGCTGATTGTTCATTTTGTTGAGGGCCTCCACTACCAGGCTGAACTCCCTGGTGTCCCGCCGGTATACATCCATGATGTCTCTGAGTTCTGCCATACCGGGCCCTGCAGCTGGCTGGTCAGGTTCTCGCCTCCGCCTTGCGCCACTCCCACCACCCCTGCCCAAACGAGCCGGGCCTGCGTTTGTGGGCACATCATGTTGACGGGACCCATGAGTGCGGGCAGTGGAGGTGTCATCTGCCACCTCATGGGTGCCCGGTGAACCATGTCCCTCATTGTCAGACTGGCAATGGTGTGGATTATGGGCAGGGCTCCGAGCTGTCTGCTGGGATGTGGCGGGAATGGGTGTGGTGGTTGGCACAGATGTATCTGTTCCAGCTGCTGCAGGGGTTTGGGATCCAGAGGGGCCTGGTTGGTTGGGGTCATCCACAGTGTGTTGAGAGGCCTCGCTGACGGTGGGGTCAGTGCCGTGCTGAGCCTGGCACTGGGATTCATCTCCCCCTGGTTGGGGGTAGTTTCCACACGTTCACCTGTGGGTGTGAGAGACAAACACTGTTAATGCACTATCAAGCAACATCCAAATGTAATATACATTGTCGTTAGCAATGTTCCCCCTGCTTTGGATTGTTGAAATTGTTCACTTGTGTATGGGTATGTTGTGGGCTGAGATTGACATGTGCTCAGGGGTGCTTGACATGTTGGGTATTGTTGATGATGACTGTCACAGCCATTGCTGTGGCTTGTGTTGCCAGCACCACACAGATCCAGCTGTGCTCTGTGTGGCCCAATCTGAACAATGAAGGGTCAATAATTATGCCTGGTTCAAGCATGCGCAGGGCTTTAATGCAGCATGTTTATGATGGCCACTGAGTGGAATTTTGCTGATTTCATTCAGCAATTTTGAGAGGTGTTTCTGTGCTGTGACGGCCACCCACTGCCAACCCCCCATGACCAGTACACCCACTTCAGGCACAGGGCTTTAGGACGTGGCACTTCTCAAAGATGTATTACCTTGTCAATACCCAGGTCCATGGTGCTACTTGAGTGCATCCGCACCATCACAAAGCTGTGGCAACAGCATTGTGTGAGAGTCACAATGGACTTGTGATTCAGCACTGTGCTTTATTTGTTTGGATACGTCATCAGATCAGTATTTTTGAGGTTGTGTTACATGACGATTGTGACAGTGGTGCACTCCATTGTCTGTCCCCAGGGGTTCAGTTTCTGTAAGGGGTGTGTGTGACAGGCCATGCTAGTAGTTTGAGTATGATTGGCAAGTGAGCGTCCCTCGTGGTGTGTCTGTCACCCCATGAAGCATGCTGCCATGACAGTGGTTGTGAGTTCCTGTGTAGGATATCTGACCTTGTCCTGGTGTTAGTGTTTGCACTGGTCACAGGAGGTCCTTGTGCTGCCTACACCAGGGCCCAGTGTCAGCTATCTTGTCAGTACTTTCACACTCCCTGTGCATTGAGCATGGTGCATGGGTGTGTACCTGGGCTATATGGGTTGAGTGCAGCCTCCTAACCTACACCTTGCACCCTCTCCCCCTCCCCCTTGCAGCCTTCTGCCACTCCCCTTGCACACACCCCATACGGTTAGGCACTGCTGAGAGTCATGGCCACCCCCCCCCCCACACTCACCCATACTGTTAGGCACCGCTGGGAGTCATGGCCACCCCCACCCCCACCATACTGTTAGGCACTGCTGGGAGTCATGGCCACCCGGACCCCACCCCCCACCCCCATACTGTTAGGCACTGCTGGGAGTCATGGCCACACACCCCCACCCCCCATACTGTTAGGCACTGCTGGGAGTCATGGCCACACCCCCCCACCCCCCATACTGTTAGGCACTGCTGGGAATCATGGCCACACCCCCCATACTGTTAGGTACTGCTGGGAGTCATAACCACTACCCCCATACTGTTAGGCACTGCTGGGAGTCATGGCCACCCTCCCATATTGTTAGGCACTGCTGGGAGTCATGGCCACACCCCACCCGCCCATACTGTTAGGCACTGCTGGAAGTCATGGCCACACCACCCCCACACCCCCATACTGTTAGGCACTGCTGGGAGTCATGGCCATCCCCCCAACACCCCCATACTGTTAGGCACTGCTGGGAGTCATGGCCACACCCCCCCGCACCGCCCATACTGTTAGTCACTGCTGGGAGTCATAGCCACCCCCCCATACTGTTAGGCACTGCTGGAAGTCATGGCCACACCCCCCATACTGTTAGGCACTGCTGGGAGTCATGGCCACACACCCCCACACCCCCATACTGTTAGGCACTGCTGGGAGTCATGGCCACACCCCCCATACTGTTAGGCACTGCTGGGAGTCATAGCCACACCCCATACTGTTAGGCACTGCTGGGAGTCATGGCCACACACCCCATACATTTAGGCACTGCTGGAAGTCATGGCCACACCCCCCATACTGTTAGGCACTGCTGGAAGTTATGGCCACCCCCCCATACTGATAGGCACTGCTGGGAGTCATGGCCACCCCCCACACTCCCCATACTGTTAGGCACTGCTGGGAGTCATGGCCACCCCCCCATACTGTTAGGCACTGCTGGGAGTCATGGCCACACCCCCCCACCCCCCATACTGTTAGGCACTGCTGGGAGTCATGGCCACACCCCCCCACCCCCCATACTGTTAGGCACTGCTGGGAATCATGGCCACACCCCCCATACTGTTAGGTACTGCTGGGAGTCATAACCACTACCCCCATACTGTTAGGCACTGCTGGGAGTCATGGCCACCCTCCCATATTGTTAGGCACTGCTGGGAGTCATGGCCACCCCCACCCGCCCATACTGTTAGGCACTGCTGGAAGTCATGGCCACACCACCCCCATACCCCCATACTGTTAGGCACTGTTGGGAGTCATGGCCATCCCCCCAACACCCCCATACTGTTAGGCACTGCTGGGAGTCATGGCCACACCCCCCCCGCACCGCCCATACTGTTAGTCACTGCTGGGAGTCATAGCCACCCACCCCATACTGTTAGGCACTGCTGGAAGTCATGGCCACACCCCCCATACTGTTAGGCACTGCTGGGAGTCATGGCCACACCCCCCCCACACCCCCATACTGTTAGGCACTGCTGGGAGTCATGGCCACACCCCCCATACTGTTAGGCACTGCTGGGAGTCATAGCCACACCCCATACTGTTAGGCACTGCTGGGAGTCATGGCCACACACCCCATACATTTAGGCACTGCTGGGAGTCATGGCCACACCCCCCATACTGTTAGGCACTGCTGGAAGTTATGGCCACCCCCCCATACTGATAGGCACTGCTGGGAGTCATGGCCACCCCCCCCCACACTCCCCATACTGTTAGGCACTGTTGGGAGTCATGGCCACAACCCCCCACACACCCCCATACTGTTAGGCACTGCTGGGAGTCATGGCCACACACCCCCACACCCCCCATACTGTTAGGCACTGCTGGGAGTCATGGCCACACCCCCCATACTGTGGGGCACTGCTGGGAGTCATAGCCACACACCCCCATACTGTTAGGCACTGCTGGAAGTAATGGCCACACGCCCCCATACTAATAGGCACTGCTGGGAGTCATGGCCGCACACTCCCCACACCCCCATACTGTTAGGCACTGCTGGGAGTCATGGCCACACACACCCATACCCCCATACTGTTAGGCACTGCTGGGAGTCATGGCCACCCCCCATACTGTTAGGCACTGCTGGGAGTCTTAGCCACACACCCCATACTGTTAGGCACTGCTGGGAGCCATGGCCACACACACCCTCACCCCCATACTGTTAGGCACTGCTGGGAGTCATGGCCACACCCCCACACTCCCCCATACTGTTAGGCACTGCTGGGAGTCATTGCCACCCCCCCACCCCCCCATACTGTTAGGCACTGCTGGGAGTCATGACCACACCCCCCCATAGTGTTAGGCACAGCTGGGAGTCATGGCCACCCCCCATTCCCCCCCATACTGTTAGGCACTGCTGGGAGTCATTGCCACATACCCCCCCCCCATACTGTTAGGCACTGCTGGGTGTCATGGTCACACCCCCATACTGTTAGACACTGCTGGGAGTCATAGCCACACCCCTCTATACTGTTAGGCACTGCTGGGAGTCATGGCCACACACACCCACACCCCCCATACTGTTAGGCACTACTGGGAGTCAAGGCCACATCCCCATACTGTTAGGCACTGCTGGGAGTCATGGTCACACACCCCACACTCCCCATACTGTTAGGCACTGCTGGGAGTCATGGCCACAACCCCCTACACACCCCCATACTGTTAGGCACTGCTGGGAGTCATGGCCACATACCCCCACACCCCCCATACTGTTAGGCACTGCTGGGAGTCATGGCCACACCCCCCATACTGTTGGGCACTGCTGGGAGTCATAGCCACACACCCCCATACTGTTAGGCACTGCTGGATGTAATGGCCACACCCCCCATACTGATAGGCACTGCTGGGAGTCATGGCCACATACCGCACACCCCCCTCATACTGTTAGGCACTGCTGGGAGTCATGGCCGCACACTCCCCACACCCCCATACTGTTAGGCACTGCTGGGAGTCATGGCCACACACACCCATACCCCCATACTGTTAGGCAATGCTGGGAGTCATGGCCACCCCCCATACTGTTAGGCACTGCTGGGAGTCATAGCCGCACACACCCCATACTGTTAGGCACTGCTGGGAGCCATGGCCACACACACCCTCACCCCCATACTGTTAGGCACTGCTGGGAGTCATGGCCACACCCCCCACACTCCCCCATACTGTTAGGCATTGCTGGGAGTCATTGCCACCCCCCCACCCCCCATACTGTTAGGCACTGCTGGGAGTCATGACCACCCCCCCATAGTGTTAGGCACTGCTGGGAGTCATGGCCACCCCCCCATTCCCCCCATACTGTTAGGCACTGCTGGGAGTCATTGCCACATACCCCCACCCCCCCATACTGTTAGGCACTGCTGGGTGTCATGGTCACACCCCCATACTGTTAGACACTGCTGGGAGTCATGGCCACACCCCTCTATACTGTTAGGCACTGCTGGGAGTCATGGTCACACACCCCACACCCCCCATACTGTTAGGCACTGCTGGGAGTCATGGCCACACACCCCCACACTCCCCATACTGTTAGGCACTGCTGGGAGTCATGGCCACACCCCCCCCACACCCCCCATACTGTTAGGCACTGCTGGGAGTCATGGTCACCCCCCATACTGTTAGGCACTGCTGGGAGTCATAGACACCCCCCCATACTGTTAGGCACTGCTGGGAGTCATGGCCACCCCCCCCATACTGCTAGGCACTGCTGGGAGTCATGGCCACCCCCCATACTGTTAGGCACTGCTGGGAGTCATAGACACCCCCCCATACTGTTAGGCACTGCTGGGAGTCATGGCCACACCCCCCATACTGCTAGGCACTGATGGGAGTCGTGGCCACACACCCCCAAACACCCCCATACTGTTAGGCACTGCTGGGAGTCATGGCCACACCTCCCCACCCCCCCATACTGTTAGGCACTGCTGGGAGTCATGGCCACACCCCCCCATACTGTTAGGCACTGCTGGGAGTCATGGCCACCCCCTACCCCCATACTGTTAGGCACTGCTGGGAGTCATGGCCACACCCCCCATACTGTTAGGTACTGCTGGGAGTCATAGCCACCCCCCCATACTGTTAGGCACTGCTGGGAGTCATGGCCACCCCCCATACTGTTAAGCACTGCTGGGAGTCATGGCCACACCCCCCACACACCCCCATACTGTTAGGCACTGCTGGGAGTCATGGCCACACTCCCCCACACCCCCCCATACTGTTAGGCACTGCTGGGAGTCATGGCCACATCCCCCCACACACCCCATACTGTTAGGCACTGCTGGGAGTCATGGCCACACACCCCCATACTGTTAGGCACTGCTGGGAGTCATAGCCACCCCCCCATACTGTTAGGCACTGCTGGAAGTCATGGCCACACCCCCCATACTGTTAGGCACTGCTAGGAGTCATGGCCACACCCCCCACACCCCCATACTGTTAGGCACTGCTGGGAGTCATGGCCACACACCCCCATACTGTTAGGCACTGCTGGGAGTCATAGCCACAGCCCCCATACTGTTAGGCACTGCTGGAAGTTATGGCCACACCCCCCCATACTGATAGGCACTGCTGGGAGTCATGGCCACACACCCCCATACTCCCCATACTGTGAGGCACTGCTGGGAGTCATGGTCACACACCCCCCACACCCCCCCTATACTGTTAGGCACTGCTGGGAGTCATAGCCACACACCCCATACTGTTAGGCACTGCTGGGAGCCATGGCCACACACACCCTCACCCCCCATACTGTTAGGCACTGCTGGGAGTCATGGCCACACCCCCCACACTCCCCCATACTGTTAGGCACTGCTGGGAGTCATTGCCACCCCCCCACCCCCCCATACTGTTAGGCACTGCTGGGAGTCATGACCACCCCCCCCCATAGTGTTAGGCACTGCTGGGAGTCATGGCCACCCCCCCATTCCCCCCATACTGTTAGGCACTGCTGGGAGTCATTGCCACATACCCCCACCCCCCCATACTGTTAGGCACTGCTGGGTGTCATGGTCACACCCCCATACTGTTAGACACTGCTGGGAGTCATGGCCACACCCTTCTATACTGTTAGGCACTGCTGGGAGTCATGGTCACACACCCCACACCCCCCATACTGTTAGGCACTGCTGGGAGTCATGGCCACACACCCCCACACTCCCCATACTGTTAGGCACTGCTGGGAGTCATGGCCACACACCCCCCACACCCCCCATACTGTTAGGCACTGCTGGGAGTCATGGCCACCCCCCCATACTGTTAGGCACTGCTGGGAGTCATAGACACCCCCCCATACTGTTAGGCACTGCTGGGAGTCATGGCCACACCCCCATACTGCTAGGCACTGATGGGAGTCGTGGCCACACACCCCCAAACACCCCCATACTGTTAGGCACTGCTGGGAGTCATGGCCACACCTCCCCACCCCCCCATACTGTTAGGCACTGCTGGGAGTCATGGCCACCCTCTACCCCCATACTGTTAGGCACTGCTGGGAGTCATGGCCACACCCCCCATACTGTTAGGTACTGCTGGGAGTCATAGCCACCCCCCCATACTGTTAGGCACTGCTGGGAGTCATGGCCACCCCCCATACTGTTAAGCACTGCTGGGAGTCATGGCCACACCCCCCACACACCCCCATACTGTTAGGCACTGCTGGAAGTCATGGCCACACTCCCCCACACCCCCCCATACTGTTAGGCACTTCTGGGAGTCATGACCATCCCCCCCACACCCCCATACTGTTAGGCACTGCTGGGAGTCATGGCCACATCCCCCCACACACCCCATACTGTTAGGCACTGCTGGGAGTCATGGCGACACCCCCCCATACTGTTAGGCACTGCTGGGAGTCATAGCCACACCCCCCATACTGTTAGGCACTGCTGGAAGTCATGGCCACACACCCCCATACTGTTAGGCACTGCTAGGAGTCATGGCCACACACCCCCACACCCCCATACTGTTAGGCACTGCTGGGAGTCATGGCCACACACCCCCATACTGTTAGGCACTGCTGGGAGTCATAGCCACAGCCCCCATACTGTTAGGCACTGCTGGAAGTTATGGCCACACCCCCCCATACTGATAGGCACTGCTGGGAGTCATGGCCACACCCCCCCATACTCCCCATACTGTGAGGCACTGCTGGGAGTCATGGTCACACACCCCCCACACACCCCCTATACTGTTAGGCACTGCTGGGAGTCATGGCCACACCCCCCATACTGTTAGGCACTGCTGGGAGTCATAGCCACACACCCCCATACTGTTAGGCACTGCTGGAAGTAATTGCCACCCCCCATACTGATAGGCACTGCTGGGAGTCATGGCCACACCCCCCCACACCCACCTCATACTGTTAGGCACTGCTGGGAGTCATGGCCACCCCCATACTGTTAGGCACTGCTGGGAGTCATGGCCACACCCCCCACACTCCCCCATACTGTTAGGCACTGCTGGGAGTCATTGCCACCCCCCACCCCCCCATACTGTTAGGCACTGCTGGGAGTCATGACCACCCCCCCATAGTGTTAGGCACTGCTGGGAGTCATGGCCACCCCCCCATTCCCCCCCATACTGTTAGGCACTGCTGGGAGTCATTGCCACATACCCCCACCCCCCCATACTGTTAGGCACTGCTGGGTGTCATGGTCACACCCCCATACTGTTAGACACTGCTGGGAGTCATGGCCACACCCCTCTATACTGTTAGGCACTGCTGGGAGTCATGGTCACACACCCCACACTCCCCATACTGTTAGGCACTGCTGGGAGTCATGGCCACACACCCCCACACTCCCCATACTGTTAGGCACTGCTGGGAGTCATGGCCACACCCCCCCCACACCCCCCATACTGTTAGGCACTGCTGGGAGTCATGGCCACCCCCCCATACTGTTAGGCACTGCTGGGAGTCATAGACACCCCCCCATACTGTTAGGCACTGCTGGGAGTCATGGCCACACCCCCATACTGCTAGGCACTGATGGGAGTCGTGGCCACACACCCCCAAACACCCCCATACTGTTAGGCACTGCTGGGAGTCATGGCCACACCTCCCCACCCCCCCATACTGTTAGGCACTGCTGGGAGTCATGGCCACACACCCCCATACTGTTAGGCACTGCTGGGAGTCATGGCCACCCCCTACCCCCATACTGTTAGGCACTGCTGGGAGTCATGGCCACACCCCCATACTGTTAGGTACTGCTGGGAGTCATAGCCACCCCCCATACTGTTAGGCACTGCTGGGAGTCATGGCCACCCCCCATACTGTTAAGCACTGCTGGGAGTCATGGCCACACCCCCCACACACCCCCATACTGTTAGGCACTGCTGGAAGTCATGGCCACACTCCCCCACACCCCCCCATACTGTTAGGCACTTCTGGGAGTCATGGCCATCCCCCCCACACCCCCATACTGTTAGGCACTGCTGGGAGTCATGGCCACATCCCCCCACACACCCCATACTGTTAGGCACTGCTGGGAGTCATGGCCACACCCCCCCATACTGTTAGGCACTGCTGGGAGTCATAGCCACACCCCCCATACTGTTAGGCACTGCTGGAAGTCATGGCCACACACCCCCATACTGTTAGGCACTGCTAGGAGTCATGGCCACACACCCCCACACCCCCATACTGTTAGGCACTGCTGGGAGTCATGGCCACACCCCCCCATACTGTTAGGCACTGCTGGGAGTCATAGCCACAGCCCCCATACTGTTAGGCACTGGTGGAAGTTATGGCCACACCCCCCCATACTGATAGGCACTGCTGGGAGTCATGGCCACACCCCCCATACTCCCCATACTGTGAGGCACTGCTGGGAGTCATGGTCACACACCCCCCACACCCCCCCTATACTGTTAGGCACTGCTGGGAGTCATGGCCACACCCCCATACTGTTAGGCACTGCTGGGAGTCATAGCCACACACCCCCATACTGTTAGGCACTGCTGGAAGTAATTGCCACCCCCCCATACTGATAGGCACTGCTGGGAGTCATGGCCACACCCCCCCACACCCACCTCATACTGTTAGGCACTGCTGGGAGTCATGGCCACCCCCATACTGTTAGGCACTGCTGGGAGTCATGGCCACCCCCCCACGCCCCCCCCATACTGTAGGCACTGCTGGGAGTCATGTCCACACCCCACACCCCCCATACTGTTAGGCACTGCTGGGAGTCATGGCCACACCCCCACACTCCCCCATACTGTTAGGCACTGCTGGGAGTCATGGCCACACACCCCACACCCCCATACTGTTAGGCACTGCTGGGAGTCATGACCACCCCCCCCATAGTGTTAGGCACTGCTGGGAGTCATGGCCACCCCCCCCATTCCCCCCCATACTGTTAGGCACTGCTGGGAGTCATTGCCACATACCCCCACCCCCCCATACTGTTCGGCACTGCTGGGTGTCATGGTCACACCCCCCATACTGTTAGACACTGCTGGGAGTCATGGCCACACCCCTCTATACTGTTAGGCACTGCTGGGAGTCATGGCCACACACACCCACACCCCCTATACTGTTAGGCACTACTGGGAGTCAAGGCCACACCCCCATACTGTTAGGCACTGCTGGGAGTCATGGTCACACACCCCACACCCCCCATACTGTTAGGCACTGCTGGGAGTCATGGCCACACACCCCCACACTCCCCATACTGTTAGGCACTGCTGGGAGTCATGGCCACACCCCCCCCCACACCCCCCATACTGTTAGGCACTGCTGGGAGTCATGGCCACACCCCCCATACTGTTAGGCACTGCTGGGAGTCATAGACACCCATACTTTTGCTTGCGCTGCTCCCTTGAGAACCGCGTCTCCCCAGAGCACTCGTGTTTGATTTCAATAAAGTTTCAATGCTTGTAACCAAAGTTCATTGCGTTTTTATTCAGATTTTTGTTTTTTCTTTTTTACACATGATATTGCTCTTCTATACCATTGTAACCCATTTGGCCCAATGCATTTCGGGCACTAGCCCTTCCTCAGGGGCCATATGATTCCTGTAAGGTAAACAAGTACAGTTTCAATTCACTGTCCCATCTATTTAAACTCATGTATATACATCAGGTTCAGCTTACGCATTTCATAAACATGCAATTTGAGAGAGGTCACGTATTTCAATTTTCGTATATAAACTATATGCAACAATATAAAACAATATAAGACAATGAGTTTTGTCATATTGAGTGTACACCTTGTACCAAACCGCAAAATAATGCCAAACAAAATAGTGTAACTGTATTGCCTCTGAATCATGTTCCTAAGCAGTGTTATTGCAAACGTTACAACATGTTTGTATATAAAGTGGAAAAGCTCTGACCTTGTCTGACGAGTGGGTTTTTTTGTTGACGGTTAACGTGCGTGAAAACGAGTCTGCGCGAAAGTAAAAAACATTATCAACCGCTTGTAACTGGATGTTTAATGCTTACGCTACTTGTCTAAAACTATTTGGCCCGAAAACGGGACTTACCACAAAAAAGTTCAACTGCGCGTTCTATGCTCCTCGTTTACCGGCGTTAAGCACGGTCAGAAGTCCCGCGTGTTAAAAGGACGTTCTGAAGTCACGTGGGTCGTAAAATTGAATAACGGCGTGTGATAGGTCGAAGTTGTCAGCTATGTGTGTCGGGGATTCTGTTAGGTCGTACTGGTGTCACGTGTGTAAACACTGCCGTTCTACGGTAGTGCGACTGAAAAAGAATATTAAAAGTGTATTGCACTTACTAACAAATGCGGAACCTTGTGAAATTTACAATGAGTAACCCTATGTTACCCATTATGTTGACAATGATTTATCAAAACATTTTCAAAATAAAAATTGTGTGAAATACAGTAAATATATTACATTAGAGTATGTAACAATAGCTGATGGTAAGACTCTACAAAGGGTCTATAAATGACAACTAAATTCCAAACGTTCATTCAGCCCTCTCGGGGCGGTGGATGATAGTCTATTGATCCAGTACAGTTCTCTTTTTAAGAGATATTGTTCATTGTCTCTTCCTGGTAATATCGGTACAATTTCCAAAATACAGTATTTCAGTTGGCTGAGATTGTGCTGATGGTCATTGAAATGTGTCGCTACCGTGGATTTTGCAGATTTCAATCTGATGTTGGAACGATGTTCTGTTAGGCGGGTTTTTATCTTTCTGGATGTTTTACCCACATAGGGGAGCCCACATGGGCATTTGAGCATGTAAATCAAGTTAGTGCTGTCACATATACCGTTCACCTTTAATTTGATTTTTGCGCCACTTGATGGGTGATTTATTTCATTGCCTTTAATGATTGAATTGCAATTTCCGCAATTGTGACAAGCTAATGTGCCCCTATATGTTGTTGGTGAAACCGTAGGTTTGGATTTTAGAAGTTCTTTGAAATTTCTGGTCCTTTCATATGCGAATCTTGGATTCGAGGTGAAGATTCCTTTGAAATCATCTTCAAGGGCCAGTAGTTGCCAGTGCTTTAAAATAGTTTTCTTGATGTTCTGACTCCTTGTAGAGAATTTTGAAATGAATACGGATCTCTGCTCTTCCCTTTTTGTCGATGGAGTGACAAAAAGGGAAGAGCAGAGATCCGTATTCATTTCAAAATTCTCTACAAGGAGTCAGAACATCAAGAAAACTATTTTAAAGCACTGGCAACTACTGGCCCTTGAAGATGATTTCAAAGGAATCTTCACCTCGAATCCAAGATTCGCATATGAAAGGACCAGAAATTTCAAAGAACTTCTATTTTGGAAATTGTACCGATATTACCAGGAAGAGACAATGAACAATATCTCTTAAAAAGAGAACTGTACTGGATCAATAGACTATCATCCACCGCCCCGAGAGGGCTGAATGAACGTTTGGAATTTAGTTGTCATTTATAGACCCTTTGTAGAGTCTTACCATCAGCTATTGTTACATACTCTAATGTAATATATTTACTGTATTTCACACAATTTTTATTTTGAAAATGTTTTGATAAATCATTGTCAACATAATGGGTAACATAGGGTTACTCATTGTAAATTTCACAAGGTTCCGCATTTGTTAGTAAGTGCAATACACTTTTAATATTCTTTTTCAGTCGCACTACCGTAGGACGGCAGTGTTTACACACGTGACACCAGTACGACCTAACAGAATCCCCGACACACATAGCTGACAACTTCGACCTATCACACGCCGTTATTCAATTTTACGACCCACGTGACTTCAGAACGTCCTTTTAACACGCGGGACTTCTGACCGTGCTTAACGCCGGTAAACGAGGAGCATAGAACGCGCAGTTGAACTTTTTTGTGGTAAGTCCCGTTTTCGGGCCAAATAGTTTTAGACAAGTAGCGTAAGCATTAAACATCCAGTTACAAGCGGTTGATAATGTTTTTTACTTTCGCGCAGACTCGTTTTCACGCACGTTAACCGTCAACAAAAAAACCCACTCGTCAGACAAGGTCAGAGCTTTTCCACTTTATATACAAACATGTTGTAACGTTTGCAATAACACTGCTTAGGAACATGATTCAGAGGCAATACAGTTACACTATTTTGTTTGGCATTATTTTGCGGTTTGGTACAAGGTGTACACTCAATATGACAAAACTCATTGTCTTATATTGTTTTATATTGTTGCATATAGTTTATATACGAAAATTGAAATACGTGACCTCTCTCAAATTGCATGTTTATGAAATGCGTAAGCTGAACCTGATGTATATACATGAGTTTAAATAGATGGGACAGTGAATTGAAACTGTACTTGTTTACCTTACAGGAATCATATGGCCCCTGAGGAAGGGCTAGTGCCCGAAATGCATTGGGCCAAATGGGTTACAATGGTATAGAAGAGCAATATCATGTGTAAAAAACAAAAAACAAAAATCTGAATAAAAACGCAATGAACTTTGGTTACAAGCATTGAAACTTTATTGAAATCAAACACGAGTGCTCTGGGGAGACGCGGTTCTCAAGGGAGCAGCGCAAGCAAAAGTATTTGTATCTCAATCCTAGTACAGGGGTTCTACCCCACGGGCACCACCCACCGACAAAGATATTTTGGGACAAAACTTTGAACAAAGAGTGCGTATCCCAAACTCCGCTTTGGCTTCAAGTCATAGACACCCCCCATACTGTTAGGCACTGCTGGGAGTCATGGCCACACCCCCCCATACTGCTAGGCACTGATGGGAGTCGTGGCCACACACCCCCAAACACCCCCATACTGTTAGGCACTGCTGGGAGTCATGGCCACACCTCCCCACCCCCCCCCCCATACTGTTAGGCACTGCTGGGAGTCATGGCCACGCCCCCCATACTGTTAGGCACTGCTGGGAGTCATGGCCACCCCCTACCCTCATACTGTTAGGCACTGCTGGGAGTCATGGCCACACCCCCCATACTGTTAGGTACTGCTGGGAGTCATAGCCACCCCCCCATACTGTTAGGCACTGCTAGGAGTCATGGCCACCCCCATACTGTTAAGCACTGCTGGGAGTCATGGCCACCCCCCCACACACCCCCATACTGTTAGGTACTGCTGGAAGTCATGGCCACACTCTCCCACACCCCCCATACTGTTTGGCACTTCTGGGAGTCATGGCCATCCCCCCCACACCCCCCATACTGTTAGGCACTGCTGGGAGTCATGGCCACATCCCCCCACACACCCCATACTGTTAGGCACTGTTGGGAGTCATGGCCACACACCCCCATACTGTTAGGCACTGCTGGGAGTCATGGCCACCCCCTACCCTCATACTGTTAGGCACTGCTGGGAGTCATGGCCACACCCCCCATACTGTTAGGCACTGCTGGGAGTCATGGCCACATCCCCCCACACACCCCATACTGTTAGGCACTGTTGGGAGTCGTGGCCACACACCCCCAAACACCCCCATACTGTTAGGCACTGCTGGGAGTCATGGCCACACCTCCCCACCCCCCCCCCATACTGTTAGGCACTGCTGGGAGTCATGGCCACGCCCCCCATACTGTTAGGCACTGCTGGGAGTCATGGCCACCCCCTACCCTCATACTGTTAGGCACTGCTGGGAGTCATGGCCACACCCCCCATACTGTTAGGTACTGCTGGGAGTCATAGCCACCCCCCCATACTGTTAGGCACTGCTAGGAGTCATGGCCACCCCCATACTGTTAAGCACTGCTGGGAGTCATGGCCACCCCCCCCACACACCCCCATACTGTTAGGTACTGCTGGAAGTCATGGCCACACTCTCCCACACCCCCCATACTGTTTGGCACTTCTGGGGGTCACACCCCCCCACCCCCCCTATACTGTTAGGCACTGCTGGGAGTCATGGCCACACCCCCATACTGTTAGGCACTGCTGGGAGTCATAGCCACACCCCATACTGTTAGGCACTGCTGGGAGTCATGGCCACACACCCCATACATTTAGGCACTGCTGGGAGTCATGGCCACACCCCCCATACTGTTAGGCACTGCTGGAAGTTATGGCCACCCCCCCCCATACTGATAGGCACTGCTGGGAGTCATGGCCACCCCCCCACACTCCCCATACTGTTAGGCACTGTTGGGAGTCATGGCCACAACCCCCCACACACCCCCATACTGTTAGGCACTGCTGGGAGTCATGGCCACATACCCCCACACCCCCCATACTGTTAGGCACTGCTGGGAGTCATGGCCACACCCCCCATACTGTTGGGCACTGCTGGGAGTCATAGCCACACCCCCCCATACTGTTAGGCACTGCTGGAAGTAATGGCCACACCCCCCCATACTAATAGGCACTGCTGGGAGTCATGGCCGCACACCCCCATACTGTTAGGCACTGCTGGGAGTCATGGCCACACACACCCATACCCCCATACTGTTAGGCACTGCTGGGAGTCATGGCCACCCCCCATACTGTTAGGCACTGCTGGGAGTCTTAGCCACACACCCCATACTGTTAGGCACTGCTGGGAGCCATGGCCACACACACCCTCACCCCCCATACTGTTAGGCACTGCTGGGAGTCATGGCCACACACCCCACACTCCCCCATACTGTTAGGCACTGCTGGGAGTCATTGCCACCCCCCCACCCCCCCCATACTGTTAGGCACTGCTGGGAGTCATGACCACACCCCCCCATAGTGTTAGGCACTGCTGGGAGTCATGGCCACAACCCCCTACACACCCCCATACTGTTAGGCACTGCTGGGAGTCATGGCCACATACCCCCACACCCCCCATACTGTTAGGCACTGCTGGGAGTCATGGCCACACCCCCCATACTGTTGGGCACTGCTGGGAGTCATAGCCACACACCCCCATACTGTTAGGCACTGCTGGATGTAATGGCCACACCCCCCATACTGATAGGCACTGCTGGGAGTCATGGCCACACACCCCACACCCCCCTCATACTGTTAGGCACTGCTGGGAGTCATGGCCGCACACTCCCCACACCCCCATACTGTTAGGCACTGCTGGGAGTCATGGCCACACACACCCATACCCCCATACAGTTAGGCAATGCTGGGAGTCATGGCCACCCCCCCATACTGTTAGGCACTGCTGGGAGTCATAGCCACACACACCCCATACTGTTAGGCACTGCTGGGAGCCATGGCCACACACACCCTCACCCCCATACTGTTAGGCACTGCTGGGAGTCATGGACACACCCCCCACACTCCCCCATACTGTTAGGCACTGCTGGGAGTCATTGCCACCCCCCACCCCCCCATACTGTTAGGCACTGCTGGGAGTCATGACCAGCCCCCCCATAGTGTTAGGCACTGCTGGGAGTCATGGCCACCCCCCATTCCCCCCCATACTGTTAGGCACTGCTGGGAGTCATTGCCACATACCCCCACCCCCCATACTGTTAGGCACTGCTGGGTGTCATGGTCACACCCCCATACTGTTAGACACTGCTGGGAGTCATGGCCACACCCCTCTATACTGTTAGGCAATGCTGGGAGTCATGGTCACACCCCCCACACCCCCCATACTGTTAGGCACTGCTGGGAGTCATGGCCACACACCCCCACACTCCCCATACTGTTAGGCACTGCTGGGAGTCATGGCCACACCCCCCCACACCCCCCATACTGCTAGGCACTGCTGGGAGTCATAGACACCCCCCCATACTGTTAGGCACTGCTGGGAGTCATGGCCACACCCCCCATACTGCTAGGCACTGATGGGAGTCGTGGCCACACACCCCCAAACACCCCCATACTGTTAGGCACTGCTGGGAGTCATGGCCACACCTCCCCACCCCCCATACTGTTCGGCACTGCTGGGAGTCATGGCCACACCCCCCCATACTGTTAGGCACTGCTGGGAGTCATGGCCACCCCCTACCCCCATACTGTTAGGCACTGCTGGGAGTCATGGCCACACCCCCCATACTGTTAGGTACTGCTGGGAGTCATAGCCACCCCCCCATACTGTTAGGCACTGCTGGGGGTCATTGCCACATACCCCCACCCCCCCATACTGTTAGGCACTGCTGGGTGTCATGGTCACACCCCCATACTGTTAGACACTGCTGGGAGTCATGGCCACACCCCTCTATACTGTTAGGCACTGCTGGGAGTCATGGTCACACACCCCACACCCCCCATACTGTTAGGCACTGCTGGGAGTCATGGCCACACACCCCCACACTCCCCATACTGTTAGGCACTGCTGGGAGTCATGGCCACACCCCCCCCACACCCCCCATACTGTTAGGCACTGCTGGGAGTCATGGCCACCCCCCCATACTGTTAGGCACTGCTGGGAGTCATAGACACCCCCCCATACTGTTAGGCACTGCTGGGAGTCATGGCCACACCCCCATACTGCTAGGCACTGATGGGAGTCGTGGCCACACACCCCCAAACACCCCCATACTGTTAGGCACTGCTGGGAGTCATGGCCACACCTCCCCACCCCCCCATACTGTTAGGCACTGCTGGGAGTCATGGCCACACCCCCCATACTGTTAGGCACTGCTGGGAGTCATGGCCACCCCCTACCCCCATACTGTTAGGCACTGCTGGGAGTCATGGCCACACCCCCCATACTGTTAGGTACTGCTGGGAGTCATAGCCACCCCCCCATACTGTTAGGCACTGCTGGGAGTCATGGCCACCCCCCATACTGTTAAGCACTGCTGGGAGTCATGGCCACACCCCCCACACACCCCCATACTGTTAGGCACTGCTGGAAGTCATGGCCACACTCCCCCACAGCCCCCATACTGTTAGGCACTTCTGGGAGTCATGGCCATCCCCCCCACACCCCCATACTGTTAGGCACTGCTGGGAGTCATGGCCACATCCCCCCACACACCCCATACTGTTAGGCACTGCTGGGAGTCATGGCCACACACCCCCATACTGTTAGGCACTGCTGGGAGTCATAGCCACACCCCCCATACTGTTAGGCACTGCTGGAAGTCATGGCCAAACACCCCCATACTGTTAGGCACTGCTAGGAGTCATGGCCACACACCCCCACACCCCCATACTGTTAGGCACTGCTGGGAGTCCTGGCCACACACCCCCATACTGTTAGGCACTGCTGGGAGTCATAGCCACAGCCCCCATACTGTTAGGCACTGCTGGAAGTTATGGCCACACCCCCCCATACTGATAGGCACTGCTGGGAGTCATGGCCACACCCCCCCATACTCCCCATACTGTGAGGCACTGCTGGGAGTCATGGTCACACACCCCCCACACCCCCCCTATACTGTTAGGCACTGCTGGGAGTCATGGCCACACCCCCCATACTGTTAGGCACTGCTGGGAGTCATAGCCACACACCCCCATACTGTTAGGCACTGCTGGAAGTAATTGCCACCCCCCATACTGATAGGCACTGCTGGGAGTCATGGCCACACCCCCCCACACCCACATACTGTTAGGCACTGCTGGGAGTCATGGCCACACACCCCACACCCCCATACTGTTAGGCACTGCTGGGAGTCATGACCACACCCCCCCCATAGTGTTAGGCACTGCTGGGAGTCATGGCCACCCCCCCATTCCCCCCCATACTGTTAGGCACTGCTGGGAGTCATTGCCACATACCCCCACCCCCCATACTGTTAGGCACTGCTGGGTGTCATGGTCACACCCCCCATACTGTTAGACACTGCTGGGAGTCATGGCCACACCCCTCTATACTGTTAGGCACTGCTGGGAGTCATGGCCACACACACCCACACCCCCCATACTGTTAGGCACTACTGGGAGTCAAGGCCACACCCCCATACTGTTAGGCACTGCTGGGAGTCATGGTCACACCCCCCACACCCCTCATACTGTTAGGCACTGCTGGGAGTCATGGCCACACACCCCCACACTCCCCATACTGTTAGGCACTGCTGGGAGTCATGGCCACACCCCCCCACACCCCCCATACTATTAGGCACTGCTGGGAGTCATGGCCACCCCCCCATACTGTTAGGCACTGCTGGGAGTCATAGACACCCCCCCATACTGTTAGGCACTGCTGGGAGTCATGGCCACACCCCCCCATACTGCTAGGCACTGATGGGAGTCGTGGCCACACACCCCCAAACACCCCCATACTGTTAGGCACTGCTGGGAGTCACGGCCACACCTCCCCCCCATACAGTTAGGCACTGCTGGGAGTCATGGCCACGCCCCCCATACTGTTAGGCACTGCTGGGAGTCATGGCCACCCCCTACCCTCATACTGTTAGGCACTGCTGGGAGTCATGGCCACACCCCCCATACTGTTAGGTACTGCTGGGAGTCATAGCCACCCCCCCATACTGTTAGGCACTGCTAGGAGTCATGGCCACCCTCATACTGTTAAGCACTGCTGGGAGTCATGGCCACACCCCCCACACACCCCCATACTGTTAGGCACTGCTGGAAGTCATGGCCACACTCTCCCACACCCCCCATACTGTTAGGCACTTCTGGGAGTCATGGCCATCCCCCCCACACCCCCCATACTGTTAGGCACTGCTGGGAGTCATGGCCACATCCCCCCACACACCCCATACTGTTAGGCACTGTTGGGAGTCATGGCCACACACCCCCATACTGTTAGGCACTGCTGGGAGTCATAGCCACACCCCCAATACTGTTAGGCACTGCTGGAAGTTATGGCCATACCCCCCATACTGATAGGCACTGCTGGGAGTCATGGCCACACACCCCCATACTCCCCATACTGTGAGGCACTGTTGGGAGTCATGGTCACACCCCCCCCACCCCCCCCTATACTGTTAGGCACTGCTGGGAGTCATGGCCACACCCCCCATACTGTTAGGCACTGCTGGGAGTCATAGCCACACACCCCCATACTGTTAGGCACTGCTGGAAGTAATAGCCACCCCCCCATACTGATAGGCACTGCTGGGAGTCATGGCCACACACCCCCACACCCACCTCATACTGTTAGGCACTGCTGGGAGTCATGGCCACACACTCCCCACACCCCCATACTGTTAGGCACTGCTGGGAGTCATGGCCACACACCCCCAAACCCCCCATACTGTTAGGCACTGCTGGGAGTCATGGCCACCCCCATACTGTTAGGCACTGCTGGGAGTCATGGCCACCCCCCCCCCCATGCCCCCCATACTGTAGGCACTGCTGGGAGTCATGGCCACACCCCACACCCCCCATACTGTTAGGCACTGCTGGGAGTCATGGCCACACCCCCACACTCCCCCATACTGTTAGGCACTGCTGGGAGTCATTGCAACACACCCCCATACTGTTAGGCACTGCTGGGAGTCATGACCACCCCCCCATAGTGATAGGCACTGCTGGGAGTCATGGCCACCCCCCCATTCCCCCCCATACTGTTAGGCACTGCTGGGAGTCATTGCCACATACCCCCACCCCCCCCCATACTGTTAGGCACTGCTGGGTGTCATGGTCACACCCCCCATACTGTTAGACACTGCTGAGAGTCATGGCCACACCCCTCTATACTGTTAGGCACTGCTGGGAGTCATGGCCACACACACCCACACCCCCCATACTGTTAGGCACTACTGGGAGTCAAGGCCACACCCCCATACTGTTAGGCACTGCTGGGAGTCATGGTCACACCCCCCATACTGTTAGGCACTGCTGGGAGTCATGGCCACACACCCCCACACTCCCCATACTGTTAGGCACTGCTGGGAGTCATGGCCACCCCCCCCACACCCCCCCATACTGTTAGCCACTGCTGGGAGTCATGGCCACCCCCCCATATTGTTAGGCACTGCTGGGAGTCATAGACACCCCCCCATACTGTTAGGCACTGCTGGGAGTCATGGCCACACCCCCCCATACTGCTAGGCACTGATGGGAGTCGTGGCCACACACCCCCGAACACCCCATACTGTTAGGCACTGCTGGGAGTCATGGCCACACCTCCCCACCCCCCCATACTGTTAGGCACTGCTGGGAGTCATGGCCACCCCCTACCCTCATACTGTTAGGCACTGCTGGGAGTCATGGCCACACCCCCCATACTGTTAGGTACTGCTGGGAGTCATAGCCACCCCCCCATACTGTTAGGCACTGCTAGGAGTCATGGCCACCCCCATACTGTTAAGCACTGCTGGGAGTCATGGCCACACCCCCCACACACCCCCATACTGTTAGGCACTGCTGGAAGTCATGGCCACACTCCCCCACACCCCCCATACTGTTAGGCACTTCTGGGAGTCATGGCCATCCCCCCACATACCCCATACTGTTAGGCACTGCTGGGAGTCATGGCCACATCCCCCCACACACCCCATACTGTTAGGCACTGTTGGGAGTCATGGCCACACACCCCCATACTGTTAGGCACTGCTGGGAATCATAGCCACACACCCCATACTGTTAGGCACTGCTGGAAGTTATGGCCACACCCCCCCCATACTGATAGGCACTGCTGGGAGTCATGGCCACACCCCCCCATACTCCCCATACTGTGAGGCACTGCTGGGAGTCATGGTCACACACCCCCCACCCCCCCCCTATACTGTTAGGCACTGCTGGGAGTCATGGCCACACCCCCCATACTGTTAGGCACTGCTGGGAGTCATAGCCACACACACCCACACCCCCCATACTGTTAGGCACTGCTGGGAGTCATTGCCACATACCCCCCCCCCATACTGTTAGGCACTGCTGGAAGTCATGGCCACACTCCCCCACACCCCCCATACTGTTAGGCACTTCTGGGAGTCATGGCCATCCCCCCCACATACCCCATACTGTTAGGCACTGCTGGGAGTCATGGCCACATCCCCCCACACACCCCATACTGTTAGGCACTGTTGGGAGTCATGGCCACACACCCCCATACTGTTAGGCACTGCTGGGAGTCATAGCCACACCCCCCATACTGTTAGGCACTGCTGGAAGTTATGGCCAACCCCCCCATACTGATAGGCACTGCTGGGAGTCATGGCCACACCCCCCCATACTCCCCATACTGTGAGGCACTGCTTGGAGTCATGGTCACCCCCCCCCCTATACTGTTAGGCACTGCTGGGAGTCATGGCCACGCCCCCCCATACTGTTAGGCACTGCTGGGAGTCATGGCCACCCCCAACCCTCATACTGTTAGGCACTGCTGGGAGTCATGGTCACACCCCCCATACTGTTAGGTACTGCTGGGAGTCATAGCCACCCCCCCCCATACTGTTAGGCACTGCTAGGAGTCATGGCCACCCCCATACTGTTAAGCACTGCTGGGAGTCATGGCCACACCCCCCACACACCCCCATACTGTTAGGCACTGCTGGAAGTCATGGCCACACTCCCCCACACCCCCCATACTGTTAGGCACTTCTGGGAGTCATGGCCATCCCCCCCCATACTGTTAGGCACTGCTGGGAGTCATGGCCACATCCCCCCACACACCCCATACTTTTAGGCACTGTTGGGAGTCATGGCCACACACCCCCATACTGTTAGGCACTGCTGGGAGTCATAGCCACCCCCCCATACTGTTAGGCACTGCTGGAAGTTATGGCCACACCCCCCCATACTGATAGGCACTGCTGGGAGTCATGGCCACACTCCCCCATACTCCCCATACTGTGAGGCACTGCTTGGAGTCATGGTCACCCCCCCCCCCCCTATACTGTTAGGCACTGCTGGGAGTCATGGCCACACCCCCCATACTGTTAGGCACTGCTGGGAGTCATAGCCACACACCCCCATACTGTTAGGCACTGCTGGAAGTAATAGCCACCCCCCCATACTGATAGGCACTGCTGGGAGTCATGGCCACACACCCCCACACCCACCTCATACTGTTAGGCACTGCTGGGAGTCATGGCCACACACTCCCCACACCCCCATACTGTTAGGCACTGCTGGGAGTCATGGCCACACACCCCCAAACCCCCCATACTGTTAGGCACTGCTGGGAGTCATGGCCACCCCCATACTGTTAGGCACTGCTGGGAGTCATGGCCACCCCCCCCCACGCCCCCCCCATACTGTAGGCACTGCTGGGAGTCATGGCCACACCCCACACCCCCCATACTGTTAGGCACTGCTGGGAGTCATGGCCACACCCCCACACTCCCCCATACTGTTAGGCACTGCTGGGAGTCATGGCCACACACCCCACACCCCCATACTGTTAGGCACTGCTGGGAGTCATGACCACACCCCCCCATAGTGTTAGGCACTGCTGGGAGTCATGGCCACCCCCCCATTCCCCCCCATACTGTTAGGCACTGCTGGGAGTCATTGCCACATACCCCCACCCCCCCATACTGTTAGGCACTGCTGGGTGTCATGGTCACACACCCCATACTGTTAGACACTGCTGGGAGTCATGGCCACACCCCTCTATACTGTTAGGCACTGCTGGGAGTCATGGCCACACACCCCCACACCCCCCATACTGTTAGGCACTACTGGGAGTCAAGGCCACACCCCCATACTGTTAGGCACTGCTGGGAGTCATGGTCACACCCCCCACACCCCCCATACTGTTAGGCACTGCTGGGAGTCATGGCCACACACCCCCACACTCCCCATACTGTTAGGCACTGCTGGGAGTCATGGCCACACCCCCCCACACCCCCCATACTGTTAGGCACTGCTGGGAGTCATGGCCACCCCCCCATACTGTTAGGCACTGCTGGGAGTCATAGACACCCCCCCATACTGTTAGGCACTGCTGGGAGTCATGGCCACACCCCCCCATACTGCTAGGCACTGATGGGAGTCGTGGCCACACACCCCCAAACACCCCCATACTGTTAGGCACTGCTGGGAGTCATGGCCACACCTCCCCACCCCCCCATACTGTTAGGCACTGCTGGGAGTCATGGCCACGCCCCCATACTGTTAGGCACTGCTGGGAGTCATGGCCACCCCCTACCCTCATACTGTTAGGCACTGCTGGGAGTCATGGCCACACCCCCCATACTGTTAGGTACTGCTGGGAGTCATAGCCACCCCCCCATACTGTTAGGCACTTCTAGGAGTCATGGCCACCCCCATACTGTTAAGCACTGCTGGGAGTCATGGCCACACCCCCCACACACCCCCATACTGTTAGGCACTGCTGGAAGTCATGGCCACACTCCCCCACACCCCCCATACTGTTAGGCACTTCTGGGAGTCATGGCCATCCCCCCCACACCCCCCATACTGTTAGGCACTGCTGGGAGTCATGGCCACATCCCCCCACACACCCCATACTGTTAGGCACTGTTGGGAGTCATGGCCACACACCCCCATACTGTTAGGCACTGCTGGGAGTCATAGCCACACCCCCCATACTGTTAGGCACTGCTAGGAGTCATGGCCACACCCCCCCACACCCCCATACTGTTAGGCACTGCTGGGAGTCATGGCCACACCCCCCATACTGTTAGGCACTGCTAGGAGTCATAGCCACACCCCATACTGTTAGGCACTGCTGGGAGTCATGGCCACAAACCCCATACATTTAGGCACTGCTGGAAGTCATGGCCACACCCCCCATACTGTTAGGCACTGCTGGAAGTTATGGCCACCCCCCCCATACTGATAGGCACTGCTGGGAGTCATGGCCACCCCCCACACTCCCCATACTGTTAGGCACTGCTGGGAGTCATGGCCACCCCCCCCCCACCCCCCCATACTGTTAGGCACTGCTGGGAGTCATGGCCACACACCCCCACCCCCCATACTGTTAGGCACTGCTGGGAGTCATGGCCACACACCCCCACCCCCCATACTGTTAGGCAATGCTGGGAATCATGGCCACACCCCCCATACTGTTAGGTACTGCTGGGAGTCATAACCACTACCCCCATACTGTTAGGCACTGCTGGGAGTCATGGCCACCCTCCCATATTGTTAGGCACTGCTGGGAGTCATGGCCACCCCCACCCGCCCATACTGTTAGGCACTGTTGGAAGTCATGGCTACACCACCCCCACACCCCCATACTGTTAGGCACTGTTGGGAGTCATGGCCATCCCCCCAACACCCCCATACTGTTAGGCACTGCTGGGAGTCATGGCCACACCCCCCCGCACCGCCCATACTGTTAGTCACTGCTGGGAGTCATAGGCACCCACCCCATACTGTTAGGCACTGCTGGAAGTCATGGCCACACCCCCCATACTGTTAGGCACTGCTGGGAGTCATGGCCACACCCCCCCACACCCCCATACTGTTAGGCACTGCTGGGAGTCATGGCCACACCCCCCATACTGTTAGGCACTGCTGGGAGTCATAGCCACACCCCATACTGTTAGGCACTGCTGGGAGTCATGGCCACACACCCCATACATTTAGGCACTGCTGGGAGTCATGGCCACACCCCCCATACTGTTAGGCACTGCTGGAAGTTATGGCCACCCCCCCCATACTGATAGGCACTGCTGGGAGTCATGGCCACCCCCCCCACACTCCCCATACTGTTAGGCACTGTTGGGAGTCATGGCCACAACCCCCCACACACCCCCATACTGTTAGGCACTGCTGGGAGTCATGGCCACATACCCCCACACCCCCCATACTGTTAGGCACTGCTGGGAGTCATGGCCACACCCCCCATACTGTTGGGCACTGCTGGGAGTCATAGCCACACACCCCCATACTGTTAGGCACTGCTGGAAGTAATGGCCACACCCCCCCATACTAATAGGCACTGCTGGGAGTCATGGCCGCACACTCCCCACACCCCCATACTGTTAGGCACTGCTGGGAGTCATGGCCACACACACCCATACCCCCATACTGTTAGGCACTGCTGCGAGTCATGGCCACCCCCCATACTGTTAGGCACTGCTGGGAGTCTTAGCCACACACCCCATACTGTTAGGCACTGCTGGGAGCCATGGCCACACACACCCTCACCCCCCATACTGTTAGGCACTGCTGGGAGTCATGGCCACACCCCCCACACTCCCCCATACTGTTAGGCACTGCTGGGAGTCATTGCCACCCCCCCCGACCCCCCATACTGTTAGGCACTGCTGGGAGTCATGACCACACCCCCCCATAGTGTTAGGCACAGCTGGGAGTCATGGCCACCCCCCCATTCCCCCCCATACTGTTAGGCACTGCTGGGAGTCATTGCCACATACCCCCACCCCCCCAAACTGTTAGGCACTGCTGGGTGTCATGGTCACACCCCCATACTGTTAGACACTGCTGGGAGTCATGGCCACACCCCTCTATACTGTTAGGCACTGCTGGGAGTCATGGCCACACACACCCACACCCCCCATACTGTTAGGCACTACAGGGAGTCAAGGCCACATCCCCATACTGTTAGGCACTGCTGGGAGTCATGGTCACACCCCCCACACTCCCCATACTGTTAGGCACTGCTGGGAGTCATGGCCACAACCCCCTACACACCCCCATACTGTTAGGCACTGCTGGGAGTCATGGCCACATACCTCCACACCCCCCATACTGTTAGGCACTGCTGGGAGTCATGGCCACACCCCCCATACTGTTGGGCACTGCTGGGAGTCATAGCCACAACCCCCCATACTGTTAGGCACTGCTGGATGTAATGGCCACACCCCCCATACTGATAGGCACTGCTGGGAGTCATGGCCACACACCCCACACCCCCCTCATACTGTTAGGCACTGCTGGGAGTCATGGCCACACACTCCCCACACCCCCATACTGTTAGGCACTGCTGGGAGTCATGGCCACACACACCCATACCCCCATACAGTTAGGCAATGCTGGGAGTCATGGCCACCCCCCCATACTGTTAGGCACTGCTGGGAGTCATAGCCACACACACCCCATACTGTTAGGCACTGCTGGGAGCCATGGCCACACACACCCTCACCCCCATACTGTTAGGCACTGCTGGGAGTCATGGACACACCCCCCACACTCCCCCATACTGTTAGGCACTGCTGGGAGTCATTGCCACCCCCCACCCCCCCATACTGTTAGGCACTGCTGGGAGTCATGGCCACACACCCCATACTGTTAGGCACTGCTGGGAGCCATGGCCATACACACCATCACCCCCCATACTGTTAGGCACTGCTGGGAGTCATGGCCACACCCCCACACTCCCCCATACTGTTAGGCACTGCTGGGAGTCATTGCCACCCCCCCACCCCCCCATACTGTTAGGCACTGTTGGAAGTCATGGCTACACCACCCCCACACCCCCATACTGTTAGGCACTGTTGGGAGTCATGGCCATCCCCCCAACACCCCCATACTGTTAGGCACTGCTGGGAGTCATGGCCACACCCCCCCGCACCGCCCATACTGTTAGTCACTGCTGGGAGTCATAGGCACCCACCCCATACTGTTAGGCACTGCTGGAAGTCATGGCCACACCCCCCATACTGTTAGGCACTGCTGGGAGTCATGGCCACACCCCCCCACACCCCCATACTGTTAGGCACTGCTGGGAGTCATGGCCACACCCCCCATACTGTTAGGCACTGCTGGGAGTCATAGCCACACCCCATACTGTTAGGCACTGCTGGGAGTCATGGCCACACACCCCATACATTTAGGCACTGCTGGGAGTCATGGCCACACCCCCCATACTGTTAGGCACTGCTGGAAGTTATGGCCACCCCCCCCATACTGATAGGCACTGCTGGGAGTCATGGCCACCCCCCCCACACTCCCCATACTGTTAGGCACTGTTGGGAGTCATGGCCACAACCCCCCACACACCCCCATACTGTTAGGCACTGCTGGGAGTCATGGCCACATACCCCCACACCCCCCATACTGTTAGGCACTGCTGGGAGTCATGGCCACACCCCCCATACTGTTGGGCACTGCTGGGAGTCATAGCCACACACCCCCATACTGTTAGGCACTGCTGGAAGTAATGGCCACACCCCCCCATACTAATAGGCACTGCTGGGAGTCATGGCCGCACACTCCCCACACCCCCATACTGTTAGGCACTGCTGGGAGTCATGGCCACACACACCCATACCCCCATACTGTTAGGCACTGCTGCGAGTCATGGCCACCCCCCATACTGTTAGGCACTGCTGGGAGTCTTAGCCACACACCCCATACTGTTAGGCACTGCTGGGAGCCATGGCCACACACACCCTCACCCCCCATACTGTTAGGCACTGCTGGGAGTCATGGCCACACCCCCCACACTCCCCCATACTGTTAGGCACTGCTGGGAGTCATTGCCACCCCCCCCGACCCCCCATACTGTTAGGCACTGCTGGGAGTCATGACCACACCCCCCCATAGTGTTAGGCACAGCTGGGAGTCATGGCCACCCCCCCATTCCCCCCCATACTGTTAGGCACTGCTGGGAGTCATTGCCACATACCCCCACCCCCCCAAACTGTTAGGCACTGCTGGGTGTCATGGTCACACCCCCATACTGTTAGACACTGCTGGGAGTCATGGCCACACCCCTCTATACTGTTAGGCACTGCTGGGAGTCATGGCCACACACACCCACACCCCCCATACTGTTAGGCACTACAGGGAGTCAAGGCCACATCCCCATACTGTTAGGCACTGCTGGGAGTCATGGTCACACCCCCCACACTCCCCATACTGTTAGGCACTGCTGGGAGTCATGGCCACAACCCCCTACACACCCCCATACTGTTAGGCACTGCTGGGAGTCATGGCCACATACCTCCACACCCCCCATACTGTTAGGCACTGCTGGGAGTCATGGCCACACCCCCCATACTGTTGGGCACTGCTGGGAGTCATAGCCACAACCCCCCATACTGTTAGGCACTGCTGGATGTAATGGCCACACCCCCCATACTGATAGGCACTGCTGGGAGTCATGGCCACACACCCCACACCCCCCTCATACTGTTAGGCACTGCTGGGAGTCATGGCCACACACTCCCCACACCCCCATACTGTTAGGCACTGCTGGGAGTCATGGCCACACACACCCATACCCCCATACAGTTAGGCAATGCTGGGAGTCATGGCCACCCCCCCATACTGTTAGGCACTGCTGGGAGTCATAGCCACACACACCCCATACTGTTAGGCACTGCTGGGAGCCATGGCCACACACACCCTCACCCCCATACTGTTAGGCACTGCTGGGAGTCATGGACACACCCCCCACACTCCCCCATACTGTTAGGCACTGCTGGGAGTCATTGCCACCCCCCACCCCCCCATACTGTTAGGCACTGCTGGGAGTCATGGCCACACACCCCATACTGTTAGGCACTGCTGGGAGCCATGGCCATACACACCATCACCCCCCATACTGTTAGGCACTGCTGGGAGTCATGGCCACACCCCCACACTCCCCCATACTGTTAGGCACTGCTGGGAGTCATTGCCACCCCCCCACCCCCCCATACTGTTAGGCACTGCTGGGAGTCATGACCACCCCCCCATAGTGTTAGGCACTGCTGGGAGTCATGGCCACCCCCCCATTCCCCCCATACTGTTAGGCACTGCTGGGGGTCATTGCCACATACCCCCACCCCCCCATACTGTTAGGCACTGCTGGGTGTCATGGTCACACCCCCATACTGTTAGACACTGCTGGGAGTCATGGCCACACCCCTCTATACTGTTAGGCACTGCTGGGAGTCATGGTCACACACCCCACACCCCCCATACTGTTAGGCACTGCTAGGAGTCATGGCCACACACCCCCACACTCCCCATACTGTTAGGCACTGCTGGGAGTCATGGCCATACCCCCCCCACACCCCCCATACTGTTAGGCACTGCTGGGAGTCATGGCCACCCCCCCCATACTGTTAGGCACTGCTGGGAGTCATAGACACCCCCCCATACTGTTAGGCACTGCTGGGAGTCATGGCCACACCCCCATACTGCTAGGCACTGATGGGAGTCGTGGCCACACACCCCCAAACACCCCCATACTGTTAGGCACTGCTGGGAGTCATGGCCACACCTCCCCACCCCCCATACTGTTAGGCACTGCTGGGAGTCATGGCCACACCCCCCCATACTGTTAGGCACTGCTGGGAGTCATGGCCACCCCCTACCCCCATACTGTTAGGCACTGCTGGGAGTCATGGCCACACCCCCCATACTGTTAGGTACTGCTGGGAGTCATAGCCACCCCCCCATACTGTTAGGCACTGCTGGGAGTCATGGCCACCCCCCATACTGTTGAGCACTGCTGGGAGTCATGGCCACACCCCCCACACACCCCCATACTGTTAGGCACTACTGGAAGTCATGGCCACACTCCCCCACACCCCCCATACTGTTAGGCACTTCTGGGAGTCATGGCCATCCCCCCCACACCCCCATACTGTTAGGCACTGCTGGGAGTCATGGCCACATCCCCCCACACACCCCATACTGTTAGGCACTGCTGGGAGTCATGGCCACACCCCCCCATACTGTTAGGCACTGCTGGGAGTCATAGCCACACCCCCCCATACTGTTAGGCACTGCTAGGAGTCATGGCCACACACCCCCACACCCCCATACTGTTAGGCACTGCTGGGAGTCATGGCCACACACCCCCATACTGTTAGGCACTGCTGGGAGTCATAGCCACAGCCCCCATACTGTTAGGCACTGCTGGAAGTTATGGCCACACCCCCCCATACTGATAGGCACTGCTGGGAGTCATGGCCACACCCCCCCATACTCCCCATACTGTGAGGCACTGCTGGGAGTCATGGTCACACACCCCCCACACCCCCCCTATACTGTTAGGCACTGCTGGGAGTCATGGCCACACCCCCCATACTGTTAGGCACTGCTGGGAGTCATAGCCACACACCCCCATACTGTTAGGCACTGCTGGAAGTAATTGCCACCCCCCATACTGATAGGCACTGCTGGGAGTCATGGCCACACCCCCCTACACCCACCTCATACTGTTAGGCACTGCTGGGAGTCATGGCCACCCCCATACTGTTAGGCACTGCTGGGAGTCATGGCCACCCCCCCCCCACGCCCCCCCCATACTTTAGGCACTGCTGGGAGTCATGGCCACACCCCACCCCCCCATACTGTTAGGCACTGCTGGGAGTCATGGCCACACCCCCACACTCCCCCATACTGTTAGGCACTGCTGGGAGTCATGGCCACACACCCCACACCCCCATACTGTTAGGCACTGCTGGGAGTCATGACCACACCCCCCCCATAGTGTTAGGCACTGCTGGGAGTCATGGCCACCCCCCCATTCCCCCCCATACTGTTAGGCACTGCTGGGAGTCATTGCCACATACCCCCACCCCCCCCATACTGTTAGGCACTGCTGGGTGTCATGGTCACCCCCCCCATACTGTTAGACACTGCTGGGAGTCATGGCCACACCCCTCTATACTGTTAGGCACTGCTGGGAGTCATGGCCACACACACCCACACCCCCATACTGTTAGGCACTGCTGGGAGTCATGGTCACACCCCCCACACCCCCCATACTGTTAGGCACTGCTGGGAGTCATGGCCACACACCCCCACACTCCCCATACTGTTAGGCACTGCTGGGAGTCATGGCCACACCCCCCCCCCCCACACCCCCCATACTGTTAGGCACTGCTGGGAGTCATGGCCACCCCCCCATACTGTTAGGCACTGCTGGGAGTCATAGACACCCCCCCCATACTGTTAGGCACTGCTGGGAGTCATGGCCACACCCCCCCATACTGTTAGGCACTGCTGGGAGTCATGGCCACGCCCCCCATACTGTTAGGCACTGCTGGGAGTCATGGCCACCCCCTACCCTCATACTGTTAGGCACTGCTGGGAGTCATGGCCACACCCCCCATACTGTTAGGTACTGCTGGGAGTCATAGCCACCCCCCCCCATACTGTTAGGCACTGCTAGGAGTCATGGCCACCCTCATACTGTTAAGCACTGCTGGGAGTCATGGCCACACCCCCCACACACCCCCATACTGTTAGGCACTGCTGGAAGTCATGGCCACACTCTCCCACACCCCCCATACTGTTAGGCACTTCTGGGAGTCATGGCCATCCCCCCCACACCCCCCATACTGTTAGGCACTGCTGGGAGTCATGGCCACATCCCCCCACACACCCCATACTGTTAGGCACTGTTGGGAGTCATGGCCACACACCCCCATACTGTTAGGCACTGCTGGGAGTCATAGCCACACCCCCAATACTGTTAGGCACTGCTGGAAGTTATGGCCATACCCCCCCATACTGATAGGCACTGCTGGGAGTCATGGCCACACACCCCCATACTCCCCATACTGTGAGGCACTGCTGGGAGTCATGGTCACACACCCCCCACCCCCCCTATACTGTTAGGCACTGCTGGGAGTCATGGCCACACCCCCATACTGTTAGGCACTGCTGGGAGTCATAGCCACACCCCATACTGTTAGGCACTGCTGGGAGTCATGGCCACACACCCCATACATTTAGGCACTGCTGGGAGTCATGGCCACACCCCACATACTGTTAGGCACTGCTGGAAGTTATGGCCACCCCCCCCATACTGATAGGCACTGCTGGGAGTCATGGCCACCCCCCCCCCCACACTCCCCATACTGTTAGGCACTGTTGGGAGTCATGGCCACAACCCCCCACACACCCCCATACTGTTAGGCACTGCTGGGAGTCATGGCCACATACCCCCACACCCCCCATACTGTTAGGCACTGCTGGGAGTCATGGCCACACCCCCCATACTGTTGGGCACTGCTGGGAGTCATAGCCACACACCCCCATACTGTTAGGCACTGCTGGAAGTAATGGCCACACCCCCCCCATACTAATAGGCACTGCTGGGAGTCATGGCCGCACACCCCCATACTGTTAGGCGCTGCTGGGAGTCATGGCCACACACACCCATACCCCCATACTGTTAGGCACTGCTGGGAGTCATGGCCACCCCCCATACTGTTAGGCACTGCTGGGAGTCTTAGCCACACACCCCATACTGTTAGGCACTGCTGGGAGCCATGGCCACACACACCCTCACCCCCCATACTGTTAGGCACTGCTGGGAGTCATGGCCACACCCCCCACACTCCCCCATACTGTTAGGCACTGCTGGGAGTCATTGCCACCCCCCCACCCCCCCATACTGTTAGGCACTGCTGGGAGTCATGACCACACCCCCCCATAGTGTTAGGCACAGCTGGGAGTCATGGCCACCCCCCATTCCCCCCCATACTGTTAGGCACTGCTGGGAGTCATTGCCACATACCCCCACCCCCCCCCAAACTGTTAGGCACTGCTGGGTGTCATGGTCACACCCCCATACTGTTAGACACTGCTGGGAGTCATGGCCACACCCCTCTATACTGTTAGGCACTGCTGGGAGTCATGGCCACACACACCCACACCCCCCATACTGTTAGGCACTACTGGGAGTCAAGGCCACATCCCCATACTGTTAGGCACTGCTGGGAGTCATGGTCACACCCCCCACACTCCCCATACTGTTAGGCACTGCTGGGAGTCATGGCCACAACCCCCTACACACCCCCATACTGTTAGGCACTGCTGGGAGTCATGGCCACATACCCCCACACCCCCCATACTGTTAGGCACTGCTGGGAGTCATGGCCACACCCCCCATACTGTTGGGCACTGCTGGGAGTCATAGCCACACACCCCCATACTGTTAGGCACTGCTGGATGTAATGGCCACACCCCCCATACTGATAGGCACTGCTGGGAGTCATGGCCACACACCCCACACCCCCCTCATACTGTTAGGCACTGCTGGGAGTCATGGCCGCACACTCCCCACACCCCCATACTGTTAGGCACTGCTGGGAGTCATGGCCACACACACCCATAACCCCATACAGTTAGGCAATGCTGGGAGTCATGGCCACCCCCCCATACTGTTAGGCACTGCTGGGAGTCATAGCCACACACACCCCATACTGTTAGGCACTGCTGGGAGCCATGGCCACACACACCCTCACCCCCATACTGTTAGGCACTGCTGGGAGTCATGGACACACCCCCCACACTCCCCCATACTGTTAGGCACTGCTGGGAGTCATTGCCACCCCCCCCACCCCCCCATACTGTTAGGCACTGCTGGGAGTCATGACCAGACCCCCCATAGTGTTAGGCACTGCTGGGAGTCATGGCCACCCCCCATTCCCCCCCATACTGTTAGGCACTGCTGGGAGTCATTGCCACATACCCACACCCCCCCCAAACTGTTAGGCACTGCTGGGTGTCATGGTCACACCCCCATACTGTTAGACACTGCTGGGAGTCATGGCCACACCCCTCTATACTGTTAGGCACTGCTGGGAGTCATGGCCACACACACCCACACCCCCCATACTGTTAGGCACTACTGGGAGTCAAGGCCACATCCCCATACTGTTAGGCACTGCTGGGAGTCATGGTCACACCCCCCACACTCTCCATACTGTTAGGCACTGCTGGGAGTCATGGCCACAACCCCCTACACACCCCCATACTGTTAGGCACTGCTGGGAGTCATGGCCACATACCCCCACACCCCCCATACTGTTAGGCACTGCTGGGAGTCATGGCCACACCCCCCATACTGTTGGGCACTGCTGGGAGTCATAGCCACACACCCCCATACTGTTAGGCACTGCTGGATGTAATGGCCACACCCCCCATACTGATAGGCACTGCTGGGAGTCATGGCCACACACCCCACACCCCCCTCATACTGTTAGGCACTGCTGGGAGTCATGGCCGCACACTCCCCACACCCCCATACTGTTAGGCACTGCTGGGAGTCATGGCCACACACACCCATAACCCCATACAGTTAGGCAATGCTGGGAGTCATGGCCACCCCCCCATACTGTTAGGCACTGCTGGGAGTCATAGCCACACACACCCCATACTGTTAGGCACTGCTGGGAGCCATGGCCACACACACCCTCACCCCCATACTGTTAGGCACTGCTGGGAGTCATGGACACACCCCCCACACTCCCCCATACTGTTAGGCACTGCTGGGAGTCATTGCCACCCCCCCCCCACCCCCCCATACTGTTAGGCACTGCTGGGAGTCATGACCAGCCCCCCCATAGTGTTAGGCACTGCTGGGAGTCATGGCCACCCCCCATTCCCCCCCATACTGTTAGGCACTGCTGGGAGTCATTGCCACATACCCCCACCCCCCATACTGTTAGGCACTGCTGGGTGTCATGGTCACACCCCCATACTGTTAGACACTGCTGGGAGTCATGGCCACACCCCTCTATACTGTTAGGCAATGCTGGGAGTCATGGTCACACCCCCCACACCCCCCATACTGTTAGGCACTGCTGGGAGTCATGGCCACACACCCCCACACTCCCCATACTGTTAGGCACTGCTGGGAGTCATGGCCACCCCCCCCCCACACCCCCCATACTGTTAGGCACTGCTGGGAGTCATAGACACCCCCTCATACTGTTAGGCACTGCTGGGAGTCATGGCCACACCCCCCATACTGCTAGGCACTGATGGGAGTCGTGGCCACACACCCCCAAACACCCCCATACTGTTAGGCACTGCTGGGAGTCATGGCCACACCTCCCCACCCCCATACTGTTCGGCACTGCTGGGAGTCATGGCCACACCCCCCCATACTGTTAGGCACTGCTGGGAGTCATGGCCACCCCCTACCCCCATACTGTTAGGCACTGCTGGGAGTCATGGCCACACCCCCCATACTGTTAGGTACTGCTGGGAGTCATAGCCACCCCCCCATACTGTTAGGCACTGCTGGGAGTCATGGCCACCCCCCATACTGTTAAGCACTGCTGGGAGTCATGGCCACACCCCCCACACACCCCCATACTGTTAGGCACTGCTGGGAGTCATGGCCACACTCCCCCACACCCCCCCATACTGTTAGGCACTTCTGGGAGTCATGGCCATCCCCCCACACCCCCATACTGTTAGGCACTGCTGGGAGTCATGGCCACATCCCCCCACACACCCCATACTGTTAGGCACTGCTGGGAGTCATGGCCACACACCCCCATACTGTTAGGCACTGCTGGGAGTCATAGCCACACACCCCATACTGTTAGGCACTGCTGGAAGTCATGGCCACACACCCCCATACTGTTAGGCACTGCTAGGAGTCATGGCCACACACCCCCACACCCCCATACTGTTAGGCACTGCTGGGAGTCATGGCCACACACCCCCATACTGTTAGGCACTGCTGGGAGTCATAGCCACAGCCCCCATACTGTTAGGCACTGCTGGAAGTTATGGCCACACCCCCCCATACTGATAGGCACTGCTGGGAGTCATGGCCACACACCCCATACTGTTAGGCACTGCTGGGAGCCATGGCCACACACACCCTCACCCCCATACTGTTAGGCACTGCTGGGAGTCATGACCACCCCCCCATAGTGTTAGGCACTGCTGGGAGTCATGGCCACCCCCCCATTCCCCCCATACTGTTAGGCACTGCTGGGGGTCATTGCCACATACCCCCACCCCCCCATACTGTTAGGCACTGCTGGGTGTCATGGTCACACCCCCATACTGTTAGACACTGCTGGGAGTCATGGCCACACCCCTCTATACTGTTAGGCACTGCTGGGAGTCATGGTCACACACCCCACACCCCCCATACTGTTAGGCACTGCTGGGAGTCATGGCCACACACCCCCACACTCCCCATACTGTTAGGCACTGCTGGGAGTCATGGCCACACCCCCCCCACACCCCCCATACTGTTAGGCACTGCTGGGAGTCATGGCCACCCCCCCCATACTGTTAGGCACTGCTGGGAGTCATAGACACCCCCCCATACTGTTAGGCACTGCTGGGAGTCATGGCCACACCCCCATACTGCTAGGCACTGATGGGAGTCGTGGCCACACACCCCCAAACACCCCCATACTGTTAGGCACTGCTGGGAGTCATGGCCACACCTCCCCACCCCCCCATACTGTTAGGCACTGCTGGGAGTCATGGCCACACCCCCCCATACTGTTAGGCACTGCTGGGAGTCATGGCCACCCCCTACCCCCATACTGTTAGGCACTGCTGGGAGTCATGGCCACACCCCCCATACTGTTAGGTACTGCTGGGAGTCATAGCCACCCCCCCATACTGTTAGGCACTGCTGGGATTCATGGCCACCCCCCATACTGTTAAGCACTGCTGGGAGTCATGGCCACACCCCCCACACACCCCCATACTGTTAGGCACTGCTGGAAGTCATGGCCACACTCCCCCACACCCCCCCATACTGTTAGGCACTTCTGGGAGTCATGGCCATCCCCCCCACACCCCCATACTGTTAGGCACTGCTGGGAGTCATGGCCACATCCCCCCACACACCCCATACTGTTAGGCACTGCTGGGAGTCATGGCCACACACCCCCATACTGTTAGGCACTGCTGGGAGTCATAGCCACACCCCCCATACTGTTAGGCACTGCTGGAAGTCATGGCCAAACACCCCCATACTGTTAGGCACTGCTAGGAGTCATGGCCACACCCCCCCACACCCCCATACTGTTAGGCACTGCTGGGAGTCATGGCCACACACCCCCATACTGTTAGGCACTGCTGGGAGTCATAGCCACAGCCCCCATACTGTTAGGCACTGCTGGAAGTTATGGCCACACCCCCCCATACTGATAGGCACTGCTGGGAGTCATGGCCACACCCCCCCATACTCCCCATACTGTGAGGCACTGCTGGGAGTCATGGTCACACACACCCCACACCCCCCCTATACTGTTAGGCACTGCTGGGAGTCATGGCCACACCCCCCATACTGTTAGGCACTGCTGGGAGTCATAGCCACACACCCCCATACTATTAGGCACTGCTGGAAGTAATTGCCACCCCCCCATACTGATAGGCACTGCTGGGAGTCATGGCCACACCCCCCCACACCCACCTCATACTGTTAGGCACTGCTGGGAGTCATGGCCACCCCCATACTGTTAGGCACTGCTGGGAGTCATGGCCACCCCCCCCACGCCCCCCCCATACTGTAGGCACTGCTGGGAGTCATGGCCACACCCCACACCCCCCATACTGTTAGGCACTGCTGGGAGTCATGGCCACACCCCCACACTCCCCCATACTGTTAGGCACTGCTGGGAGTCATGGCCACACACCCCACACCCCCATACTGTTAGGCACTGCTGGGAGTCATGACCACACCCCCCCCATAGTGTTAGGCACTGCTGGGAGTCATGGCCACCCCCCCATTCCCCCCCATACTGTTAGGCACTGCTGGGAGTCATTGCCACATACCCCCACCCCCCCATACTGTTAGGCACTGCTGGGTGTCATGGTCACACCCCCCATACTGTTAGACACTGCTGGGAGTCATGGCCACACCCCTCTATACTGTTAGGCACTGCTGGGAGTCATGGCCACACACACCCACACCCCCCATACTGTTAGGCACTACTGGGAGTCAAGGCCACACCCCCATACTGTTAGGCACTGCTGGGAGTCATGGTCACACCCCCCACACCCCCCATACTGTTAGGCACTGCTGGGAGTCATGGCCACACACCCCCACACTCCCCATACTGTTAGGCACTGCTGGGAGTCATGGCCACACCCCCCCACACCCCCCATACTATTAGGCACTGCTGGGAGTCATGGCCACCCCCCCATACTGTTAGGCACTGCTGGGAGTCATAGACACCCCCCCCATACTGTTAGGCACTGCTGGGAGTCATGGCCACACCCCCCCATACTGCTAGGCACTGATGGGAGTCGTGGCCACACACCCCCAAACACCCCCATACTGTTAGGCACTGCTGGGAGTCACGGCCACACCTCCCCCCCCATACTGTTAGGCACTGCTGGGAGTCATGGCCACGCCCCCCATACTGTTAGGCACTGCTGGGAGTCATGGCCACCCCCTACCCTCATACTGTTAGGCACTGCTGGGAGTCATGGCCACACCCCCCATACTGTTAGGTACTGCTGGGAGTCATAGCCACCCCCCCATACTGTTAGGCACTGCTAGGAGTCATGGCCACCCTCATACTGTTAAGCACTGCTGGGAGTCATGGCCACACCCCCCACACACCCCCATACTGTTAGGCACTGCTGGAAGTCATGGCCACACTCTCCCACACCCCCATACTGTTAGGCACTTCTGGGAGTCATGGCCATCCCCCCACACCCCCCATACTGTTAGGCACTGCTGGGAGTCATGGCCACATCCCCCCACACACCCCATACTGTTAGGCACTGTTGGGAGTCATGGCCACACACCCCCATACTGTTAGGCACTGCTGGGAGTCATAGCCACACCCCCAATACTGTTAGGCACTGCTGGAAGTTATGGCCATACCCCCCCATACTGATAGGCACTGCTGGGAGTCATGGCCACACACCCCCATACTCCCCATACTGTGAGGCACTGCTGGGAGTCATGGTCACACCCCCCCCACCCCCCCTATACTGTTAGGCACTGCTGGGAGTCATGGCCACACCCCCCATACTGTTAGGCACTGCTGGGAGTCATAGCCACACACCCCCATACTGTTAGGCACTGCTGGAAGTAATAGCCACCCCCCCATACTGATAGGCACTGCTGGGAGTCATGGCCACACACCCCCACACCCACCTCATACTGTTAGGCACTGCTGGGAGTCATGGCCACACACTCCCCACACCCCCATACTGTTAGGCACTGCTGGGAGTCATGACCACACACCCCCAAACCCCCCATACTGTTAGGCACTGCTGGGAGTCATGGCCACCCCCATACTGTTAGGCACTGCTGGGAGTCATGGCCACCCCCCCCATGCCCCCCATACTGTAGGCACTGCTGGGAGTCATGGCCACACCCCACACCCCCCATACTGTTAGGCACTGCTGGGAGTCATGGCCACACCCCCACACTCCCCCATACTGTTAGGCACTGCTGGGAGTCATTGCAACACCCCCCCATACTGTTAGGCACTGCTGGGAGTCATGACCACCCCCCCCATAGTGATAGGCACTGCTGGGAGTCATGGCCACCCCCCCCATTCCCCCCCATACTGTTAGGCACTGCTGGGAGTCATTGCCACATACCCCCACCCCCCCATACTGTTAGGCACTGCTGGGTGTCATGGTCACCCCCCCCATACTGTTAGACACTGCTGAGAGTCATGGCCACACCCCTCTATACTGTTAGGCACTGCTGGGAGTCATGGCCACACACACCCACACCCCCCATACTGTTAGGCACTACTGGGAGTCAAGGCCACACCCCCATACTGTTAGGCACTGCTGGGAGTCATGGTCACACCCCCCATACTGTTAGGCACTGCTGGGAGTCATGGCCACACACCCCCACACTCCCCATACTGTTAGGCACTGCTGGGAGTCATGGCCACCCCCCCCCACACCCCCCATACTGTTAGCCACTGCTGGGAGTCATGGCCACCCCCCATACTGTTAGGCACTGCTGGGAGTCATAGACACCCCCCCATACTGTTAGGCACTGCTGGGAGTCATGGCCACACCCCCCCATACTGCTAGGCACTGATGGGAGTCGTGGCCACACACCCCCAAACACCCCATACTGTTAGGCACTGCTGGGAGTCATGGCCACACCTCCCCACCCCCCCATACTGTTAGGCACTGCTGGGAGTCATGGCCACGCCCCCCATACTGTTAGGCACTGCTGGGAGTCATGGCCACCCCCTACCCTCATACTGTTAGGCACTGCTGGGAGTCATGGCCACATCCCCCCACACACCCCATACTGTTAGGCACTGTTGGGAGTCATGGCCACACACCCCCATACTGTTAGGCACTGCTGGGAATCATAGCCACACACCCCATACTGTTAGGCACTGCTGGAAGTTATGGCCACACCCCCCCATACTGATAGGCACTGCTGGGAGTCATGGCCACACCCCCCCATACTCCCCATACTGTGAGGCACTGCTGGGAGTCATGGTCACACACCCCCCACCCCCCCCCTATACTGTTAGGCACTGCTGGGAGTCATGGCCACACCCCCCATACTGTTAGGCACTGCTGGGAGTCATAGCCACACACACCCACACCCCCCATACTGTTAGGCACTGCTGGGAGTCATTGCCACATACCCCCCCCCCCATACTGTTAGGCACTGCTGGGTGTCATGGTCACACCCCCCATACTGTTAGACACTGCTGGGAGTCATGGCCACACCCCTCTATACTGTTAGGCACTGCTGGGAGTCATGGCCACACACACCCACACCCCCCATACTGTTAGGCACTACTGGGAGTCAAGGCCACACCCCCATACTGTTAGGCACTGCTGGGAGTCATGGTCACACCCCCCACACCCCCCATACTGTTAGGCACTGCTGGGAGTCATGGCCACACACCCCCACACTCCCCATACTGTTAGGCACTGCTGGGAGTCATGGCCACACCCCCCCCCACACCCCCCATACTGTTAGGCACTGCTGGGAGTCATATCCACCCCCCCATACTGTTAGGCACTGCTGGGAGTCATAGACACCCCCCCATACTGTTAGGCACTGCTGGGAGTCATGGCCACACCCCCCCATACTGCTAGGCACTGATGGGAGTCGTGGCCACACACCCCCAAACACCCCCATACTGTTAGGCACTGCTGGGAGTCATGGCCACACCTCCCCACCCCCCCATACTGTTAGGCACTGCTGGGAGTCATGGCCACGCCCCCATACTGTTAGGCACTGCTGGGAGTCATGGCCACCCCCTACCCTCATACTGTTAGGCACTGCTGGGAGTCATGGCCACACCCCCCATACTGTTAGGTACTGCTGGGAGTCATAGCCACCCCCCCATACTGTTAGGCACTTCTAGGAGTCATGGCCACCCCCATACTGTTAAGCACTGCTGGGAGTCATGGCCACACCCCCCACACACCCCCATACTGTTAGGCACTGCTGGAAGTCATGGCCACACTCCCCCACACCCCCCATACTGTTAGGCACTTCTGGGAGTCATGGCCATCCCCCCCACACCCCCCATACTGTTAGGCACTGCTGGGAGTCATGGCCACATCCCCCCACACACCCCATACTGTTAGGCACTGTTGGGAGTCATGGCCACACCCCCCCATACTGTTAGGCACTGCTGGGAGTCATAGCCACACCCCCCATACTGTTAGGCACTGCTAGGAGTCATGGCCACACACCCCCACACCCCCATACTGTTAGGCACTGCTGGGAGTCATGGCCACACACCCCCATACTGTTAGGCACTGCTGGGAGTCATGGCCATACACCCCATACATTTAGGCACTGCTGGAAGTCATGGCCACACCCCCCATACTGTTAGGCACTGCTGGAAGTTATGGCCACACCCCCCCATACTGATAGGCACTGCTGGGAGTCATGGCCACACCCCCCATACTCCCCATACTGTGAGGCACTGCTGGGAGTCATGGTCACACACCCCCACACCCCTCTATACTGTTAGGCATTGCTGGGAGTCATGGCCACACACACCCACACCCCCCATACTGTTAGAAACTACTGGGAGTCAAGGCCACACCCCAATACTGTTAGGCACTGCTGGGAGTCATGGTCACACCCCCCACACCCCCCATACTGTTAGGCACTGCTGGGAGTCATGGCCACACACCCCCACACTCCCCATACTGTTAGGCACTGCTGGGAGCCATGGCCACACCCCCCCACACCCCCCATACTGTTAGGCACTGCTGGGAGTCATGGCCACCCCCCCATACTGTTAGGCACTGCTGGGAGTCATAGACACCCCCCATACTGTTAGGCACTGCTGGGAGTCATGGCCACACCCCCCCATACTGCTAGGCACTGATGGGAGTCGTGGCCACACACCCCCAAACACCCCCATACTGTTAGGCACTGCTGGGAGTCATGACCACACACCCCCATAGTGTTAGGCACTGCTGGGAGTCATGGCCACCCCCCCATTCCCCCCATACTGTTAGGCACTGCTGGGAGTCATTGCCACATACCCCCACCCCCCCATACTGTTAGGCACTGCTGGGTGTCATGGTCACACCCCCCTAACTGTTAGACACTGCTGGGAGTCATGGCCACACCCCTCTATACTGTTAGGCACTGCTGGGAGTCATGGCCACACACACCCACACCCCCCATACTGTTAGGCACTACTGGGAGTCAAGGCCACACCCCCATACTGTTAGGCACTGCTGGGAGTCATGGTCACACCCCCCACACCCCCCATACTGTTAGGCACTGCTGGAAGTCATGGCCACACACCCCCACACTCCCCATACTGTTAGGCACTGCTGGGAGTCATGGCCACACCCACAACCCCACACCCCCCATACTGTTAGGCACTGCTGGGAGTCATGGCCACCCCCCCATACTGTTAGGCACTGCTGGGAGTCATAGACACCCCCCCATACTGTTAGGCACTGCTGGGAGTCATGGCCACACCCCCCCCATACTGCTAGGCACTGATGGGAGTCGTGGCCACACACCCCCAAACACCCCCATACTGTTAGGCACTGCTGGGAGTCATGGCCACACCTCCCCACCCCCCCCCCCCCCATACTGTTAGGCACTGCTGGGAGTCATGGCCACGCCCCCCATACTGTTAGGCACTGCTGGGAGTCATGGCCACCCCCTACCCTCATACTGTTAGGCACTGCTGAGAGTCATGGCCACACCCCCATACTGTTAGGTACTGCTGGGAGTCATAGCCACCCCCCCCCATACTGTTAGGCACTGCTAGGAGTCATGGCCACCCCCATACTGTTAAGCACTGCTGGGAGTCATGGCCACACCCCCCACACACCCCCATACTGTTAGGCACTGCTGGAAGTCATGGCCACACTCCCCCACACCCCCCATACTGTTAGGCACTTCTGGGAGTCATGGCCATCCCCCCACCCCCCCATACTGTTAGGCACTGCTGGGAGTCATGGCCACATCCCCCCACACACCCCATACTGTTAGGCACTGTTGGGAGTCATGGCCACACACCCCCATACTGTTAGGCACTGCTGGGAGTCATAGCCACACCCCCCATACTGTTAGGCACTGCTAGGAGTCATGGCCACACACCCCCACACCCCCATACTGTTAGGCACTGCTGGGAGTCATGGCCACACACCCCCATACTGTTAGGCACTGCTGGGAGTCATGGCCATACACCCCATACATTTAGGCACTGCTGGAAGTCATGGCCACACCCCCCATACTGTTAGGCACTGCTGGAAGTTATGGCCACACCCCCCCATACTGATAGGCACTGCTGGGAGTCATGACCACACACCCCCATACTCCCCATACTGTGAGGCACTGCTGGGAGTCATGGTCACACCCCCCCACACCCCTCTATACTGTTAGGCACTGCTGGGAGTCATGGCCACACACACCCACACCCCCCATACTGTTAGGCACTACTGGGAGTCAAGACCACACCCCAATACTGTTAGGCACTGCTGGGAGTCATGGTCACACCCCCCACACCCCCCATACTGTTAGGCACTGCTGGGAGTCATGGCCACACACCCCCACACTCCCCATACTGTTAGGCACTGCTGGGAGTCATGGCCACACCCCCCATACTGTTAGGCACTGCTGGGAGTCCTAGACACCCCCCCATACTGTTAGGCACTGCTGGGAGTCATGGCCACACCCCCCCATACTGCTAGGCACTGATGGGAGTTGTGGCCACACACCCCCAAACACCCCCATACTGTTAGACACTGCTGGGAGTCATGGCCACACCTCCCCCCCCATACTGTTAGGCACTGCTGGGAGTCATGGCCACGCCCCCCATACTGTTAGGCACTGCTGGGAGTAATGGCCACCCCCTACCCTCATACTGTTAGGCACTGCTGGGAGTCATGGCCACACCCCCATACTGTTAGGTACTGCTGGGAGTCATAGCCACCCCCCCATACTGTTAGGCACTGCTAGGAGTCATGGCCACCCCCATACTGTTAAGCACTGCTGGGAGTCATGGCCACACCCCCCACACACCCCCATACTGTTAGGCACTGCTGGAAGTCATGGCCACACTCCCCCACACCCCCCATACTGTTAGGCACTTCTGGGAGTCATGGCCATCCCCCCCACCCCCCATACTGTTAGGCACTGCTGGGAGTCATGGCCACATCCCCCCACACACCCCATACTGTTAGGCACTGTTGGGAGTCATGGCCACACACCCCCATACTGTTAGGCACTGCTGGGAGTCATAGCCACACCCCCCATACTGTTAGGCACTGCTAGGAGTCATGGCCACACACCCCCACACCCCCATACTGTTAGGCACTGCTGGGAGTCATGGCCACACACCCCCATACTGTTAGGCACTGCTGGGAGTCATGGCCATACACCCCATACATTTAGGCACTGCTGGAAGTCATGGCCACACCCCCCCACACCCCCCATACTGTTAGGCACTTCTGGGAGTCATGGCCATCCCCCCCACCCCCCCCATACTGTTAGGCACTGCTGGGAGTCATGGCCACATCCCCCCACACACCCCATACTGTTAGGCGGCACTGTTGGGAGTCATGGCCACACACCCCCATACTGTTAGGCACTGCTGGGAGTCATAGCCACACCCCCCATACTGTTAGGCACTGCTAGGAGTCATGGCCACACACCCCCACACCCCCATACTGTTAGGCACTGCTGGGAGTCATGGCCACACACCCCCATACTGTTAGGCACTGCTGGGAGTCATAGCCACAGCCCCCATACTGTTAGGCACTGCTGGGAGTCATGGCCATACACCCCATACATTTAGGCACCACTGGAAGTCATGGCCACACCCCCCATACTGTTAGGCACTGCTGGAAGTTATGGCCACACCCCCCCATACTGATAGGCACTGCTGGGAGTCATGGCCACACCCCCCCATACTCCCCATACTGTGAGGCACTGCTGGGAGTCATGGTCACACCCCCCCACACCCCCCCTATACTGTTAGGCACTGCTGGGAGTCATGGCCACCCCCCATACTGTTAGGCACTGCTGGGAGTCATAGCCACACACCCCCATACTGTTAGGCACTGCTGGAAGTAATAGCCACCCCCCCATACTGATAGGCACTGCTGGGAGTCATGGCCCCACACCCCCACACCCACATCATACTGTTAGGCACTGCTGGGAGTCATGGCCACACACTCCCCACACCCCCATACTGTTAGGCACTGCTGGGAGTCATGGCCACACACCCCCAAACCCCCCATACTGTTAGGCACTGCTGGGAGTCATGGCCACCCCCCATACTGTTAGGCACTGCTGGGAGTCATAGCCACACCCCCCATGCTGGTAGGCACTGCTGGGAGTCATGGCCACACACCCCCACACCCCCCAAACTGTTAGGTACTGCTGGGAGTCATGGCCACCCCCACATACTGTAGGCACTGCTGGGAGTCATGGCCACACCCCACACCCCCCATACTGTTAGGCACTGCTGGGAGTCATGGCCACACCCCCACACTCCCCCATACTGTTAGGCACTGCTGGGAGTCATGGCCACACACCCCCAGACACCCATACTGTTAGGCACTGCTGGGAGTCATGACCACACCCCCCATAGTGTTAGGCACTGCTGGGAGCCATGGCCACCCCCCCACTCCCCCCATACTGTTAGGCACTGCTGGGAGTCATTGCCACATACCCCCACACACCCCCCATACTGTTAGGCACTGCTGGGAGTCATGGTCACCCCCCCATACTGTTAGGCACTGCTGGGAGTCATGGCCACACCCCCCTATACTGTTAGGCACTGCTGGGAGTCATGGCGACACACACCTACACCCCCCATACTGTTAGGCACTACTGGGAGTCATGGCCACACCCCATACTGTTAGGCACTGCTGGGAGTCATGGTCACACCCCCCACACCCCCCATACTGTTAGGCACTGCTGGGAGTCATGGCCACACCCCCCCACACTCCCCATACTGTTAGGCACTGCTGGGAGTCATGGCCACACCCCCCACACCCCCCATACTGTTAGGCACTGCTGGGTGTCATGGCCACACCCCCCACACCCCCCATACTGTTAGGCACTACTGGGAGTCATGGCCACCCCCCATACTGTTAGGCACTGCTGGGAGTCATAGCCACACACCCCCATACTGTTAGGCACTGCTGGGAGTCATGGCCACCCCCCCATACTGTTAGGCACTGATGGGAGTCATGGCCACCCCCCCAAACACCCCCATACTGTTAGGCACTGCTGGGAGTCATGGCCACACATCCCCACCCCCCCATACTGTTAGGCACTGCTGGGAGTCATGGCCACCCCCCATACTTTTAGGCACTGCTGGGAGTCATGGCCACCCCCCCCATACTGTTAGGCACTGCTGGGAGTCATGGCCACACACCCCCACACCCCCATACTGTTAGGCACTGCTGGGAGTCATGGCCACCCCCCCCATACTGTTAGGCACTGCTGGGAGTCATGGCCACACACCCCCATACCCCCATACTGTTAGGCACTGCTGGGAGTCATGGCCACCCCCCCATACTGTTAGGCACTGCTGGGAGTCATAGCCACACACCCCCATACTGTTAGGCACTGCTGGGAGTCATAGCCACCCCCCCATACTGTTAGGCACTGCTGGGAGTCATGGCCACACCCCCCATACTGTTAGGTACTGCTGGGAGTCATTGCCACACACCCCCACATCCCCCCATACTGTTAGGCACTGCTGGGAGTCATGGCCACACCCACCCACAGCCCCCCATACTGTTAGGCACTGCTGGTATTCCCCCCATGTTACATGAGTTGTTTGTTTACTCACCAGGCTCAATGGCTCCTTCAATTCCATGAACTCCCACCGGTGGTAGCAGGGCCATGACTTTCTCCTCCCAGGGATGGTATTGTGCAGGTCTGCGGGGAGGTCCACCTCCAGTGTGATGAGTGTTGGCGTAGTCCTCATCCATCTTGCGCTTGACCATCCTCCGCAGATCGTACCACCTGTTCTGGCAAACCGCCCTGGTGCGCCTGATGGGTGCAACAGCATTGCCCTTCTAGATGATCCTCTCCCACAGGCGTGTCTTTTCAGCTATGCTGGTCTGTCTGACCAATGCACCAAACAGCTGTGGAAAAACTCTGATGACTTCATCTGTAAGGATCTCCATCTCCGGGTTAGTGAACTTTGGATTCTTTGGTGTGGTCATGGTGTGGGGTGTATGTGATTGGGGGGGTGATGGTGTGTATAGATGAGGGTGTGTGGGTCTGATTGTGAAGGGGGTGGTGTGTGTGAATGAGATAGGGTGTATGTGTGAAGGTGTATGGCTGCAGTTGTACCCGGAGGGTACATAGCATTCGTCAGGACCAAGGAGTTGTTAGAGGGCTCCGCCTTTTACCTATAGTATAAAGGATCAACCACTAAAAGACCGTGGGTTGTAGGGATCAAACACCCCGCTAGTATAGTACTTGCGCAAATAACCCTAGAACACTATCCTATTTACTTCAACAACCCCTTGGTCCTGACAAATGCTATGTACCCTCCGGGAACCCTAAAGCAGAAACATGTTGACAATACCTAGCATGGTGAAGGGATAATTGGTTCCGAAATCACCGCTCACTATTTGAATACCATGCAGTTATACCTACAATTAAATTAGTTTATTAACAACTGCAGTGGTTTTTAGATGACTTTTTCACTAATTCACGGGCCACCACTTAGTTATAGAAGTGCATCCCTGTCTCTAGGTGTATGCCCACCCTCCATCAAAAGTTGTTTTTGGAGGGCGAGGATGGCCTATGATGAAGCATGACCCAGGTGGTGTGTGAGGCCAGTCCTTCACTTTTTGTGAGATGCCCCCAGTGGTCGCGCATCTCTAAAAACCCTGTAGGAATCCCAATTAGGGACAGCCCCGTTTGTGTTTACATGTTATATTGGAGGCTGGCTAGTCCCTATGCCCTGTGCCTCTAGTTCCCATCCCTAGCTAATAAGTAGGGCTAGTGTGTGTGACAACCCTTTCAAGGAGACAGGCACTGTGGGTCAGAGACTGGCTTGTATCTGTACAATAGCAGAGTGTAAGTGGCATAGTGTTCGTTATTTAGTTGTCAGAAGCAGTCATGAAGGATAAGTTAACTGAAAACATTCCCGCCACTGCTCCCAAATCCTTTGAGGGTTCTGAGGACACCACCTTGCTTTATAAATAGGTTGCTTGAGGACCACACATTTATTCATATACCAAAGCCACCAAAAAGTGAATGTATGGTCACAACAGTTGGCAAGCACCTTTGCCCAGATTTTGTCTTTCAATGAAATGGGTCTGGGTGACGTGCATAAGTCAGATGGTTCACGATGTTTTAGCAGAACAGTTATGGTGGATTTCTGTAAATGTTGGGGATGTTTGTTGTCTTTCGATGCATGTCCAAAAGACATGGCACTAATTTACACCACCCAGAAAAAATGTCGGATATGGCATCCAGCATTTTGCCTATTTTGATTTAGTGATGAAATTCCTTTCCCCATCATCAGTCCAAGGCAACCTCAATATCAGAGCCTCTGTAGAGAAAGTGAGAATATCACTCAGAGGCCCAGAGGGATCACAACTGTACAGTTGTGTATAGTATGAGGCAAATGTAGTAGTCAATGGTTTCTTTCCAGACAGTATCAAGCCTGATTCAGTACTGATTTAATTAAAATGTCTGTAGAGATGTCCTCACTAATTGAGCCAGTATAACAGTTTCCTGTCTATATTTTGATGCTCATCCATTCAGCATTGAGATGCAAACCTAGGGATGTATGACGTTACAACTCATACTTTTACAACGCATACCATTACAACGAAATTTTTACAACGCAAAAACTATTACAACGCATGTATTTACAACGCATGTATTTACAACGCAGGTACCTTTACAACGCATACCATTACAACGTAAGTATTGGTAAGTATATATTAATTGTTTTAATTTAAAATAATTAAAAATAATCTAATTTAATTTAATTTAACGTAATGTTATTTAATTTAATTTAATTTCATTTAATTGATTTAATTTAAATTTAATTTTACCCTGTACCCCTGTACCCCAAAAACCCAAAACTGACCCTGAACCCTAAAAATACCCCTTTACCCTAAAAACGCAAAACTGACCCTGAACCCTAAAAATACCCCTTTACCCAAAAACCCAAAACTGACCCTGAACCCTAAAAATACCCCTTTACCCAAAAACCCAAAACTGACCCTGAACCCTAAAAATACCCCTTAACCCAAAAACCCAAAACTTACCCTGAACCCTAAAAATATCCTTTTACCCAAAAAACCCAAAACTGACCCTGAACCCTAAAAATACCCCTTTACCCAAAAACTGAAAACTGACCTTGAACCCTAAAAATACCCTTTTACCCAAAAACTGAAAACTGACCCTGAACCCTAAAAATACCCCTTTACCCAAAAACTGAAAACTGACCCTGAACCCTAAAAATACCCCTTTACCCAAAAACTGAAAACTGACCCTGAACCCTAAAAATACCCCTTTACCCAAAAACTGAAAACTGACCCTGAACCCTAAAAATACCCTTTTACCCAAAAACTGAAAACTGACCCTGAACCCTAAAAATACCCCTTAAAAAAACCCAAACATATAAAATTTTAAATATAATTATATACTTACCAATACTTACGTTGTAATGGTATGCGTTGTAAAGGTACCTGCGTTGTAAAAAAATGCGTTGTAAATACATGCGTTGTAATGGTTTTTGCGTTGTAAAAATGTCGTTGTAATGGTAGTGCGTTGTAAAAGTTGCGTTGTAAAGGTTGTTTCCCAAACCTTGTATTCTTGGCTTTTTTGGTAAAATGATTTGTGGACCCTCGACTCCTTGGTGAGTGATTAGGGGTGTGCATGCCTTGCATAATGCCATCTAGCGTGATTTTGCTAAATTAATGTATAATTATGCTGAATTAAGCACAGAACATAATCCAGCATTTAGCGCTATTTTCGTCATGTCCAAAACAGACCGAGGATGTATTCTGCACTAAGAAAATAGCCCTAAATACAACAGAACATGAACAGCAGAAGCCGTTTGAGCTCTATTAGTTTGTTGTTTCTGTGCCCCTGCAGGAGGACTTTGATCAAAATTACTCTTAATTGCGTTAGTGGGTGTAATCATGTAGTTTTGGTAATTTCAAGTCACAAGAATATCATGGAATAACAGATATTACTCCGATTACTCCAGTGTCATTAAAATCTTGCTTAGGCTTGGCGATTATCATGGTGCCCGGATGTCCCAAATTGGATTTCTAGGTCAAGCAATCATTTCTCCAAAGCACCAACCTCCTCCCAACATTTCCTCATCAGGCAGAGTTATCCTTTTCGTGTCACTGCCACTTTGTAGTATCCGGACACCAGAAAAGAGGGATGGAATGAGGTGGGGGATCTGGAAAAGGGAGGGCTGCCTTTATTTGAATGTGCGGCGCATAGGAGCCCTGCGGGCAGGCCCACCACCTGATGCAACCACTAAAGGATTGGTCCATTTCACCCAGAGCCTCAGTGACTATCTAGGGCGATGCAAGCAGCTAGTGTAGGATCCCTAATGACTTGCCAGGTCAGACCCATATCACCACGCCATCACATCTGCACCACCATTCACAGGCTTAGCATATTGAAGCTGGCCTGGCCAGCTTCAATATGCTAGGAGCTAGCAAGCTAGGAGCAGCAAAGCTAGGAGCAGCAAAAATGTGTCTACACTTTACCAAAGGTGACCATTGTAAGCCAACATTGGCCCCCAGATGAATTTAGATTACAACTCTGTGTGTGACGTGGAGGGATACGGTGGCAAAAGTCCTTACTACCTATACACTCCTTACGCCAATACACTCCAGCCAGGGATCGCCATTCCTGGTCAGCTCCAACAATGCTTCTGCACAACCTAGAGTCCTGTAAAAGATTCTTGGGGGCCACCATACAAAAATATGGAACGCCCTTAGTAGCCCTCTACTCCGACTAGAACCTTAAATTCATGAACCCCATGAAAACGGAAGGTCCCAAGTAAACATTTCACTAATTACAACTTCAGTGCAGGAACGGCTGAAGAATTGCAGAGCTAGGTCCACCCTAGTCGGGGGCTCTGACCCCCCTCCCCCCTCCCACACCTGCATTCGGAAGTTCTTCATTCTTGTGTGCTCTTCTGTTTTCTCCACGTGGCATTGGGTGGCGACTACATCTATACAAAAGAATGAACTAAATGAGTAAATACGCGAGTCTGACGCACTTGTGTGCGGGGTGGTGATGGGGGGCTGTGGAAGAGGGAACAGTTGGCACAGAGAACAAAACTGCCCAGGCCAAAGTTACTGACAGCAAGTTAGTCCTGAGAGAAAGACTTTTCTCTGTGTGGCTGTGATATTTACACACCTTCTGTCAAGCTAAAGTCCTGTTTGCTAAAGGTTTGGAATTCCTTGTAAAATGCTGCCTTCAAATGAATGCTCAGGTTCTCACAGAAAACGCACAACCTCGCAAAATGGCGCGCATACCTCCTTGCCACACCATTCCTTGAACACTATTAATGAGTCTGCTCAGGCGACATACCAACACACTGTACAATTCCACCACTGTGACGCTCCAGAATGAACTCCTGCTGGTTTTTGGCTAATGCTTTTAGAAATATTAGCAGTATACGAAGCCACTCCCTGGCTTTCGTTGTACTAAAATCAAAGAATTGCATCACGTGGTCTTTGGCCCCATATAATATCACGGGATGCAGCCGGACCACCACACTTTCTGAGATTCCTTGTTTATCCAAATCAAAACATTGCAGCATATCAACACGCAAATGTATTAAAAAAAGCTAACATACCATGAAGCAGGGGCGTATTGCAGGCCCCTACAGGCCCTGCAGTGCGGCAGGGGCCGGCTGGGGTGGGGGGGGGAGGCAATATTAAAGGGTACCTGCAATACATGGACTTGTGCAGTCCATGCCGTGCAGTTACTAGGGTGCATGCACACAGGGGGGCACAACATGTGCCCCCCTGCAGGCACCCCTTGGCTCAGAGGCAAATGGGGGCCCTGTAGGGCCCCCTTTGTTTCCTCTCCGCCACAGTTTTCATGGTGGAGGGACCGCCATGAAAACCATGGCTCAGAGGAAACTAGTAATATGCTTGGTGAGACCGTGGTGGTCCTGCCAAGCATATTGCGGTCTCAAGACCTCCGTGCCACCGCCAGGGATCTCCAATCCCTGGTGGTTGCGGCAGAGCAATGGAGGTCTGACCACCCTACGTGTTAAAGGGTGGTAGGAAGACCGCAACCACTGCGCCCCCAAGAGTCTGGCGGTCCATGGACTGCCAGACTCGTAATCAAATCAGCCCCATAGTGTCTACCATTTTAGACACAGTATTGAGAGGGGAAGCTACTGTGGTTTGAGGTGAGATTAAACACGCTTGTTTTCAGGTTGAGCTGGTGGTAGGAAAACCTGCAGGCGCTTTGCAGCAAGCCCTTTGTTCAGGGCACGAGTCGGGGTTACACGCGGGTGGACAGCGTCCACCCACTATTTTCACAGGGTCGACGCTGTCCACCCTGCCAAGAAGTGTGGCCCCACCGAAAAATATGCTGAAATCGTCCTGGTGTAATTTGCAGACACTGAGACACGTTCAGCAGCGCCTGAATTTTGTTGTCTGCTTTGAACCGCAACAACGTGCAGGTGGGGAGGGGGCTTTCTTAGTTCAGACTCCTGCTGGGCCCATATCAAGAGCCGCATCTAAGGGGTCATCGGGCCTCCATTTTTTGGAGTCTCCTGGCAGGGAGCAGTCGGGAGCCTCACGCCTGATGCAAATACAGCAAAGGCTCACACCTTAGAGAGGCAGCTTTCCACTTTGTTCAGTCCCTGTTTACAAGATTTGCATTCACTGTAAGAATGTCAGATGTGTTGGTCTTTCCCTGAATGTACACAAAATAAATGTAATTCATATAGTGCTTATTACCCCTGAGGAGGTATTGAAATTATTTAAGTATCACTATTTTTTCTTTCAAAGCACTTGGGGTAGAGGAAGTTTAAGCTAACGAAAGGCAACGCTGTTTTATGAGTAGCTACAAAAGTGTGACTCTTCTGCCTAAATCAGGAGGGTTCCCTATATACTCGAAATAGGCTAACTGATAGAATCTCAATGCTAAAAACATCAATCTAAAAATATCGAGAAAAAAAATTTAGAATGCAAAGATATCGACTCCCGATACTTAAACAGGTAAATACTAAAATATTGAAGCTAAAAATCTAGATGTAAAAAAATATTGATTAAAAATATAAATGAAATAAAAAAATATATTAAATATATACAATATTTATATTATCTTTAACAAAATTACATGTAATATACATTTTAACTATATATAAAAAATAAACTTAATTAAAGAAATATAAACATACAAACACAATAATTTATTCATAAACATATATTTACTTTAAAATAATTAATGAACTATTATCTTTATTTCATTGTTAAATTGTTTAATTATATAAAAATAAAATAGATATGTATATCAATAATTGAACATTTAAAAAAATGCTATCATTAATTAAAACATTAAACTATTAAAAAGAATTAATACATACATTTTGCAATACATTAAATACAAAAGTAGGGAAAATGTTGGACAGCAAAATAATTACATTTACTATTCCAGTTCCAGCGAGTGCAACAGTAGGGAAAGTGTTGGATAGCGGAGGGGTAACAATTGCTATTCCCACTCCAGTGAGTGCAACAGTAGGGAAAATGTTGGGTAGCGTAGGGGTAAAAATTACTATTCCCACTTTGGTGAGTACAACAGTAGGGAAAGTGCTGGCTAGCAGATGGGTAAAATTACTATTCCCACTCCATTGAGTGCAACAGTAGGGAACGTTCTGGATAGCGGATGGGGGTAAAATTACTATTCGCACTCCAGTGATTGCAACAGTAGGGAAAGTGCTGAATAGTGAAGGTGTAAAAATTACTATTTCCACCCACTACAAAGAGTGCAACAGTAGGGAACGGGTTGTAGAGCAGAGGGGTAAAAATAACTATTTCCACTTCAGTGAGTGCAACAGTAGGGAAAGTGCTGGATAGCCTGGGGGTAAAAATTACAATTCCCACTCCAGTAAGTGCAACAGTAGGGTAATTTTTGGATAGCGGAGGGGTAAGAATTACTAGTCACACTCCAGTGAGTGCAACAGTAGGGACAGTAGGGAAAGTGTTGGATAGCGGAGGGGTAGCAATTACTATTCCCACTCCAGTGAGTGCAACAGTAGGGGAAGTGCTGGATAGCGGAGGTGTAATAATTACTATTCCCACTCCAATGAGTGCAACAGTAGGGAAAGTGCTGGTTAGCGGAGGGGTAAAAATGACTATTTCCAACTCAGTGAGTGCGACAGTAGGGAAAGTGTTGGATAGCAGAGAAACAAACGTTACTAATACAATTTAAACAATTGAAAAAAATTAAATAATCCTGCAAATAAGTAAAGAATATTTTAAAAATATACGATAAAGCATATAAAAAACACATATTATAATATTAATTACATATAACAAAAAGGTGCGAATATTATATAAAATAAATTAATAAATACATTTATAAACAATAAAATGAGCAAATATTAACAAACAAATTATTTAAAACATAAATGTATTTATTTTACTTCCTGCCCTATAACACCACACTAATAAAAAAAGACTTCAACATTTTTGTGTACATTTATTTCCATAATTAACATAATTATGGGAACTAGACACTTTGACCACATCACTCCTTCGCATAGGTATCTAAACTGGCTTCCTGTTGAAGCAAGAGCTCAGCTGAAAATTGCCTGCCTCACACACAAAGCATTATACTTTAAAGAACCAAGTTACCTGTCAGAAAAGATCCGAATATCTGGTGGCAGCCCCTAAGAAGCGCAAACTCTCTCAGGCTGGAACCTCCTAGATTCAGATAGCAAAAACTGACACACAATCCTTCTCCAGAGCAGCGCCAAGGATCTGGAATTCCTTACCACCCAAGGTGCGCTCAAATTCATCGATCCACTTCTTCAAAAAAAGGTCAAAAAGATCCTAATGAATAGATACCTGGCTTAGTCTTTCGGCGAGGCAGGGCACAAGGGACAGCTCAATGCCAGCAAATGCTAGATTGGTTAGAGGCACGTCAGTTACTGGAGAACCCTCAAACACTCTGATCCTCTGGGCACGTGGTTCTAAATAGTTTCAAAGCAGCAGCAAATACCCACCACGAAGTCGCTAGAGCTACGAAGACTGATGGAATTTTAAGGGACTGACGGTTTAATAATTATGACATTTGTTGCAACGGCCCAATGCGGCTCTTTACTCTAGAGGTATCTGTGTCTATACCATCTTCTTGTTTTATTCAACTCTATGTACAGTGCTCTGATACCCCTGGGTCATGTACGCGCTTAATAAAACATTCTAAATAAAAGATGTAATTAATAATGAATAAAAAAGATAATTAATAAAAAAAGATAATAAACATTCATTAAGTACACATTCTTTTACACTATAATATACACAACACACCTAAAATTAATTACACAATAACCATAATTAACTGTGAATTAAATAATTTAAATTAATTATCAACTAATTAATAATTCAGCAATAAAAAATAAATTACTTTCCACCCTTCCCACCATTTACACCAAAAATAATACGACACACACATAAAATTAATTACACAATTACCATAATTAACTACTAAATAATTAATTTAAATTAATTAACAACTAATTGATAATTCATCAATAAAAATGTAATTACTTCCCACCCTTCCCACCAGTTACACCTATAAACACCACAACACACACCTAAAATGAATTACATAATTACCATAATTAATTACTAATTAGTTAATGAACAACGAATTATTAAATAATTAATAATAAATTAATTTCCACAACTATAACATCTCAATTAAACAAATATTAATAAATAAAAATGATTTAATAAATGTAATATAATTAAGTTACTTCCCTCCCCCCCCCTATAAACCCACAACCCGCTACGGAACTAAAAAGGCAAATTTCTAATAAAAGAAAATAATAACTACAAAAAATAATCAATACATTTTATATCATTAAATTACTTCCCACCCTATTCCCCTATAGACCCACTACGGAAATAAAAACGTAAATTTCAAATAAAAAAAAATAGCTACTAAAAATAATCAATACATTTAAATAATTAAATTACTTCCCATCCTATTCCCCTATAAACCCACAACCAGCTGTGGAAATAAAAATGCAAAATTCTAATATTTTTTTTTTTTAAAACTACTAAAATTTAAACACATATGATTAAATACAAACAATTCTTACACAAAAAAATCACACATGTAAAATGTTCACTAACATACATAACATTAATTAAAAAATCGATACTTTTAACAACTATATTTTTGCAAACGATGTTAAACACTTCGATATTTTTTAAATCGATATTACTTACCTATTCGATATTTTTAACTCGATATTCTGTCTCTGCACCCTCGAAATATGCTCCAATGTGCTCATGATAGACATGTTAAACATATATGTGAGGGCTTAAGATCTGATGTCACTTCTTAAGATGCCACTTCCTGTGAAGTCACGAGCCGTGATGTCATGCGCCGCGATGTCATGCGCTGTGATGTCACGCGCCATGATGCCACTTGCATTCTGATTAACTAGGTTAGTCCCCCCACTTCTTTTTCTAGAACTTGCCTTTGTTTGAACAAGGGATTTTTTTTGCACGAATGTCATACAAATCATCCCCAAGGAACCCTTTAAAAGTAAATGCCCATGTGGGCTTGGAGCCACACCTCAACCAGGTGGAACAGGTGGAGCAGCTCTGCTCCTCAGACATCTGATGACCTGCCCTTCAGGATACACTGCTTAACGAGGCGCTTCTACCGGTCTTTGCAGTGATCACTTAAAGGAATCCATTGGTCATTGCTTATTTAACCAGGGTGTGTCTTTGAAGGCTGAGACGGCTTAGCTTTTTTGATTGCTTAGTATATTGGTGCAGAACGCAAAGAAACAACAAGGGTACTTTTCAGATTAGAGGGCAAGGATGCTTTGAGTCCTGTAGCAACATTCTTAGGGCTGTTTTTAAACATGGACGCATTTAACTACATATTAAGCCGGCAAGGAAGGAGCCCGTGCCTCGTCTTAAAATATGTTAATTACTTAATTGCAGCCTGTTCGAAGTGGATCAGATGGGGGAGGGAGTGTGATTTTATACTAGAGCTTTTGTGTGGAAAGTTATTTTTCACCTGCTAAATCTTTGCAGTAAAGTTACGGATTTTCTCCCTCCGCAAAGTTTTTCTCCTACCACAGAAAAGATTTTCACTGCATGGTGACATTATTTTCACTCTGACTGGACCACGCTGTAAAATACGCTCAGCTTTTTTCTCTGCGAGTTTTCCTTTCCTGAAACTATTCTATGCACAATGGCATTTATTGCTGAAGAACACTCAAGGTTACATTGCAAGGGCCCATTGCATTGCCCGGTAACTCCACCCCTATCAGCGGCTGACACCGGGATATTTCTAACTCCAGGGCAGAGATACCTGGGGTTACTAGTCAGACCACTAGGGCACCCTCAGAAATGAGGAATTATCAGGCAGTTTGTCTTGTGGGCCTCTTTGGTGGTCATAGGAGCTATCATGTCCCTCGTGCTTCACTGGCTGGCGATATCGTCCTTCGAGGAGCTACAGCAATGTGCTCCATCCCTGATTACAAGGGACAAAATGTTGAACTTCTTCTACCATGCGATGGTAAAGCGCTCCAGTATCTTCGGGTCGAGCTCGCGCTATATAAAACTGCAAAAAAAAAACTACAAAAAAAACAGTGTGGCATCAGCATCTCAATGTCTGGCTAGTACAGGCAGTAATTCTGGATATGATTTCTCGAATGTTCTCATTATCCCCTGGAGTTTCGCCTGGAGGTTTTGGCTGCTATAGAGTCTTAAGGCCAGATGTTTCAACATTGCATTTTGTGATTCTAAAATGGAGAATTTTAGTGATTCGCTATTTTAGAATCGTAAAATGCAATGTATGTAGATTTCGCCAAAAAAAAAGCGATTCCCACATATTCCTTAATAGCGAATCGCAAATTGTGATTTGCTATTAACGTCTTGGGTGCCCATGACGAGCTCAGCTCGTCATGCAGCACGGTGGTGATGTGCTGATGACGAGCTGAGCTCGTCATGACCGTTACGGAACGCCCACGCGGGAATAATTCCCCTGCTGTGCTGGGCGTTCCATTGGAACGGGCGTGGTCATGACGAGCTCAGCTCGTCATTAGCACAGCGCCACCGTCCTGCATGACGAGCCGAGCTCGTCATGAGCACAGCGGCACCGCGCGTGGCCACCTCCCCCCCGCGCTGCAGGGAAATTAGTCCCGCGGCAAAGGGGTTAAGGAATGCATTCCCTTTCATTCTTATGGGCCTAGAGGCTCATAGGAATGAATGGGAAGGCATTCGCAATTTACAATTACCAAACAGACAATCGTCAATTGCAAATGCAATTGCAAGGGAGCCGGGGGGCAATAAGACACCCCGATACACCCCCAAAAAAGGAAAGTGTGCACATGTGGCGCACACATGGCATGTGTATGCACCACATGGCACTTAGAAAAATGCAATTTTGTGCATTTTTCTAGGGATTTGCAAATTACCAACAACTTGAAGTTGGTGGTAATTTTTAATTCCTTAAAGCAAAGTCCCATTCTGAGAATGCTTCTTGCATTGCATTTAGGGAATTGCAAATTGCGTTTCCCTAACTGCATTAGCAAAATAGGCAATTGCATAAATTGCGATTACCTATTTTGCGAATGCCTTTTGGGTTGATACATTCCAAAAGGCTTTTTACCTTTCGCAAATGGGCCGATTCTGTGAATTGGCCTGTTTGCGACCGGTAAAACCCTTGATACATCTGGCCCTTAATGTTCTTGGGCATCTCGTAATGTGTGTTTCTGGTTCCATCGAATGATAGACGGACTCTTAAAGAAGCCCTATGAGCTTTCTACATTGTGTATCTTAAGCATACCCACTTTGCTAGTATTTGATAAGGATATATTAATGTAGTATTATTTGTCGCAAGTCATTCTTTTCACGAGGGTGAGGCACGAGAAAAACTTTTCGGAGGTTGCAAAAAAATAAAACAAAGTTGCAACTTTTCACACTCCTACTGTTCGATGAGAATTTGTATGAAGTTGGGGTGCTGTAGCGCCTGCTATAAAAGTGTTTTGCATGTTTTATGTCGTTTTGTTTTTTGGGGTTTACCCGGCACGAAAAATTTGGACTGGACTGGATTATTAATTGAGTACATGATAAGCAGGCTGTTCAACCCACATGGGTGATCCACTGGCTTCTGACGTTTGAAAACAATGCAGAGAGATGAAGAACAGTTGTATATGGATCTTTTCTTCACTTTGAGATTCAGAAAGTGACAGCAGAATACACCCGTCCCAATCAGTGGGGCCATTCTCACATGACCAGCAGCACCCGCATCTGCAGACCTTCAAGAGCTGTCCGAAGACTCACTGCTGCTTCTGAGTCCAGGGGCTATTTTCAGTCTGAGAATCTCTGCTGCCCACAAACTTGACATGTTCTGCAATACTATGCTGAACGCCTAGATCTCAAGGTCTGCTCCAATTATCAGCAGGCTTCAGGCGCTGGCCCCACTTACTGACTGTCAGCTACTCCAAGCTTTTCCCAAGAGCTGTTCCTGTTCATCATTTCTGCTGGGGTTTGGTACTCGATAACTGTAGGTGATCCTTTGACTGAGATCAGAGTAGGCCTCTCATCATAGGAACACACTGGACCATGCTTACTCCAAGATGCTAAATCAAAGGCTCTTCACAATCTCTACTGGTTGCACAATAGGCCCCAAAACGTCATGGCCCCCAAAAACCTCGAAGCTGTCTTAGGTAATGTGCTGACACCAATTTCCTGTGTTCCTCGCGGCCACACTTTTGTTCCATAAATGTGCATTCTCCCAAATGCCAGAGAGGGAGGGACCCCTTGCAGCCTTTGACCCCAAGGACTTTCCAGAGTTGACTCATGCCACGGCTAGGCTCCATTAAGAGACTTCTGTGTACTGTTGAGAGGTCAGAGAAGTGCAAGGAGCGAACTCTACTCGTTGTCGAAAGGGATTCTAGATCCATGTTTACTTTCTGTCGCTCCCTACATGACCCCTAGTATCAGGGATAGCAAGGGCAGTGCCAGGGGTACCACAAGAGACGCCAGGGTGGCATCTATTCCCATGCTCAATCTAATTGATGGCCTTGCCTCCTTCTGTGCTCTGCCACAGTCCACCCAGGGCAGGGAGAGTCATTTCAAGCGAGGGCAGTGGGGGCTTCTAGAGATCTCGAAAGAAATTGAATGCATTGTGAAGCTGGCAGTCCTTGGGTGACCCTAAGCAGTGCTCACATGCCTGCACCAAGAGACAAACATTGTGAAGCGGAAACCACGCAGTTTCACTAGAGCACCTTGTGAAACGCACTCAGGATGTCCGCTCTTCTGCTGCCCGGTGGAAGGAGTTTGGCACTTCCTCTCTGCCTTGCAGTAAAGGACTGCACACACCGTTGTTTCTCCACCGAGCAGGGTATCGCAAGGGAGCAATGCACAGGAACACCTGGCAGCCCCTTCCACTGCCAAAGAGGCCATCAAGAGAAATATCTCCCAGTAACCCACAGAACCCTCAGGGCTACATTCGCACATCACACAGGGCAGCTTCTTCCTTCCTCAAACCCCTTCCTCTTGCATGATCCCATCTGACACTGTCCTAAACAGGTTCCCTTTTTTCAGTAAAGCCGATTTCAATATATTCACTTTGCAGCTCGCCCCGGTTTCTAGCTGCTCTCCAAACCCAGAGTCTCACAGGACCCCAGGCCTATGCCCCTGCTTCTCTTTCAGTATACAAGGCCCCTCAGGGTCCTGCGGGCTTGACAGAGGATCACAGTCTGTGCATGCCAGGATATCGAGGAGAAAAGCATAATCCTGTCAGAAAATCGTGATAGTAAGCGATACAGGTCAAATTTACCCTTCTAAACTCTACACCTACTCACCACATATTTGATTAGTTACGAAGGGTAAATATATATATATACATTTGCTGTCAAGGAAGAGGTTCAAAAAATCCAAGCAGTCCAGGTCAGTCTCGTGTGCAAGATCAGATCTGTCCTCACTGCACACATCATCACCCAAACATGCAAGTCCCTGTCCTCGCTCTGAACTCTGCTCACATCACTATCTAATAGCAGCCTCAAGACAACTCTAATCTTCCCTCCACCATGCCCCACCCCGGGATAATGTGCAACACAAATATGATGAGAATAACCCTGACCTTGCGAGACCTTCACTGGCTCTCTGTCCAAGCCCACATCCAATACAAGTGTTTGGCGGTCAAATAAAAAAATTGTACACATCAGAACCCCTGAATAGCTAGAAGATTCACTCTAGCAAGGTGTGATTGCACACAGTTAGCACAAACCAATTAGTTTTTGAAATCCTGAAAACAGAGTAGAAGAAGAGCAGAAAACAAGCTTTGTCATATGATGCACCTTTTCTGAGAAATGAATTGCCCGTCAGTGCTTTATTTGTAAGAAAAAAGAATACATGAAGTGCCTCAGAGCTCTTTGGGAGTCCACAAACAGGGCTGCCAAATGCTGGAGCTACCAACTTCCAAGGTGGTTTAGCCTTTTACCATCTCTTGCCTCATTACCAGGGCCTTTTTCTATCCTTGGTAACTCTGCCTCACTGAGTTACAGGTACCGGGGGCATCTGGAGCTCCAGGGTGGAGACACCAGCGATTACTAGTGGGACCATGAGGGTTCACTAAGAAATGAGGAATAATTTGGGGGTCTGCGCTTTGATGGCCAGAGGAGCTACCGGGCCCCCTTACACTTCCTGTGTCTTTTTAGGTCTCGACTATTATATCCCGCAGGGATAAATAGACGAGAGTAATGTAGTTGAAACAAACTCTTTGACCAAGAGGATTCCAAGCCGGATTCCTCCCAATGCATGTTGTCTTCTGAAGCGTGACGCTTCGCCAGGTGCGCGCTTGGCCTCACTCACACCCCATCCCCATATGCCCCTTTCCTCCCACCCGCTCGCTCCCCCGCCCCCCCACCAGGCTCTTGAAGCGCGACGCTTAGACTTCAAAGGAATGCTCTCCCCAGCCCCCTTCTGTGCAATGCACTCGCTCGCTGCCCTGCTCCCCCTCCCCCACCCCCCACACAGCAATGCCAAGATTTCTTTTTTTTGTTACGTATCTTCACATATGGCGGCTGCACCTTTGTTTTGAAAGTGCGTCTCACACATCTCCCGCGATTATCCCTGTAGTCTCAACCCTGCCCTCTTAACATAGTGATTGTGTGGGCCCCCACGTCTCCTCCAATAGTGTAAATTAGGGCGAACATTTCCCACAATCATTCCCAAAACGTTAAAACCACGCTGAGGATCCCCATCGCCGAAGTCTGCAGATGCCGCTGTTGAGCCACTTCCTCTCCTCTGCAGGCTGTGCTCGCATTAGCAGCAGCTCGCTCTCAGGCTTTTTGTTTCACTATAGAAGCGCTTTCTACGAGTACCAGTAACATTATACAATTGCAGTTTGATATTTTTTTTAGACACAGGAAGATTAATCGGCAGCTCAGGCCATTACTTAAATGTGTTTAACAGAGATGCCAATTAATTTTCCTGTATCTACAAAAAATATGAGCATGTTCTGTGTAATGTTACTAGTGCTTGTTTTTTAAGAGATTGTCTATGAACTTGGAAACCTCCCTCCCCCTCGTATTTTCCATGCCAAAGAACCCTTCCCGCCCTCGTATTTTCCAATCCAAAGAACCCATCCCGAGACCTCCCTTTACACTGCCGCTCCTCTGCGGCTGAACTGAAGCTGTTCAGCGCCAAGAGATAGGATGGCCGACAGCACTCGGAGCGCATGTGGTTCGGCGTTTACAAGACCTCCTATCAAAAAGCTGCTTGGGAGAGGGGAAGGGGCTCACACTGCCCAACAGCTCAGGCTGCACGTCTTCTGTCTCGTTTCCTGTCTCCGGCGATAGCGAAGTGGTTCTATTTTGTATTTGATTAAGTTCTCCTTCACTCTGATAAATCTTTTTTCTCTCTCTGTGACTCCACGCCCAATTAACTTCGCTCGCTCGGCATTCTCGTGTCTATTCCTCGCCCCCATCACTTTCTTCCTTCTTCACTTGTGAGCCCTCTTTTTCTAACCACGTATTATTTATTCTCGTTTCGGTTTCAATAACACTTGCTTCACAGCCGCACTCCTACTGTGCTGGCCGCATATGTCTCTTGGCCTTCACCCCCACGCCCCCTAGCCCTCCCCCTGTCCTTTCACAGCAGCTCTCCCCTCACTCGCAATCTGTCTCTTTTATGTCCTTTGTAGCCCAAACTCGCCATATACGTTCTTAGCAGCCATGCTCTCGCACCCCAGCTCCCAGCACACCCACCTTTATTGGACCTTCTACTTTCGTCCTATCCCTCTGTATGGTGCTTCTAGGTTTACACTTCGATGCCCTCCCCTCTTAATTTTATTTGTGCCCTCCCTTAAAGTCTAACACTCTCTCTCTCTCTCTCTCTCTCTCCCCTCTCCCAGCCAGTCTCACCCCTCTCCACCTTTATACATATGGGTTTCTCTTTAATCCTCGCTGACAGTGCTCACCTTTCAGCAGTCCCCACTCCCCCCCCCCCCCCCCCCGGTACTCCCCACTCTCTCCCATCTTCCTCCAAGGCCCCTCGCTGTCCCCAATCACTCGCTTGGGTCAGTTTCTGCCTTTGGTCTTCTCTCTGCTCCTATCTCCCAGCCACATTATCCTCCTGCCTTCTTGCACCTCTTCATGGGTCTCTGTCCTCCCTTCACCGTAGGGCCACACCCTCTCCCTCATCTCACAGCCTCGCTCGGTCTGTCACTCGCGCTCTCTTCTCTTGGTGCTTCTGCGCATCTCTCGACCCTCCTCAGTAACTTCCACCCATCCTCCTCTACCTCCCTCTGCTCTCTCCCACACCTGTGTCTACATCTCTGCTCCTTCGCACCAGCCCCCCCTCTTCACCTCAGCTTAGTGTTCCCCTCTACCAGTCACCCTCCACCGTCCTCCAATCACATAGCCTCTTCTTTCTACCTACCCCCCTCCCCATCCCTGGTTCTGTATTGCACATTTGGCTGTATTTTCAGATATGGGATTCGCCCATACATTTCCGTGGTATACTGTACATTTTAAAGTTTTGTGAATACATTTGATAACTTTTTGTTTCCACATGTGATGTGATATACTGTCTGTACAACATTGCTGCGTGCTCCAGACACGTTTGATGTTTTATATTGGGGATTGCTTTCTCAATTCCCCTTGCATATACTTTGTGGTTGCAGGAGTGTCCTCTGTTGCTGTATCAGTCCGGACCTGACCTTATGTCAAGACTGACTAATTCCATTTGGAGATTTTGTGGGTATTTTATGTTCACTGCTACAATTGTGATGGTTTATTTGCCTGTTGCAGCCCTTCTCTCTCTCTTCCCTGCCTCAGCCTTTCTCTCTCTCTCTCTTACCTGCCTCAGCCCTTCTCTCTCCTCCCTCCTTTCTCTGCCTCAGTCCTCTCTCCTTCCACTACCTCAACCCCCTCTATTTCGAGTTTAAACCAGTCCACACCAAGACTACAACCCGGTTCCGCTGGGTAAAATCGGCAGCTTTGTTTGTTAGGCTGCAGGCACAAGTTGCACACTTCCCCCTACCCCCTAAATCATCAGAGGCTTCTGAGGGTGCACACAGCATTTGCATCTCATCAGACAATGGTGTGGTGCACTTCCCCCTCCTGCTTCTTTAACATAGCTGTCCTCATCATCTTATTTATCGTCAATACACAGTTTGAGACCGTTGGCGCCGCAGTTGTTCGGCGCATTAAGTTAAAGGCAAGAAGTTCTGGGCTGGAGGTAAAGTACATTTGGCTTTAATTAACCATAACCTTTAAAGTAACCATGTTGTTCTTGCTTACATTTCACTTGCTTTAATTAATCTTGTTTAAATTGTAATTTACTTGGCAATTTGACCACTAGTACTGCTCTCCTCCCTCTCTTTTTACTGTGCTATAAGCCGTTCGGCCTTTGCATAAGCAAACACAGCATTTGGCATAACTTTATGCGCTTATCAAATAAGCCAAACAGTTAATAAGCAAATAGTCACAACCCCTTTACAGTCCGGATGATTTAATACATTTAGCAAACAGGCAAAAAGTTTACAGTTTGAACATTAAACATGTGATGTTTATTAACTAGGAAATGTTTAGCTATTTATCTATCTTTCGCTCTCACTCTATCTATCTATCTATCTATCTATCTATCTATCTATCTATCTATCTATCTATCTATCTATCTATCTATCTATCTATCTATCTATCTATCTATCTATCTATCTATCTATCTATCTATCTCCCTCTATCTATCTATCTATCTATCTATCTATCTATCTATCTATCTATCTATCTATCTATCTATCTATCTATCTATCTATCTATCTATCTATCTATCTATCTATCTATCTATCCATCTATCTATCGCCCTCACTCTATCTATCGTCCTCACTCTATCTATCTATCGCCATCTATCTATCTATCTATCTATCTATCTATCTATCTATCTATCTATCTATCTATCTATCTATCTATCTATCTATCTATCTATCTATCTATCTATCTATCTATCTATCTATCTATCTATCTATCACCCTCACTCTATCACTCTCACTCTATCTATCTATCTATCGCTCTTACTCTATATATCTATCGCCCTCACTCTATCTATCTATCGCCCTCACTCTATCTATCGCCCTCATTCTATCTATCGCCCTCATTCTATCTATTGCCCTCACTCTATCTCCCTCACTCTATCTATCTATTTCCCTCACTCTTTTTTTCAGTTTAATAAGGTTTTTATTTTGTTTAAGAAAGATAGTACAGTATAATATTACAGCATGACATATAACAGAACCAATATGCGATAATTATAAAAGATAAGTGGGGATGAAAAAGGTTCAGAGAAAATATGAAATGGAAGAAAATAGAAGAGAGAAAGAAAGAGAAGAAAAGAAGAGAGAAAAAGAGGAAGAGAGAGAGAAAGGAGGGAAAGGTTAGGGAGGGGGATGAGAGGATAAGAAGGTAGAGAAAGGTAGCCAGGTAAGATCAGATTTGATTTTTAAGGTGACAGAAGAGGAGGAGGCAATTGCAATTCTGTGCTCATCACAGACAAAATTCCACCATGTATGCACAGACAGTTTAGAGTTATCCTTCCAACAAGACAGAATTACTTTGAAAGCAGTTGCAATGAGAAGATCAAACAATTTTGCATTATAAGAATGTAAATCCAAAACATCAGATAGGGAACCTAAAAAAATATGCAACGCTGAAAATGGTTCAGAGAAATGAAAAATACGCATGCAATATTTCCAAACTGCGTTCCAAAAAATGAGAACTGATGGGCAATCAAATAAGAGGTGAGTAAGTGTACCTTGGTGAGAGGAACAGGACCAACAAAGGGGTGAGGAGGAAGGGGAGAATTTTGTTATGCTTACGGGGGTAATTAGAGATCTATGGTAAAGAAAAAAAAGTGACTGAGTAATACGGGCTGAAATCGAAGTCTTAAACAGTTTAGACCATAAGCGATCCCAAACATCAACAGATAACGAGAAAGATAAATCATTTTCCCAAACAGTTTCAATAACAGTTTTGGGCCTAAGGCCAACATTCTCTAATAACAGTTTATAAATTAACGCAGCTTTGGGTATTTGTTGAGTAAACATAGTATATAATGGAGTGGAAGGAGTAAGGGAAGGAAGGAAATCAAAAGTAGGAAGGGTAGATAAGTGAGATAAAATGGCAGAAGTAATAATGTCAAATTCTTTGCGAAAATGTGCAGGTAAATCAAACATAGTTTGCATTACATCAAATGAAATAATAGATGAACCAGAAAAAAATTGGTACACAAACATAACATCCTTTTCTTTCCAATACTTGAAATAGAAAGATTTACCCTTGTACTTAAGATATTTGTTATACCATACGGTAGAGGAAAGAAAAGTTTGTAGTGGGGACGAGTCTTTCGAGAATATATTATGCAACAGAGTATGTGAGTATTTCAGTACAGGGTGTATATTCAAGAATGTACAATTTGACATGAAAAGGGTGTGTTGGAAAGAAAAATCCTTTAACAAGGACCTTTCGACAGCAATCCATCTAGGGAGAGGGGTATCATTAAAATCAAACGCCAATGAGAAGGCCTGTTTTAATAAAAAGGCAGAATGGTACGATTGAAAATCAGGAAAGCGGACTCCACCTTCAGATTTTGGACGTATAAGTTTATGTAAGGAAATACGAGATCTTTTATCATTCCACAGAAATTTGGAGCAGATGGAGTTCAGCCGATTGAAATACAATTTAGGGATTTTCACAGGTAGCATGGATACAGTATATAAAATATGTGGAGAAATCATCATTTTAATGGTGTCTAAACGCCCCCACCAGGAAAGGAAAAGGGGAGACCATAATTGGAGGAGTGATTGGATCTTTTGAGTAAGGGAGGTAAAGGTCAGCTTGAGTGTGTCACGCAAGGTAGAGGAGAACCAAATACCCAGGTATTTGATCTTAGATGGACACCAGGCAAAATCAGTTGATGCAAACATATATTGGTAACAAGATGAGTTTAGGGGTAGGACCTCCGTTTTAGAAAGATTAAGCTTATAGCCAGAAACAGACGAGTATGAGCGGACTTCTTCTAGAAATGGAGGAAGGGAAGAGACAGGATTAGCCATGTAAACCAGGACATCATCAGCATAGGCTGATATTTTTGTCTCAATCGAGGACTGTGTGAACCCTTGAATTAGAGGGTTAGAGCGGATTTTAGTGAGGAAGGGTTCAAGGCAAAGAATGAAAAGTAAAGGGGAAAGAGGACAGCCTTGTCTTGTCCCTCTGGATAAGGGGAAGAATTTTGAGAATTGATTATTTACAAATACACTAGCACGGGGAGCAGAATATAGTAGTTTAACTAAGGAAATGAAGTGGGGGCCAAACCCAAACCAATGTAATGTTTTAAACATGAATTTCCAATTAATTCGGTCAAATGCTTTCTCAGCGTCTAAGGATAGGGCAGCTAGAGGGACTTTGAGTCGTTTACTGTGGGATATAATATTAGCAAAAACACGGGCATTGTCAGCTGCAAGTCTACCTTTCACAAAACCAACTTGATCGGTTGTGATTAGCAGAGGAATAAGGGATTCAAGGCGGGCCACTAAAATTTTGGCAAAAATTTTACAATCATAATTAATGAGGGATATGGGACGATAATTTTTACACAGGGAATGGTCTTTATCAGGTTTGGGGATTATGATTATGAGGGCATCCAAAAATGAGCCAGATGCTTTGGCATTTGCGATAAATGAGTTAAAAAGTTGTAAAAGATGAGGGACAAAAATGGAATGCATGGTGGCATAAAACTCAATTGGGAGACCATCTGGACCAGGGGCTTTCGCTTTCTTAAGGGAAGTAATTGCCTTGAGAATTTCCTGGGGGGTAATGTCAGATTCTAGTTGAGGGAAGTCTGTAGGGAGAGAAGGGGGAGGAGGAAGGCCATCGAAGAAACGGGAAAGATCATCATCACCAGGATGTGTGTCGTCAGTATACAGAAGTTTATAATAATTATGAAAAACCTGTGCAATATCCTCATCAGAGGAAACTTTTGTATTGGTGTCTTCATTGAGAATAGAGCCAATGGTTTTACGCTCAGATTTAATTTTAAGATAATTTGCTAACATTTTCCCCGCTTTATTCTGACCCCCATGAAATTTAGACTTCACCTTCAAGAGGGTGTTGCAAGCTTCAACTGTGGCAATTTGATTAAGTTCAGATTTGGCTTTAATAAGTTGGAGAAGAGCGTCAGGATTCTTGGACGAGAAGTAAGAGTGTTCTAGGGTCTTAATGTTGGAGAGTTGGGCGTTGTATTTATCCCTGTTAAGTTTCTTTTTCCTAGATACATAAGAGATTGTGAAACCTCGCAATGCAGCTTTAAAAGCATCCCAATTATTTGAAACTGACGTGTCTTGGGGTAAATTGAGGGAAAAGTATTCAGAGATGAAACTTTTAACTTTAGACATAAAAACAGAATCAGAGAGAAGGAATGTGTTGAATTTCCAACGATTGAAAGAGGAGGAGGTGTGGGACAGGTCAAAAGTGGCATATACAGGTGCATGATCCGAAAGGAAAATGGAACCAATGTCAGATTTCTGAATCGCAGGGAGAAGGGATTTGCTGACTAGAATATAATCAATTCTGGACCTGGTGTGGTGAACATTCGAGTAGAATGTATATTCGAGTGAGTTTGGATTACAAGTTTTCCACACGTCGAAGAGGGGGCGGGAAGCAATGGCTGATTGGAAGGATTTATGTGTCTTATCAGGTTGAAATTTGGAGGAAGATAGTCTATCCGAAAATGGATCTAACCATTGGTTGAGGTCACCAGCTAGGACAACGTTAGGACAGTCAAGGGATGAAATGAGGATTTTGATATCAGACCAAAATTTAGGGTCTGGTCGGACAGGACCATAAATATTTAGGAGCACCATAATTTTGCTTTGTATAGACACTTTTGACATAACCCAACGACCTTCAGCATCCGATTGAGATGATAAAATTTGAACATCCAAACCTTTGCGAAATAATATAGCAACACCCCCTTTTTTATCAATCGCAGGAGAAAATACAACCTGACCCACCCAAGCCCTCTTAAGTTTCAGCGATTCGACATCTGTACAATGCGTTTCTTGGAGAAAAGCAATCTGAGCATTCAACTTGGATAAGTGGGACAATACCTTTTGACGTTTAACTGGGTTGCCAAGACCACGAACATTCCACGTCACAAAGTTACACATGATGGAAGGTAAGGGAGGAGGGTAACAACTGGGTCCAATACACTGCAGGTAAGGAACTAAAAGGAAAGACAATGAAGACATACATGTTAGCAATACAAATCGGGTAAATATAGGGAAATAATATACGAAGAAGCATCACAATCAATAAGAAGAGTAAGGGGAAACAATGAGGAGTACTAGAGATCGCAAAAAGCAAGAGGATAAGGGAAACAAAGAAGATAACATAACATAGATGAGCAACGGATAAACAAAAATGGCCTGTGAAAAGGAGAGGAAAAAGAAAGGAAAAAAAAAGAAGAAAATAGATAAGAAACAAATCAAGGCAAAGATGCCAGACCTGAGAAAAAAGAGAAGATCTAAGTAAGAGGAGCATGGAGACGCCAGCGCGGGCGCCTACCCACCAGAGCAAGGAAAACGCGGGAATATAGATATGATATATTCACGAAGAAGTAAAGTCGTAGGACAACATGACAAGAAAGAGACCGGGACAAGGCCACAACAGTCGTCAAGACATTAGAAAAATGATTACAAAAAATAGAAGAGAGTTAGTTTCAGTCATTGGTGTCCATCGTGGGTGGCGAGACGGTGAGAAGATATTCTCGAAGCTTCTGTGGATCATCAAAGGTCCGAGAACGACCATTGTGGGTTATTTTGCAGAGACAAGGATGAAGAATTCCATATTGGATGTTTAGTTCCCTCATGCGTGGACGGAGATTGAGGAACTCCTTGCGACGTGCATTCGTAGCAGTTGATAAATCCTGAGCGATGAAGATGGTATGACCCGACCAAATGAGACGACGTTTTGCTCTTGCGGCTTTAAGGACAGTCATCAATTCGGTGAATTCCAGAAAAAGCAGGATGATACCTCTGGGTTTGGTCGGGTTAGACGTTGGTCGTCCCAGACGGTGAGCACGCTGAATGTTAAGAGGGATAGAGTCTGGTTGGAGATCCAGAAGTTCGTAGAGGAGTTTGCGGACGAAGGTCACCATGTCGCCCTCCCCATGGGACTCCGGAACACCATAAATACGGAGGTTATTCCGCCTATTACGGTTCTCAAGGTCCTCAGTGTGAAGTTTTAACTGCTGTATCTCCTTTTCAAGAGTAGGAATTTTTGTGGAGATATCCTGGACGTCACTGATGCGTTGTTCTAGGTGCAGAACTTTGTTTTCCATGACTGCCCATCTGTCTTCTATCTGCTTGAGCTTCTCATTAGTTGCCACCATGAAAGGTTGTAGGCCACGAACCTCTTCTAAAATGGAATCCAGTACCGGGTTCTGAGAGGTGCGAATTGGGGAAGGAGGGTCATTTTTATGGCGTTTCGGTGTGGTACCGGTGACAGACGATCTCGCATGGCCTGCGTTCTGCGACATGACGTCAACAGAGGGGCAAACTAAGAAGACCGCAGGAATGGAAGTCACACCGCAATAATAAAAGTTTTGAGACCCTAAATGTAGAGGTGTAGAAAGTACTAGAAGAGAGAGGACCAATACGAGGTGACAGGTAGCACTAGTGAAGCAATAATTCAAACCTATATGACAGGGGTCAATAGGCAGCGAAAAGCAGTTTACAGCCAAAAAAAAACCATCCAGGAATAAGGTGGTGAACAAAACAGCAGAGCGTCCATGGAAAATGGGACCCAAGTGAATTATTCGGTGTGCCACTAAGGATTAATGGTGAAAGAAAGACAGGTATGTAGCATTGCGCAAATAGCACCGCAAAATGGCCGCCAAGAAATAATGCTAGCAGGAATGCAGAGGCTGAGGAGAATTCTGGCGCCAACAGTCACAAAAATGCCTTGAAAGCATGGTGCGCAATATGTAGGACATACCTTGTCTAAATATGGCCTGTGGAGGCAGCAGACGAGCATATGAAGTGTTGGAAGTGCCAAAAACAAAACGGGACGTGAGCGCGGTGGCACAAAATGGCGGCCGCCCGCGTCCCGTTATCTGGAACAGAAGCTGCGGTGAAAAAAGATGTCAAAGCGGTAATTGCAGGCGCCGCTGCTGCTCGCAAAGCACGGGGACCATGTTCCGCCGTGTGAAAGCAACTTTTTCCGGTGTCCGTAGGGCGAGAGAACAACAATAGTTCAGGAAAGGCTCCCGCGTCGTCACGGAGCTCAGCCGGGCAGCACCATCCCACGTCGGCGCGTAAGCCACGCCCCCTATTTCCCTCACTCTAACTATCTATTGCCTTCACTCTATATATCTATCACCCTCACTCTATCTATTTATCGCCCTCACTCTATCTATCTATCGCCCTCCCTCTAGCTATCTCCCTCACTCTATCTATCTATCTCCCTCACTCTATCTATCTATCGCCCTCACTCTATCTATCGCCCTCACTCTATATATCGCCCTCACCCTATCTATCTATCACCCTCACTCTATTGATCGCCCTCACTCTATCTGTCTATCTATTGCCCTCACTCTATCTATCTATCTATCGCCCTCACTCTAACTATCGCCCTCACTCTATCGCCCTCACCCTATCTATCTATCGCCCTCACTCTATCGCTCTCATTCTATCTATCGCCCTCCCTTTATCTATCTATCACCCTCACTCTATCTATCGCACTCCCTCTATCTATCTTTCGCATCACCACAGCATCACTCAGCACCACCACAGCATCACTCAGGGGCACCACAACATCACTCGTCGCCACCACAACATCACTCAGCGCCACCACAGCATCATACTGTGCAACCTTTCAACAACAACTGGTTCAAATATGTTCGATCAATGTTTCAAGCTTTATTACAAATGTCACAAAGAGATGTTAATATTTCACTTCTGTTCTTGGATTTTCGTCACAATAAAATACAATGAACACAATCTACACAAAAGTTATTTACAAAAGTTTAAGCTATTGCCATTATAAATGACAATAACTTTTATTTAAGTATTAATTATTAAAAACATTAAAAACCATTGTTATTTGTAATATCAATACATCTCAGTCACGTAAATACAACACATATTGCATTACAAATGCTATAGGTGTCACATTTGCAAAAGTTAAAACTATTGGCATTGTAAATGACAAAGCTATTAATTTCGCTATTTTCAAAAACAAAACATCAATATAAAAATTGTCATTTACAATACCAATAGCTCAAACTTTCCTAATGCGATACCTATTGCATTGCAAATGCTTGTTCTCACTCTTGTTGGTTCTGTTCCATACTTCCTTTTGACATTTGTAATTGTTTTCCTTGCATTCTCTTCCTCCTTCATTCTTTTTTATGCTGTTCACTTTTTCGCTCTGCATCAAAATCTGATGGTGATCAACTTCCGGTCCCCATAAAGCATGCCAGATTCCACTACAAGCAACCTTTGGCATTAATGGAGAAATTACATTTTACACAATTTATTTTGTATCTTCCACTCTGATCTTCCTAAATGTTGGCATGTATGCTAATATTTCCATTCACCTTCCTTTCTGGTGAGCTCTTCAATCCTATTCACTAACTTGCACGCAAAATACATAGTCCCCAGTGAGGTGGCTGGGAGAGGGTGGAATATCCCCCTCTCCAGGCGTCTGTAACCAGCACCCATGGTCGGATTAGCTTATTGGGCAATCCAGCAGTGCCGGATGAGTTGGTCTAACAGGTCATTGTGTGGCCCGGTTTTTGGCTGTTTGTGGGCCTGTTTTATTGACTCCTGGGCCGTTTCTTTTGTTGATTTCCTTGATATTAAATCAAACATTGACTGAAGCAAGCGCAAACCCATGCAGTCTTCCGTACCCAGCAAAACACTTATACAGCGCGTCTTTACAAGTTCAAAACTGGCTCGATTTGCAAACCTGGCCATTTTGAAGCTATCAGATTCACTAATGAAGGCCGCTTTTATTTTGTGCCTGGGCTTATTTTCTGTCCCAGCCCAACCCTGCCAGGGTCAATCAAAATTCTTGCCCTTTGTAAAGAATTCTTTTGCGCTATAAAAATACCTCAATGAAATAAAAAAAACTTGTAAAGGTTTTTCATGTACTGACAGCTGACAGATTCCTTTTCTAGATACCATTTCTGTTATTATGTTGTTTGCCTGTTTTCCATCAGCCAATACAGCCCATGTGCCCGCATGAAAGAAGCTCTGTGGGTTGAGTACCTGCTGCAAATGAGTGTGCACATTCTAGAATCCCAGTAAGTTGAACAGTTTTTCGTTTTGTAAGACAATGAAAAGGTACCTCTCAGGGGAGTAAGTACACCTGCTATCAAAGCGCTACAATGTTTAAGACTGGCGAAATAAGCGATATATTTCATTATGTAGTACTGGTATTCAGATAGCGCGTTCCTATCGCTTTCGAGGACCAAAGAGCTGCAATAATATTGTATAAAATAATATGTTATTGTTCTGGACAGAGCATTGTTTGAAGGAACTGCGCATTGACCGGAGTTTGCACGTATTACGTGTTTCACGCTGAGTTGCGTGCAGTGTCCTGCAGTTGTTTATTTACCCAGTAACTTCTGGCCTAGTTCCTGGCTGCAGCAGGGTTCCTGAGATGTTTCACATTTTAATAAGCATACTTGTCCAGGCCGCTCTTTCATCAGGCCTGGCACTGGGAGGGCTCTGAAACGTGCTCACTCCCACGGCTGGACCGGCTCGCCCGGCTCCTCAGGTATTTCCTAATTACTCTCAACCCCAAGTCCTACATAAATCGTAAAAAACACAACGCAACGCTATTTCCTGCTTGTCTAGCAAACCCTGGTAGGCTTTAACCGGTTTCTGTTCGTCTTGTGAAACACAGCTGCGGTACTAATTTGACATCTGCTACGCGCCAGGAAGATATAGCTAGTTGATGTTTTACGAATTAAACTCCGTTGGTGTCTCCACAGGTTTTAAAAACAAATGTTTCAATCATCACGGTCAGTAGATCTTGTGTTATCAACCTTGGAAGGATGAAACTCTGTATTGCCCTCACCACGATTCAAATCTATGACCTTCTCAGCTTTTACATAGATGTTGCAGCAGACACGTGATCCCTCAAAGCTATCTTGCCAGCTGCCGAATTTATCAACATTAACCTTAATATTTCGACAGCAAGAGAGGCAGCCCACCCTTGTTGGCCAATTCCTCTTCCTATTCGCTGTTCCCTTCCTGTGCCCCCCATCTCTTGCAAATACGGTAGACCTAGGACCACAGGTCCTCTAAAGGCGCCTTTGCATCATGCCTCCTAAGCTGGACGGGCGGTAAAAGCAGCCCATGTTGGAGCACAAGCTCCCTACTGCTCAGAATGAGACAGACAAGATCGTTCGGCCCTTAGCATGAATGCAGGGGTTTCTGCCCCCTACTCACCCATTTTCTTTTTTATTGAGACAGCCATACGTTTTTCTAGCACAAATTTGCAAATATATTAGCTGAAAAAACATAGGGCCATTGCTTTAACATAATTCTCTCATTCACGGGCAGCAAGTTTAGAGGGACCTCCCCCCCCCCCGCGACAAGAGCAACTCTATCATCAGAGTAATGAAGGGGCCTGTGTCTGTTGGCATGGGTGACCCTGTGCAGTTGCTTCATGGTCTTCAGTTCAATGAGGTAGTTTACATCACTGATCTTCCCAGCCCTGTGCAAGGTCCAGTTCACCTGTTCCACAGGCCCCTACTTGGCCAGGTCTTAAAGATAAGGATACCAGACCACAGCAGGAGGGCTGTCGCGGACTCGCGGCTTCCAAGATGGTGGAGGCCTCACCCCCTCCATCCCCGCTGGACGCTTCCTATTGTGAGTGGCCTGGCCTGGCCTGGCCAGGCTGCTGTATTGCTGAGGTCTGCTTGCCAATTTTTGAGAGGTTTGTTTCTGAAAAATAAAAAAGCAATGGCCCTGATTGGTGGAGATTTTCCTACCTGCTCAAAGGTGCCATTTTGATTTTCCCTGCAAGGGAGACCGTATCAATGCATCAAAGGTGGAGGCCCTGTGGCAGAGGGCGGCCACCACACACTGACTTACAGCAGAGCCTTGGAGATCGATCAGCAGTTCCAGCAGCTCTAAAAGGGGCAGGGGAGCCACAAGGTTGGGTCAGCGGAAGCCAAGATTTATGGCTGAACCCAGCTCCATCACACACTAACTGACCTCTAAATTCCTTGTGCAAATTGCTCCTCTGTCCTGGACCATCTTGACCTTAGACGAGAAGCAAATTCTGGGGGGAAAACCAGAGTATTTGCTCCAATCCATATGATTCGATCCACTCTTTGATAGCCCTCTTCCATTTGTGTGTGGAGTATAGTTTGGGAGAACTGAATTGTAGGTGAAGCATGCCTCCCTCCCTCCCCTCGTGTGTAAAGTCCATCTTAGACTACACACATAGTCCACATTGTAATTCGAAGGCTTGTACGAATCTTTTCACCTTTTTTCAAAGGAATCAGTGGCCCTGCTACAGAAAAAGATGAAAGAAGCTCATGCCCTCCGCACCTTTTTGTGTGCCTCCCTGCAGGCAAACAAAAGGCAAAGTATCATGGGACTTATTTACAAGCCCTTACGCCACAGGTACGTCACTTTCTCCATATTAAAAGTGACTCACCGGTGGTGCAAGGGGCTTGTAAATAAGCCTCAATGAGTCCCAATTTCCACACACAGACCTATTGATGGTACCTAGGATGCTTTTTGGGATAATCCCATTGGTCTATAATAAATATCAGTTGAGGACCCCACAATCTGTATGAGAACATTCAGATGTGGTGCTTTCTATGTGTGCTTTACAGTCACCTTTCTAGTTGGGTCTTCTGTTGACTGCAATTCAGGTGGCTGACTTACCCTCCCTGGATCAGAAGTAAGAACCCCTGGCTCCAGGTCAGGCTCTTCCCTTGTAGAGGCAGGGACTCTGTGTCAACTGAACTGGGATTGTCCAGTGTTGGCATATTGCGCCTTCTTCTCCTCCTTACAGTCACCCTGGTCACCTTTTCAGGCTTAAAGCCCTCTTCCTTCCTCTGACTCCCAGGTTAGGGCTGAAAAATCACCACTTACAACTAAGGGGCAGATTTACTAATAAGTCACTGAATGCAGCAAGACAACTATTAAGATATGGCGCATTCCTGCTCTCTCCCTGTGCTGGCGCACTGAGTGCTGACTAGCGCCAATGCTCTATGCTTAATGGTACAAGGGTGCCTGCGTTACAGTCAGGATTGCTCTTGTGCAGTAAGGGATACCATCCTACACAAAACAATCCTCTGAGGTTCTTCCCTCTTTCTACATGTGCTGCAGAATGCACCACATGCAGAAAGAGGAAACAATTAGGAGAAATCAACATATTGGGCAAGGGGTAGCATTCTAGTACGTTCATAGGTTCAGTAAATCTAGGAATTCACCAAAATCCATGGTTGGATGTGTGGGAGCACCCGCACTCCATCACTGGAATGCCTTCCCAGGGCCGAATCATGGCCTCGCGTTACTCCAGTTTTATTATGCCACGCAGACCACACAAGATAGCTGTGCGTGGCTTAGTAAACCTCACTGAAGCCCCTGTGTTGCCTTGCCCCGCCTTGCACAATGCAATGGCAATGCAAGAGCTTCATACATCTGGGCCTTAGTGTCAGGGAAGATTTTGCCTACACTCGAATCTACTGCTAGAACAGAACTCACTGCAACTTATTTTCTCTGAAGCTGCTTCTCCTCACTGCAAGCACCCTGTTTTAAAAGCCCAGAATACAGGAGTAATTTGTAAGTTACAGTTTTTTGCTGACACCGAGCCTGTTTGGTGACTTTAACCCCTTGGGTGCGGCCGCGATTCTGCGCCTGTGCGGCCGTTTTATTGAGTGGGCGGGTTCATGACGGCTCCCAGCCGTCATCAGCACACGCCCACCATGGTGCATGACGGACGGGGGCAGTCATCAGCATGGAAGGGGTTAATAAGTGTCTGGGGTATGCCTAGGGAGAATTTGTAGGGTACTGGTGCCAAAGGTCAGAAACTTATGCAGTGGTAGGAATGAATAATGAGGGAGGCCTACTAGTAAGTACGCTGTTGCAATAATCTTACTTGCTCTGGACAAGTGCCGAGAGCATTGTTTTGCCCTGTGCGTAGGGGTTTGATGGACTGCAACTGGTGAGCACTGGCTGCCCAAGTCTGATACAGTAACAAAGAAGTCCATACTCATAGTTGGGCGGAAGTTTACACAAAGGCTTCTGTCTGATGCTGATGGAATGAGAGTGTCTGAGAGAACAGGAGAGGAATCAGAAGATGAGTGGGTGTCAGGTTTGCTCAAAGTATATCATTTCAATCTTCAGTGAGCTGGGTGAGGGAATGAACTGCCATCCAGCAGTGAGTTTCTGGGAGATGGGTAAGGATTTTGATCTGTAGTTCAAGGGTGGAGGTTGGAAGGGAGAAGATTTATTAGCAAAGGTGAGAGTGTGTGGTGAGCTGAGGTGATGAAGGTGCACCATGTCAGAACGTCAGAGTGCTGTTTGCGGAGTGTAGAGTATGAAAACTAGACTGAAAGGGGTTCATTGGATCGTGGGTGGTGAGGAATGCAGAGGGGTGCCTAAATAACACTTGTTCCAAGGGTGGTTGCCCGACTGAACTTTGGTTGGCGGGATTGAACGCCTCTGATCTTGTTTTTTTTTTTAGAAAAGTTGACAGATTCCAGGGTGAGAAAGTGAGTGTAAAGTGATGTCAGACAGGCTATGTCATAGAGTGCAGGGAGGTTATTTGTTTGAGGGTACAAAAGTTCATATGAAGGGTTTACTTTTTTAAACATTGAGGTAAATTACACAAATCCTTTGCTGAGCGGGTGGCATGTTTCTTGCATCCGGTCAACAAGGTTTATTTGTTAAACATCTAAAGTGGAAGTTTGTCTTTAGTAAAAAATAACAATTACCCTGATAAGCAGGGGGCTATCTTCCATTGTGCGTTTTCAATATCTGGGACCGCCCTGCCTCACATGGTATTCCCTGGTATGGTAAACTAGAGTGAGGCGCACCCGGCGGCCTAGTGCCAGATAGGTAGCAAAGTCAAGGGTGTACCTCAGCAGAGGCTTAAACCCGTGTAAATCCAGCACATCCCAGACTCTAAACAGAGCAGGAGAAACGTGAGCTTCGCAGGGTAGGAGCACCACCAGATTCAGTGGCGGCTCCTCCGCTAAGGCAGAGGAGCGTCGCCCAACTGCTTTTAAGCAGTGTAACAAAGGATAATTTCAATTATAATAACAATGTCATTATCATTTTATTTGTTCCTGCGGCTGGGGCGGGCAGATCTGATCTGTTCTGATGAAAGAGCAGGACAGAGGAGGACTGGTTTGCCCACTGCTTAGTGCACATGACTGTTTGGCCAGCCTTCTCGGGCCAGCCAAACAGTCATGCACACTTTCCTTGTTCTCCACACAGGCTGCATTGCAAGTTCGGGATCCAAAGTGCTTTGAAAAAGTGTTACTGAAGATGTTATTATCGTCTTGTAAACTTTGGTACCAAATTGGAAGATCCTTAAAAATACTATACTATAGCGACCACGCCTCAATGTGGGCCTCCCCAGGAACCCCAGAATGCCTTAAAGACAATCTCAATTCCCTTGAAATAGGTGAGCATCACAAAATGGGGTCAGCTTATTGTAGAGAACACCTTAGTAGTTTGGGAACATTTGTCAACAATCACCAATGGTAATCTACCTAAATTTAAATACTACCAATTGGCAAGCTGGGCTAAGGTCTTGGGGAAGGATGGGTCAGGAAATAATGAACTCGAGGGAAAATTACAAGGAAGCCTAGTACAAAAAAAGGAAGTTTTGAGATGGTATTGGATTTTGACTGTTGACGGAGAAGAGTATTTCACTTTGCCTACAGTGGTCTGGGGGAAGGACCTGCCGATGCTGGATGTACAAGCTCTATGGAAAGTATTGGTGTCTGATTTGTGGTACACTATTAAATCAGCACCTCTCAGGAAAAATCTTTTATTCACAAAGCATAGTAAGTAATCAAGAGATGAAGAGCTGCCCCAAATGTGGATAAGAAAAGGCAAATGTTATCCATATGTTTCGGCAGTGTCCCCAACTCCTGACATACTGGCAAGACGTGGGTAAGGTCCTCATGGAAGTGTTGGGTCAAGAGATCGAGGTAAACATAGAACTAGTCATGTTTGTGGTTGTAAGCGATGATGAAATAAGGGCTAATTTAAGTAATAAACAGAGAAATCTGCTATTTATATTAACACTACTGGCTAGACGAGAGATCTGCATTAAATGATAACCCATAGCTCTCCAATGCAATGGGAGTGGCTAACTTCCACCCAAAAGGAGGCGGTCTGGATTATGGGTTGTATGGGAACAGAAATACAACTCTGGGGTCCAAATGATTATAAGGGTTTATGAAGTCCAATGAATATGCATCACAGTAGTAACCCTTAAGCAAGGAAACAGATCTGATGGCTCCAGAGGTTGATTCCTCCTTGAACTCTTGGGACAGGAAGATAGGGGACCCACTGGATTGATGGATCTCCCTTGTCCCCCCGGTCACGGAGGAGATCCAAGATGGTACAGAGAGAACATGGGACCCCTGAAATCTTCTAAGTCATTCTTTGTACAAATTAGGACCAAAAAAAAGAGAAAAAGACAGAGAATGGCAGAAATGAGAACAAGAAGAAGCCTCGATCAAGAAGAACCTGGAAAAGTGAGATGAAGAGGCTGAGAGGTTGGAAGGAAGAGGCATGAGCAGACTCAAGAGTAGGGATATTTAGTATTCAGCAAGTCCTATGCCAATCTGGATGCAGGTTACTAAAGAAAACATTTGGACGTTGTACTTTTCTGACGTATTGAGGACTGACTGCAGCATTTTCTAACCTCATTAAAAACTATAATTTGGAAATGCATATACATTGTTCAACATTCACTGGTGGTGATATCATTCCCTGGGATTCCCAGACCAACTTTACGACTTTTAGTATTATGGTTGGCAAGAACAGGCGGCAGTTCACAGTTCATGGGAGAAACCAACCTTTCTTGCCAATCATTGTCAAACGGCATATCTACGTGAGTTTGATGATTCATTTTACTACTATTAGCCCTTTAACAACCCTTTCTAGATTCGTTCCTCCTTTATCACTTCTTTGACTAATCCCAAGCCCCATTTTACTACTATGATCTCCCTAATAACACTTATCAGCCTCTTCCAGCTTCTATCCCTCCTTTATTCTAATAAATGCAATTAACAGACTCACATGTACAATACTCAAATTAACAACTTATATTTCCCTATACTATTGTCACCACTAGCCAATTTTGGGTTGTGGAGTAGCGTGCTACTCGATGAAAAGTGCTTTAAGCCTCTTCAGGCGTAGTAAGCCCTATATAATTACAATTACAATCATTAGCAAAATTTATACTATGCACAATGTAAAGAAAGCTAAGAGGGAAGAGAATTTAACATTATGTTTGTATTCAGCAGCTTTCTGGAAATCGTCAAAGATTCACCTCTATATGAAAAGAATAAAGCAACACTGGGGGGCTGTACTGCAGCAGAAACATTAGTAAAAACAAATCTTCGATTTACAATGAGAAGGGTGCTCTTGCAAAGCGGACCGTGAATATTGGTGATGATAAGATCTTTGTATTTTCAAGACAGTGGGACAGGCTGCCATGCATTTAAGGCTCTCTGGCCAGGCATTTGTATTTGAAGATGACCTTATAGACCTTGTTAAATTTAAATCAAATTTGTGTGGACTCCAGTCATTGAAAATGTCTTGAATGCAGCAGGTAGTCATGGTACCCTGTGCTCCTGGTCACAGTTGATCATACAGCTAATTTTTTAAAAGGAAAACAAGTGGGATCCTAAATTCCAATTACCACTTTATTTAATTAATTCTGTTATTAAGGTGGGTAGAAGTATTCTAATGGAGCCAGTGTTCACTCATGAAGTGAGAGTTATAGTACTATCTCAATCTTGTTTCCAGCTGTGTTAGACCTGGCACCATTGGCGTGGGTCTCCCTTCCATTTATGCTGTTGCCTCACGTGTTTTTGCTGGTATTAGATGCTTTGGGCACTGTGCCACTGCTATTCAGTGCCACAGTGCAAGTGCTCCATATTGTAAATTGATGTATTAATCAGTGGTTCCATGTTTGGCTATTTGGTTTACTTGTCAGACCCTAGTCTAGTGCACTGAGTGGGCCAGGGCGTGTAATCCAAATGCTGCTGGTGGGCCTTGAAGAACCGGGGTTTAACCCAGCGGCGTCAGGGACACGCCTAAGATCTTCGAGTTTACCTGTCTTGGTATTCAAAGACACGGAATACTTCTGGATAGCGTCAGAGACCAGGTTTATTAGCTGCAGCTAGTAACAGTGATCCTAGAAATACATCACAGTGTAAATTCTCAGGAGACTGCTCATTTTACTAAGGCGAGACGTCTCCTTTTATACCCAATATTCACATTATAAATGTACACCCACTGCACAAAATTCTAGCCAATAAGATACATTTTCAAACAAAGTATCACATAGCAAAAACTCAATTTACAGTTTCCCAACCCAAAAGTTAATTGTTAGGAATGTCCCAAATTCAATCTCCACAAGCCGGACAAACCTATAATTGAAAGCATAACCCATGTAATGAAGAAACCTTAAAAAAAAAACAGTAACAGATGCTGAACAAGATAAAGCACGTGCAAGGAAACTAAAAAGTTAACGATGTCCTGAACATTGATTGGCAATCTCAGATAAAGATCGATCAGGGAAATTTGCTTTGCGAGGTCAGTTTCAGGTGAAGAGGTCAGTTTCTTATAGTTCATTTCAGAGTCAAAAAGAAACCTAGTTAATGTATACATGAACTAAGAAGGCTAGACCACTTCGTTCGCCAGGTTACCTTTACAGGCCTACGTAAGGGCAACACAAAATGGTGGCACAGAACAAAATGGAGTCAGACTCGAGAATTACAGAACCTCAGCCTGCAGCACTGGTTGTGCCACCCACAGAAGCAGTCTTGTAAAATGTGTCTAAGGTCTGCCATTGCAGAGCCTGCATGCAGTCTGGTACTGTCATGCTGACTGGGCAAGTGCACCCACTTGCCAGTCCCTAAACCTTCCCTTTTCTTCATATTAGTCACCCCTATGGTAGCGGCAAGGGCAGGGTGCATTGTAAGTATAAGATAGGACAAGCCCTGATATGTGTGGCATGTCCTAATAGTGAATTACAGCCATTTTCGTGTTTCACTATTGCAGGCTACCTGTTCTCCATAGACCAGAATGGGCTGTTAGATTGTTACACTTTATAACCCTAACAGGCTCAGAGAACATGGTAGAAATTCGAGTTTAATATGCCTGAACTCAGAATAATAAAATACATCTTTTAGTAAAGTTTATTTTAATATTCTGTGTTTGCAAATACCACTTTTAGAAAGTAGGTATTTGCTTGTCTAACCATTCAAACCTGCCTCTGCTAGTTTGTGTACTCCTATGTCTGGTTTCTGTGAGTGACAGGGCTGGGGAATTCCAGGAGTCACCCAGTGGTGAAGAGAGAGATCTGCATCTTGATGGGAGGGGGGAGTGCACCTGAACTCTGAATAGGGCTGTGCCTGCCTTCCACAATGCTGGCTCCACCCCCTGGGGAACAGCTGATGTCTCTGTCCTGCACACTGAAAGAAGAGAAGGAAGACTGTCAACAGAGTACTCCAGGACTGTACTTGCCTTCCACAATGCTGGCTCCACCTCCTGTGGGGCGTCTGATGTTTCTGCCTTGCACTGTGAAAGGAGAGGAGAAGTCTGGAAAACAAAGTGCTCAGGAACTGGTTTGGACTAGGCAAAGGCCCCTCTCCCCTCAGAGAACAAAGGATTTCTGGGTATAAATATTGGGACCCTTATCTCATGAAATTAGATCACTTTTGGACTACAAGAAGAAACCTTTACTGAGGAGAGGAACCTGAAGAAACTGAGGAGAGACTATTCCCAAGCTGAAGTGCTGCTTGGGGGATTGGCCTGCAGTGGTTGCCTTACTGCCAAAGGAAGGAGAAAGGAACTTTGTAACTTTGCAACTATGCTTTCAACTTGTGAAGGATCTCTAAGGACTTGGAAAAGAGCTTGCCTCCTGCTGAAGTCTCAGGGACAACAGACTTCACCCCCCAGCTCCCCAGAGTTCTTTTGGAAGTACCTGCTGCTGTTTTGGGCCTTCTAAGGAACTGCGTGTCGCAAGGAGCTGGAAGCGCGACTCAACGAGAAGAAGCGTGTCGTCGTCGCTGTGCCTGCCGTCGCAACTCCGGAGAAAGGAGGGTGTTGCCGCTGGAACTGTTGCACTGCACCGCATCGGAGAGAAGCGTGCCGCAACGAAGAGGAAGCGTGTCGCCATCGCTGCTGCTGCCGTTGCAACTCCGAAGGAAGAGGGTGTCGCCACTGTGGTTGTCGCACTGCACCGCATCAGGAGAAGAATCTCGCAATGAGGTCGGAGCGTGTCGCCGTCGCTGTGCCTGCCGTCGCAACTCCGGAGAAAGGAGGGTGTCACCACTGGAACTGTCGCATTGCACCGCATCGACCAAGAGCACCTCACATCCCCGAAAAGCACGCCGCCGTCGGAGCTGCTGCCATCGCATCTTGGATGTCACCGCTGTAGTTGTCGCATCGAGCGGAAGCTTCATGCATCGTGGAGAGGAGCATCGCCGCTGGAGCAGTTGCAGTCGCATCGTAAGGGTGTCGCCGCTGCAGTCCACGCATCGAACCGAGAGTTTCTCGCATCCCTGAGAAGCGTGCCGCATCTGGATGATCTTCACGTCGTTATTTCTTTGCACCTGACTTTACCGTATTTCCCATCGCTGCGACATTGCTTGTCGTGGAAGCGCAACGCACCTTAAGGTACATTGACACAGAGTGTCGCATCTAAGAACTGAACTGAACTAAGCTTAAATCTACCATCTTAAAGTAATCATAGTGTGTATTTTTGTTGTTTATGGTCTTGTGGTAACTCTATATAAAGTCTACTTATTTTTTATATAAAACCTGTGTGGTGTCCATTTGTAGTGTTGTCACTGGGTTACTGTATGTGGTCACAACTGCTTATCTTACAACGCCTCTGAAATAAAGCCTTGACTGCTCTCGCCATGCAGCCTAGAGGGTGAGCAGGGGTTATTTTAGGTGTGTAACCCCCTTTCCCTGACTAGAGGAGAGGGTCCCTGTTTGTCACAAGTACCTACCTGAGCCAACCAGAGACCCCCAAATCTAACAAGCAGGCTTAATTTGAGCTGGTGGTTTCCGGTGCTCGGCACTGGCACTTAATTGTCAACACCGGCACTTGTGGCAGTCTGCCACAAGATGGTGCTGCATGAGATGACCACAAAAACAGTCAATTATTAATTCAATATACATTTAAAATGACTTTTACTAGCCACCCAAGCCAACCTTTTAGTTTTGGGGGCCTGGAATAGTCCGAATTGTCACACTTGTAGGAATGTGATGGTTAGTAGTTGTGTTGTTACTATCATTGGCAGCATGGCAGAGGCACTATGTGGTGCAAGCTACAGTGGCCCCCTGTCCTGACAAGAGCCCTGGCATTTATGTTTTTTTTTGCACTGGTAGGATTTGGAACTTTGGAGTAGTGTCTCGACGTTCACTTACTGATCAATAAATACAGAACTTATAGACCTCTTCATTTACCGTTCATGGATGTCAGTATGACATTTTATCATGTCAGTAGGATCAAATCATAGTTGATTCTTGAGGCGATCAGCCTAGATGCGTCCATAACATTTCTTCTAAGTGTATAGTTCAAAATCGAACTGCGAGGAGAGATATGGACCAATGGCAAATGAGCTACAATAATGGCCTTAGACAGTGAGTACACCATGGTTATGTCCTAGGTCCATTCCTCTTCACACTTTATTTAAAGACTATTCTGTTAATGGAGGATGAGATTAAATAGCTCCAACTCCTTATGCTCTCAATAAGTTAATTTATTTCTGTTTCGTGTTCAAGTATAGCTTGGACATTCACAAGTAGTTCACTAGACCATTTTTATTTACTGTAAGAAACTGGGTTATTATTTGAGAGGGGTGGAGGCTCCACTCAAATGATAAAAACAATCCTTGTCAGGGTGAACCACAAAAGTCAATAAATTATCCGTGCTTAATCCTCTGGTAGCTTTGCTCAAAACAGTCAGGCTTAACTTAGATGCAATATGTATTTATACAGCACTCAAACAGTAATAAAGGGAAAACACAATACAAGAAAAATACCAAACCAATTTAGAAAAAAAAGAGCAAATTCAATAAATAAAATTACACCAAAACATCAATGTTTTTAGTGAAAATAGTGCCATGTAGCACAAATGCCTCTCAGGGTTATCAAGTTCAGGCCAACCTTTATGGAGCATGGGTTCAGTACAGGGACCAGGTTAGTTCCCCTGAGGAGTTACCTTCTCAAGTCCAACACGAAGGATGTTGCTTGCATTTGTGGGGGCTGTGAGAAGGAGGCTGACAGTGTGAGGAGGAGGTCGAGCATCACAGACGGCTGAAGAGCAAAGAGCTGGTCGTACCTCATGGACGGCCGTTGCTGTAGCACCAAGAGTCAGTCATTGCTGGAGATTCATGTTGGCAATCATTGCAGCTGCCATTTTTGGTGCAAAGTGCAGGTCTTTTATTGGTGGCCATCGCAGGTGGTTGCTTTTGGCACAAAAAGCAGGTCCCGCTGGAGCCTCGCATTGGCAGTTGTTTATTTTGAGATTCCTGGCATGGGTTCTGGGTGTGGGTGTGGGTCTGAGTTCAGCCAGCCACCAATTGGTGTCCCATGGTGAGTTGTTCTTGCTAAATATGACCACTTCTGACTTATTAGTGATGAGATTGAACAGTTGACTTTCATCCAGTTAGTGACTTTGGTCATGCAGGCGGTGATCTTGTTTCTTGTGTTGGGGCCTTGTCTGGGATGGAGAGTATGAGTTGTGTGTCATTGACATAGGTGACGAATTTGATGTTGTGTGCACCAATGACATTGGCCAGAGAGATTATGTACGCATTGAAAAGGATGGGGTTAAGCGATGAATTTTGAGGCACACCGCAGATGAGTTTGTGGGCTTCAGAGGAGTAAGGTGACAGGCTGACAGCTTCTGTTCTATTCGTTAAGAAGGAGCAGATCCAGTGGAGAGTGGTTCCTTGGATGCCAATCTTGTACAGGTATCTGTTGAGGATGGGGTGTGAGACCATGTCATATGCTGCAGAGAGGGCCAGGAGAATGAGGGTTGCCATGTCTCCCCTGTCAAAGATCAAACTTGCGTCGTCTGTGGCTGTTGTGAGTGCTGTTACTGAAGTAGTTCATGAGCCGTTGGTTGATTCGTTTCTCTAAGACCTTTGCCGGGGATGGTAGGAGGGAGATGGCTCCATAGTTGGAAAGCGTTGCTGGGTCAGAGGATGATATCTTTAGCTTGGGCATGACAGTGGCCTGTTTTCTGGTGTCTGGGAAAATGCTTGAGTCGATGGAGCCATTGAGGATGGATGTTAGTGTTGTAAATGAATCTCGGACTTTAGTGTAATTTTTCCCGATTCATGCCCTTATATAGGTATAGATTATCCTATCCTTATATAGGCATAGAAATCATTATCATATTTAGACTGAGCCTATGCAGCCCAAATACGGCATGGCTACTGCCACTAAATTCCAAGAATCAACAACGATTTCTTAGAGAAACCCGCCTTCAGCAGCTAGGGACTTCCCCTTGCCTGAATACTAATTTATCTAGGAAATCATGGACTTTTCGAAGAACTGAGTCTTTGATGATGTTATTAAGTCCAATCACACGTCAAACTCGGCACCTTCAAAGTATAAATATGCCTAGATTTGCCCAGACAAACACACAGGGGTTTGGAGCAGATCGACTTACTACTTGCCCGACGCCCTGTAGCAGCATGTGCCGAAGGAAGCCAGCCCTCCAGCTGACGCACTGAGAGACTCTGTCTTCTCTTCTGCCGAGAAATCCAGCTCCAGTGTTTCCAGGCTACCCTTGTGGGTTTCTGGAAAATCGAGTCCTGAGATAGAGATACAAGACCTCCTTCATTCTAAACCAAGGTACGGAGCTGATTAGACCCTTAGAGAATTCTTGGATAGATACTTGGCAGAGAAATACTAAACTTAAGTTACTCCTCACTTACTTCTTCCCTCGTACTAGACTTAGGTTAGGTACACCGGGGTAGGCGTATTTTAGAAGCACCAGTTGAGTACTTTTAGTCATTATTTTATCACTGTATGTATTTTATATGTTTTAGGCAACTTATGGCTTAGAAACCATATCATGCTTTTACAGTACTACTTTATAATACTTTTCGTATTATATGCCTTGTACTTTATAACCGGTATTACGATTGTAGCAGTACATTTCTTATTCTTGAGAAAGAAGACTGTTCAATAAATACTTTTTATTGAAAACGCCCGTCTCTCTATTTTCTCAGCACCGCTGGTAAAACAAAGTACAAAAAACACAGTTGATGGACAGAATGTAGAACAATGTCATACATTCACCCCAGTACAAGGATCTGGGCCTAAATCCATCGTTTTTTTGCACTCCACACCACCCTGGGTTAGACACTGGCTATATGCAAATCAGCTCTGACCCTGTGCCTCGTGGGAACAGTCCAGTCCGAACTACCAAGCCATGTCTTTCCCAGACCGGAATAAAGCATCCAAGGACCGGTTTCTGGCTATCAGCCTTCATCAGCCTGGATAGCTTGACTCCAGTGGTGTGGAGAGCCTGGGACTCACGTCTGAGCATACCCAGCCCACTCGGGGTGAAAATTGCAAAAAACACAGTTGATGGACAGAATGTAGAACAATGTCATACATTCACCCCAGTACAAGGATCTGGGCCTAAATCCATCGTTTTTTTGCACTCCACACCACCCTGGGTTAGAAACTGGCTATATGCAAATCAGCTCTGACCCTGTGCCTCGTGGGAACAGTCCAGTCCGAACTACCAAGCCATGTCTTTCCCAGACCGGAATAAAGCATCCAAGGACCGGTTTCTGGCTATCAGCCTTCATCAGCCTGGATAGCTTGACTCCAGTGGTGTGGAGAGCCTGGGACTCACGTCTGAGCATACCCAGCCCACTCGGGGTGAAAATTGCAAAAAACACAGTTGATGGACAGAATGTAGAACAATGTCATACATTCACCCCAGTACAAGGATCTGGGCCTAAATCCATCGTTTTTTTGCACTCCACACCACCCTGGGTTAGAAACTGGCTATATGCAAATCAGCTCTGACCCTGTGCCTCGTGGGAACAGTCCAGTCCGAACTACCAAGCCATGTCTTTCCCAGACCGGAATAAAGCATCCAAGGACCGGTTTCTGGCTATCAGCCTTCATCAGCCTGGATAGCCTGACTCCAGTGGTGTGGAGAGCCTGGGACTCACGTCTGAGCATACCCAGCCCACTCGGGGTGAAAATTGCAAAAAACACAGTTGATGGACAGTATGTAGAACAATGTCATACATTCACCCCAGTACAAGGATCTGGGCCTAAATCCATTGTTTCTTTGCACTCCACACCACCCTGGGTTAGACACTGGCTATATGCAAATCAGCTCTGACCCTGTGCCTCGTGGGAACAGTCCAGTCCGAACTACCAAGCCATGTCTTTCCCAGACCGGAATAAAGCATCCAAGGACTGGTTTCTGGCTATCAGCCTTCATCAGCCTGGATAGCTTGACTCCAGTGGTGTGGAGAGCCTGGGACTCACGTCTGAGCATACCCAGCCCACTCGGGGTGAAAATTGCAAAAAAAACACAGTTGATGGACAGAATGTAGAACAATGTCATACATTCACCCCAGTACAAGGATCTGGGCCTAAATCCATCGTTTTTTTGCACTCCACACCACCCTGGGTTAGACACTGGCTATATGCAAATCAGCTCTGACCCTGTGCCTCGTGGGAACAGTCCAGTCCGAACTACCAAGCCATGTCTTTCCCAGACCGGAATAAAGCATCCAAGGACCGGTTTCTGGCTATCAGCCTTCATCAGCTTGGATAGCTTGACTCCAGTGGTGTGGAGAGCCTAGGACTCACGTCTGAGCATACCCAGCCCACTCGGGGTGAAAATTGCAAAAAACACAGCTGATGGACAGAATGTAGAACAATGTCATACATTCACCCCAGTACAAGGATCTGGGCCTGAATCCATCGTTTTTTTGCACTCCACACCACCCTGGGTTAGACACTGGCTATATGCAAATCAGCTCTGACCCTGTGCCTCGTGGGAACAGTCCAGTCCAAACTACCAAGCCATGTCTTTCCCAGACCGGAATAAAGCATCCAAGGACCGGTTTCTGGCTATCAGCCTTCATCAGCCTGGATAGCTTGACTCCAGTGGTGTGGAGAGCCTGGGATTCACGTCTGAGCATACCCAGCCCACTCTGGGTGAAAATTGCAAAAAACACAGTTGATGGACAGAATGTAGAACAATGTCATACATTCACCCCAGTACAAGGATCTGGGCCTAAATCCATCGTTTTTTTGCACTCCACACCACCCGGGGCTAGACACTGGCTATATGTAAATCAGCTCTGACCCTGTGCCTCGTGGGAACAGTCCAGTCCGAACTAACAAGCCATGTCTTTCCCAGACCGGAATAAAGCATCCAAGGACCGGTTTCTGGCTATCAGCCTTCATCAGCCTGGATAGCTTGACTCCAGTGGTGTGGAGAGCCTGGGACTCACGTCTGAGCATACCCAGCCCACTCGGGGTGAAAATTGCAAAAAACACAGTTGATGGACAGAATGTAGAACAATGTCATACATTCACACCAGTACAAGGATCTGCGCCTAAATCCATTGTTTTTTTGCACTCCACACCAGCCTGGGTTAGACACTGGCTATATGCAAATCAGCTCTGACCCTGTGCCTCGTGGGAACAGTCCAGTCCGAACTACCAAGCCATGTCTTTCCCAGACCGGAATAAAGCATCCAAGGACCGGTTTCTGTCTATCAGCCTTCATCAGCCTGGATAGCTTGACTCCAGTGGTGTGGAGAGCCTGGGACTCACGTCTGAGCATATCCAGCCCACTCGGGGTGAAAATTGCAAAAAACACAGTTGATGGACAGAATGTAGAACAATGTCATATATTCACCCCAGTACAAGGATCTGGGCCTAAATCCATCGTTTTTTTGCACTCCACACCACCCTGGGTTAGACACTGGCTATATGCAAATCAGCTCTGACCCTGTGCCTCGTGGGAACAGTCCAGTCCGAACTACCAAGCCATGTCTTTCCCAGACCGGAATAAAGCATCTAAGGACCGGTTTCTGGCTATTAGCCTTCATCAGCCTGGCTAGCTTGACTCCAGTGGTGTGGAGAGCCTGGGACTCACTTCTGAGCATACCTAGCCCACTCGGGGTGAAAATTGCAAAAAACACAGTTGATAGACAGAATGTAGAACAATGTCAGACATTCACCCCAGTACAAGGATCTGGGCCTTAATCCATCGTTTTTTTGCACTCAACACCACCCTGGGTTAGACACTGGCTATATGCAAATCAGCTCTGACCCTGTGCCTCGTGGGAACAGTCCAGTCCGAACTACCAAGCCATTTCTTTCCCAGACCGGAATAAAGCATCCAAGGACCGGTTTCTGGCTATCAGCCTTCATCAGCCTGGATAGCTTGACTCCAGTGGTATGGAGAGCCTGGGACTCACGTCTGAGCATACCCAGCCCCAGGCCCGGACTGGCAATTCCGGGCACCGGGCAATCCCCCGGTCGGCTGGGTGGGGTGGGGGCCGGTTTTGTATGTTGGGGGCCGGTTTTGTTTGCTGGGGCCGATTTGGAACCTGGCGTGATCGAGCAGCAAACAAACACACAACTATTTGCATAAAATGCAGCTGCTGGTGCTGCACGCACTGTCAGCCCGTGTCTAGCACTGCTAGCACTACAGCATATTATTTATAAAACAATCCACTGGCTGGTCTGACTGTCTGCACCATGCGCGGAGTCTTCAGTATCCGCCTTCACGTCTGCGCAGTGCGTCATTCACCCTTACGGTGGGGGGTCTGGAGTCAGAGGTCCGGGTCAGGGGTGATCATGCGCAAGCGCATTGGAGTCGCGCATTAAAAAGTGCGCACGAGGAGGCCAGAGAGTGAGACATCGAGAGGCTGGAGCGGAGCCTGGAGAGGCCCTGACCCCATAATTTACTTGTAGCCTGCCCCGGCCCCCGGGCCGTGTCTGCAGGCTGCCACCCGGCGCCCACAGGTGAGTGTTGACCCTGCTCATTTAATGATTGGGCAAGTACTGTGACTGTCTCTGGGGGCGTCGTGATCGGACAGGAATTAAAAGCATTTAAAGCCTGGTTAAGCCCCGGCCCGGTTCCGAAACCGCAGCGCAGAGTGGATGTATTCAATGTGACAAACAGGCGCTTCCTTCTGTTACTTAAAGTCCGATCGGGTGAATGCGCAAAGGTCTGCCAATGCGATGTATATTTTACTGTCTTTTTATGTGAAAGAACTATTGTGCCATGTGACCGCCACTATGAGTTCTCTAGCTTGTTGTTGTGGTAGAGTGCAGGCAATAATTTCCAAGCGTGAATTTCGACTCGAGTCCAGTGCCACAGAAGCGAAGCAATAGTCTTACACGTATCGAGGGAGCACAGTAGGAGTATTTACAGGCCCATGTCTCTCTGCCCAGTTGAGTGCAAAATGCTTAAATGATGGCGCTCAGTGTCCTGAGTCGCACCATATTGGCAACTCTCTTCAGATTGCCGATGGAGAGTTATCTGATAATCAGCAGTCCAGATCCCGGGTGCCTTGCTGCTCCAACCTCCACATGGGAGATAGGATAGTGCACTAATCAATGAAAGTTGCCATTGGCCTGTTAGTAGAGATCTGCCACATCTTCTCAGCTCCCATGATACTCTATTTTCCGTGCTAGTAGTGAACATTACCAGGTCGTCTACTTCATGGCCTGCAGCCTGTGTTCGCTGGTCCAGAGGCCAGCAGATTCACTCTTCTTAAGATCCGGGGGGGGGGGCTCCGTTGCTCTGCCATTTAAAGGCGAGCTGCGCTAGATTTTATGGTTAGTTCGTGCCGAGGGGTTGGAGACTCCCTCGGATCGGGGATGTGCACAGTGATGTTTGCAGCACTTGTCTTTATCCAACAAATACCCATGAATTGTATGCCCACAAACCAACTATCATACTCTAACACCAAAAACCAAATAAACCAAAATGCAAAGAAATTGTCTAATACTTTGAAAGCAGCAATGCCACAAACCTTTAAATACATGAAACTTAAAAGTTAAGGCATTCCCTCATTGTGATATTTAAACAGTGGCCCTATCACGTAGCCTTCCCCCCAGAAAGAAAGACTGACTTCTGTGCACCCGTTATTGATCGAGCTCTTTTTAAGACTTAATTAGCAGCAATAAAAGAGGAATAATATAAATGTTGTGGAAGCCTCATCAAGTGGAAAAAATATGAAAAAGAAAGAATACTTCTCTTTCTGTGAAAGTTGAAGACAGGCCTACAGCTGGAGCACACTGACAGGCCGCGGCCTGCCCTGTAGGAGCCCGCCTCTACCGACTGCCTTCTTTTTCTGTAGAAGGCAGCCTCTGCCTGTAACATGCCTGTGTTACGTGCACTGCCAATGCCTTGGAAATATTCAAATCATACAAGAAATGTTAGCTCTGTATGAAAACTGACATAGATTTGAGTGAGTCACACACACGCGGGAAACTAAAGAGACTGGTTATTTATTTCACATTTTATTCTTTATTTTAGGTTTTGTTTTTAAATAAAGGATCTGATCCATGGGGCGCTGAAGATAGCAAGGGGAGGCCAAGAGGAATGGATTGAGATGGCACACAAGGCTTACAGAGGCCTGATTTACCGACCCTGGGAGGATGGAAGGCTTAGCTGGTCTTGTCAGTACTCGAACATCACAGCTAATGCCAGAGGCGAGAGTTAACTCACTCCTAGCACTGTGTTTTCCATGGGCGCAGCTTTTTGTGTGTTTCACGTCACGAGGCGTCCACTGAGGGGTCCTTAGCAGGGGGTGGTGGTGACAGTAAGTGCCGGAAAATTGTAGCCTTCCCCGGGCTGTGGCCCTCCCTCCCTCAGTGATGGCCGGGCCCTGCACTTAACTCACTGAGCCTCAAGGAAGGACTAGGTTTAAATGTAAGTGATTTAATGAAAACCAGCAGAAGAGACAATTTGAAAGGGGAATAAAGTCTGCAGGATGGGCGATCTATATGAAATCCGTGGCGAACCTCTGCCATAGTGTCAGGTTGAAATTTGAGAGTTGATACAATTGAATATGTAATGATAAATGTGCTGTAAATTTCACAGTTTTGGTCTGTCTTTTACCAAAATTTTCTTGCGGGGAGAATACCCCCCCCCCCACCCCCGCCCCCCAAACCCCTCTAGGAGTGGTCGGGCTCACTCGCTATAGGCCGAACGGGGGCTGGTCTAGCAACATTTGCCAGGGCTGCTTTCAGTTCCCAGTCCGGCCCTGCCCAGCCCACTCGGGGTGAAAATTGCAAAAAACACAGTTGATGGACAGAATGTAGAACAATGTCATACATTCACCCCAGTACAAGGATCTGGGCCTAAATCCATCGTTTTTTTGCACTCCACACCACCCTGGGTTAGAAACTGGCTATATGCAAATCAGCTCTGACCCTGTGCCTCGTGGGAACAGTCCAGTCCGAACTACCAAGCCATGTCTTTCCCAGACCCGAATAAAGCATCCAAGGACCGGTTTCTGGCTATCAGCCTTCATCAGCCTGGATAGCCTGACTCCAGTGGTGTGGAGAGCCTGGGACTCACGTCTGAGCATACCCAGCCCACTCGGGGTGAAAATTGCAAAAAACACAGTTGATGGACAGTATGTAGAACAATGTCATACATTCACCCCAGTACAAGGATCTGGGCCTAAATCCATCGTTTCTTTGCACTCCACACCACCCTGGGTTAGACACTGGCTATATGCAAATCAGCTCTGACCCTGTGCCTCGTGGGAACAGTCCAGTCCGAACTACCAAGCCATGTCTTTCCCAGACCAGAATAAAGCATCCAAGGACTGGTTTCTGGCTATCAGCCTTCATCAGCCTGGATAGCTTGACTCCAGTGGTGTGGAGAGCCTGGGACTCACGTCTGAGCATACCCAGCCCACTCGGGGTGAAAATTGCAAAAAACACAGTTGATGGACAGAATGTAGAACAATGTCATACATTCACCCCAGTACAAGGATCTGGGCCTAAATCCATCGTTTTTTGCACTCCACACCACCCGGGGTTAGACACTGGCTATATGTAAATCAGCACTGACCCTGTGCCTCGTGGGAACAGTCCAGTCCGAACTACCAAGCCATGTCTTTCCCAGACCGGAATAAAGCATCCAAGGACCGGTTTCTGGCTATCAGCCTTCATCAGCCTGGATAGCTTGACTCCAGTGGTGTGGAGAGCCTGGGACTCACGTCTGAGCATACCCAGCCCACTCGGGGTGAAAATTGCAAAAAACACAGTTGATGGACAGAATGTAGAACAATGTCATACATTCACCCCAGTACAAGGATCTGCGCCTAAATCCATTGTTTTTTTGCACTCCACACCAGCCTGGGTTAGACACTGGCTATATGCAAATCAGCTCTGACCCTGTGCCTCGTGGGAACAGTCCACTCCGAACTACCAAGACATGTCTTTCCCAGACCGGAATAAAGCATCCAAGGACCGGTTTCTGTCTATCAGCCTTCATCAGCCTGGATAGCTTGACTCCAGTGGTGTGGAGAGCCTGGGACTCACGTCTGAGCATATCCAGCCCACTCGGGGTGAAAATTGCAAAAAACACAGTTGATGGACAGAATGTAGAACAATGTCATATATTCACCCCAGTACAAGGATCTGGGCCTAAATCCATCGTTTTTTTGCACTCCACACCACCCTGGGTTAGACACTGGCTATATGCAAATCAGCTCTGACCCTGTGCCTCGTGGGAACAGTCCAGTCCGAACTACCAAGCCATGTCTTTCCCAGACCGGAATAAAGCATCTAAGGACCGGTTTCTGGCTATTAGCCTTCATCAGCCTGGCTAGCTTGACTCCAGTGGTGTGGAGAGCCTGGGACTCACTTCTGAGCATACCTAGCCCACTCGGGGTGAAAATTGCAAAAAACACAGTTGATAGACAGAATGTAGAACAATGTCAGACATTCACCCCAGTACAAGGATCTGGGCCTTAATCCATCGTTTTTTTGCACTCAACACCACCCTGGGTTAGACACTGGCTATATGCAAATCAGCTCTGACCCTGTGCCTCGTGTGAACAGTCCAGTCCGAACTACCAAGCCATTTCTTTCCCAGACCGGAATAAAGCATCCAAGGACCGGTTTCTGGCTATCAGCCTTCATCAGCCTGGATAGCTTGACTCCAGTGGTATGGAGAGCCTGGGACTCACGTCTGAGCATACCCAGCCCACTCGGGGTGAAAATTGCAAAAAACACAGTTGATGGACAGAATGTAGAACAATGTCATACATTCACCCCAGTACAAGGATCTGGGCCTAAATCCATCGTTTTTTTGCACTCCACACCACCCTGGGTTAGACACTGGCTATATGCAAATCAGCTCTGACCCTGAGCCTCGTGGGAACAGTCCAGTCCAAACTACCAAGCCATGTCTTTCCCAGACCGGAATAAAGCATCCAAGGACCGGTTTCTGGCTATCAGCCTTCATCAGCCTGGATAGCTTGACTCCAGTGGTGTGGAGAGCGTGGGACTCACGTCTGAGCATACCCAGCCCACTCGGGGTGAAAATTGCAAAAAACACAGTTGATGGACAGAATGTAGAACAATGTCATACATTCACCCCAGTACAAGGATCTGGGCCTAAATCCATAGTTTTTTTGCACTCCACACCACCCTGGGTTAGACACTGGCTATATGCAAATCAGCTCTGACCCTGTGCCTCGTGGGAACAGTCCAGTCCGAACTACCAAGCCATTTCTTTCCCAGACCGGAATAAAGCATCCAAGGACCGGTTTCTGGCTATCAGCCTTCATCAGCCTGGATAGCTTGACTCCAGTGGTATGGAGAGCCTGGGACTCACGTCTGAGCATACCCAGCCCACTCGGGGTGAAAATTGCAAAAAACACAGTTGATGGACAGAATGTAGAACAATGTCATACATTCACCCCAGTACAAGGATCTGGGCCTAAATCCATCGTTTTTTGCACTCCACACCACCCTGGGTTAGACACTGGCTATATGCAAATCAGCTCTGACCCTGAGCCTCGTGGGAACAGTCCAGTCCGAACTACCAAGCCATGTCTTTCCCAGACCGGAATAAAGCATCCAAGGACCGGTTTCTGGCTATCAGCCTTCATCAGCCTGGATAGCTTGACTCCAGTGGTGTGGAGAGCCTGGGACTCACGTCTGAGCATACCCAGCCCACTCGGGGTGAAAATTGCAAAAAACACAGTTGATGGACAGAATGTAGAACAATGTCATACATTCACCCCAGTACAAGGATCTGGGCCTAAATCCATCGTTTTTTTGCACTCCACACCACCCTGGGTTAGACACTGGCTATATGCAAATCAGCTCTGACCCTGTGCCTCGTGGGAACAGTCCAGTCCGAACTAACAAGCCATGTCTTTCCGAGACTGGAATAAAGCATCCAAGGACCGGTTTCTGGCTATCAGCCTTCATCAGCCTGGATAGCTTGACTCCAGTGGTGTGGAGAGCCTGGGACTCACGTCTGAGCATACCCAGCCCACTCGGGGTGAAAATTGCAAAAAACACAGTTGATGGACAGTATGTAGAACAATGTCATACTTTCACCCCAGTACAAGGATCTGGGCCTAAATCCATCGTTTTTTTGCACTCCACACCACCCTGGGTTAGACACTGGCTATATGCAAATCAGCTCTGACCCTGTGCCTCGTGGGAACAGTCCAGTCCGAACTACCAAGCCATGTCTTTCCCAGACCGGAATAAAGCATCCAATGACCGGTTTCTGGCTATCAGCCTCCATCAGCCTGGATAGCTTGACTCCAGTGGTGTGGAGAGCCTGGGGCTCACGTCTGAGCATGCCCAGCCCACTCGGGGGGAAAATTGCAAAAAACACAGTTGATGGACAGAATGTAGAACAATGTCATACATTCACCCCAGTACAAGGATCTGGGCTTAAATCCATCGTTTTTTTGCACTCCACACCACCCTGGGTTAGACACTGGCTATATGCAAATCAGCTCTGACCCTGTGCCTCGTGGGAACAGTCCAGTCCGAACTACCAAGCCATTTCTTTCCCAGACCGGAATAAAGCATCCAAGGACCGGTTTCTGGCTATCAGCCTTCATCAGCCTGGATAGCTTGACTCCAGTGGTATGGAGAGCCTGGGACTCACGTCTGAGCATACCCAGCCCCAGGCCCGGACTGGCAATTCCGGGCACCGGGCAATCCCCCGGTCGGCTGGGTGGGGTGGGGGCCGGTTTTGTATGTTGGGGGCCGGTTTTGTTTGCTGGGGCCGATTTGGAACCTGGCGTGATCGAGCAGCAAACAAACACACAACTATCTGCATAAAATGCAGCTGCTGGTGCTGCACGCACTGTCAGCCCGTGTCTAGCACTGCTAGCACTACAGCATATTATTTATAAAACAATCCACTGGCTGGTCTGACTGTCTGCACCATGCGCGGAGTCTTCAGTATCCGCCTTCACGTCTGCGCAGTGCGTCATTCACCCTTACGGTGGGGGGTCTGGAGTCAGAGGTCCGGGTCAGGGGTGATCATGCGCAAGCGCATTGGAGTCGCGCATTAAAAAGTGCGCACGAGGAGGCCAGAGAGTGAGACATCGAGAGGCTGGAGCGGAGCCTGGAGAGGCCCTGACCCCATAATTTACTTGTAGCCTGCCCCGGCCCCCGGGCCGTGTCTGCAGGCTGCCACCCGGCGCCCACAGGTGAGTGTTGACCCTGCTCATTTAATGATTGGGCAAGTACTGTGACTGTCTCTGGGGGCGTCGTGATCGGACAGGAATTAAAAGCATTTAAAGCCTGGTTAAGCCCCGGCCCGGTTCCGAAACCGCAGCGCAGAGTGGATGTATTCAATGTGACAAACAGGCGCTTCCTTCTGTTACTTAAAGTCCGATCGGGTGAATGCGCAAAGGTCTGCCAATGCGATGTATATTTTACTGTCTTTTTATGTGAAAGAACTATTGTGCCATGTGACCGCCACTATGAGTTCTCTAGCTTGTTGTTGTGGTAGAGTGCAGGCAATAATTTCCAAGCGTGAATTTCGACTCGAGTCCAGTGCCACAGAAGCGAAGCAATAGTCTTACACGTATCGAGGGAGCACAGTAGGAGTATTTACAGGCCCATGTCTCTCTGCCCAGTTGAGTGCAAAATGCTTAAATGATGGCGCTCAGTGTCCTGAGTCGCACCATATTGGCAACTCTCTTCAGATTGCCGATGGAGAGTTATCTGATAATCAGCAGTCCAGATCCCGGGTGCCTTGCTGCTCCAACCTCCACATGGGAGATAGGATAGTGCACTAATCAATGAAAGTTGCCATTGGCCTGTTAGTAGAGATCTGCCACATCTTCTCAGCTCCCATGATACTCTATTTTCCGTGCTAGTAGTGAACATTACCAGGTCGTCTACTTCATGGCCTGCAGCCTGTGTTCGCTGGTCCAGAGGCCAGCAGATTCACTCTTCTTAAGATCCGGGGGGGGGGGCTCCGTTGCTCTGCCATTTAAAGGCGAGCTGCGCTAGATTTTATGGTTAGTTCGTGCCGAGGGGTTGGAGACTCCCTCGGATCGGGGATGTGCACAGTGATGTTTGCAGCACTTGTCTTTATCCAACAAATACCCATGAATTGTATGCCCACAAACCAACTATCATACTCTAACACCAAAAACCAAATAAACCAAAATGCAAAGAAATTGTCTAATACTTTGAAAGCAGCAATGCCACAAACCTTTAAATACATGAAACTTAAAAGTTAAGGCATTCCCTCATTGTGATATTTAAACAGTGGCCCTATCACGTAGCCTTCCCCCCAGAAAGAAAGACTGACTTCTGTGCACCCGTTATTGATCGAGCTCTTTTTAAGACTTAATTAGCAGCAATAAAAGAGGAATAATATAAATGTTGTGGAAGCCTCATCAAGTGGAAAAAATATGAAAAAGAAAGAATACTTCTCTTTCTGTGAAAGTTGAAGACAGGCCTACAGCTGGAGCACACTGACAGGCCGCGGCCTGCCCTGTAGGAGCCCGCCTCTACCGACTGCCTTCTTTTTCTGTAGAAGGCAGCCTCTGCCTGTAACATGCCTGTGTTACGTGCACTGCCAATGCCTTGGAAATATTCAAATCATACAAGAAATGTTAGCTCTGTATGAAAACTGACATAGATTTGAGTGAGTCACACACACTCGGGAAACTAAAGAGACTGGTTATTTATTTCACATTTTATTCTTTATTTTAGGTTTTGTTTTTAAATAAAGGATCTGATCCATGGGGCGCTGAATATAGCAAGGGGAGGCCAAGAGGAATGGATTGAGATGGCACACAAGGCTTACAGAGGCCTGATTTACCGACCCTGGGAGGATGGAAGGCTTAGCTGGTCTTGTCAGTACTCGAACATCACAGCTAATGCCAGAGGCGAGAGTTAACTCACTCCTAGCACTGTGTTTTCCATGGGCGCAGCTTTTTGTGTGTTTCACGTCACGAGGCGTCCACTGAGGGGTCCTTAGCAGGGGGTGGTGGTGACAGTAAGTGCCGGAAAATTGTAGCCTTCCCCGGGCTGTGGCCCTCCCTCCCTCAGTGATGGCCGGGCCCTGCACTTAACTCACTGAGCCTCAAGGAAGGACTAGGTTTAAATGTAAGTGATTTAATGAAAACCAGCAGAAGAGACAATTTGAAAGGGGAATAAAGTCTGCAGGATGGGCGATCTATATGAAATCCGTGGCGAACCTCTGCCATAGTGTCAGGTTGAAATTTGAGAGTTGATACAATTGAATATGTAATGATAAATGTGCTGTAAATTTCACAGTTTTGGTCTGTCTTTTACCAAAATTTTCTTGCGGGGAGAATACCCCCCCCCCCACCCCCGCCCCCCAAACCCCTCTAGGAGTGGTCGGGCTCACTCGCTATAGGCCGAACGGGGGCTGGTCTAGCAACATTTGCCAGGGCTGCTTTCAGTTCCCAGTCCGGCCCTGCCCAGCCCACTCGGGGTGAAAATTGCAAAAAACACAGTTGATGGACAGAATGTAGAACAATGTCATACATTCACCCCAGTACAAGGATCTGGGCCTAAATCCATCGTTTTTTTGCACTCCACACCACCCTGGGTTAGAAACTGGCTATATGCAAATCAGCTCTGACCCTGTGCCTCGTGGGAACAGTCCAGTCCGAACTACCAAGCCATGTCTTTCCCAGACCGGAATAAAGCATCCAAGGACCGGTTTCTGGCTATCAGCCTTCATCAGCCTGGATAGCCTGACTCCAGTGGTGTGGAGAGCCTGGGACTCACGTCTGAGCATACCCAGCCCACTCGGGGTGAAAATTGCAAAAAACACAGTTGATGGACAGTATGTAGAACAATGTCATACATTCACCCCAGTACAAGGATCTGGGCCTAAATCCATCGTTTCTTTGCACTCCACACCACCCTGGGTTAGACACTGGCTATATGCAAATCAGCTCTGACCCTGTGCCTCGTGGGAACAGTCCAGTCCGAACTACCAAGCCATGTCTTTCCCAGATCAGAATAAAGCATCCAAGGACTGGTTTCTGGCTATCAGCCTTCATCAGCCTGGATAGCTTGACTCCAGTGGTGTGGAGAGCCTGGGACTCACGTCTGAGCATACCCAGCCCACTCGGGGTGAAAATTGCAAAAAACACAGTTGATGGACAGAATGTAGAACAATGTCATACATTCACCCCAGTACAAGGATCTGGGCCTAAATCCATCGTTTTTTGCACTCCACACCACCCGGGGTTAGACACTGGCTATATGTAAATCAGCTCTGACCCTGTGCCTCGTGGGAACAGTCCAGTCCGAACTACCAAGCCATGTCTTTCCCAGACCGGAATAAAGCATCCAAGGACCGGTTTCTGGCTATCAGCCTTCATCAGCCTGGATAGCTTGACTCCAGTGGTGTGGAGAGCCTGGGACTCACGTCTGAGCATACCCAGCCCACTCGGGGTGAAAATTGCAAAAAACACAGTTGATGGACAGAATGTAGAACAATGTCATACATTCACCCCAGTACAAGGATCTGCGCCTAAATCCATTGTTTTTTTGCACTCCACACCAGCCTGGGTTAGACACTGGCTATATGCAAATCAGCTCTGACCCTGTGCCTCGTGGGAACAGTCCAGTCCGAACTACCAAGACATGTCTTTCCCAGACCGGAATAAAGCATCCAAGGACCGGTTTCTGTCTATCAGCCTTCATCAGCCTGGATAGCTTGACTCCAGTGGTGTGGAGAGCCTGGGACTCACGTCTGAGCATATCCAGCCCACTCGGGGTGAAAATTGCAAAAAACACAGTTGATGGACAGAATGTAGAACAATGTCATATATTCACCCCAGTACAAGGATCTGGGCCTAAATCCATCGTTTTTTTGCACTCCACACCACCCTGGGTTAGACACTGGCTATATGCAAATCAGCTCTGACCCTGTGCCTCGTGGGAACAGTCCAGTCCGAACTACCAAGCCATGTCTTTCCCAGACCGGAATAAAGCATCTAAGGACCGGTTTCTGGCTATTAGCCTTCATCAGCCTGGCTAGCTTGACTCCAGTGGTGTGGAGAGCCTGGGACTCACTTCTGAGCATACCTAGCCCACTCGGGGTGAAAATTGCAAAAAACACAGTTGATAGACAGAATGTAGAACAATGTCAGACATTCACCCCAGTACAAGGATCTGGGCCTTAATCCATCGTTTTTTTGCACTCAACACCACCCTGGGTTAGACACTGGCTATATGCAAATCAGCTCTGACCCTGTGCCTCGTGTGAACAGTCCAGTCCGAACTACCAAGCCATTTCTTTCCCAGACCGGAATAAAGCATCCAAGGACCAGTTTCTGGCTATCAGCCTTCATCAGCCTGGATAGCTTGACTCCAGTGGTATGGAGAGCCTGGGACTCACGTCTGAGCATACCCAGCCCACTCGGGGTGAAAATTGCAAAAAACACAGTTGATGGACAGAATGTAGAACAATGTCATACATTCACCCCAGTACAAGGATCTGGGCCTAAATCCATCGTTTTTTTGCACTCCACACCACCCTGGGTTAGACACTGGCTATATGCAAATCAGCTCTGACCCTGAGCCTCGTGGGAACAGTCCAGTCCAAACTACCAAGCCATGTCTTTCCCAGACCGGAATAAAGCATCCAAGGACCGGTTTCTGGCTATCAGCCTTCATCAGCCTGGATAGCTTGACTCCAGTGGTGTGGAGAGCGTGGGACTCACGTCTGAGCATACCCAGCCCACTCGGGGTGAAAATTGCAAAAAACACAGTTGATGGACAGAATGTAGAACAATGTCATACATTCACCCCAGTACAAGGATCTGGGCCTAAATCCATAGTTTTTTTGCACTCCACACCACCCTGGGTTAGACACTGGCTATATGCAAATCAGCTCTGACCCTGTGCCTCGTGGGAACAGTCCAGTCCGAACTACCAAGCCATTTCTTTCCCAGACCGGAATAAAGCATCCAAGGACCGGTTTCTGGCTATCAGCCTTCATCAGCCTGGATAGCTTGACTCCAGTGGTATGGAGAGCCTGGGACTCACGTCTGAGCATACCCAGCCCACTCGGGGTGAAAATTGCAAAAAACACAGTTGATGGACAGAATGTAGAACAATGTCATACATTCACCCCAGTACAAGGATCTGGGCCTAAATCCATCGTTTTTTTGCACTCCACACCACCCTGGGTTAGACACTGGCTATATGCAAATCAGCTCTGACCCTGAGCCTCGTGGGAACAGTCCAGTCCGAACTACCAAGCCATGTCTTTCCCAGACCGGAATAAAGCATCCAAGGACCGGTTTCTGGCTATCAGCCTTCATCAGCCTGGATAGCTTGACTCCAGTGGTGTGGAGAGCCTGGGACTCACGTCTGAGCATACCCAGCCCACTCGGGGTGAAAATTGCAAAAAACACAGTTGATGGACAGAATGTAGAACAATGTCATACATTCACCCCAGTACAAGGATCTGGGCCTAAATCCATCGTTTTTTTGCACTCCACACCACCCTGGGTTAGACACTGGCTATATGCAAATCAGCTCTGACCCTGTGCCTCGTGGGAACAGTCCAGTCCGAACTAACAAGCCATGTCTTTCCGAGACTGGAATAAAGCATCCAAGGACCGGTTTCTGGCTATCAGCCTTCATCAGCCTGGATAGCTTGACTCCAGTGGTGTGGAGAGCCTGGGACTCACGTCTGAGCATACCCAGCCCACTCGGGGTGAAAATTGCAAAAAACACAGTTGATGGACAGTATGTAGAACAATGTCATACTTTCACCCCAGTACAAGGATCTGGGCCTAAATCCATCGTTTCTTTGCACTCCACACCACCCTGGGTTAGACACTGGCTATATGCAAATCAGCTCTGACCCTGTGCCTCGTGGGAACAGTCCTGTCCGAACTACCAAGCCATGTCTTTCCCAGACCGGAATAAAGCATCCAAGGACTGGTTTCTGGCTATCAGCCTTCATCAGCCTGGATAGCTTGACTCCAGTGGTGTGGAGAGCCTGGGACTCATGTCTGAGCATACCCAGCCCACTCGGGGTGAAAATTGCAAAAAACACAGTTGATGGACAGAATGTAGAACAATGTCATACATTCACCCCAGTACAAGGATCTGGGCCTAAATCCATCATTTTTTTGCACTCCACACCACCCTGGGTTAGACACTGGCTATATGCAAATCAACTCTGACCCTGTGCCTCGTGGGAACAGTCCAGTCCGAACTACCAAGCCATGTCCTTCCCAGACCGGAATAAAGCATCCAAGGACCGGTTTCTGGCTATCAGCCTTCATCAGCCTGGATAGCTTGACTCCAGTGGTGTGGAGAGCCTGGGACTCACGTCTGAGCATACCCAGCCCACTCGGGGTGAAAATTGCAAAAAGCACAGTTGATGGACAGAATGTAGAACAATGTCATACATTCACCCCAGTACAAGGATCTGGGCCTGAATCCATCGTTTTTTTGCACTCCACACCACCCTGGGTTAGACACTGGCTATATGCAAATCAGCTCTGACCCTGTGCCTCGTGGGAACAGTCCAGTCCAAACTACCAAGCCATGTCTTTCCCAGACCGGAATAAAGCATCCAAGGACCGGTTTCTGGCTATCAGCCTTCCTCAGCCTGGATAGCTTGACTCCAGTGGTGTGGAGAGCCTGGGATTCACGTCTGAGCATACCCAGCCCACTCGGGGTGAAAATTGCAAAAAACACAGTTGATGGACAGAATGTAGAACAATGTCATACATTCACCCCAGTACAAGGATCTGGGCCTAAATCCATCGTTTTTTTGCACTCCACACCACCCGGGGTTAGACACTGGCTATATGTAAATCAGCTCTGACCCTGTGCCTCGTGGGAACAGTCCAGTCCGAACTACCAAGCCATGTCTTTCCCAGACCGGAATAAAGCATCCAAGGACCGGTTTCTGGCTATCAGCCTTCATCAGCCTGGATAGCTTGACTCCAGTGGTGTGGAGAGCCTGGGACTCACGTCTGAGCATACCCAGCCCACTCGGGGTGAAAATTGCAAAAAACACAGTTGATGGACAGAATGTAGAACAATGTCATACATTCACCCCAGTACAAGGATCTGCGCCTAAATCCATCGTTTTTTTGCACTCCACACCAGCCTGGGTTAGACACTGGCTATATGCAAATCAGCTCTGACCCTGTGCCTCGTGGGAACAGTCCAGTCCGAACTACCAAGCCATGTCTTTCCCAGACCGGAATAAAGCATCCAAGGACCGGTTTCTGGCTATCAGCCTTCATCAGCCTGGATAGCTTGACTCCAGTGGTGTGGAGAGCCTGGGACTCACGTCTGAGCATACCCAGCCCACTCGGGGTGAAAATTGCAAAAAACACAGTTGATGGACAGTATGTAGAACAATGTCATACTTTCACCCCAGTACAAGGATCTGGGCCTAAATCCATCGTTTCTTTGCACTCCACACCACCCTGGGTTAGACACTGGCTATATGCAAATCAGCTCTGACCCTGTGCCTCGTGGGAACAGTCCTGTCCGAACTACCAAGCCATGTCTTTCCCAGACCGGAATAAAGCATCCAAGGACTGGTTTCTGGCTATCAGCCTTCATCAGCCTGGATAGCTTGACTCCAGTGGTGTGGAGAGCCTGGGACTCACGTCTGAGCATACCCGGCCCACTCGGGGTGAAAATTGCAAAAAACACAGTTGATGGACAGAATGTAGAACAATGTCATACATTCACCCCAGTACAAGGATCTGGGCCTAAATCCATCGTTTTTTTGCACTCCACACCACCCTGGGTTAGACACTGGCTATATGCAAATCAGCTCTGACCCTGTGCCTCGTGGGAACAGTCCAGTCCGAACTACCAAGCCATGTCTTTCCCAGACCGGAATAAAGCATCCAAGGACCGGTTTCTGGCTATCAGCCTTCATCAGCCTGGATAGCTTGACTCCAGTGGTGTGGAGAGCCTGGGACTCACGTCTGAGCATATCCAGCCCACTCGGGGTGAAAATTGCAAAAAACACAGTTGATGGACAGAATGTAGAACAATGTCATATATTCACCCCAGTACAAGGATCTGGGCCTAAATCCATCGTTTTTTCGCACTCCACACCACCCTGGGTTAGACACTGGCTATATGCAAATCAGCTCTGACCCTGTGCCTCGTGGGAACATTCCAGTCCGAACTACCAAGCCATGTCTTTCCCAGACCGGAATAAAGCATCTAAGGACCGGTTTCTGGCTATTAGCCTTCATCAGCCTGGATAGCTTGACTCCAGTGGTGTGGAGAGCCTGGGACTCACTTCTGAGCATACCTAGCCCACTCGGGGTGAAAATTGCAAAGAACACAGTTGATAGACAGAATGTAGAACAATGTCAGACATTCACCCCTGTACAAGGATCTGGGCCTTAATCCATTGTTTTTTTGCACTCCACACCACCCTGGGTTAGACACTGGCTATATGCAAATCAGCTCTCACCCTGTGCCTCGTGGGAACAGTCCAGTCCGAGCTACCAAGCCATGTCTTTCCCAGACCGGAATAAAGCATCCAAGGACCGGTTTCTGGCTATCAGCCTTCATCAGCCTGGATAGCTTGACTCCAGTGGTGTGGAGAGCCTGGGACTCACGTCTGAGCATACCCAGCCCACTCGGGGTGAAAATTGCAAAAAACATAGTTGATGGACAGAATGTAGAACAATGTCATAAATTCACCCCAGTACAAGGATCTGGGCCTAAATCCATCGTTTTTTTGCACTCCACACCACCCTGGGTTAGACACTGGCTATATGCAAATCAGCTCTGACCCTGTGCCTCGTGGGAACAGTCCAGTCCGAACTACCAAGCCATTTCTTTTAAAGTATCCAAGGACCGGTTTCTGGCTATCAGCCTTCATCAGCCTGGATAGCTTGACTCCAGTGGTGTGGAGAGCCTGGGACTCACGTCTGAGCATATCCAGCCCACTCGGGGTGAAAATTGCAAAAAACACAGTTGATGGACAGAATGTAGAACAATGTCATATATTCACCCCAGTACAAGGATCTGGGCCTAAATCCATCGTTTTTTCGCACTCCACACCACCCTGGGTTAGACACTGGCTATATGCAAATCAGCTCTGACCCTGTGCCTCGTGGGAACATTCCAGTCCGAACTACCAAGCCATGTCTTTCCCAGACCGGAATAAAGCATCTAAGGACCGGTTTCTGGCTATTAGCCTTCATCAGCCTGGATAGCTTGACTCCAGTGGTGTGGAGAGCCTGGGATTCACTTCTGAGCATACCTAGCCCACTCGGGGTGAAAATTGCAAAGAACACAGTTGATAGACAGAATGTAGAACAATGTCAGACATTCACCCCTGTACAAGGATCTGGGCCTTAATCCATTGTTTTTTTGCACTCCACACCACCCTGGGTTAGACACTGGCTATATGCAAATCAGCTCTCACCCTGTGCCTCGTGGGAACAGTCCAGTCCGAGCTACCAAGCCATGTCTTTCCCAGACCGGAATAAAGCATCCAAGGACCGGTTTCTGGCTATCAGCCTTCATCAGCCTGGATAGCTTGACTCCAGTGGTGTGGAGAGCCTGGGACTCACGTCTGAGCATACCCAGCCCACTCGGGGTGAAAATTGCAAAAAACATAGTTGATGGACAGAATGTAGAACAATGTCATAAATTCACCCCAGTACAAGGATCTGGGCCTAAATCCATCGTTTTTTTGCACTCCACACCACCCTGGGTTAGACACTGGCTATATGCAAATCAGCTCTAACCCTGTGCCTCGTGGGAACAGTCCAGTCCGAACTACCAAGCCATTTCTTTTAAAGTATCCAAGGACCGGTTTCTGGCTATCAGCCTTCATCAGCCTGGATAGCTTGACTCCAGTGGTATGGAGAGCCTGGGACTCACGTCTGAGCATACCCAGCCCACTCGGGGTGAAAATTACAAAAAACACAGTTGATGGACAGAATGTAGAACAATGTCATACATTCACTCCAGTACAAGGATCTGGGCCTAAATTCATCATTTGTTTGCACTCCACACCACCCTGGGTTAGACACTGGCTATATGCAAATCAGCTCTGACCCTGTACCTCGTGGGAACAGTCCAGTCCGGACTACCAAGCCATGTCTTTCCAAGACCGGAATAAAGCATCCAAGGACCGGTTTCTGGCTATCAGCCTTCATCAGCCTGGATAGCTTGACTCCAGTGGTGTGGAGAGCCTGGGACTCACGTCTGAGCATACCCAGCCCACACGGGGTGAAAATTGGAAAAAAACACAGTTGATGGACAGAATGTAGAACAATGTCATACATTCTCCCAAGTACAAGGATCTGGGCCTAAATCCATCGTTTTTTTGCACTCCACACCACCCTGGGTTAGACACTGGCTATATGCAAATCAGCTCTGACCCTGTGCCTCGTGGGAACAGTCCAGTCCGAACTACCAAGCCATGTCTTTCCCAGACCGGAATAAAGCATCCAATGACCGGTTTCTGGCTATCAGCCTTCATCAGCCTGGATAGCTTGACTCCAGTGGTGTGGAGAGCCTGGGGCTCACGTCTGAGCATGCCCAGCCCACTCGGGGGGAAAATTGCAAAAAACACAGTTGATGGACAGAATGTAGAACAATGTCATACATTCACCCCAGTACAAGGATCTGGGCTTAAATCCATCGTTTTTTTGCACTCCACACCACCCTGGGTTAGACACTGGCTATATGCAAATCAGCTCTGACCCTGTGCCTCGTGGGAACAGTCCAGTCCGAACTACCAAGCCATTTCTTTCCCAGACCGGAATAAAGCATCCAAGGACCGGTTTCTGGCTATCAGCCATCATCAGCCTGGATAGCTTGACTCCAGTGGTATGGAGAGCCTGGGACTCACGTCTGAGCATACCCAGCCCCAGGCCCGGACTGGCAATTCCGGGCACCGGGCAATCCCCCGGTCGGCTGGGTGGGGTGGGGGCCGGTTTTGTATGTTGGGGGCCGGTTTTGTTTGCTGGGGCCGATTTGGAACCTGGCGTGATCGAGCAGCAAACAAACACACAACTATCTGCATAAAATGCAGCTGCTGGTGCTGCACGCACTGTCAGCCCGTGTCTAGCACTGCTAGCACTACAGCATATTATTTATAAAACAATCCACTGGCTGGTCTGACTGTCTGCACCATGCGCGGAGTCTTCAGTATCCGCCTTCACGTCTGCGCAGTGCGTCATTCACCCTTACGGTGGGGGGTCTGGAGTCAGAGGTCCGGGTCAGGGGTGATCATGCGCAAGCGCATTGGAGTCGCGCATTAAAAAGTGCGCACGAGGAGGCCAGAGAGTGAGACATCGAGAGGCTGGAGCGGAGCCTGGAGAGGCCCTGACCCCATAATTTACATGTAGCCTGCCCCGGCCCCCGGGCCGTGTCTGCAGGCTGCCACCCGGCGCCCACAGGTGAGTGTTGACCCTGCTCATTTAATGATTGGGCAAGTACTGTGACTGTCTCTGGGGGCGTCGTGATCGGACAGGAATTAAAAGCATTTAAAGCCTGGTTAAGCCCCGGCCCGGTTCCGAAACCGCAGCGCAGAGTGGATGTATTCAATGTGACAAACAGGCGCTTCCTTCTGTTACTTAAAGTCCGATCGGGTGAATGCGCAAAGGTCTGCCAATGCGATGTATATTTTACTGTCTTTTTATGTGAAAGAACTATTGTGCCATGTGACCGCCACTATGAGTTCTCTAGCTTGTTGTTGTGGTAGAGTGCAGGCAATAATTTCCAAGCGTGAATTTCGACTCGAGTCCAGTGCCACAGAAGCGAAGCAATAGTCTTACACGTATCGAGGGAGCACAGTAGGAGTATTTACAGGCCCATGTCTCTCTGCCCAGTTGAGTGCAAAATGCTTAAATGATGGCGCTCAGTGTCCTGAGTCGCACCATATTGGCAACTCTCTTCAGATTGCCGATGGAGAGTTATCTGATAATCAGCAGTCCAGATCCCGGGTGCCTTGCTGCTCCAACCTCCACATGGGAGATAGGATAGTGCACTAATCAATGAAAGTTGCCATTGGCCTGTTAGTAGAGATCTGCCACATCTTCTCAGCTCCCATGATACTCTATTTTCCGTGCTAGTAGTGAACATTACCAGGTCGTCTACTTCATGGCCTGCAGCCTGTGTTCGCTGGTCCAGAGGCCAGCAGATTCACTCTTCTTAAGATCCGGGGGGGGGGGCTCCGTTGCTCTGCCATTTAAAGGCGAGCTGCGCTAGATTTTATGGTTAGTTCGTGCCGAGGGGTTGGAGACTCCCTCGGATCGGGGATGTGCACAGTGATGTTTGCAGCACTTGTCTTTATCCAACAAATACCCATGAATTGTATGCCCACAAACCAACTATCATACTCTAACACCAAAAACCAAATAAACCAAAATGCAAAGAAATTGTCTAATACTTTGAAAGCAGCAATGCCACAAACCTTTAAATACATGAAACTTAAAAGTTAAGGCATTCCCTCATTGTGATATTTAAACAGTGGCCCTATCACGTAGCCTTCCCCCCAGAAAGAAAGACTGACTTCTGTGCACCCGTTATTGATCGAGCTCTTTTTAAGACTTAATTAGCAGCAATAAAAGAGGAATAATATAAATGTTGTGGAAGCCTCATCAAGTGGAAAAAATATGAAAAAGAAAGAATACTTCTCTTTCTGTGAAAGTTGAAGACAGGCCTACAGCTGGAGCACACTGACAGGCCGCGGCCTGCCCTGTAGGAGCCCGCCTCTACCGACTGCCTTCTTTTTCTGTAGAAGGCAGCCTCTGCCTGTAACATGCCTGTGTTACGTGCACTGCCAATGCCTTGGAAATATTCAAATCATACAAGAAATGTTAGCTCTGTATGAAAACTGACATAGATTTGAGTGAGTCACACACACGCGGGAAACTAAAGAGACTGGTTATTTATTTCACATTTTATTCTTTATTTTAGGTTTTGTTTTTAAATAAAGGATCTGATCCATGGGGCGCTGAATATAGCAAGGGGAGGCCAAGAGGAATGGATTGAGATGGCACACAAGGCTTACAGAGGCCTGATTTACTGACCCTGGGAGGATGGAAGGCTTAGCTGGTCTTGTCAGTACTCGAACATCACAGCTAATGCCAGAGGCGAGAGTTAACTCACTCCTAGCACTGTGTTTTCCATGGGCGCAGCTTTTTGTGTGTTTCACGTCACGAGGCGTCCACTGAGGGGTCCTTAGCAGGGGGTGGTGGTGACAGTAAGTGCCGGAAAATTGTAGCCTTCCCCGGGCTGTGGCCCTCCCTCCCTCAGTGATGGCCGGGCCCTGCACTTAACTCACTGAGCCTCAAGGAAGGACTAGGTTTAAATGTAAGTGATTTAATGAAAACCAGCAGAAGAGACAATTTGAAAGGGGAATAAAGTCTGCAGGATGGGCGATCTATATGAAATCCGTGGCGAACCTCTGCCATAGTGTCAGGTTGAAATTTGAGAGTTGATACAATTGAATATGTAATGATAAATGTGCTGTAAATTTCACAGTTTTGGTCTGTCTTTTACCAAAATTTTCTTGCGGGGAGAATACCCCCCCCCCCCACCCCCGCCCCCCAAACCCCTCTAGGAGTGGTCGGGCTCACTCGCTATAGGCCGAACGGGGGCTGGTCTAGCAACATTTGCCAGGGCTGCTTTCAGTTCCCAGTCCGGCCCTGCCCAGCCCACTCGGGGTGAAAATTGCAAAAAACACAGTTGATGGACAGAATGTAGAACAATGTCATACATTCACCCCAGTACAAGGATCTGGGCCTAAATCCATCGTTTTTTTGCACTCCACACCACCCTGGGTTAGAAACTGGCTATATGCAAATCAGCTCTGACCCTGTGCCTCGTGGGAACAGTCCAGTCCGAACTACCAAGCCATGTCTTTCCCAGACCGGAATAAAGCATCCAAGGACCGGTTTCTGGCTATCAGCCTTCATCAGCCTGGATAGCCTGACTCCAGTGGTGTGGAGAGCCTGGGACTCACGTCTGAGCATACCCAGCCCACTCGGGGTGAAAATTGCAAAAAACACAGTTGATGGACAGTATGTAGAACAATGTCATACATTCACCCCAGTACAAGGATCTGGGCCTAAATCCATCGTTTCTTTGCACTCCACACCACCCTGGGTTAGACACTGGCTATATGCAAATCAGCTCTGACCCTGTGCCTCGTGGGAACAGTCCAGTCCGAACTACCAAGCCATGTCTTTCCCAGACCAGAATAAAGCATCCAAGGACTGGTTTCTGGCTATCAGCCTTCATCAGCCTGGATAGCTTGACTCCAGTGGTGTGGAGAGCCTGGGACTCACGTCTGAGCATACCCAGCCCACTCGGGGTGAAAATTGCAAAAAACACAGTTGATGGACAGAATGTAGAACAATGTCATACATTCACCCCAGTACAAGGATCTGGGCCTAAATCCATCGTTTTTTGCACTCCACACCACCCGGGGTTAGACACTGGCTATATGTAAATCAGCTCTGACCCTGTGCCTCGTGGGAACAGTCCAGTCCGAACTACCAAGCCATGTCTTTCCCAGACCGGAATAAAGCATCCAAGGACCGGTTTCTGGCTATCAGCCTTCATCAGCCTGGATAGCTTGACTCCAGTGGTGTGGAGAGCCTGGGACTCACGTCTGAGCATACCCAGCCCACTCGGGGTGAAAATTGCAAAAAACACAGTTGATGGACAGAATGTAGAACAATGTCATACATTCACCCCAGTACAAGGATCTGCGCCTAAATCCATTGTTTTTTTGCACTCCACACCAGCCTGGGTTAGACACTGGCTATATGCAAATCAGCTCTGACCCTGTGCCTCGTGGGAACAGTCCAGTCCGAACTACCAAGACATGTCTTTCCCAGACCGGAATAAAGCATCCAAGGACCGGTTTCTGTCTATCAGCCTTCATCAGCCTGGATAGCTTGACTCCAGTGGTGTGGAGAGCCTGGGACTCACGTCTGAGCATATCCAGCCCACTCGGGGTGAAAATTGCAAAAAACACAGTTGATGGACAGAATGTAGAACAATGTCATATATTCACCCCAGTACAAGGATCTGGGCCTAAATCCATCGTTTTTTTGCACTCCACACCACCCTGGGTTAGACACTGGCTATATGCAAATCAGCTCTGACCCTGTGCCTCGTGGGAACAGTCCAGTCCGAACTACCAAGCCATGTCTTTCCCAGACCGGAATAAAGCATCTAAGGACCGGTTTCTGGCTATTAGCCTTCATCAGCCTGGCTAGCTTGACTCCAGTGGTGTGGAGAGCCTGGGACTCACTTCTGAGCATACCTAGCCCACTCGGGGTGAAAATTGCAAAAAACACAGTTGATAGACAGAATGTAGAACAATGTCAGACATTCACCCCAGTACAAGGATCTGGGCCTTAATCCATCGTTTTTTTGCACTCAACACCACCCTGGGTTAGACACTGGCTATATGCAAATCAGCTCTGACCCTGTGCCTCGTGTGAACAGTCCAGTCCGAACTACCAAGCCATTTCTTTCCCAGACCGGAATAAAGCATCCAAGGACCGGTTTCTGGCTATCAGCCTTCATCAGCCTGGATAGCTTGACTCCAGTGGTATGGAGAGCCTGGGACTCACGTCTGAGCATACCCAGCCCACTCGGGGTGAAAATTGCAAAAAACACAGTTGATGGACAGAATGTAGAACAATGTCATACATTCACCCCAGTACAAGGATCTGGGCCTAAATCCATCGTTTTTTTGCACTCCACACCACCCTGGGTTAGACACTGGCTATATGCAAATCAGCTCTGACCCTGAGCCTCGTGGGAACAGTCCAGTCCAAACTACCAAGCCATGTCTTTCCCAGACCAGAATAAAGCATCCAAGGACCGGTTTCTGGCTATCAGCCTTCATCAGCCTGGATAGCTTGACTCCAGTGGTGTGGAGAGCGTGGGACTCACGTCTGAGCATACCCAGCCCACTCGGGGTGAAAATTGCAAAAAACACAGTTGATGGACAGAATGTAGAACAATGTCATACATTCACCCCAGTACAAGGATCTGGGCCTAAATCCATAGTTTTTTTGCACTCCACACCACCCTGTGTTAGACACTGGCTATATGCAAATCAGCTCTGACCCTGTGCCTCGTGGGAACAGTCCAGTCCGAACTACCAAGCCATTTCTTTCCCAGACCGGAATAAAGCATCCAAGGACCGGTTTCTGGCTATCAGCCTTCATCAGCCTGGATAGCTTGACTCCAGTGGTATGGAGAGCCTGGGACTCACGTCTGAGCATACCCAGCCCACTCGGGGTGAAAATTGCAAAAAACACAGTTGATGGACAGAATGTAGAACAATGTCATACATTCACCCCAGTACAAGGATCTGGGCCTAAATCCATCGTTTTTTTGCACTCCACACCACCCTGGGTTAGACACTGGCTATATGCAAATCAGCTCTGACCCTGAGCCTCGTGGGAACAGTCCAGTCCGAACTACCAAGCCATGTCTTTCCCAGACCGGAATAAAGCATCCAAGGACCGGTTTCTGGCTATCAGCCTTCATCAGCCTGGATAGCTTGACTCCAGTGGTGTGGAGAGCCTGGGACTCACGTCTGAGCATACCCAGCCCACTCGGGGTGAAAATTGCAAAAAACACAGTTGATGGACAGAATGTAGAACAATGTCATACATTCACCCCAGTACAAGGATCTGGGCCTAAATCCATCGTTTTTTTGCACTCCACACCACCCTGGGTTAGACACTGGCTATATGCAAATCAGCTCTGACCCTGTGCCTCGTGGGAACAGTCCAGTCCGAACTAACAAGCCATGTCTTTCCGAGACTGGAATAAAGCATCCAAGGACCGGTTTCTGGCTATCAGCCTTCATCAGCCTGGATAGCTTGACTCCAGTGGTGTGGAGAGCCTGGGACTCACGTCTGAGCATACCCAGCCCACTCGGGGTGAAAATTGCAAAAAACACAGTTGATGGACAGTATGTAGAACAATGTCATACTTTCACCCCAGTACAAGGATCTGGGCCTAAATCCATCGTTTCTTTGCACTCCACACCACCCTGGGTTAGACACTGGCTATATGCAAATCAGCTCTGACCCTGTGCCTCGTGGGAACAGTCCTGTCCGAACTACCAAGCCATGTCTTTCCCAGACCGGAATAAAGCATCCAAGGACTGGTTTCTGGCTATCAGCCTTCATCAGCCTGGATAGCTTGACTCCAGTGGTGTGGAGAGCCTGGGACTCATGTCTGAGCATACCCAGCCCACTCGGGGTGAAAATTGCAAAAAACACAGTTGATGGACAGAATGTAGAACAATGTCATACATTCACCCCAGTACAAGGATCTGGGCCTAAATCCATCATTTTTTTGCACTCCACACCACCCTGGGTTAGACACTGGCTATATGCAAATCAACTCTGACCCTGTGCCTCGTGGGAACAGTCCAGTCCGAACTACCAAGCCATGTCCTTCCCAGACCGGAATAAAGCATCCAAGGACCGGTTTCTGGCTATCAGCCTTCATCAGCCTGGATAGCTTGACTCCAGTGGTGTGGAGAGCCTGGGACTCACGTCTGAGCATACCCAGCCCACTCGGGGTGAAAATTGCAAAAAGCACAGTTGATGGACAGAATGTAGAACAGTGTCATACATTCACCCCAGTACAAGGATCTGGGCCTGAATCCATCGTTTTTTTGCACTCCACACCACCCTGGGTTAGACACTGGCTATATGCAAATCAGCTCTGACCCTGTGCCTCGTGGGAACAGTCCAGTCCAAACTACCAAGCCATGTCTTTCCCAGACCGGAATAAAGCATCCAAGGACCGGTTTCTGGCTATCAGCCTTCCTCAGCCTGGATAGCTTGACTCCAGTGGTGTGGAGAGCCTGGGATTCACGTCTGAGCATACCCAGCCCACTCGGGGTGAAAATTGCAAAAAACACAGTTGATGGACAGAATGTAGAACAATGTCATACATTCACCCCAGTACAAGGATCTGGGCCTAAATCCATCGTTTTTTTGCACTCCACACCACCCGGGGTTAGACACTGGCTATATGTAAATCAGCTCTGACCCTGTGCCTCGTGGGAACAGTCCAGTCCGAACTACCAAGCCATGTCTTTCCCAGACCGGAATAAAGCATCCAAGGACCGGTTTCTGGCTATCAGCCTTCATCAGCCTGGATAGCTTGACTCCAGTGGTGTGGAGAGCCTGGGACTCACGTCTGAGCATACCCAGCCCACTCGGGGTGAAAATTGCAAAAAACACAGTTGATGGACAGAATGTAGAACAATGTCATACATTCACCCCAGTACAAGGATCTGCGCCTAAATCCATCGTTTTTTTGCACTCCACACCAGCCTGGGTTAGACACTGGCTATATGCAAATCAGCTCTGACCCTGTGCCTCGTGGGAACAGTCCAGTCCGAACTACCAAGCCATGTCTTTCCCAGACCGGAATAAAGCATCCAAGGACCGGTTTCTGGCTATCAGCCTTCATCAGCCTGGATAGCTTGACTCCAGTGGTGTGGAGAGCCTGGGACTCACGTCTGAGCATACCCAGCCCACTCGGGGTGAAAATTGCAAAAAACACAGTTGATGGACAGTATGTAGAACAATGTCATACTTTCACCCCAGTACAAGGATCTGGGCCTAAATCCATCGTTTCTTTGCACTCCACACCACCCTGGGTTAGACACTGGCTATATGCAAATCAGCTCTGACCCTGTGCCTCGTGGGAACAGTCCTGTCCGAACTACCAAGCCATGTCTTTCCCAGACCGGAATAAAGCATCCAAGGACTGGTTTCTGGCTATCAGCCTTCATCAGCCTGGATAGCTTGACTCCAGTGGTGTGGAGAGCCTGGGACTCACGTCTGAGCATACCCGGCCCACTCGGGGTGAAAATTGCAAAAAACACAGTTGATGGACAGAATGTAGAACAATGTCATACATTCACCCCAGTACAAGGATCTGGGCCTAAATCCATCGTTTTTTTGCACTCCACACCACCCTGGGTTAGACACTGGCTATATGCAAATCAGCTCTGACCCTGTGCCTCGTGGGAACAGTCCAGTCCGAACTACCAAGCCATGTCTTTCCCAGACCGGAATAAAGCATCCAAGGACCGGTTTCTGGCTATCAGCCTTCATCAGCCTGGATAGCTTGACTCCAGTGGTGTGGAGAGCCTGGGACTCACGTCTGAGCATATCCAGCCCACTCGGGGTGAAAATTGCAAAAAACACAGTTGATGGACAGAATGTAGAACAATGTCATATATTCACCCCAGTACAAGGATCTGGGCCTAAATCCATCGTTTTTTCGCACTCCACACCACCCTGGGTTAGACACTGGCTATATGCAAATCAGCTCTGACCCTGTGCCTCGTGGGAACATTCCAGTCCGAACTACCAAGCCATGTCTTTCCCAGACCGGAATAAAGCATCTAAGGACCGGTTTCTGGCTATTAGCCTTCATCAGCCTGGATAGCTTGACTCCAGTGGTGTGGAGAGCCTGGGACTCACTTCTGAGCATACCTAGCCCACTCGGGGTGAAAATTGCAAAGAACACAGTTGATAGACAGAATGTAGAACAATGTCAGACATTCACCCCTGTACAAGGATCTGGGCCTTAATCCATTGTTTTTTTTGCACTCCACACCACCCTGGGTTAGACACTGGCTATATGCAAATCAGCTCTCACCCTGTGCCTCGTGGGAACAGTCCAGTCCGAGCTACCAAGCCATGTCTTTCCCAGACCGGAATAAAGCATCCAAGGACCGGTTTCTGGCTATCAGCCTTCATCAGCCTGGATAGCTTGACTCCAGTGGTGTGGAGAGCCTGGGACTCACGTCTGAGCATACCCAGCCCACTCGGGGTGAAAATTGCAAAAAACATAGTTGATGGACAGAATGTAGAACAATGTCATAAATTCACCCCAGTACAAGGATCTGGGCCTAAATCCATCGTTTTTTTGCACTCCACACCACCCTGGGTTAGACACTGGCTATATGCAAATCAGCTCTGACCCTGTGCCTCGTGGGAACAGTCCAGTCCGAACTACCAAGCCATTTCTTTTAAAGTATCCAAGGACCGGTTTCTGGCTATCAGCCTTCATCAGCCTGGATAGCTTGACTCCAGTGGTATGGAGAGCCTGGGACTCACGTCTGAGCATACCCAGCCCACTCGGGGTGAAAATTACAAAAAACACAGTTGATGGACAGAATGTAGAACAATGTCATACATTCACTCCAGTACAAGGATCTGGGCCTAAATCCATCATTTGTTTGCACTCCACACCACCCTGGGTTAGACACTGGCTATATGCAAATCAGCTCTGACCCTGTACCTCGTGGGAACAGTCCAGTCCGGACTACCAAGCCATGTCTTTCCAAGACCGGAATAAAGCATCCAAGGACCGGTTTCTGGCTATCAGCCTTCATCAGCCTGGATAGCTTGACTCCAGTGGTGTAGAGAGCCTGGGACTCACGTCTGAGCATACCCAGCCCACACGGGGTGAAAATTGGAAAAAAACACAGTTGATGGACAGAATGTAGAACAATGTCATACATTCACCATAGTACAAGGATCTGGGCCTAAATCCATCGTTTTTTTGCACTCCACACCACCCTGGGTTAGACACTGGCTATATGCAAATCAGCTCTGACCCTGTGCCTCGTGGGAACAGTCCAGTCCGAACTACCAAGCCATGTCTTTCCCAGACCGGAATAAAGCATCCAAGGACCGGTTTCTGGCTATCAGCCTTCATCAGCCTGGATAGCTTGACTCCAGTGGTGCGGAGAGCCTGGCACTCACGTCTGAGCATACCCAGCCCACTCGGGGTGAAAATTACAAAAAACACAGTTGATGGACAGAATGTAGAACAATGTCATACATTCACTCCAGTACAAGGATCTGGGCTTAAATCCATCGTTTTTTTGCACTCCACACCACCCTGGGTTAAACACTGGCTATATGCAAATCAGCTCTGACCCTGTACCTCGTGGGAACAGTCCAGTCCGAACTACCAAGCCATGTCTTTCCAAGACCGGAATAAAGCATCCAAGGACCGGTTTCTGGCTATCAGCCTTCATCAGCCTGGATAGCTTGACTCCAGTGGTGTGGAGAGCCTGGGACTCACGTCTGAGCATACCCAGCCCACTCGGGGTGAAAATTGCAAAAAACACAGTTGATGGACAGAATGTAGAACAATGTCATACATTCTCCCCAGTACAAGGATCTGGGCCTAAATCCATCGTTTTTTTGCACTCCACACCACCCTGGGTTAGACACTGGCTATATGCAAATCAGCTCTGACCCTGTGCCTCGTGGGAACAGTCCAGTCCGAACTACCAAGCCATGTCTTTCCCAGACCGGAATAAAGCATCCAATGACCGGTTTCTGGCTATCAGCCTTCATCAGCCTGGATAGCTTGACTCCAGTGGTGTGGAGAGCCTGGGGCTCACATCTGAGCATGCCCAGCCCACTCAGGGTGAAAATTGCAAAAAACACAGTTGATGGACAGAATGTAGAACAATGTCATACATTCACCCCAGTACAAGGATCTGGGCTTAAATCCATCGTTTTTTGCACTCCACACCACCCTGGGTTAGACACTGGCTATATGCAAATCAGCTCTGACCCTGTGCCTCGTTGGAACAGTCCAGTCCGAACTACCAAGCCATGTCTTTCCCAGACCGGAATAAAGCATCCAAGGACCGGTTTCTGGCTATCAGCCTTCATCAGCCTGGATAGCTTGACTCCAGTGGTGCGGAGAGCCTGGGACTCACGTCTGAGCATACCCAGCCCACTCGGGGCGAAAATTGCAAAAACACAGTTGATGGACAGAATGTAGAACAATGTCATACATTCACCATAGTACAAGGATCTGGGCCTAAATCCATCATTTTTTTGCACTCCACAGCACCCTGGGTTAGACACTGGCTATATGCAAATCAGCTCTGACCCGGTGCCTCGTGGGAACAGTCCAGTCCGAACTACCAAGCCATGTCTTTCCCAGACCGGAATAAAGCATCGAAGGACCGGTTTCTGGCTATCAGCCTTCATCAGCCTGGATAGCTTGACTCCAGTGGTGTGGAGAGCCTGGGACTCACTTCTGAGCATACCCATCCCACTCGGGGTGAAAATTGCAAAAAACACAGTTGATGGACAGAATGTAGAACAATGTCATACATTTACCCCAGTACAAGGATCTGGGCCTAAATCCATCGTTTTTTTGCACTCCACACCACCCTGGGTTAGACACTGGCTATATGCAAATCAGCTCTGACCCTGTGCCTCGTGGGAACAGTCCAGTCCGAACTACCAAGCCATGTCTTTCCCAGACTGGGATAAAGCATCCAAGGACCGGTTTTTGGCTATCAGCCTTCATCAGCCAGGATAGCTTGACTCCAGTGGTGTGGAGAGCCTGGGACTCACGTCTGAGCATACCCAGCCCACTCGGGGTGAAAATTGCAAAAAACACAGTTGATGGACAGAATGTAGAACAATGTCATACATTCACCCCAGTACAAGGATCTGGGCCTAAATCCATCGTTTTTTTGCACTCCACACCACCCTGGGTTAGAAACTGGCTATATGCAAATCAGCTCTGACCCTGTGCCTCGTGGGAACAGTCCAGTCCGAATCACCAAGCCATGTCTTTCCCAGACCGGAATAAAGCATCCAAGGACCGGTTTCTGGCTATCAGCCTTCATCAGCCTGGATAGCCTGACTCCAGTGGTGTGGAGAGCCTGGGACTCACGTCTGAGCATACCCAGCCCACTCGGGGTGAAAATTGCAAAAAACACAGTTGATGGACAGTATGTAGAACAATGTCATACATTCACCCCAGTACAAGGATCTGGGCCTAAATCCATCGGTTCTTTGCACTCCACACCACCCTGGGTTAGACACTGGCTATATGCAAATCAGCTCTGACCCTGTGCCTCGTGGGAACAGTCCAGTCCAAACTACCAAGCCATGTCTTTCCCAGACCGGAATAAAGCATCCAAGGACTGGTTTCTGGCTATCAGCCTTCATCAGCCTGGATAGCTTGACTCCAGTGGTGTGGAGAGCCTGGGACTCACGTCTGAGCATACCCAGCCCACTCGGGGTGAACATTGCAAAAAACACAGTTGATGGACAGAATGTAGAACAATGTCATACATTCACCCCAGTACAAGGATCTGGGCCTAAATCCATCGTTTTTTTGCACTCCACAGACGTGAGTCCCAGGCTCTCCACACCACTGGAGTCAAGCTATACAGGCTGATGAAGGCTGATAGCCAGAAACCGGTCCTTGGATGCTTGATTCCGGTCTGGGAAAGACATGGCTTGGTAGTTCGGACTGGACTGTTCCCATGAGGCACAGGGTCAGAGCTGATTTGCATATAGCCAGTGTCTAACCCAGGGTGGTGTGGAGTGCAAAAAAACCGATGGATTTAGGCCCAGATCTCCGTACTGGGGTGAATGTATGACATTGTTCTACATTTTGTCCATCAACTGTGTTTTTTGCAATTTTCACCCCGAGTGGGCTGGGTATGCTCAGACGTGAGTCCCAGGCTCTCCACACCACTGGATTCAAGCTATCCAGGCTGATGAAGGCTGATAGCCAGAAACCGGTCCTTGGATGCGCTGATTCCAGTCTGGGAAAGACATGGCTTGGTAGTTCGGACTGGACTGTTCCCATGAGGCACAGGGTCAGAGCTGATTTGCATATAGCCAGTGTCTAACCCAGGGTGGTGTGGAGTGCAAAAAAAACGATGGATTCAGGCCCAGATCTCTGTACTGGGGTGAATGTATGACATTGTTCTACATTCTGTCCATCAACTGTGTTTTTTGCAATTTTCACCCCGAGTGGGCTGGGTATGCTCAGACGTGAGTCTCAGGCTCTCCACACCACTGGAGTGAAGCTATCCAGGCTGATGAAGGCTGATAGCCAGAAACCGGTCCTTGGATGCTTGATTCCGGTCTGGGAAAGACATGGCTTGGTAGTTCGGACTGGACTGTTCCCATGAGGCACAGGCTCAGAGCTGATTTGCATATAGCCAGTGTCTTACCCAGGGTGGTGTGGAGTGCAAAAAAACGATGGATTTAGGCCCAGATCTCTGTACGGGGTGAATGTATGACATTGTTCTACATTTTGTCCATCAACTGTGTTTTTTGCAATTTTCACCCCGAGTGGGCTGGGTATGCTCAGACGTGAGTCCCAGGCTCTCCACACCACTGGAGTGAAGCTATCCAGGCTGATGAAGGCTGATAGCCAGAATCCGGTCCTTGGATGCTTGATTCCGGTCTGGGAAAGACATGGCTTGGTAGTTCGTACTGGACTGTTCCCATGAGGCACAGGGTCAGAGCTGATTTGCATATAGCCAGTGTCTAACCCAGGGTGGTGTGGAGTGCAAGAAAAATGATGGATTTAGGCCCAGATCTCTGTACTGGGGTGAATGTATGACATTGTTCTACATTCTGTCCATCAACTGTGTTTTTTGCAATTTTCACCCCGAGTGGGCTGGGTATGCTCAGACGTGAGTCCCAGGCTCTCCACACCACTGGAGTCAAGCTATCCAGGCTGATGAAGGCTGATAGCCAGAAACCGGTCCTTGGATGCTTGATTCCGGTCTGGGAAAGGCATGGCTTGGTAGTTCGGACTGGACTGTTCCCATGAGGCACAGGGTCAGAGCTGATTTGCATATAGCCAGTGTCTAACCCAGGGTGGTGTGGAGTGCAAAAAAACCGATGGATTTAGGCCCAGATCTCTGTACTGGCGTGAATGTATGACATTGTTCTACATTTTGTCCATCAACTGTGTTTTTTGCAATTTTCACCCCGAGTGGGATGGGTATGCTCAGACGTGAGTCCCAGGCTCTCCACACCACTGGAGTCAAGCTATCCAGGCTGATGAAGGCTGATAGCCAGAAAACAGTCCTTGGATGCGCTGATTCCAGTCTGGGAAAGACATGGCTTGGTAGTTCGGACTGGACTGTTCCCATGAGGCACAGGGTCAGAGCTGATTTGCATATAGCCAGTGTCTAACCCAGGGTGGTGTGGAGTGCAAAAAAAACCGATGGATTCAGGCCCAGATCTCTGTACTGGGGTGAATGTATGACATTGTTCTACATTCTGTCCATCAACTGTGTTTTTTGCAATTTTCACCCCGAGTGGGCTGGGTATGCTCAGACGTGAGTCCCAGGCTCTCCACACCACTGGATTCAAGCTATCCAGGCTGATGAAGGCTGATAGCCAGAAACCGGTCCTTGGATGCGCTGATTCCAGTCTGGGAAAGACATGGCTTGGTAGTTTGGACTGGACTGTTCCCATGAGGCACAGGGTCAGAGCTGATTTGCATATAGCCAGTGTCTAACCCAGGGTGGTGTGGAGTGCAAAAAAAACGATGGATTCAGGCCCAGATCTCTGTACTGGGGTGAATGTATGACATTGTTCTACATTCTGTCCATCAACTGTGTTTTTTGCAATTTTCACCCCGAGTGGGCTGGGTATGCTCAGACGTGAGTCTCAGGCTCTCCACACCACTGGAGTGAAGCTATCCAGGCTGATGAAGGCTGATAGCCAGAAACCGGTCCTTGGATGCTTGATTCCGGTCTGGGAAAGACATGGCTTGGTAGTTCGGACTGGACTGTTCCCATGAGGCACAGGCTCAGAGCTGATTTGCATATAGCCAGTGTCTTACCCAGGGTGGTGTGGAGTGCAAAAAAACGATGGATTTAGGCCCAGATCTCTGTACGGGGTGAATGTATGACATTGTTCTACATTTTGTCCATCAACTGTGTTTTTTGCAATTTTCACCCCGAGTGGGCTGGGTATGCTCAGACGTGAGTCCCAGGCTCTCCACACCACTGGAGTGAAGCTATCCAGGCTGATGAAGGCTGATAGCCAGAATCCGGTCCTTGGATGCTTGATTCCGGTCTGGGAAAGACATGGCTTGGTAGTTCGTACTGGACTGTTCCCATGAGGCACAGGGTCAGAGCTGATTTGCATATAGCCAGTGTCTAACCCAGGGTGGTGTGGAGTGCAAGAAAAATGATGGATTTAGGCCCAGATCTCTGTACTGGGGTGAATGTATGACATTGTTCTACATTCTGTCCATCAACTGTGTTTTTTGCAATTTTCACCCCGAGTGGGCTGGGTATGCTCAGACGTGAGTCCCAGGCTCTCCACACCACTGGAGTCAAGCTATCCAGGCTGATGAAGGCTGATAGCCAGAAACCGGTCCTTGGATGCTTGATTCCGGTCTGGGAAAGGCATGGCTTGGTAGTTCGGACTGGACTGTTCCCATGAGGCACAGGGTCAGAGCTGATTTGCATATAGCCAGTGTCTAACCCAGGGTGGTGTGGAGTGCAAAAAAACCGATGGATTTAGGCCCAGATCTCTGTACTGGCGTGAATGTATGACATTGTTCTACATTTTGTCCATCAACTGTGTTTTTTGCAATTTTCACCCCGAGTGGGATGGGTATGCTCAGACGTGAGTCCCAGGCTCTCCACACCACTGGAGTCAAGCTATCCAGGCTGATGAAGGCTGATAGCCAGAAAACGGTCCTTGGATGCGCTGATTCCAGTCTGGGAAAGACATGGCTTGGTAGTTCGGACTGGACTGTTCCCATGAGGCACAGGGTCAGAGCTGATTTGCATATAGCCAGTGTCTAACCCAGGGTGGTGTGGAGTGCAAAAAAAACCGATGGATTCAGGCCCAGATCTCTGTACTGGGGTGAATGTATGACATTGTTCTACATTCTGTCCATCAACTGTGTTTTTTGCAATTTTCACCCCGAATGGGCTGGGTATGCTCAGACGTGAGTCCCAGGCTCTCCACACCACTGGAGTCAAGCTATCCAGGCTGATGAAGGCTGATAGCCAGAAACCGGTCCTTGGATGCTTGATTCCGGTCTGGGAAAGACATGGCTTGGTAGTTCGGACTGGACTGTTCCCATGAGGCACAGGGTCAGAGCTGATTTGCATATAGCCAGTGTCTAACCCAGGGTGGTGTGGAGTGCAAAAAAACCGATGGATTTAGGCCCAGATCTCTGTACTGGGGTGAATGTATGACATTGTTCTACATTCTGTCCATCAACTGTTTTTTTTGCAATTTTCACCCCGAGTGGGCTGGGTATGCTCAGACGTGAGTCCCAGGCTCTCCACACCACTGGAGTCAAGCTATCCAGGCTGATGAAGGCTGATAGCCAGAAACCTGTCCTTGGATGCTTGATTCCGGTCTGGGAAAGACATGGCTTGGTAGTTCGGACTGGACTGTTCCCATGAGGCACAGGGTCAGAGCTGATTTGCATATAGCTAGTGTCTAACCCAGGGTGGTGTGGAGTGCAAAAAAAATGATGGATTTAGGCCCAGATCTCTGTACTGGGGTGAATGTATGACATTGTTCTACATTCTGTCCATCAACTGTGTTTTTTGCAATTTTCACCCCGAGTGGGCTGGGTATGCTCAGACGTGAGTCCCAGGTTCTCCACACCACTGGAGTCAAGCTATCCAGGCTGATGAAGGCTGATAGCCAGAAACCGGTCCTTGGATGTTTGATTCCGGTCTGGGAAAGACATGGCTTGGTAGTTCGGACTGGACTGTTCCCATGAGCCACAGGGTCAGAGCTGATTTGCATATAGCCAGTGTCTATCCCAGGGGGGTGTGGAGTGCAAAAAAAACGATGGATTTAGGCCCAGATCTCTGTACTGGGGTGAATGTATGACATTGTTCTACATTCTGTCCATCAACTGTGTTTTTTGGTAAAACAAAGTATGCACGATTGACTGAGTAAAATAGTTATCTATTGTTTCCGCGACTCTAGAGATTGATTTCTTATTCTTGGGAAACAAAGTTGCCATGTTTATGCGGTTGTCAGAAACTAATCCCTTCTTGTGAATTCGAGAAAGTTTCTAGTGACCTCTGAGCTAGCTGGCACTCACAATTGAGTCTAATTAATTCGGTAGAGACCTAGTCGACCTTAGTCCTACGTCTAAACTAGAGGATTTATTATTCCAATGCGCAGAGCCTATTGGGAATATAGGAACTACACTACATGGCGCCCAACGTTTGGTAAGGCGATAATTTAACGCTAGATACTAGAGTAACTCAGGCGTGCTTTTCACACAGACCCCTTTTTCCCATAAAATACTCCAATAGACGTGTGGAGTGGGTGAAAGGATAATATCCGCCAAAACTGAGTCGGACGAAAAATCCTATGTATTAGTTTTTGGTTGGATCAACGTTGAAGGATACAGTGTTTCAAAATATTGTGCACCTAATTTTTGTTTCCTTGAAACTTGTTCTGAAAACTCTTAAATCAGTAAAAAATAATGGTTACTGAAGAAGAATTAGAAAGAGCTGCAGCAGCAGCTCAATCAGCCTTAGATGACAGAAATCTCATAGAGAATGACCCGAATGCTATAATCATCCTGGTAAATGTAAGAAAAACTATAACTTACAAACTGATAAATAATGGAGTATCATCGAGAGGTGGTAAAGTAATCTTTGTTATAGATGCACATGAATACCGGCAGACAGAGGTATTCTATTCATGGATTCACTTTCCTCCAGCAGATGGAGACACACACGAGTTTCACTACTACAAAGTAGAGGAACCTCCAACGGAATACGTTCCTTACGAGGACGTTCAAATTACATTAACTTACCAAGAGCATCAGCTCTGGTTTAAAGGCGCCCTACAATATCAAAATCACATTACGAGGCTCGGTCCACTAGGTAGACCAGGAGCTACATGGCCGGTACTAGCCAGCTATACACCACATCCTGACATTGAAAACATGACAGGTCGAGAACTGTTAGCTCAGCTGAAACAGTCATCCAAATACATAGACAATTGGTTCAATATGTCATGTGGACCTTAACAGTACAACCTACTGCAAGGATTCCACAACACACGCTTCACCAGGGGAACACAAACAAAATCACACCACAGACTATACAATCAGTCTTTGGTAAATTGCCCGCAAAAAGGGAACAAATTCCCTTTTTGCTAGCACAAAAAATTACTCAGATAGAGGCGGTATTCCCTGATAGTACACCTCATGAGAAACACAGAATTCTGACAATCTGTTTACCAATGGGGATAGCACCACATGTGGAAGACTGCGACACTTGGGGTACAGTCTTCGCTTCAATCTACACAAAAACACATGGTGTCCCGTCCATGGCGGTAATACCAGACGTTCTTAGACAGATTCAAAATGAATACGGTCCAGAACCGGCCTCTAATCTAGGTATGAAATTACTGAAAGATTTAAAACAGGTCTAGGCTATACTATTAGCCAACATCAAAGGTGAAGCAGCATCCGTGGCAATCCGCCAGAAGTTAAAAGAAACAGATATACCAGACCAACCATATGCGCTTGCAAGAATTATTGAAAAATCATATGAAGAACTAGGTAGAGTTAGTTTGTGTGGAAACCATTAAAACCCGAGCTAACTGAAAATCCTGAAAAAGTTTTTATTAAAAATAATCTCACTACTCCTAAAAAGAAGTGGGAAAACACCAAGCAAACACTTCCTAAAGAGAAGCATTCACAGTCCAGAGGAAGATCTCCCCAACGGGGAGGTAGGTCTCCCCAATGGGAGCCCTCTGAAAAAAGATATAACCTTAGAAATAGGGATAACTTAAGAAAACCTGATAGATATCAAGATACTGATACACGTTCCTCTCGTACCTTTCAGACTTCCTCACAGAAATCCGAGAGGAGAGGACGATCAGAACAAATAGAAAAACGCGTGAAGTCCAAAGACGAACAGCACATTCCTAAAAATAAGAAAACTCAATTCACCAGGAAGAAGGTAGCAAGCGTAAAGATCAGACATGCAGAGGATCTTGAGGACACAACTCAAGAAAGGGGAGTGGGCCCAGACAATGCTAGACAGCGCAGCAGAAGTGACCATAGCTCGCAAGATCCTGATGGATCATCTGGACACAGTGGACTTGAATGAATGCATTCAGGTTGAAACTGCTGACACCAGGGTTAGTGTACCCCACAAGTTATATGAAATAACACTCCGGATGGAGGGGGACATACCTAGAAAAATAAAGGCACTCTTTTGGGATAAGCTTTCCAAGGGTTATGACATTCTTCTATCTGAACGAGACTGGCTACCCGAATTTGTCAGGGAGTGCCCACATGGCAAAGAGATAATTATGCCAGCCTTCTCAAATCATATTCTTATTCATAAAAAATATGCATATGCCAGAAAATGAGCAGTATCCCAGGCTCCATTATTATATAAAAATCATGTGGGATGGGATGAGGACTCTCCTCACCATAAAATTCAGTTAAACAATCAACCTACTGTACAAAGGCAGTATCCAGTTAAGCAAGAAGCTAAAAAACAAGTCAGGGAGATTTTAAATCAACTTGAATTCCAAGGGGTGATTGAAACATGCACCTCGTCAATGAACAATCCTTTGTTTCCTGTCTCCAAACCAGACAATTCATATCGTCTAGTTTTGGACTACAGACACCTAAACTACTGTTGCAAAACATTTGCAGTACAAAATGCTCATAGTGCAGCACTGATGAATAACATTGAGCGGAAAAAATATAAAACCACATTAGATATTTCGAATGGGTTTTTTCTGTCAAAACATTGCACCTGAAAGCAGGCATTTGACCGCTTTCTCAATAATGGGGACACAGGGACAATTTTGCAGTCCCCCCAAGGATTCAAGAATAGTCCAGGGTTATTTTCAGCCAGAGTAACAGAGTTACTATAAATGTACGATGATGAGGCATTATCTTATGTCGAGGTCATCTATCTTACAGAGGATGATTTGGACGTGCACTTGAAAAGAGTGAACACCATAATACTGGGGTTCGCATCTGAAGGGTACAAATTAAATTTTATGAAATCACGAATTGCCCTCCTCAACGTCCTATTCTTAGGATATGAGTTATCAAGTGAAGGCAAGAGCTTGGCAGCAAACTTTCTAGAGAAATGTGCGCTACTCCAACCTCCAAAAACGCGGAAGAACTTACAATCTATTCTGGGTTTCCTGAATTTTGGAAGACCTTATGTTCTAAATTACGCAGAAAGGCCTAAACCTCTGTACAAACTAATCAAACCTGATTTCAAACCTACAAATTGGACTCAAAACCATACAGAAATTTTGCGTTCGGTGCAAATAGACATGATAGCAAAAACACAGTTAGAAACACGTGATAATGCGCACAATCAGGTGATCCGAATCATCCCAGGGAGATGCAGATTCACATACCTGACCTTTAATGAAGGTGAAAAGGTACCAATAGCATACAAATCACACTTGTACACACAAGCTGAAATAAAATTCATTTCTACAGAAAAAATTCTGACAGCAGCTCAAACTGCAGTAGCAAAAGAGAGAGCCCTCGCACAGGGTAAACGCATAATGATCGTTACACCTGTACCTGCCTTAGAGGCAGTGACAAAAGCAAGCATTCCCAATGCTAAGGCTTCACATCCGAGATGGATACAATGGGTTAATTCGCTTGCTGCAGCAGACGTTGAATACGTTTTTGACCCCTGCTTAAAGACACAAGAATTCATACAATACGAATACGAATGTCCTCTGCCGACCGAGATTCTGCCTCTCGAACATTACGGATGAATAATCTATACAGACGGATCAGCGCAGCCCACAGATGGGGGTAAACAAGCTTATAGTGCTGCGTGCGCGATTGTTAAAGGTCGCTGGCGCAAAGGTAAATTAAGACCTATAGTCACTAAAACTCAATCACTCGGAGACTGTACAGCTCAGCGAGCTGAACTACAGGCTTTCAAGATGGCGCTTGAGAATACAGATCACGAATTCCCCACACTAATAGTATTCGATTTGTATTTCTGCATCGAATCTTACAACAAGCATTTGCAGAACTGGGTTCAAAACGGTTTCAGAAATACAAAAGGTGGCACAATTAAGCATACAACGCTTTGGGAACAAGTAATTCTTTTACAGAAAGAACTACAAAAGACTCATGTGATTCATACACTGATTCATCAGCGTGATGGCGTTCACGTTGCAGGGAATTCATTGGCTGATGAAGCCGCGAAGGCAGCTGTGCAAACGGCTTCCATAGCTACAATCAATCGCTCGAAAAGAGTAATAGACGGTGAAACATTACTAGCAGTAAAAGCCTCAATGGAAGACAGCTATGCAGCGTTATCTCTAAACTATCCACTCGGTAATACATACATAATTGATGCAAACTCCGTTCCTTTTGCTCGAATCCCTGGAGTGGGGGACAGAGTAATTCCAAACAGGAATTCCAAACCTTAAGAATGTGACATTAATGCCTGAGGAAGCGGGCTCGGCTAGGGTAAATGATCATGAACACATATGGTGTATATTACTCAACTGTCGTTCAGCAAATAAGCACGCGGCTGACATAGCAGACACCATACTCAACCAGGAAATAGATGTTATCATCTTAACCGAAACATGGCTGTCGGACTCGTCCGCGCCATGTCTAGACCTGTTAGTCCCACCGAACTACCAGATTTTGAGACAGGACAGAAATGGAGGAAGGGGTGGAGGTATCGCCTGCATTCACAGATCAAACATTTCCATCACAAAAATTCACGCTGAACCATTAGAGTCTTGTGAATATATGGGCATGTCAATTAGATCAGATGATAACCAAAACTGTAAACTTCATGCTCTTTACCACCCACCAGGTACAAAGACCAAATTCATAGAAGAGTTAATAGATATGATTACCACTAACTCCAACCCACAATCGAACGATATCTTCTTAGGAGATTTTTATATCCACTGGGAAGATCAGGTAGATAGTCAAACTAACATCCGTAAAACCTACTTGGTAGAGCAATCGTTAGTTCAAGGATGTAATCTCCCCACCCACCCTAAAGGATCCACCCTAGACTGGATCCTAGCTAAAGAGAAAGCGATAGAGAACATTGTAATCACACCATGCGACTGGTCCGATCACCATATAATTACATTCGAAATTCCCATCAAGAAAACCAAATCGTCTGCACAAGCTGCTAAACCAAAAAAATGGATGAGGGACACTCGAGGAACTAATATGGAAAAAATAGCCGCACGCTGTTCATTAGATTTACAAGTACCCATAGGCATGGTTGACGTCAATGACCTCATTTGCACTATAACAAGACAATGTCAAGTATTCTCGAGGACATAGCCCATCTAAAACTGAAAAGGGTCACTGACAAAATCAAAAACCCATGGTTCAACGATGCACTTAATGTAGAAAGAAGATCTTTGAGACTATCAGAACGAAAATGGCGACAACATCCTTCCGCACTCCACTTAACCCTACTAAGACAATCGAGGAAGGCATACAATAAAAGTATTATTGAATCAAAAAAAGTATTTTTCAGGAAAGAACTGGACAATGCAGTAAATAGACCCAGGAAACTTTTTGACCTTCTTAAAGTACAATCTAATAAATCTGCTAAAGTAGCACCAGCCATCAACAGTAATTGCCTAAATAGTGAAGATTTCTCGACCTTCTTTACAGATAAAGCTGACTCTTTGGAGAGGGAATTAAAAAAAGCAGCCGAAGACATTGAAAGTACGAGGGACTCGGAGGACGTAGAACTGGTTCAACAAGAAGTAAAGAAACCTAAAAACAATGCCAGATGGTCAGATTTTAAAGTGGTAAATGAACTAGACATTTCAAAGATCATGTCCACCACTAAACCCAACAACCACTATAATGATCCCTTACCAGCAAAATGCTGGTCCTCAATAAACCATCTGTTAATCCCACTTTGGACAAAGATCATAAATGCCTCACTTTCACAAGGACAAATCCCAGCCTGCCTTAAAACAGGACAAGTCATCCCTTTGCTAAAAAAAACCTTCAGAGAACCCCTCTGTTCCAAACAATTTCAGACCTGTAACTAACATTCCCATGTTAGCCAAAGTCCTGGAAAAATGTGTCCAACAACAATTGAGTCTACACATTTCTGAGTTCAACCTGCTAAATGTCTGCCAATCGGGCTTCCGTCCAAACCATAGCACAGAAACTGCAATTGTGCACATCGTAGATGACGCACTGCTGGCTCTTGACCACAATGAAACCTGCCTACTAATCTTGCTGGACCTGTCATCCGCGTTTGACACGGTGAACCATGAAAAAATCATATATCGGATGAAAAACAGAATGGGCCTAGAGGGCACAGTCCTTAACTGGTTCAGCTCCTTTCTTAAGAACAGATCACAAAAATTCATGGTCGACCAAACCCTTTCTGGCCCAGCAAATAATACAATAGGAGTTCCACAGGGATCAACGCTCTCACCAGCACTTTTCAACCTATACGTTGAACCACTCACAGAAATTTTACAAAAACCAAACATAGCTTTCCACATGTATGCGGATGACACTCAGTTATACATCAAGGTCGCACCTATAGAAGAGATTAAGACCATGAACCATGCTCTATCAAGAACCCTCCAATGGCTAACCAAGAATCACCTGAAACTAAACCCACAGAAAACCGAATTCCTACTGATTACACCACATAAAAGAAAACTAAATTCAACAGAATAGACCAACCTATCACTGCTCTAAACTGTACTCCAAAGATCGTAGATTCCACCAATTCACTGGGAATTACCCTCGATAAAAACCTGAATATGTTAGCACATATTAATACAATGGCAAAAAACGCCAGGTTCCACTTGAGCTATTTGCGGAAACTTAAACCTTTCCGGAACAAAACAGATCTTAAAACAGCAGTTCAAGCGCTGGTCATATCAAGGATCGAATATGGGTGTACTACCCTGGCTGGGCTCCCTAAGATCTCAACTGCCCCATTGAAAGCTTGTCTTAATGCAGCCACTAGACTGATAGCGGGATCCAAAAAATTCGACCACATCTCCCCTCACCTGAAAATGCTAAACTGGCTACCTTTTGATGCGAGAATTCAATTCAAATTGGCATGCATCACTCATAATGCAATACACCACAAAACACCAGGTTACCTGGCCCAGAAACTTACGCCGTCCGGAGGTAACCGACCTTCTAGGAGCAAATCAGACTTTCTTTTGAAACCGGCTCGCTTCCACAAGAAAAAGACTTATGACCGAGCATTCTCAGGAGCAGCACCGAGAATTTGGAATGCACTCCCACCCGAAAATCAGAAGAATTACATCCACTGCAACCTTCAAAAAGGAAGCAAAATCGTACTATATGAGCAAATTTCTTTCATAAAGACTATATTGGAGGCCTGCTATCTATAAACTGCCCAATTTTTATTACTGAATGTATATATGTCCATATGCGAAATTGAAGCGTAAAACTTTATGACAGATGAAACACTATTTTAAAGAGCCCTGCTACACCACACTGGGTCATGCTATATGATGATCCGATACTTTAACCGTGCCACGTCAACTGTATTATTGTATGTATATATGTCTATATGCTAATCTGAAGTGTGAAACATTAATGACTGATGAAGCCGTACTGTAAAGCGCTCTGATACCCTACACTGGGTCTTGTTCGCGCTATAGAAAACTCTAAAAATAAAATAAAATAAAAGGAACGAGAGAGGTGCTTTGGTTCACGAAGCACATATGGGAAAGGGTCTGAGACATCAAGGGATCTTAAAATCTCTAATAGAATTAGAAAAGATGTACTGGTGGCCGGGAATGAGCATTGATGTTTACAATTTTGCAATTCATTGCCCTAACTGCAATAGAGATCGCAGCAGCGAAAGCCACCAGATACCTGACTACAGTATAGCCAGCCCATAATGGACGGATGCGGTCCCACAACTACTAGGACAAGATTTATTTGGATGTGGCCCCAGCGCTCGGCTGATGCCAGAACTGTTATAAAGGATTTGCGAGTCTTTATCGGCACATACGCAATCGGCACGCTACATTCTGACCAGGGTCCTGCGTTTAGCTCTCGAGCTTACAAGGAGGCTGTGGCTAGCTTGGGCGTTGCATTGCGGTAGTCTAGTCCCTTCCATCCTGAGGGTAATGCGGTAGTGGAAAGAAAAAAACGTGACATAAAGCAATCCATTACAGCTAAGGTTCGGGTGATGGGTGGGCCACACATCTAATAAGTGTCCAACGTAGTCTTAACAATCTGCCAAGAAATTCTCTGGGTGGAAGCACTCAGTATGAATTACTGTTTGGTACTAGAATATTAATCGAAGACCTCGATTATCAAACTTCAGTGGTGGAACAAAAAGCCTTTGATGTCAAAGATCGTTTGGCTGTCTTACAGGACTTAAATGAAACAAGAAGTAGTCTGAGTAACACGATACAGAAGCCAACAACCACTGAAGAAAAACCACCTGTCCCAGCAAGACCTGTCTGGATTCCAAAGATTGGGGATCTAGTCAGGGAAAAGATTGCGGTAAAGAAGGAATTTGGGCCTTCTTACAGAAAAGCAGTACCTATCTTGGCAATCCAAGGAACAAGATCAGTAGTACTACCGTCCCTTGCTGGTAAAAGGGAGAACAGAGTTGTGTCCATCGACCTGGTCAAACCACAATCATGTGGCCGATAATAAGTAGTAGGCCCAGTGGACTCCCAAGATGTAGCAGACGACCGAATCTTGCTACAATCCAAGAGGTTCAAACTGAAAGACTTATCATCTTTGATAAACCTACCGTAAGAAAAGAAGGACTATGCAACAAAGCCATTCGTCAAGAAATACCTGTCTACAATGATGTAGCATCTGACTATACAAATATGACAAAGGAAGAAGCAACTCCAAAGATTAATAACAATTCTGATGCAATTCCAACAATTGACAGAACTGCCTCTGGCTATTTCATAAACTTTGATACATTTTCCGAGGATCCCAGTGAACCTGAAGATAAGCCAGCAAATAAAACTTTCAAAGAAAAAATAACAGAACTCTTTAATCAACTTGAAAAAACATATCTGGTTTTACTATGGGTTGAATTTTGGATTGTGCTAGGTGTACTTTTCCTCCTGCTCTGGCTCATACTGGTGTTAAGTTTGGGAAGGATGATACATGGAAAATACAGTACAATGGACACAGCAAGTAAGAAAATCAACTTGGTCCTGAAACCTCACAAATCATCTCATCGTGAAAGAAGAGACCTGTCATCAGTGAACATCACAGCCGTTCCTATACCTGGTGGTATAGCATGGGACAGAACTGATTATGACATCTATGGCCCGGTGGAACTGCTGAAGATTCTACACCAGTTCAAGGTTTCTTTGAGTAACTTTGTCTCACCCAGCACATTTTCTGATGATTGGGACTTTGAAACTGTTAATAACATGATGACAGACTTAGAAATCCCAGCTAAATGTACAGAACATGAATACTTAGAAGGTTCATCAGATTATGAACAAATGTATTGTTTTAAGCATTATGGTCACCATTATTTGCATAAATCTGCAAGCCCGAGGAATGTTTTTACTTACAATCATTGGGAACATTGTCCAATGCCGCCAAAGGGGAGCTCAAAAACATTTTATGAAAAGTTTTCGTGCTTCTCAGGGTTTAATGTTACAAATACAGAAAAGTTTTATTTTAAAAATGAGAATAAGACAGGAATGAAAACAATGTTGACCAATCCTAAACAAATGTATTCTGCAAGCTTTTATGCTCAGCTGTCTACATTAGGTTTTGACTTTTGGAAAGACAGCATTGAGACAAAAACTGTCTGGGGCACAAAAGACTGGCAGGTGCAAGGTTTAGAAGCCCTGTTCAGAGCCTGCATTATACCTGAACATATAATGTTTTTTAAATGAGACTGTTCAACAAACTTCTTGTCTTGGCCTGGCTAAGATAAAAGATTTAAACAAACCGTCTATCCCTAAACCCACATCTGACAGTGATGATACTACAGAAGAGGAGGTAGACGTACCCTATATTTTAAAACAAAACAGAACTAATCCTGATTGGAAAAAATGGTTAATCTGGCCCACAGACATGAATAACTGTCAAGATAGATTTCTGAACAAAACACAAGGGTTCACAGTGAATAGGCCAGATCCAAGATACTCCCAGAGACAACATCCAGGGATAGCTACTACTTACAGTGTAGGAAAGCTATGCCTTGAGTGGCTACAGAAATCTACACTTCCAGAAATTAAACAACACTCATCTTTACTTAAAGAAAGCAACGATTTGCGAGATATCTTAATGGGGCCTCGCAAACCACGTCAAAAACGTTTCATATACGCCGGTATATACGCTGCGTACAATGACGCTTGGAAAATAACGCAAATGGAAACTGCAGAAAGAATATGAGAAATTGATCGTATTAATTTAGAGAAAGCTCTCTCTGTGGTGGACAATGGGTTAACGACTCTGTCCTCCAGAATATATTCTTTGGACAGCATTGTATCCTCTGCAATTGACATATAGAGTAGGACTTGCTAATGTTACAACGGATGTATGACGTTACAACGCATACTTTTACCACGCATACCTTTACAATGCGGTTTTTACCACGCATACCTTTACAACGCATAGCGCTTAGAGGTGCTGGATAGTGGTAAGTATAATTTTCTATTCCAACTCCAGTCCCCGTGGACACTAGGGAAGGTGTTGGATAGAAAATTAAACTTATTTCCTATCCTAGAGCGCCCCCCAGCGCAATGCGTTGTAATGGTTTGCGTTGTAAGGCCAGCGTTGTAATGGTATTGCGTGGTAAAAAATGCGTGGTAAAGGTTGTATACCGTTACAACGGATGTACGTCATTACGACGCACACTTTTACAACGCGTTCCATTACAACGCAGTTGTAACAACGCAAGTCGTTACAACGACTTGCGTTGGGGGGGGTGCAAATTAAAAAAATTGAATTTACTATTCCAACACCAGTCCCCGTGGATAGTAGGGAAGGTGTTGGGATAGTAAATTAAATGATTTACTATCCTTGAGCGCCCCCCAGCGCAATTCGTTGTAACAACTTTCGTTGTTATGACCGCGTCGTAATGGAACGGCGTTGTAAACGTTGCGTCGTAAACGTCGCATACCGTTACAACATGGCTAGTCTCAAATACGTTCTATAATGCTGCTAGGCAGGACGTTGCAAAATCTCCGTTCAGGCTACCTGCCCTGGCGTCTAATAAACACCACGTCATTGTTTTCTGTATTTAACCTTATAGATAAACAAATCTCTTTGGCACAAAAAGGAGCAGACTATACGGTGCTGAGCATTGAAAAACTGGAAAGATTACCATTGACAGTTTCTGAGAAGCCTGTCATTGAATGGATAATACATGGCACCATCACGATACCAGTGACGATTTTCCAATTTCAGTATTGTCTACAGCATATACCAGCGGGCCTGTATGAAAGGTTGGGTAAAGAATACATTAAGTCGACCTGGACTTTACCATACACACACACATGTTGGAATAAGGGAAAGGAGGTATTCCTTAGTGGAAAAAATTGAAAGAACTCACCAAGTGATATACTTTTGTGCAAAGGTATTAATTTGCATGGAGCCTGCGAAGGTTCTGCAAATAACGTCTCTTGCCACCTGCACGGTACACCCTCCGCAGTGATAGAACCAATTTTCAGGCAGCTATCCAATGGCAGTTACGTTATGCTCAACGACCACAGCTGTTGTGGCATGTGTATCGAAAAGCGTATCTAGTCAGTGTCTCGTCCATGGTCACTTGTTGTATGCAAGTATTGTATCCAACGCACAAAACAGACAGGGGGGTGGCATTCTGGCCTTCACTGAATATCTCTTCTATACAAATTGATACTTTAAAGCAGAATGAAAGTCCTTATTTTACAAAAACTGTGCCACTGACCTCGTCTAGAGAACCGTATGATCTGCAAGTTACAAGGACTTCTGCAGAGATACATGCATTATTATCAACAAACTGCCCAGTACATTTTGCAGAAATGTTAAGTCAAATCTTAAATATGTCTGATACCAGTGGCATCGCACATGTATTTAAGACGATTATTTCGGGACTACACCATTTACGGCAGTCCTCCGCATTTTTCCAAATTTCGTGCACTCTGTGTCCAGCGGCCTGCATCACATCTTGGGACTCATAGCAGGAATTCGATTTTTATTCCTTCTGCTCCAATATGGCAAGTCCGGTCACCAGCGACACCCAGACTACAATGGAACAATGCCTCCTTGCCATGAGGTATCGTGAGAGAATTTCACAGATTCTTGGTTTGGCTGGTTTAAGAGATCTGAACACAACCTGGTTTCTATTATTCAGACCAATCTGGCAAGATTGCATCTTACCTGTTCTATGATGCCTGCTTTGCAGACAGGAATGCATTTTGGACATTTGTATTATACTTCCATCAGTACTGCCATCGGATGTTGACGCTTTGCTCAGTCCAGTAACGACTCATGCATCGTGTTGCCCCCAACGGCTGCCCATTCTGATGACGGCATTCATTGAGGTCTCACCGGCAAGTCTAACTGAGGGTGAGATACGAGACACTACAGGCACACAGGTACCATCTACTGCGGACAATGCTAATGCATCAAACGCTGACGGCAATGATCCACACTTCTGCACTTTTGATCTGCTAACTGAAGTGGTTCTACTTTCACCTACTACGGTAGAGGGTTTCTTGGCCAGCCTAGACGATCTGATGTTTTCTTCTGACTCCGAGAATAACTTTTGATTCATGCACACAGCATTCCCTTAACTCTGAAATTCGGCCTTCATTTTTTCAAAACAAACTATCTACCAATTTGAACTTTTTCAAAAATAGAACGTTTTGGCACAGTATAATCTGCTTAAAGTAGAACTATTCTTAGAGAACAAGATTTCTTTTGAAAACTTCCCAATGACAATATTTGGCCTAAATCATAATACCAAAACAGTTTAAATATAATACTATGGGATAGTCTCGATTTCTTTTCCGTAAAACTCAATAGACATTTCATGTATGTAATTTTATGTTTCATGCTAGAATGTATGCTCTCATACCATGCTTCATATCTGTTGAGAACTGTCTTTTTCATACAAATTATACTGGTTTCATGTAAACAAGCCTTTTCAAATGCAAATTGTATTTTGTATTTTGGGTGGGATTGTAAACACTAGCTTTAGATATGTCAGTGCTTCTACGTTTAATTGTATTGAACTTAAAGTCGTGGAGTGGGTGTTGTAAATGAATCTAGGACTCTAGTGTAATTTTTCCCGAATAATGCCCTTATAAAGGTATACATTATCCTATCCTTATATAGGCATAGAAATCATTACCATATTTGGACTGAGCCTATGCAGCCCAAATACGGCATGGCTACTTCCACTAAATTCCAAGAATCAACAACGATTTCTTAGAGAAACACGCCTCCAGCAGCTAGGGACTTACCCTTGCCTGAATGCTAATTTATCTAGGGAATCATGGACTTTTCGAAGAACTGAGTCTTTGATGCCGTTATTAAGTCCAATCACACGTCAAACTCGGCACCTTCAAAGTATAAATATGCCTAGATTTGCCCAGACAAACACACTGTGGTTTGGAGCAGATCGACTTTCTACTTGCCCGACGCCCTGCAGCAGCAAGTGCTGAAGGAAGCCGACCCTCCAGCTGACGCACTGAGAGACGCTGTCTTTTCTTCTGCCGAGAAATCCAGCTCCAGTGTTTCCAGGCTACCCTTGCAGGTTGCTGGGAAATCAAGTACTGAGATAGAGATACAAGACCTCCTTCATTCTAAACCAAGGTACGGAGCTGATTAGACCCTTAGAGAATTCTTGGATAGATTCTTGGCAGAGAAATACTAAACTTAAGCTACTCCTCACTTACTTCTTCCCTCGTACTAGACTTAGGTTAGGTACACCGGGGTAGGCGTATTTTAGAAGCACCAGTTGAGTACTTTTAGTCATTATTTTATCACTGTATGTATTTTATATGTTTTAGGCAACTTATGGCTTAGAAACCATATCATGCATTTACAGGACTACTTTATAATACTTTTCGTATTATATGCCTTGTACTTCATAACCGGTATTACGATTGTAGCAGTACATTTCTTATGCTTGAGAAAGAAGACTGTTCAATAAATACTTTTTATTTAAAACGCCCGTCTCTCTATTTTCTCAGCACCGCTGGTGAAACGAAGCATGCACGATTGACTGAGTAAAATAGTTATCTATTGTTTCCGCGACTCTAGAGATTGATTTCTTATTCTTGGAAAACAAAGTTGTCATGTTCATGCGGTTGTCAGAAACTAATCCCTTCTTGTGAATTCGAGAACGTTTCTAGTGACCTCTGAGCTAGCTGGCACTCACAATTAAGTCTAATAGATTTAGTAGAGACCTAGTCAACCTTAGTCCTATGTCTAAACTACAGGATTTATAATTCCAATGCGCAGAGCCTATTGGGAATATAGGAACTACACTTTGCCGATTGATAGGAGCCCTCTGGTGAAGGCAATAGGGGGACAAGTGTCAGATGGAACCTCCGAGTTGATGGTCTCCTTGGTGGCATTTCACTGGTGGTGATGGCAGGCCATGAATTAAGGGTTTGTTTATCTGTTATGGGTAGTTAAATTGCAATGGTGATGGGATCTGGTGGAGGATTAGATTTGTTGTATATGGAGGTGATTTTGTTACAAAAATATCCTAAGAGCTTCTTGCAAAGGTCTTGTGGCAGGTTGATGTTGCTGAGGGTGACAGAAGGCGAAGTGAAATCTTTGATAATGGAGAAGATTTCCTTGCAGCTGTTAGTTCTGGCATCTATGTGATCTGCAAGAGCTATACACTTGGTTTTCTACATCTTCGATTGGTAGTTCCTTAGTGCTGATTTGAAGATTTCTTTATCTGTGGTGTCTTGACTTGCTGTCCATTTGTGCTCCAGTTGCTTACAGTTGCGTTTCATCAGCCTGAGTTCTTCAATGTACCAGCTGGCCTGTGGTGGGACCTTGCCATTGGGTTGTGCTTGAGGGGAGCCAGGGTGTTGGCACATGTGGTGATCTAGCTGTTGAGTGTTTTGATGGCTTTTAGCAAGTTGTTGGTATGCTCAGGCCAGTGCTCAGAGATGGCCAAAGGCCGCTCCTCTTCTGAGATGCTTTTCCAACTGCTGTGGGCATTTCTGGTGGTGGTATGTAGGTGTGCGATGGTGATGGATGGATATGCTGAAACTGACAAGGGCATAGTCTGTCCAGGTCATAGTTGCTGGCTTATCGACTGTAATGTTGTTTACTGAGGAGAAAATCGGGTCCAATAGTTATTCGCCAGTGTGGTTGGTTCAGTACTGTGCTGGGTGTGGCCCAAGGTTTCTAAGGATTTCTAGAAAGGCTGTAGGGTTTGGGTCAGTGTGGTCTTCTAGGTGAAAGGAAGGGTTTCCAAGGAGGATGAATGTGCTGCCATTGATGATGAGGGGTGCGACAAAGTTCATGATATCGCTGGCAAAATTGTTGCAGGGTCCAGGTGGTCTGTATATGAGAGTTCTGCCCAGGAAGAAGTTGCCTCTGATGCTTATCTTGAATGTGAGGTGTTCCACGTATCTGGTTGGGGTGTCCGTGTAGGTAGTGCAGTTGAGGTATCTTTCAGCTGAGGTACCTTTGAATATGATGGCAACTCCATCTCGAGGCTTCTTCTGAAGGTCTTGCCTTGCAATTGTGTACCCAGTGGGGATAGCTGTGGCGCTGTCCAGTGTCACACTTAGGTTTGACCATGTTTCTGTGAGAAACAGCAGGTCCGGAGCGGAGCATGCATATCTCCGTGGCATTTTTGGTAAGCAAGCGGGTGTTGAGGAGCAGGCATGTAAGTGTGGCGTGTTGTTTGTGTGGTGTTTGGTCTGTGTGAGCATGAGCGAGTGGCTGTTTTTTGTGAGTGAGAAACGAGTGGGGTGCTGGGTGCTGTTAGTGCAGTGGTGGTGAGTGTAGTTTGTGGGAGTGTGCATGCGAACTTGCAGGAGGTGCTTGTAAATGCTCCTTATTTGTTGAGGATAGCAACAGGGTGTGAAGTAGATGAGCCAGGATTCCTGGCACCAGGCGCTGTCAGTTCAGGCGCGGATGGGCACATACAGGCTTGCCATAGGCACCCGTGATGCGCCCACTGTGCCTGTCCGTACTGCAACAACCATGAAATAGGTCCTGGGAAAAGTGGGGAACATAGGCTACTGTGAGTGGGAAACCACTGATGTCACTTCTTGTTCAGATGGATGATGTGCAATTCAGTGATATCACTTCCTGTGCAGATGGATGATGGGAAATGCAGTGAAGTCACTTCCTGCAAAGAAGGAAAATGGGATATGAGGCACTCCTGCTTAGCTTTTTTTTTTTTTAAAAGGTTTTGGCCGGAAACCAGTTAGGTCACATCCGGTGCACCAGGGAGATTTATGTGTGCAGTTGTAAAAAATACAAAATAAATAAATTTTTAATACTGATTTTTCTTTCTATATATTTTCATGTAAGACTTTAGACAATTTTGCTTACATTTTGTGCATAAAAAAGGTTATTTTTTATTATTGTCTTGTCTTGTTCTTATGGTAATTTTTAACCACAAAAATATATGTTTAATTGATTGAATGATATGATACACCTACCGGACTCCAGCTGTCATATGACTTTTGCCTTCAAAGTAAAACTGTGCGTTTCTTGACAACATAAACACCAGGATTGTACCAGACAGATTCCGTGCACACCCTCAGGGTATGTTGGCCTATAGTCCTGCTAGCTCACTGTGCACCATCTACCCCTAACCTTACAGGGTGATAAATGTGTGTGCAACCTCAGAACATGACAACTCTAATCCTTCAAGGAAATCATGGTAACAGATCTAGAACCCTTTCAGTTGGTTACTCATGAATACCCAAATAAATATTTGTTGATTTCAAAGTAGTTTATTAAATTTTATACATAAAGTTATCATCGCTTTACCATTACAGGGTAACAGCTCAAATTGGCTGTCCTTGTCAAGGATACAGGTAAGTGGTGTATATGTTTGGCTGTCCCCTTTTCCACTGTTTAGCTAGGAGAATAAGAATGGATGAGATGGAGAAAGATAGAGAATAAAAGAGAGAAAGGAAGAGATAGTATACAAGAAGAGTATTTCAGTTGTGGGTCTGTTCTGGGATTGTGGGGATATGGTTGTGAGCAAACACTCTTCTCCAGCTGAGTTCATGGTGGTTCGTAGGGGTCCAGGTACTCGTCCAGTGATGCCCACATTCCCCTGGTTGCTGGTCTCTAGGGTGAGTTCCGCAGGGCGGTATTGTCCGCGCCTCTGAGGTACATCACAGAGTTAAGCCAACCTTTGACTGTCGCCTTGGCTGTATCCTTCCATTTGGAAAGTACTATTTTCACTGCCACTGTCAGCAGGAGATCTAACAGGTCCCTATCGTGTTGAGAATCTAGTTCCGTGGTCATAAACGCGGTGGCAAGGGTAGAGAATTCTGGCTTTAGTGAGCATCCCAGTGCTTTTGTTATGAATGTGAATATTTTCTCCCAGAACCTTTTGATTTTGGGGCAGTAAAAGATGAGGTGTGCTAAGTCCCCCTTTTCTTTGTTGCAGTTCCAACACAGGTCGTTTTCCCTGATGCCCAGCGCCGCAAGGCGGGCCGGGGTCCAGTAAGTCATGTGTAGTAGCCAGAATTTTGTCTGAGCTAGTACTGGGGACATTTTGTTCCATGAGGGGGAGGCCCAAAGGAGATTCAGTTTGCGCTCACTAAGTGTGGTGCCAAGTTGTTTTGCCCAGTAGTCCGCTGGCTTATCATTACTTTTGGTGGTGGTAGGGCGTAGTAGCTTGTAAAGATGTGATACCTGATGGCCTACTCTGTTGAGATTATAAAAGAAATAATCAGCAAGGCATTTCAATATTTATTGAAGCATTGTGATTCTTGTACAAAATATGTGCGCTGCAATAATCATTAGAATGAAACAAAGTAATGTCAATAGCATTATGAGAATAGTGAAAAAGAATAACAATTCCACCATGGTGCTAAGACAGTGAATATATGCTGGCATATGAATATTGTGTATAGCGTACTCCTACCTAGTGATCCCCAACCCAGTCTTGCCTAGGGTGGGTGATCTGCCATATCCCTGCCGGGTGGTCTAATTCCCCAATACCTGCAGGTAAGTGTCATCAGGCTGTCTGTCTTGGTGAAGCACTGGACATCCCTCGTGTTGGTAAACAGGAATCAGCTTAGCTGAAATTCCGGCATACAATGACCTTGCAGTGTCCGCTGAGTTCTCCTCTGCCTTTAACAAGGAAGTGGTTCTCTTAAAATAATAACCTGCACCCATGTGGCCTTGGCGAAACCCCAGTCAGGCCGCAATTGTTTATTCTAGGTTGATAGCTTTGTCGCCTACCGAACAATAACAACAATGACATTTGAGTAGTAAACGTTATCCCTTATACTGAATGTTCAAGGTGTCGTGATAGTGTGCTGACAAAGTGGAAATGTAGGCAATTCCAATTTAGAGAATATTATCCTGCATTGTCATGCATGCAAATGAAAGTCAAAAGTCATTGTGTGTAAAAGAGAAGGCAACTTAAGAAACATGAGTATGTAAATGGTGGTGTTCCTAACCATGGGACACAGCTCCTTGCCTTACTGGAGGGACCATTTTGGGCTTCATCAGTTGTTCCTCTAATGAATTGCATATCTGTAACACAGTGACACTTCAATTATTCAAGGAAAGGAGGTTGTAGGTAGAAGTAGGTTTATTAGATGCAGAAGGTCCAATCCACTCTCATCAACCGCCGCTCAGCATCTGCTTCACATGTCCTGTTTCCCCAGATTCCAAATGCCTTCATTACATTCCACAAGGAATGTAATGCTTGCTCACAGTGGGATGGGACCGTCTTAAACGGAGAGGTAATGGATACTACAATGCCACATTGCCCCGTCCTTTTAAAAGTAAAAGAAAATTAGGGCTGCGGCTACCGTAATCTATGCATGCAGCTGGGCGTGAATGAAGGGGGATAAAAATAGGGGTGTGCAATCACACTTCCCCTGGTTACGTTTTGTGAAGGAGACAAGCTGTGCAACTTCTTGAAGTGAGCACTGCAGCAAGACAAAGATAAGACCAAATCTCCTGAAGTGATTTCCCCTATATAATACAAAGCAGACGACTAGCTCTTTGACGATGATGCAGACGATCAGAAAAAAGAATTGAGTATTAGATTCCATCTGATGATTCTCCTTAATAACCATGAGGCAGCTATCTTTCCCTACACTTTTGTAAGAGGGCAACCCTAAACTAAGAAGCATCCACTGAGGGTGAAATCAGAAAGGTGTCAGCTGTCGGAGTAGAAGGCACTCCAGCCATGGGTCAAGTAGCATAAGGCCACTCAAGCAGAAGCATAAGTCTTTTCCCTGTGAATACCTAAGATGGCTCTCCTATCACTTCATTCACCATAAAATATCAGTTGCAGTCAGAGTAGACAATCCCACATGATCTTTGCCAGTGAATTTCCCTAGCGCTGGTACAACTGGATACTTTCACAACCTTTCCCACATTGATAAGTTGCAACTTCGCTCATCCTTGGTCACTCCTCTCCTCTCTCATGAGAACTCACCTCCTTGCTCGTTTCCGTGCCTTTTCTTGCCAACTTCGTCTTCTCATACCTTGCTATCAAAAGTAAAGAAAACACTCCTATGCTAACTGATGAGACGTTCTCTCTCCATACCTGCAGTGGAAAGAAAATACAAGTACACATATTCTACATTGAAGGTTAAATCCGAATTACATGTCAAACTCTAAACATGAGCATGGACCAAACTATTTCTCGAAGCTCACTTTAGACAATTTAAATAGTGCACAGGGCTACAGAACATGTGCGCATTCCTAAACACACAATAAATGCAACTCCTTAATACATGTAGAAATGGTAAAGAATTAAGATGTCATTCTGAATGTACCTGCATGAAATAGATTCTTGTTACACGTATGTTTAAACATTAGTTTACACACATTCAATTTTGATTACCTCACAATGGGACACATTTATGTTAACTTATGCTGTCACATTAATATTTAAGTGTCACATAAACCTTTATTTTTTTTTTTATTTTTTTTTTTTTTTATAAAGACCTTTATTTCTTCGATCACAGTTGACAATCCTTTCTTACAACCCATCGGGCCGGCTCACAATCAAGCATTCAGTGGTAACAGTACACTTACACAGCCCCTTGCCATTAACCCGGGGGTACGGCGGCGTATCGATGTTCAAGGATATGAGATCAAGAAGGCTGGTGTAGGGTGAGGAAAGTCAAGTTTTACAATTTGCAGTTTTATGCACATATTAAGGTCCATATTAATAACTTCTGCTTCCAGACAGGAAGTAACAAAAATAAACCCCCGGTAACTTGGTCGTCAGGTTACAGAACTATTTGGTTCTGGGCAGTGCTGGTGTGCGCAAAGTGATTAGATGTCTTTAATAGCATTGACTGGGTTAGCCATGGCCAATGTCACATGTCCAAGTAGCTAGATTGCGTGGTTGGAGGAGGCTCACATATATTCCCTCTGTACTCATTCCATCTGGACCAAAGTTCTACCCATTTGCGAGGACATCCTCTCGTGACATATACTGTCTTCTCCTGTAGCATGCACCAGTCCATGTCACTTTGCCAGTCCTTCAGTTTCGGCGGGTTGGGGTCCCCTCACAGCCTTGCAATGTTTCGTTTTGCCACTACCAGCCCAAGTGTCACCCACAGTTTCCCCCTGTGTGACAGGTCAGTGGGTTCCCAGATGTTGAGTAGACATTTCTTGGCCTCAGGTCTAATTTCAACCTCCCATACCTCCTGCATGCATCGCACCACTCTCCCCCAGTACTGTTGCATTTTCTGGCATCCCCACAGTGTATGAAAGAAGGTGCCCGCTACACCACATCCCCTGCGACAGAGTCCATCTCCACCCTTTCTCATCAGTTGCAGCCTTGTACAGGAGATATAAATTCTATGTAGGATTTTTAGTTGAACTAGGTGCAGGCGGGCAGAAATGGCCACCTCACGAGGGGAGGCCAAAGCAGACCTCCATTCCTCCTCGTCAATTTCCAACCCATCGGCAATCCATTTCTCTTTCAGGGGTAGTAGCAGGTCAGGGGAATTATTTATCAGCTTTTTGTACGTGAGAGATATGGCATGCTCTGGGATGACCCCGTCTAACAGCCTGTCTTCCAGAGGGGAGCTCTGTGGCAGTGTAGTGCCAGGTGGAATGTGTGTCTGAAGGGCGTGTCTCACCTGTAGGTATCTGAAGTGTTCGGTGCGCGACAAGTCATATGTGGCCTGCATTTGAGTAAATGTGTGAACTCCCTCAGGTCCCCAGATGTCTTTTATTTGGGAGATGCCTATAAGGTCCCATTTCCTGAACCCTTTGGTCTGACCCAGGTTACCTAATTTTTCGGACGCCCAGAGTGGTGTAGCCATGGTGAGGACCCCCGACCATCCCAATTGTTTCTGTGCTGTGTGCCAGATCTGCACTGAGTGTTGTGTCGGTCCTGTAAGGCGAAGTTTTCTCCGGGTAGAGTATAGAGCTATTTCATAGTTCCCCCCAGGGAGTTGCCACCTGTCCATCCCAAAGGCCGGATCATTTCCGTCCCCGTAAGTCCCTTGATTTATCGCAGTGAGATGAGCCGCCCAGTAGTACTTGCGAATGTCGGGTAGGGCTATGCCTCCATCGTACCACCCCAGTAATAATTTTGAAAGAGCGATACGTGGGGTCCCCGCCCATAGGAGGGTGCGCTGAGCTGCCTCGATTGCTATAAAGTAGGCGTTAGGCACCTTATCCGGATAGTTTTGAAGGGCGTAGAGGAACCTGGGCAGCGCCATCATTTTGAACAAAGCAGCTCGGCCTAGTAACGATAACGGGAGGCCCTGCCAGGACTTGGCCTCTCGTTGGAGACGCCGGAGGGGAGGTAGGAGATTCCGCTCGTATGTCAGGGCCTTGTCCTTTGATACGAACACTCCCAGGTATTTGAAGCCGTCCTCAGCAACTGTGATGGGACAAGTGTCAGGGAGCTTCGGGGGATCCCCGCTGAGGACGTATAGACACGATTTGCTCCAGTTGATGCCGAAACCGGAATTCCGACCGAAGTTTGCGAAAATATCAAGGGCCGCAAGGATTGACCGTCGTGGCTTAAAGAGGTAGAGGAGGACATCGTCCGCATAGAGGGATATTTTGTCTTCCCATCCGTCCGCCCATTCTATTCCATGAAGGTAGACGTCGTGTCTGATCCAGGCCGCTAGTGGTTCAAGGGAGAGGGCAAACAGGAGAGGAGAGAGGGGGCAGCCCTGTCGAGTTCCTCGCTCCAAAGTAAAGACTTCCGACAGCTTATTGTTCACCAGGACCTGCGCCAGGGGTTCCGTATAGAGGAGACGAACCCACTCCACAAAATGGGGCCCGAAGCCCATTTTTCGCAAGACAGCGAACATATATGGCCACTCCAGGGTGTCAAACGCCATGGTGGCGTCCAGTGAGACCACAACTGCGTCTTCCTTCAAGTTATGGCGGTGGCCGATCACCCCGTGCAGTCGTCTGATGTTTAGGGCCGTGTTTCGGTGTGGCATAAAGCCTGACTGGTCGGGATGTACCAGTGTATTAAGTATTGGTTTAAGCCGATTAGCGAGTGCTTTCGCCAGTATCTTGGGCTCCGCGTTGAGGAGGGAGATCGGCCTATAGGAGGCACAGGACTCTACTGGTTTCCCCTCCTTTGGGATAGCCACAATTGTAGCGATGCGCTGGTCTCGTGGCAGTATTCCAGCCTTCCTGCTAGCATCAAACATGGCTGTTAGATGTTTGCTAATTGTCTCAGGTTTAATCCTATACAGTTCGATCGGGAGACCGTTAGGGCCCAGCGCTTTCCCGGGTCGGAGTTCCATCATTGCGTGCTGTATTTCAGCCACCGTGAGTGGGCTATCAATGGTGTCTCTCTCCTCGTCTGACAGACATGGCATTCGGATATCGGCGAGGAGGGCCATAGAGTCCTCCTCCGGGCGGTCAGACACCCTAGTATAGACCTGCTTGTAATGTCTGGCAAATTCCTTCACCACTTCCCTCGGCTCAGTGAGAATCTCCCCTGACTGCTTACGTATTAGCGGCACAGTCTTCTTGGCCTGCTGCTTTTTGTCAAGCCAGGCTATGAATTTTCCGGCTTTGTCACCCTGGTCGTATAGTCTACCAAGTTTGTGTCTAGCTACTGTCTGGGCCTTATGGGAGACCAGTGCTCTGTACTTCGCCAGCTTGAGTTGCCACTTGTGTCTGGCCGCCCTCCCCTTTGTCTCGAGTGCTTGTGCTTCGAGCTCCGCCATCTCCGCCTCAGCTGTAGTGACTTGACTGCGTTGCTCTCTTCGCTTGCCAGAGATGATGGACAGCGCTTCCCCCCTTACCACTGTTTTAAACGCCTCCCAGACCGTGACAGGGGAGTCCACGGAACCCTCATTTTCTTCAAAATAATGAGTGACAGAGGTGTTGATTTTCCCCCGAGTGTCATCATTACGCAGGTGCCAGGGGCTTATCGGCGCCACGCATCCCACCCTCCTCTCTCCGAATGTAATGTGCGTCGTTACCGGCGAGTGGTCCGATATGCCTCTTGGAAGGAGTGTTGCCTCACGCACTAAAGTGTGATGCTGCAGGACAGTGAGGATGTAGTCAAGTCATGAGAAGGTGTGGTGTGGCCCAGAGAAGAAGGTGAATTGGCTTTCCGTGGGGTGAAGGTGGCGCCAAACATCCGTGAGACCAAAGGCCTCAAGAAACTCAGCCAACCATTGCTGCCCTTGGGGTATGGTTCTGGAGGGCTGTCTATCTACCGTGCCCGACACCACCGAGTTAAAATCCCCTCCCAGGACCAACTGACCTTCGGGGAGGGTGAGTAACAATCTACCCAAATCTGCAAAGGCCGTGGCCTGCAAGCCCGGTGAGACATACACCGAGAGCAAGTTCAACACGTACCCCTCCCACCTGCCTGTGACCACTGTGAAGCGGCCTTGAGGATCAGTTTTAGTGCCATCGATATGGAGGGGCAAGGAGCGGCGGATGAGGATTCCCACCCCTCTTGAGCCTGATGTGAAGCCGGAGTGTGAGGCGAGCGTGTAACCCCACCGGTTAAGGGCCTGGCAAGTGTTTCCCAGTAAATGAGTTTCTTGCAGCATTACTATGTCAGGTTGGTGTCGTTTAATGAATTGCAGGACTACAGTACGCTTAAGCCTGTCCCCAAGACCATTCACATTCCAGCTCAATATTTTAAGACTCTTTTCCCATTTGCTAGCCATAACCATTCCTTTGACAGCAGCCCCTTCTCAGCACTCCTGAACCAGCAAAGTTTCCAATGACATAAATTCTGTACGACCAAAACATAACCAGTACTACCCAACCCTCCCCGGATCCCCCCCAGCAGCTAAACTTTCCAACTCCAGAGCCCACCCTGGGTCCCCTCCCAACAGGGCTAACAGTGCAAACATTAATTTGAACATCTGACAGTTGCAACGTTCTCCTCCCCATGTCGACCCCCCACATCCCGCCCACCTCTGTGAAAACGAAACCCCCCCTCCCTGCCCCCTGCTCCGTGGGTTCCAAACTACCCACCACCCCAATTAGCAGAGCGCCTGTCGCCCAACCCTACCCCGGTGAGACACCGAGGAACTTCTAACTCGGGATTAACGTGGCCAGCTCCGTCCCGGCCGCCCTCCCGCCGTGTCCCAGGTCAGTCAGACCCCCAGGCCAGGGGTGTAATAGTAGTCTTGGGAAGCCCGTCCCTTAAACCGTGGGCAGGCCCCACTCTGTCCCCTCGGAGGGCCCATGCACACAAACAGTCACACAGTATACATTACTGTCCGGCCGCTTCCAAGTCCAGTTCTTGCCGCTTCATCTCGCTGTGTTGTCTCCGGGTGAGTCCCAGCGGGGACTGTTCGATCTCGAACGCCAGGATCGTTGGCTCTGCACACCAGCCTCAGCCGCCCCCGTCGCCGATCCCGGTGACTGTTGTCCGTTGTCTCTCCACCGTCCGCTGCTTTGAAGGGGAGGGGCCTCTGCCAACGTTGTGTCAATCCACTCCTGCACCGACGCTGGCGAGGTGAAGAAATGGGACTTGCCGCCATGTACAATCTTCAGTTTTGCGGGAAAGAACATCATGTATCGCACCCCGTGATCACGTAGTGCCGCCTTAACCCCCTGGAAGGAGCGCCGCTCCTGTTGCACCTGGAGCGTAAAGTCAGGGAAGAACCTTACTGTGGATCCCTCATACTGCAGGTCACCGTGTTGTCTGGCAGCCTGTAGGATCGCATCCCGGTCTCGATAATTGAGTATTTTGGCGATGATTGTTCGCGGTGGGGCTCCAGGCTTGGGTTTTGGAATCGGGGCTCGGTGGGCCCGCTCCACCGTGAAAATTTTGGAGAGCCTCTTGGGTTTTAGGTGGCGGAGTATTAAGTCTTCGAGAAAGAGCTCCGTGCTGTCCCCTTCCAGTTCTTCTTCTACGCCCACCACGCGTATGTTGCTCCTCCGAGCCCTGCCTTCCTGGTCGTCGAGCCGAAGTGCCAACTGTCGGTGTTGGTGGACAAGCTCACTGACTCTGCTTTCAAGTTTCTTCTCCGACTCCTGAAGTGCCTTAATATCCACTTCGTTGGTTTTCTAGCGATCCGTGGTCTTCCCCAAGTCGGTGCGGAGCAGATTTACCTCGATGGTGATTTTGTCCATCTTCGTTTCGAGGCTGGTGCCGAGGGTCTGGATTGCCGTCATTATAGACTTTAGGGAGGGTTCCGCCTGCTCCGAGACCTCCTTCGGCGCCCCTCCGGACTGCGTCTGCGGTTTGGGTACCATATATTGATCGAGTTTATTGGTCTGAGGCACTACGCTACTGGTGCCCCTGGGGGCGGAGGGTCCGTCACCCACCTTTGTCCGGGCTGTAGCCAGATCTAGTTCATTCCTCACCTTCAATTGTCCGCAGTCAGAACTGTAGATATGGTATAGGAGCTGTAGGGGGGGCGCCCCGGGATCCTCCTTTGCTATCTCAGTCCTTTTCAGGGCCGCTGTCACTTTTGGCCGGTCCCCCTGTCTGCCCCGACCAGCCACCTCCACAATCACAGGCCTGTGTCCGACCTCTGGGCCCTTCCCCGTGTAGTGCTCGGGGGCAACAGCTCCCCGCAAGGATGTATGCAGCACAGGCTGGTCGCTCCTCACTCACCCTCCGTGGTAGCGGCGCAACGTGCAGCAGCCCTCCTTACTGTTGTGAGTAGGCGGTATCTGGAGGTCCGGGTCCCGGTGAGCGGGTCTCTAGGATCCGATGGGTCCCGCCGGCCGCCTTGGCGATTTCGCGCCGTCGCGGAGGCCACGCCCCCAGCCCTCGCGCCTCTCAAGCCGCGGACCGCGGCAGGCCGAAAGCCGGAGCCTCGAGTGGCAGAGGCGGCCGCTCCCGGGCTCCAGGGGTGGGACGCCGGGTCTCCGCTGCCCGCCGTCGGCCGCCTCCCGGAGCCTCCGAAGGTGTGCAGAGCCTGGAAATCGGTCCGATTCGTTACCCGGCCTGGGGGAGCTAGGGGTTGCCTTCGAGGTGTCTCCTAGCCAGGATTTGGTGCGGATTGGTAACGGGACTCTGACGGTCCCGGCGGAGCTGGGGATTCAGGCGGCCATTCCCTTCGGCGCCTGGCCACGCCCCCACATAAACCTTTATTAATGATGTTCTATACACGAGTATGTGGAATACTTTAAATATGCAATACTCCACTCCCTTTAGTAGTAGTAACGTTAATTACACAGAATATATTAGAGTGCTGACTATGCATGTACATGATTCACTCCTACGATCTCTCAGATGGGATCAAGATTACACTTCTCCACGAAGTAGGAAAACATCAGCTTCTCATCCTGTTCACAGACAGGAGGGGAAATGTGAGATCAATTTTATTTGATTTGGTTGAAATCTAAGAACCACCTCGGGATGAGAATCTTGGATTCTGCAGAATGGTTAAGCGCAGCAGAAAGGGGCATTTTTCATGCTAGATGCTCATTAAGGTTAAATCGATTTCCTAGAAAGCAGTATCCTGAGAACATCTTGGCAGGAGGGCAGAAGCTGGCGGAGGTGAACCGTAGCAGAACAAGACAGACCTGGGGGAAACTGATAATATTTCCTGACAAAGTGTCGGCTCCGACGAGCCTGTGGTGCTGTGACGAGTCAGCCATGTACTGTGGTGTAGCAAGTGTGCCACTAGCATACGCACCAACATTTTAGAAGAGGGAAGTGGAAGATTTTAGAAAAATAGTCAGGAGAATGTATTTTTCTCCATTGACTTCCATTGAGGCCTGAATCTGCTCCATTGGCATGCATGGGACTTGCAAGTGTGCTGCTGCTGGATCGGATAACTGAAATGCAAACATAAGTATTTTCCCTACCTGTCAGGAGCACAGAGAACGCGTTATGGCAAGCAGAGAGCGCGTGACAAACAGGTTGTGCAGTGGACTACAGGAGCAGGTTAATGGCAGTGCATACTCTGAATCACACCAGTCTCTGTTGGCTGAAGCCCGCAGAAGAATTGGGGTTTTGCATGCAGGAATCAAGAGGTGGCAGACTAGCCTTGAAATCAGTAGTCTCCTGTCTGAACCGGGAGGATTGACATGTATGCATTGGCGCTAATAATGCAATCATTAAAAATTGCCCCGCTGCCCCCAAGTATGAGGACACAGTCACAAATTGGGTCTAGTGGGCCCCTCGGGCCTATGAGTCCTGGTGGAACTGCACCTGATGTACCATTGATAGCTAAACCCCAGGCCACACGTCAGGTGTGCACCCAAAATTCTGGCCCTGGGAAGCCCTACAGATCACTTCAGAGGGGCAGTGGAAATGTGGCTGACTGCCAGGTGTAGTTCTGGCCACTATGCCACAGTAAACAGTGTGACCTCCAGCCGATGGTTTGTGGGTGCCACAGACAGGCCGTGTCAAGCTGCCCACACCCCCAAAATAAAACACATTTCCTTTCCCTCACCCTTTACCTTGATGCACATTCTGTTTGCAGTGTTGTCTGAATATTGATACACTTTTTGAGTGTTTTATCTGAATTTTGATCCACTTTTTGAGTGTTTTATTTGTTTCAATAAACATAACTAACAAATAAGTGAATGGATGCTGCATGAATAGGGAACCACGGGTGGGGCGCGGAAGTGGGTGCTTTTCGATTTCAGAACGCATTTACTGAAAAGATGTAAAACGTCTGGCTGGTAAAAAGCGGAATTATTTCTAACGGTTTCGGGCTAAAAATACACGTTTCCTTTTTATGGGTGGATCACAAAGGTAGGGCGTGAAAACGCCCAAGACTGGGATAATTAGGAGCAGGTTTTGCCGCTCAGCCACTGGCTTGGAATAATAGTCCTTCGTGTACGGCAGGAGGGGACATGTTCCTGTGAATGCCGGTGACTCAGCCGGGCTTTCACTGCCTTCTCAAAGGCCCTTTCTGTGGAGAGCGTCTGCTTCCAATTTGATCAGACACCCTGGTAAGCGCGCGGGGCTCGAGCCGCAGCAGATGTTTGCATGACGTCATCAAAGCCGCATTACATAAGCCCATTTCGCCTGCCTTTCATCATCTCACGGGGCCTCCGACGGCAAAGTTTGGCTGAAATTCAGCGAGGACGCATACCAAAACTCTAAGACACTGGGGTCCCCAGGGTATGAGGGGGTCGTCCCTGCCAAGGGTATTGTCGGGCTCCCCGGAAATAAACTGCCACCTAGATGCTAAAGGAGAGGGTGCGGCTTTACGGCCAGAGCTGCCGAATTTGGAACTACGGAACTAGGGGCGCATATTACCAGGGGCCATTATCGCCGCTTTAGCGGGACTTTTTCCCGCTAATGCGGCGATAATTTTATCGCCCTATTACCAAGCTGTCGCTAACACCAATTAGCGACAGCTTGTAGGCGATAGTGGGCATTTAGGGGCCCACTTTGCATGTTAGCGATGATTATCGCTAATGACATGCAAAGTGGGCGTGCCAAAATGTCAGCGACTGAAAACAGTCGCTGCAATCGCTATCGCCTATGATCAACACAGGCGTAGTTTTGGAAATATTCACGCTAAGCGCGAATATCTCCAAAAGCTAACGCCTGCCCTGACCAGTTCTTAGCCATGTTATCCAATGAGAGGTGGATAACATGGCTAAGAGCATTGTCACGGTAATGCCTGAATATCGCTGTATTGACAGCGATATTCACGCATTTCGCCTGTTTTTTATCGCTCCTGAGATAAACCTTGCTAATAGCAAAGTATCTTAGTGATAAAAACAGGTGAAGGGCGGCGATAGAAATATTCCCGCTAAGCCAACCTAGCGATAATTATCGCTAGTTGTTGGTAATATGCCCCTAGGTTCAAGTCTCGGCGTCGGCTCAACATCCTGTGATTCTGGTCAGATCACTTGATCTCGCAGGGCTTAAACAATATGAACGTGCATTTCTGTAAAGTAACTGGGGCACATTTAAAGCGTTCCAATACCTTCGGGTCGGGTCAGCGCTATATAAAACTGCAAAAAAATGCTATTCAATACTTTGATTTAATGACAAACCTGCATTCACTTGAAGTGGCATGCTTTGTCACAGGGTCCTTCCTCGCTGTTGGTGGAAGCCTGCCCCATGGTGAGATTCAGGAGAGTACTCTGGAGGCTGGTGTGTTGTCCTAATGTAATACATGTATTCTTCTTGTGTGTGTGGTTTGTTGCAGTTTTTTGAGATGCCTACCACAAATCTACACTTACCTTGATGATATAGAGGTAGTCAATATTCCGCTTTCAATATTCTCGCGGGGCAACATCGTGTCACTCAATATTGAGACCTTCAATCTTGGGTGCATTTTACATTTCCTGCTTTTTTGCTTTCTTTATGCTGTACAATTTGAATAAAGTGGATGGAGGAGGAAGAGTGAGTGCACTGCTGTGAGTTTGCATTTCATGCCCTGGGAAAGGGGGATATAGATATACAGGCAGGAAAAAAATGATTTTGGAATGGAGTTAGGGTGAAACATGGAAGTGAGGAACATTTAAGTACACTTTAACAGAGAGATGCAAAATGACAGACTGACTGGGACAGAGAGACACATACCGGGCAGGGACAACTGGGCAGGCATATTATTGAGCAGGGTTGGATTGGGATCCAAAATCGTCCCGGGCACACCCATAAAAAGTGGGCCACATTTGCGTATTGCCGTTCAGTAAAACACTGCTTCAGCGAAGTTTTATGAAAAGAAAGGGGGTGGAGGGCATGTTTGATTAACTTTACTTAGATACAAAAAAAGCAGATTAGTTCACACTGCTGAGCCACACAGGAATGCAAGTGAGACCACTTCTGCTCAGGGTCCCTGCCCCCGTTCAATCAGCATGCATTAATGGGCCGGCCCAGCGAGAGAAAGGGATTGACACCTCAGCACATCTGCCTTTAGACAGCCCACTCAGGCTCCCATGCTGTCCCAAAAAACAGCCAACAGCTAGACATCGGCTACCGGCCCTTCGGCCATTTTCTGAGTGACCGCCTTACCAATCCGACCCTGTTATTGAGACAGGGCACTATACATCCACGGACAAAGGACTGGAGCTAAGGTGACACAGGGGCAATGAGCTATGGATAGCTGCACTTGGACAGGAAGAACAAAGTAGGCACACTGGCAGGGCCGGACTGGCCGTAGCGGGCACCAAGCGTTTCCCCGGTGGGCCGCCTGGGTGGGGGCCTGTTTTAGACCCCTGGGGGCCATTTTTGTTACCGGGAACGGGCAATATTGTTCCCCTGTAACAAAATTGGCCAAAACCGGCCCTTTCAAACAGCTCGGCTGCACCCCTCTCCCCTCCCTGGGGAGGCAACCAAGCAGTTTGCCAGGGCTGGGTTTAGTTCCCAGTCCAACCCTTCACATTGGGGCAGTGAGACAAGAATTGGCACACTGGGGCAGGAAGATGTGGGTTGGCTCATTGGGAGAGGAAGACTCAAATAGGCACAGAGGTAGGGAGGGGCATGGCTGGCCGAGCAGCGAGATGGCCGCTTAGAAAGCGAGCTCGGCCGGCTGCACCGATAATCCTTGATAAAATCCTGCTGTTTCCACTTGTGGAGGCTTAATTTCGAGCTGTGAGGCGTGTTGTTGACCCGAGCTGTGTTCGCCTGAAATTTTGAAGTCCCGACTTGCTGAAAACCGCGGCTGGGGGCGCCAACTACCTGCGCCGAGGCGAGGCAGAAACGTGACCCCGTGGTGCTGGAGGTCGGCGCGGGCCTAAGAAGCAAATCGAGGCCGTGGTCGACTGGGCCAGGCCGGCTGTGGCGAGGTGCTGTGAAGATCGGCCCGGAGCTCCAAGTCGCAGAGTAAGGTCGCTGCCTGGGCCGCCTGTACCTCCGGGAAATAGGCACACTTTCGGACTGTTTAAGGGACTATTATCGCTAATTTGCGAGGATCGGTGCCGTGAGGCGCCGCCATTTTGGATCGGGCCGGCCTGTGTCAGAGACATTGTGTGGATGGATTGGCTGTGGTTTCTGGCGGTACACTGCATATACATGCATGTCACCAGTGTGATATTCTGCTACCGCTGTGTCCCTGGGCTGTAATTCACCACCGTTACCTGGACTGCTCACATGAATGTCGGGGAACACGTTAGCCGAGCGCATGACAATCAAGATGGCGACTAGACTGCGATGCAGAATGTGAGGTCGGCCCTGACCCTACAAATTGTACCGTGCCACCGTTGAGTGTGGAGCAGTTGTGCCTCCCAGCCTCAGAGTTACAATAACACCCGTCACCGGTTGCTTTGCCGATTCGGGTCCGCGCCCTGTTCCCCAATTACTCGGGTTGCCGTTGACGCGCGCCCCGAGCCCTGAAACTCTGTGACCTGTGCTGGGAGACCTGCCCCTCCGGCTGATGGTATAGGGCATAGACACAAGTTTTTTTTTTACCGACTCAGCACCACCAAATATGCTCACAAGACTTACGCTCAGGCGTGCCCTAAGTGTCGAAGCCTAGTGGAAAGAGGTGTACCCGTGCGTTTCACATGCTTTGATTGGGTTGGGACCTGATCTACACCCCCGGGCTGCCAGTTTATTCGGGCTGTAGGGGCGCGTGTCATTCCAGTGGAATTCCGTTCTGAGCACAGCATCATGGGGAATGGTGACCCCCTCCAGCCGAAGCTCACATTTGACCAAAAGAAACAGGCTAAGCTGGCTGAGCAGGACCCACTGGCTGCAGGTGGCTCGTCACAAGAAGTCCCCAGGAGCTGGATGTCACGGCCTTCCTGCTCGAGGTGAGGTCAAGCCTCAAAAGCATAGACGCAAAACTGGATACCATGACGGCCCAGCTAGACAATGTGCGTTCCCAGGTTGCCACGCACGAAATACGCCTTGATAGCCTAGAAAATAGACATACCGAGTGCTCCGAGTTCCGACAGGATACCAAGTCACACATAACGCAATTGGAAAGGAGAATTGAAGCCCTGTGTGCCAAAGCAGATGATTTGGAGGCGCGCTCACGGAGGTGCAATGTTCGGGTCACCGGAATTCCAGGGAGACCACAGCTATGGGGAAAATGGAGGTCTTCATCACGGAACTACTTCATGACATTTTTTACCCTAATCTAACCCCGGTGTTCACAGTGGAACGGGCACACAGATCTCTGGGGAAAAGGCCGCCTGTTGGAGCCCCGCCAAGGCCGATTCTAGTGAAACTACTAAACTATCAGGACAGGGACCAAATATTACGTCTGGCTAGGGAAAAAGGGAAAATAACACACAAAGGGCACAATATTTCTTTCTATCCTGACTTCACGCCATTAGTGCAGGCGGTCGCAAAGAGTTTTTGCCTACCAAAAGACTGCTACTCCAGGCGGAAATCCTGTACTCACTTATGTACCCAGCCAAACTGAGAGTGTTGCACGGGGGCACGACGCACCATTTCCTAGATGCGGGCTCCGCACTGAAATTTGCGAAACATGTGTGTTGGTCTAGGTCCAAAAGAAAAGCTATGGCTGAAGTTGAGGCTGGGAGCCTCCTAAGTGACAATGAGTGACATTGTTAATCCTGCTGTCGTTTTAATTTACAGATGGGTCTGTGCGCTGCTGTCCTTTGCCATAAGCGACATAGCACAATTGCTGTTTAAGCCTGCAAGGAGGGAAGTTCTTCTGTATATTAGTTGCTGTGTATTGCTGCTCACTGTGATTGATAATATGTGATATTTAAACGAGAATCGGCTCTGGGCGATGGGTCACTGCTTGATTTTACCCACGAGTGGACAGCTTAAACTAGTGCAGCCACCCTGTGCGAACAGGGGTGTACGCTCGAGAGGCCGCGCCTCCGAGGGGTGTCTCCCACTATTCAAATGTTCTATTGTTCAAGCGCCGTTGGCGTTATGGGGGGGTTTCTGACACAACCTAATTGGGGGGTTGGTGTGGGTGGGGGGAGGCTTTGGGTGAGGGACTGTTTGGCAAACTGTCATATGTATATGAATCTGCTTGCTCGTTGTATCTTACAGTGTGCTGTTGTGTGTGAATTACGGTACATGTACACTACATTGAACCACAGGGAATGGGGGTGACTAAGGTTCTAACATGGAACATTAGGGGCTTAAATGACAACAGAAAGTCTAGATTGATGCACAGCTATCTGCTCAGACACCATATTGACATCTGTTTTTTGCAAGAAACGCACATTAATTCCACCTGTTCGCCCAAACTTAAGCATTCCAGATGGGGATCTGCATACTCAGCTATATATTCGAACTATGCAAGGGGTGTAACTATACTATTGCGTTGAGGCATGGACTGGAAGGAACACTCGGCGATCAGAGACGCTGAGGGAAGATATGTGATATTATTTGGCGCTCTGCTCGGGAGGGATGTGACGCTGGTTGCGGTGTATGGGCCAAACGTAGATGACCCGGAGTTTTTCAGAGAGGTGTGGGCACAGATTACGATTCTGGGATGCTCTACGGTTGTATGGGGAGGCGACTTTAACGTGGTTGTAGATGACTCTTTAGATAGAAAGGGCACGTCCAGACAATTACACCCTCATGCTAGAAGGGCCTTGAGGGACATAATGAATGAAGGTTTACTTGTTGATATATGGAGATCTCGCAATGCGGGCGCAATGGTGGGCACATGTATTTCCGCACATCAAGCGGCCTTGTCCAGTCTAGACTTTTGGCTGGTATCACAAGATGTAGCCACCTGGACGGTGAATGTGGGAATCCTGGCCCATTCACTGTCAGACCATGCTCCTTGTCTCTTGGAGCTGGACATTCCAGGGGCCCCTATAGGGCTTTTACCTGGCGCCTCCCACCGCATGCGCTTCAAGACGCAGCCTTCACCAAAGAAATAAGACGTGATATAACGGATTATTTCACTAACAACGCAGGATCCGTTGATACTGAGGCGATACTCTGGGACGCCTTTAAGGTTGTCATCCGGGGGCAATGCATAGCGCGCAAAGCGGGAGTCTTGAAGTCCATAAGAACTACCTTAGCTGGAATTGAAAGGGAACTGCAGAATCTTGAGTAAGCATATTGTGAGGACCCTTCACCAGACCTAGCGTCACAGATCAAAACCAAGTTACTAGACTTTGCTGAGGAGGCGCAGCGCGAGCTGAAATTCCTTGGCAAGCAGGCTGAGGCCCGCAGATATGGGGAGGGTGACCGGCCACGTAGAACACTTGCTAGACTGATAAATGCTAACTCACCACCCACACATGTACACGCAATTATTAATGGGCCCGGGGTAGTGGTGACGGGACAAAAAGAGATACTGCAGGCATTCACCGCCTACTACTCCAAGTTTGATGAGTCTACTCATGCAGTGCCACAGGAGGCCCTTGAGTGATTTCTGGAGTCCATAGCAATTGTGTGGTTTAACAATGCGCATAGGAAGTACATGGATAAACCGGTGACTGTGCAGGACATCGCTAAAACCATCAAAGCTCTTCCGCTTAATAAGGCTCCGGGACCCGACGGTCTCACAGCAGCTTTCTATAAGACATATGTCGATGAGCTTGCCCCGCGTCTGCATGCTGTCTTCGCTGAGGCGCTACAGATAGGAACATTGCCGGAATCAATGAAAGAGGCCCTCATTGTCACATTGCTGAAGCCGGATAAAGATGGCCAGCACTTGGACTCCTACAGGCCCTTATCGCTTATTAACATAGACGTAAAAATCTACGCGAAAATAATAGCCGATCACCTTCAGCCCTTGCTTCCTATGGTGGCCCTCCCAGATCAATCAGGGTTCATACCTGGCCGTGCAACCACACATACAACCTGAGGACTGTTTTTTCGACACTACATTATTTACACCCGAATGTGCAAGGGGCAGTGGTGTTCCTAGATGCTACGAAAGCATTTGACTCGCTTGAATGGACGTACTTATTTATGATACTGGAGCGCATGGGGTTTAGCCCGCTGTTTATGAATCTAATACGTTTGCTATACACTGGCCCAAGGGCCAGGGTGAGGGTAAATGGCATGATATCAGACCCATTCCCAATTTCCAGAGGTACCAGACAGGGGTGCCCACTGTCCCCGCTGTTGTTCGCAATTGCCATGGAGCCACTGGCGGCCGGAATTCGACAGCATCATACCGAGAGAGGCATTGGATTCAGCTCCCGAAGCTTGCTTATCTCCTTATATGCTGACGATGTCACTCTTTATGTGAGTAATCCGAATGAAATTCTGAACCCATTATTGAGGGAATTTGTCAAATTTGGAGGACTTTCGGGTGTTTCCATAAACTGGTCCAAATCAGTTATATTTCCACTCACTGACAACACCTCTGAGGTGCAGTCTGACTACCCTTTGAGATGGGAGGCGGATGAGGTTAAGTACCTTGACATTTGGATTAGTCGGAAGCTTCAAGATCTCTGAACTCTGAATTTTGGTAGAGCAGTGTCCTGGCTCGAAGGTAAAGTGGCGATATGGTTGAAACTCCCCCTCTCCTTGGATGGTAGAGTTGCGCTTGTAAAAATGATTGTACTGCCCAAGTTTCTTTACCTGTTTGCAAACATACCTATCCCACTGACACAAAATTTTTTCGCCTGTCTGCGATCGCATTTATTGTCACTAATGTGGGCTGGGAGTCAAGCCAGACTTTCGTGGGCATTGCTAACACTTCCACTTCGACAGGGCGGCATGGGCGCTCCAGACATGCATTTGTATGCACTCTGCGCACCAGCTCAATATTTACATTTTTGGGCCTACCCTACACCTTACCAGCCCCATGTTGCGGTCGAGCTTGACATAGTTGCTCCGCTGCCCTTGAGTGTTGCCCTCTACCGCAGAGCTCCCAGACCAACACGAGACATAGACTCGGCCGGCATGCTCCGCTGGGTGTGGCGTGAGATGCAGAGGAGAGCTGCCCTGCCCTTGTTGTATGCGCCTGCGATCCCCCTTAAGCAGAATCCCATGCTTCCATGCCTGGTAGAGGACGGAGGAGAGGTATCTGTCGCTGGGTCTGCACTGCGCACATTCGCGGACATATACCCGGGGGGCATGTTCCGAGATCTGCTGGGTACAGAGGAGAGCCGACCTCTGTCCTTTAGGGATATGTTCGCACTCCACAAACTCAAGTCTGCGTGTAAGGCGCTGTGGGACCGTTTCCCTGAGGAGCCGCCACAACTGCAAGCACTCCAAAATATACTGGCTAGGGCGTCCCGGAAGAAACTAGTATCGCGCCTTTATAATTCCATGCAAGAGCAATCCCCAATTGTGGTACCCAAATCTCAACAGCTGTGGAATAATGAACTGGAGGCGCCTCTCACTGATGAGCAGTGGTCGTTTTGCTGTGGGCAGCTGTTGGAACTATCCCCCAACTACAAACTCCGACTTATTCACTTTAAGTTCCTGCACAGGTTCTACCGGACCCCGGTTGCTCTACACCGCATGGGTATTAGAGAGGATGACAGGTGTTGGAAATGTGGGGAGAAAGGCGCTTCCTTTTTACATGTGGCTTGGAATTGCTCTGCTTTATTTACCTACTGGTCGGAAATCTTTGTTGCCATTAATTAAATCCTGAATAGAGCGGACGCTCCTTCCCCACTCCTCGGCCTCCTGCGGCTGGTCGAGAACACTGAGCCCAAAAGTGGAAAGCTACATGCTTTATTGATACTATATGCTAAGCGGCAAGTGGCTATGAATTGGGGTCGAAAGGTCAAGCCTAAATTTACTGACTGGTTGTCGGATGTTGCATATGGTCACACACAACTAGGAGTCTACTGGGAGCTGATGCCAACGGCCTCGCGGCCGAGAAACATTTGGGAGCAATTCTTGCAGTGGTCACGAGGTAGTGAGGCCTCCCCTCCTGTGGGTCCGATTGCATAGTTCCGGACTGCGGTGTTGGCATTTTCCTTTCATTGTGTCTGTGTGAAGGTGCCGATCTTTTACCACAAGACGTCATAATAAGGTATACACGGCCCAAGAATTCCCTATCCCCCACCCCAGCAAAACTCAATGACGGAAGGTATGTGCATCTGCTTGTTTTTACATGTAACAGTTTATGATTGGCCCGCCCACGGCCCATTGAACACATGTGATATGTACCTTTAGCATGCTACGATACTAGAGCGCTGTAGTGATGGACTCGATTCATAACTGTATTGATGTTTGCCTGTTCTGTTGGTTTTTTTTGTAAACGGAAAACACACATCCTACTGAAATGTGAAACAGCGAAGCCAGGAATACTTGACTCTTCAGGTATACATATGTCGTACTAATATGTAAAGCTGTATTTTACTATGCACTCTTCAATAAATACAATTTTAAAAAAATAGGCACAGAGGTAGAAGGAGACATGAGTAGGCACTGGGGCAGGGGGACATAGATAGACACACTGGGATAAGTAGGCAAGGTAACACTGGAACCAAGCGTCTTGGATAGGATCGCTGAGACAAAGGAAATAAAGCGATATGGGCATGAAAATATGAATACAGGAGTGAAGATGTGATAATAAAGGGACAGTGAAATGCAGATGCACACTTGGGTGGGGAGACACAGACACACTGGGGCAGCAAGATAAGGATAGACACACTATCGGAGGGAGGTCTGGTTAGGCACACTGGAAGAGAGGCATGTAGACAGCCACTAGAACAGGGACTCATAGACAGGTGCGTTGGGCCAGGAGACATAGTTAGGCACACTGAGATACGGACACATGGTTAGGCGCAATGAGATAGGGACTCATGGTTAGACGCTGTGAGATAGGAACACATTGTTAGGTGCACTGAGATAGGGACTCATGGTTAGGTGCACTGAGATAGGGACTCATGGTTAGGTGCACTGAGATAGGGACACATGGTTAGGCGCACAGAGATAGGAACACATGGTTAGGTACACTGAGATAGGGACTCATGGTTAGTCGCACTGAGGTAGGGACACATGGTTAGGCTCACTGAGATAGGGACACATGGTTAGGTACACTGAGATAGGGACTCATGGTTAGATGCACTGAGATAGGGACATACGGTTAGGCGCACAGAGATAGGAACACATGGTTAGGCGCTGTGAGATAGGAACACATTGTTAGGTGCACTGAGATAGGGACTCATGGTTAGGTGCACTGAGATAGGGACTCATGGTTAGGTGCACTGAGATAGGGACACATGGTTAGGCGCACAGAGATAGGAACACATGGTTAGGTACACTGAGATAGGGACTCATGGTTAGTCGCACTGAGGTAGGGACACATGGTTAGGCTCACTGAGATAGGGACACATGGTTAGGTACACTGAGATAGGGACTCATGGTTAGGTGCACTGAGATAGGGACATACGGTTAGGCGCACAGAGGTAGGAACACATGGTTAGGCGCACTGAGATAGGGACACATGGTAAGGCACACTGAGATTGGAACACATGGTTAGGCGTTGGGAGTGGTACACACGGTTAGGCGCATTGAGATAGGGACCCATGTTTAGGGGCACTGAGTTAGGACACATGGTTATGCGCACTGAGATAGGGACACACGGTTAGGCACATTGAGATAGCAACACATGGTTAGGTGCACTGAGATAGGGACTCATGGTTAGGTGCACTGAGATAGGAACACATGGTTAGGTGCACTGAGATAGGGACTCATGGTTAGGTGCACTGAGATAGGGACACGTGGTTAGACGCTCAGAGATAGGGATACATGGTTAGGCGCTGGGAGTGGGACACACGGTTAGGCGCATTGAGATAGGGACCCATGTTTAGGGGCACTGAGGTAGGGACACATGGTTAGGTGCACTGAGATAGGAACACATGGTTAAGTGCACTGAGATAGGGACACATGGTTAGGGGCACTGAGATAGGGACACATGGTGAGGCGCACTGAGATAGGGACTCGTGGTTAGGTGCACTGAGATAGGGACTCATGGTTAGGGGCACTGAGGTTGGGACACATGGTTAGGATCACTGAGCTAGGGACACATGGTTAGGTACACTGGGAAAGATGGTCCTAAGAGGCACACTGAGACAGGGAGACACAGTTAGGCACACTGGGATGGGGAGACGTGGATATACACATTGGGAAACGGAGACATACATAGGCACACTAGGAACGGCAAGATGTAGATAGGCACACTGGGACAACAAGACATGGGTCGGCACACTGGCAGAGGGGCACAAATAGGCACATTGGGGCAGAGAGGCACAGACCAGCACACTGGGAGAGGGAGACATAGTTAGGCATAGTGCAGCAGCGAGACATGGATAGGCACACAGGGGTTTGGAGACATGGAAGGCATCCTAGAACAGAGAGTTGTAGATATGTGTGGGCAGGAAGACACCAAAAAAGGGAATCGAAATGTGGTGATTTATGGACAGTGGGACACAGCTAGGCACACTGGGGCATGAACGCACAAAGAGACAGACAGGGACATGGAAAAATCATCAGCACAGTTGGACAAGGAGACATGGATAGGCATTCCAAAAAATCAATTGGGGAAGTGTAGAGGAGATGATAGAATCACCCTCCTGAACTAGACTTGAAAACAATGGGATTCTATCAATGTGAGTGGTGACTAATTTTATATGATATTGTATATTCTCTAAACTTGTGGAAACACTGCAATGTGAAGATTAGGCCTCTCTGCGGGTGGCAGAATGAGGGCACTGTGTGTTTTTAAAATACCCCTCACACACTATGAATCCCATAGTGTCATTCTCCCATCATTGGGGTCTTCCCATCCCTCTACGGGGCGGGGCGTGCTTCAAGCTACGAGTGACGCGGGAGCACTTATATTTTTTGACAATAGGCTATGTGATGTGATGAGGATAGTGGTATGTGTTAGGGAGTGTAGGGACCTATTTACGTGAATGGTGGTGTAAAAAAAGGTAAAAATTCCCTGGCTGGTCGAAAAAATTAATTTTAATGGCTTCGCAAGCTGGGAACATTAAAAAGGGGGTTAGTAAGTAGAATTACAAGTGTGGTCTACTTTGTCGACATGACATGTTTCATAGGCAGACCCCTCCTGCCTACTCATCAGGACCTCTGTTGATCCCTACAAAAATACTCAATTCTAAACTAAATGTTAAATGCCTATGGTCCTAAAACTTAACATCAAAAATCGGCTGCTAGGTTTAGCCTCTGGGCTTGAGTTGGCCCTTGGTGAGGCATTATCATGAAAAATGACCTAATATGGTCTATTTGAAGCGTGGTGATAGGACTTCATGAGCCTGCGTCTTAGGGTGATTAGTTGACTGGTTAGTGACCGCATGCCTAATCTGGCTTTATTCCATACCCTTCATCACCCAAAGAAGCACTCATACAGGTAGCTTATGCTTCCAGAAGAACACAACCTCTAAAAGTGTAAAAAGGGTGCCGTAGCACATGTGCAAGCAGGTGCCTGTAGAAGGCTTCCTCTGAGGGTGACCAGAGGGGTCTCGTGCTGCCCAGACTGAGCCTGAGGATTTCTCCCCTACGACTCGCCCAGAACTGCGGAGTGTTTTTGCGCCCCCCCCCCCGCTGGATGCTAACGGTGGATAACGAACCCTGCCATTCTTCTACACGGGTCGTTGCCGTTCAAGAGCACTTCCTCATGGCCGCGCGTCAGGTATTTCTGCGAAATCGCCGGATCCCTCATTTGACCCCGCAAAGTCGAACCCACCCCAAGAAGGCCGGTAATCGTCCATTGTTGTGGGAACGGGCCGCCTGGGAGGTGGAAACTGCTGAATCCAACGTCAATGAGGGAGGGGAAGCACCCACAACATCAGGATCTCCACGCTGCGCTAACGGAGGTGAGCCAGCCTAACTCATCCCCAAGGGAGGTGTCCCACTGTTCCACCTAGGGCCTCATAGTGCCCCCCTCACATGGATAAGTGTGCACTTTTTTCCTATCAGAGTCGGGGTTTGGCTGGTATGGGGCTCTACAACTGCTGAAATGACCCCCTAATCCACAGGCAAGGAGGTCAGATTAGTGGCCCCCGCCCTCCCTCTACCTTCACAAGAGCTTGCACAAACGGCCCTGAGTGCCCTGAACCCTGCGCTTCATCTGACCTTGGTTGACAGTCCGCCTCCTGGGACCACTGGCATGGAGGTCTGATCAGTGGCGCCCACCCCCCCCTCTACCTTCGTGAGAGCCTGCAAGAACAGCCCTGAGAACCCGGAACACTGCTCTTCACCCGCCCTGGTGGACATTCTACCTCTTAGGTACACCGTCCAGAGGTCCTTCCAGCTTTCCTGAATCCCCCCCTGCCCTTAACGCCTGGTGACCCTCTATCCTCAACGGACAGGCCGGTCTACGAATTTCTGTCGCTCTCGGACGCTCTGTGTCACACTAAGCTCTCCTCCTACACCTATCTATCCTCATTCACTTGGGGATGGTGGAACAGGAGAGGGTGCGACAGGAGGTAGCCCAGGTAATGCTTTTTTACGAGAGATATCCTCATTCACTTACCTGCCCCCTCTACCTTTCCTGATCTGAAATCACTTCACCTGTGACCCTCCTCCTCCCTCTCTCATATTCCTCTGCTCCCCCCCCGTAATGCCCCTCCTCCTTATTTTCATCTCTCCACTACGTTTTTCAAATGCGCCATATGTATGTACATTGACTGTATTGACCCTATTGACATTGAATACACTGTCTTTCTCGTCGCCCAATCTGTATCTCAATTCCCCTGTATGACTCATTGTTTATCTAATGCTATATGTTCTTGTATATTGACTGTTTTGACCCTTTATGACTTGGATTACACTGTCCTACTCTTCACACCCAATTGTTTCTCAATTACCTCGTTACGACTCAACCTGTACCATCGACCTATTCACCTCTCCCTGCATACAAAGATCTCGGTTGGATATAACCAGTGGATTTTCTGAACTCTTTGGTATCACGCACATGTATCACATATACCCTACTCTGTTACTTACACACTTCTACGACCTCTATACGTACCATTACTGCTCCTCTCTCTCCTCTACTCACCACCCCTACTTCTGTGACCCCTAAAGCACGTCCCTCCCACCGCCCCCTCCCTCTTTCCTCCTCCCACGCTACTCTCCTCTTCACAATCGCCTCCCTCGTATTCCCCCCTCCTCCTGAACCACCCCACCCTGCTCCCCCCTTTCCTTCTCCTCCAACTCATCCTCTCCAACATGTCCCAACTCAATACTACCCTTACGCCCCCCCACTCTAGATCTGATTAATAATCTCACCACTCTTACCAAACATGGTCCCAACTCTTGGACAATACCATACCCTCCCTCTCAAAAAATGCCAAAAAAAAACCTCAAACATAAACTCCTCACCCATCATCCTGAAACCCTCATTGAAAATAACTATCACAGCCTCACATCCCCCACCAGCCCTCCATCACACACTGCCCCGCTTACCTCCACGCCTTCCCCCACACACTACACGTCCAACCCGCCCACCACCTCTGTTTCTCCCCTTGTCCCAAATACTCTGCCTCCAACTACCCCTGCTCCCCGCCCTGATAGACCTCTTCGCACCTCAAATACCTACTCCGCCCCTGATCTCTCTACCCTATGCAATGACTACCTTAACACTCTCCCACCCACTGACCCCTCCCCCGTCACTCCAACATTCCTGTTATCATGGGAACCTGCAGAAACCCGGAGCCTCTGAGCTCCCCAAGGCCCCCCCTCAACTCACCAGCATTCCACTACTCCCTGCCCTCAACCCCAAGCCGAAACCCCTTACCTGCATGCTCGTTAACTGCTGCACAGCAGTTCGTCATGCAACTGAAATCTCCGAAACCATCCTCAACGAGGGTCCGGATATTGCCTTCCTTACTGAAGCGTGGCTTAAAGACCACTCCACACCCATCCTAGACCTCCTGACCCTCCTGGCTACAATTCTCAGACATGACAGACCTGATAAATTAGGGGGAGGCCTTGCAATAATCTTTAAAGAAGAACTGCAACTCGCCCATATTAACAACCCTGACTACTCTACCTTTGAATACTTGGGAGCCAAACTCACAATAAAAAACGCCCCTTCAATTCGACTTCATAACACATACCATCCTCCGGGCGATCACCTCCCTTTTGCGGAAGAACTATCTGATCTCTTCACTACTTTGCTACTTCGTTCCAACTCCAATGATATCTTCCTTGGAGATCTTAACCTCCACTGGGATGAACCCAGTAACCCTACAATAAACCTTCTCAACAACCTTCTAGAGATTAGTGACCTCAAACAGATTTGCAATGCCCCCACCCACGATAAAGGTGCTACTCTAGATGCCATCATCTTCAAGCCTGATCTAACATCCTTATCCAACATCATCCCCATTGATTGGTCGGACCATCATCTAATCCTGTTCAATATCTCCCTCCCAGCACCACCCTCCAACAAGCAAAACACTAAGACTACAACTGTATGCAGAAATCTTAGGCAAATCCCCCCTGGAGTGTTAGAGCATGAGCTCCAATCCCATCTCAGCCGCACCACCCCTTCCTCCAATGTGAATGAACTCACCGAGCACTTTAATGAAACTATCTTCGAGGTTTTAGACAAGCTCGCCCCCCTAATATCAAAACCTCAATGAAATGTCCCCTTTAAACAATGGTTCACCCTTGACCTTAATAAAGCAAGGCGCTCCCTGAGACTGGCTGAAAGAACGTGGAGACAACACTTTCCCCTTCCCATCTTGCTCTCCTTAGAAAGGCCAGAACGTCCTACAAAAAACACATCTTTTCCGAGAAAGCCTCTTTCTTTCGTCTTTAACTCTCCCGTGCCAAAATCGACCCAGGGAACTGTTTAACATTATTAGAAATCAAACCTCCCCTGCACTGCCTAACCGGGTGGCCTCCATTAGTAAATGCGACGAAATCGCTAACTTTTTCAGTGAAAAAATCGCCAAAATCGACCACGCTTTCCTCCACCCTCTACCCCCACCCACCCCACAACTCCCCCGGATTCCCACCCTCTATCCTCCTCTCCCTACAAACTCACCTCGGATTCCTCCACTCCCCCTCCCATCTCTCATCCTTCCGGATCCACTCCCCATTATCCCACCACCTAAAAATAATGCCTCTTGGCACAATTTCCTCCCCCTCCCTGAACATGAAGTCTTCAACATCCTTACTAAACTCAAACCATCGTCCCACACTAAAGACCCTCTGCCGTCCACACTCTTCCCAGATCTCAAACATGTTATTGTCCCCTAATGGACCAACATTATTAACACCTCCCATTCTACAGGAAATGTTCCCACCTCTCTTCAACTCGGACAAATCACACCCATCCCCAAAAACCCTAAAGCTGACCCCAATGACCCTAACAATCTCCGCCCTATCTCCAATCTCCCACTCCTCTCCAAAGCCCTTGAAAAATGAGCCCTCCTCCAATTGGACAATCACATTGACACATTCAACCTTCTTGACCCCCTTCAATCTGGCTTCCGCAAAGGCTGCAGCACCGAAACCGTGCTAAACATTAGAGACGACATTCACTTAGTCCTGGACAAAGGGGAGTGCTATCTACTTATTCTCCTCGACCTTACTGCTGCTTTTGACACAGTCTACCATCCTAACTTACACAACACACTCAAAGATCCCTTGGCATTAATGGCACTGTCCTTTCCTGGTTCACTTCATACTTCCAGCACAGAACACAACAAATTAAAATTCAGAACAGCCGCCCTAAACCTACTCCTGTCTCCCTAGGTGTCCCTCAAGGATCCATCCTCTCCCCTGCCCTCTACAACCTCTTTCTGGAACCCCTCGCCCTTATAATTAAACAAGCAAATATTAACTACCACCTTTACGCGGATGACACTCAACTGTACTATAAAATTAAATCACATGCCGATATCCTTCACCTTAACTCCACACTAAACAAAATCCAAACCTGGTTTCATAACAACAATCTTAAACTCAACCCTAACAAAACCGAGATCATCCTCTTCTCTCCCACAAACAACTCCCTCCCCATCCAAAAATGGATCGCCGACCTGAACGCCCTAAAATGCCCTCTCTACCTTGCCGAGTCTGTCAAATCGCTCGGTAGCACCATCACTAATAAACTCACACTCAACTCTCATGTAAAGAACTCAGCTAAAAGAGCACTCTTCACTCTTCGCCACCTTAAAAAAGTCAAACCTTTCATCCCAGCCAATGACTTCAAACTAAGTATCAAATCGCTGGTCCTATCCAAAATTGATTACGGGAATGCCCTTCTGTCCGGTACTCCCAAAATCCACCTCACCCCCATCAAATCCGTCCTCAACCTCGCAGCTAGATTAACAACCAACAGGAAACGTTTTGACGACATCTCCCCTACCCTCAAGACCCTGAAATGGCTCACTATGGAGGGCAGATCTTCCTACAAAATTGCGTGTATCACACACAAAGCCCTCTATCGGAACTCTCCAACATATCTCTCATCGAAACTCAAAAAAGCTGGCAGCACCAGATCGCTGAGAAGCACTAACACCCTTCTGCTCATTCCACCTCTTCTAAAAAAAGCGCATCGAAATCCCGATCCTTCTCAGGCAAGGCCCCTACCATTTGGAACGCCCTCCCCAAAGACCTCCGATGCAACTCCTCCTTTGACAGCTTAAAAAAAAGACCTCAAAATCCACCTCCTCACTAAATTATTGGGTTATTTGATCCTTGATCCCCCCCCGCTACATACCGTCGCCCCGCCCCGACCCGCCCCAGGAACCTGTATACCACGTCCTCCCTTCTACATTGTATAGCTTACCTTCCCCACTGACACACTGTTCATAATAATCTACCACCTATTACGATGTATGCATGACACTCAGTATGGTATTCTATTTTTGCCCTCTATTTCATATCATATGATATCTGTTGTATTTTACTCCATACTCTGCTTATTGTTTTTGTACGTATGCCTTTACTTTCATATGAGTTCTGATGTAATTCGCCTCATATACTGTTTATTGTTATTTTCGTCTCCCTATATCCAATGCTGATGTGAAGCGCTCTGATACCCTTGGGTGTAACCAACGCTATATAAAACCTTTCAAATAAAAAATAAATAAAATAAATAAAATAAAGGCCTGCTTCACTTCCTGTAGGAGTAACATTGAAAGGCCTGGATAGACAGAAGGGAGCACTGGTGTGTCTGCTGCAGCAACATACTGACATTGAATTACTCTTGCCAGGTGTGGGTAGACATCTCATGCAGCTCCAAGTACATGCAGTCCCAGGGTGGCAGACGTGTTTACATTGCAACCTAGGCTCATGTGGGTAGGTGAATGAAGTTGCTGGGAGATGGGCATCATATTGTAATGGTGCTTGAATCCAATTGGGACTTTGCATACTGGTATAATTTAGTTTACAAAATGTAGCCTGAAAACTGTGCTGTATATATTATTACAATGTGAATTTTGGCACGCATTGGTGTGATACGAGCTCAGTTAGAGTGGATCTCGACATGCTAATTCTGCTTTATATACTGGGGAAAAGTGTGTTCTAGAACAGGAGTTGTCTTTTACCTCCGGGGTAAATTGTAACAACAGTGTGAGTTGGCCTTGCTGGGGCATTGTTGAAAGTGGCATCATGACACTACCTGTAAACTAATGCATAACTCTACTAACTGCGTCCTGAGTCCCAGACATTAGTTACCTGTACTAGTCCACCACTCTGCCCACATCCCTGGCACACAGGCGCAGACTTCTGACACAATGACATGTCCGCTGTTACATGAGCAGATCTCGCCTGTTTGACTACCACTGATCACTACTGTCGTCTTGTCATTTTGAACAGCATCCTTGAGCTTCCTTGAGTGCACGGGCGCCTGCGTTGTGGGGAATGATTGTTTATGTGCAGGAAGGGACACCTTCCTGCACATAAACAGTCTTAAATGCCGATTTGTAACTTCTATGTGTACTGCTTAGTGCGGCACACATAGAAGTTACAACTCGTCATTTTTAAAACGATTGTTTATGTGCAGGAAGGGACGCCTTCCTGCACATAAACAATCATGCATGGCGTATTGCTGTTTTCATGTGTGCTGCACAATGCGACACATAAAAACTGTGAAAACGAGGAGAAAGAAAGCATTTCTCCAAATTGCGCCCTGTTAAGACCAGGTTTTTCCTGGTCTTGATTTTAGAGCTGCCCCTATTTACGCCACTCTTGTAAATATGAGGCAGCGTCAAAATCAAGGGGTGTTGCGGTGGAACCCCCCACTGCAACACCCCTTGCCCACCCCTTTCACGCTAAGTGTAGAGTGAAAGGGTGCCTTATTCACAAGGCGGCATGGCTTAATAGTGCTTTTGTAGACCTATCGCCACCACAACGTCAAAAAAGTGACGATCTGGCGGTGATAGGGACTTATGAATATGTAAATGTAAATGTATTTCGATTTATATAGCGCACTAATCACCCAGGGGTCTCAAGGCGCTTGCTTAGGGAACCCGTCCTGGTATTCCCCTGTGAGATACCCCGGCAGGGTATTCACAAGGTGAAAGCCAGGCATCCCGCCGCGAGGGGCCGTAGTGGAGATTAAGCAAGCTATTGCCCAGAGTCGCAGAGTGTGACCCTGTGAGTCGAGTAGGCACCGGAGCGAGAATTGTCGAGTCCGTGCAATTTTTGAGCCCGAGACCCGCCGAGGTGGGGAATCGAACCCTGGTCCACGGCTGATCTCAGCTTCCGGGTCTGCCGCCTCTAACCACTGAGCCACGCCCCCTAGTATCTTATTATAAGAAGCATAAAGAAACTCTTAACCCGCACAGGGAAGTGTTGAGAATAATGTTTTGAAAGAGAATTAAACCCTGGTGCTTTTTATCCCTGCCTGGGATTTCTTATGTGTATTTATTCACTAGATGACACTACGTGAGATAGGTACTTCTGTGGCGCACACAGGTGTCTTTTCTGCATCCCATTTCTTTTTGCACCTGGCACGTTATTTATAGGATCAATCAAATACTTCCCAAAGGTTTCTCTTTTGGGGAGGGGCGAGAGTTGTTTTTGAGAAATGGGATGTTGCCTCCCTTTCTGTTATACGAGCTATGATAGGTATCCTTCTAACAAATACCCTCCCGGGTCTCCCTTCTGGAGCCATGAGTTCATCCGGGCTGTGACCCAGCTTTCAGCATTATAGGATGCCTATAGTCACATTATTTGTAGGCACAACCATGATTTTTGGCCATGGAGTGTACTGGACCCCTATGGTAGACCCTGAAGAAACTGAATGGAGTAGGCAGGCGTCAGTTTGGCATACAAGGAACTCCAGCATGCTTGTGGCGGAGTACCCTGTCCAGCAAACATTAAATTATTCCTTTAATTATAACAGATGTCAATGCCCTGATATAAGTAAAGGACTAGAGTGAAACATGCTGTATCACTCACATGCCAAACATGTTGATGGCTCAGCTCGTACTTCGGCTCTAAGAGATAAGCCGGACCCCAATGAATTATGTGTTGACTGGCAAAAGCATGTTTTGGAACTATATAACATTTCCAGGAAATTTGCATTTATTCCTATAATTGATGGTGGCCCAGCATGCAGCGTCACGTGCTTCGCTGTGCCTGCAGCTTCCCCGAATGCAATCTGTCATGCAGCTGTGCGCAGAGGACACGCGCGCGCAGCAGCCCCTCCGCGTGCCGGCGTCGCCGCAGGTGCCAGACTTCCCAGAAGGGCCTTTGTCAGCGACAGGGCCGAGCTACAGCGCGAGAGCCTCCGACGCACGCGAGCACCGGCCGTGCGTGCATATTTCATTCCACCTTTTTGTCTCACCAAGGGCAGCCCCGCGACTCGCTGCCTCTCCAAAGGGTCATGGTAGGACATGGCAGGTGGCTGCGTAAATAGCATCACGCCCTACGTAGACACCCTACCTCTCAAAGAGACTCCGCTGCACAGTCTGTCAGAAATTAGGAGGTGAGGGGGCAAGATGAGGTTGTCGCAAAAGATAATTTTGCGTCATTTTGTTGCCTTATTCTTTTTGTGTGTGAATCGGTTATTCCGTACTTGGGGGTTTATTTCCGCTGGTATGAAGGCCCCCGGCGCAAAATAAATGTGTCTACTCTAGGGTATCCGGTGTGCACAATATGGATATGACTATGAGCTAAAAAAAAACACGTATGTTTTGGACTCGCTAATCCTCCATGCGTGATATTTTACATGGGTAAGCCCTACCAGTTCAACTTTTTGCAACATATTTTCTGCATCCATATCCGGTATAAAGCAAACCACGTTTGCACAGTTGTAAACCGACAAAAACGGATTTCACGGTATGTTTGCTATGTTTACATGATAAAAAAATGGAGAAGACATCAGTTTCCATTTTTCAAGTGTGAAAGATGGAGCTTGGCAGTGGAGGGGAATTAACATTTTTGAGCACCTAAATCATGTTATGTTATATGTTTAGGGCTACCGGTTTTATGGTATTTATTTTTTTGACATTTGCGTCTGTATTTATCCATATTTATTTTTTGTCAACTTTATCTGTATTTATCCACATTTATTATGGGTTTTGTGAAAAAATTAAGCTGAAACTGGTATATTTCCACATTAATTTAACCAATAAATATGCAGTCATGCTTGAATACCTGCCAAGTTTCAGTGACACACAGAATATGTTAATCAATGCCCTATAGGAAAATATGCACAGCCTTGTGCATATCTACTGGTGTTTAAGTCTCTTTTCTAAAATTCCTTTCTTTTTTAACCCCCTTACCTATCAAGCCACACAGTAATTGGCCTGTCAGTCATGGCAAAGTGTAATTAGAATCATTAAAAAAGCACCCAATTTCAATTTTTATCCACATTTAAAAATAAATACAGACAAGAAAATAAATGGTTTTCAGTCTGTATTTATATGTAAAAATAAGTAAAAATGGAAAACAGGGAACCTTAATTATGTTATATGATTTGTAAAGCACATGGCTGCCTAAGCAACGGGGCGTCCCAGCGCTAGTTTCGTCAAAATGCCACAACTGTGAAAGAGAGACCAGGGGGAAAAAGAGCAGGCCCAGCAGAATGCTTAGATGGTGAACAACCAGGTATTCAGAGATTTCCTAAAGGACAAGTGGTTCTGAATGCGCCTCAAAGTAAGAGGAAGTGCATTCCAGAGGGCAGGGATTTTAGTGCGAAAAGACCGCCCTCCCTTGCTCCTCTGACACGTGGCACACAGGCTGAATAAATTATTATCAGCAGAGTGCAAGGACCATGAAGGGAGGTACGGCATCAGCAAATTATATAAGATGGGGGCACCCTGAGAAAAAATTATCTTATGGGCCGTGCACAGAGCCTTAAACTGAATACGCATAGCCACCTGGAGCCAGTGTAATTTGTGAATAGCTTCCGCAGCTGAGCATTACTTAGGAAGGGAAAACAGCAGCCTTGCCACTGCATTTTGTGCCAACTATAGCCTTCTAATCACAGGCTTGCTTATTCCCAGGTAAAGGATGTTACAGTAATCCAGCCGGGAGAGGATAATAACCTGAACAATGACCTGATAAATGTGAGGATAAAAAAAAAAAATGGGTTTGAGCCCGCGTAGCAGCTCGAAACAGGTGCCTGCCACCGCTTTTGCCTGTGCCTCAAAGGTAAGGGCATCATCAACTCAGATGCTTAGATTCTTACCACCGGCTTGGGGCAGGGTGGAGTCCCAAGAGAAGAGGGCCACAATCAGTCTCCCCAGGCGTGGACATACCTACCTACGAGCAGAATTTCTGACTTGCTAGTATTAAGCCGCAAACAGTTAGCCGCTATCCATTGTGCAACAGCCTTCATACCTTTTTGGAAACTGACCAGATCCGATGAAGGAGTGCTGGTAAAAGAAAACACAAGCTGGGTGTCATCAGCGTAAGACACTAACACGAACCCCAGAGCTTTCACAACCTGAGCCAATGGCTGAATGTAGATAACAAACAGCGTGGGGCTAATAGAGGAGCCCTGGGGCACACCGTGGTGTAGAATGTGCCAGTTAGAGCTCAAAGGCAAGTACACCATCTTAAAAGACCAGTCAGCAAGGAAGGAGGTGAACCAGGTAAGAGCAGAGCCACCAACCCCAATCTCTCCCAGGCCCTGGAGCAAGTTGTTGTGACAAACAGTGTCCAAAAGAGGCACTTAGGTCGAGTAGAATCAGTGCAGAGGAACTGCCTTCATCTAAGACGCCGTGGAGTTTCCCAGTGACCGTGAGAAGAGCCGACTCAGTACTGTGCCCTAAAACCATTCTGGGATATGTTCAGTATCTGATTTCTTCAAAGAAATTGGTTAGAATGGCATTAACATTGATCTCTGTTACTTTTGCGAGGAATGGCAGAAGAGAATTAGAACGCAAATTTTACGGTTTGGAAGCATCCAAAGTAGGTTTATTAAGGAGTGGAATAACTTTTGCATGCTTCTAGGAACACGGTACAGATGCCGATGTCAGTGAAGGATTAATCTATTAGAGAGAGGGTGGAGAGAGGGTGTCCTGGTTTTAGAAGCAGGTCTGGCCTGAGAGGGTCGGCAGGTGAGTCCGATTTGACTTTCATCCATAAAATGTCCAGCTCTGACAGGGCCATAGGCAGGCCCGGAGTGGCCGTAGCGGGCACCGGGCAATCCCCCGGTGCGCTGCACGGGTGGGGGCTGGTTTTGGGCCCCTGGGGGCCGTTTTTGTAACAGGGCCGTTTTTTCGTCCCTGTAACAAAATCGGCAGAAAACCGGCCCTGGCAAAGAGCTCGGCGGCACCCCAACCCCATCCCGCGCGGGGGAGGGGGGGCCGAGCACTTTGCCAGGGCCGGTTTTGGTTCCCAGTCCGGGCCTGGCCATAGGGGATAGAGAATGTAGCCGTGGTAAGATAGTGCAGTCAGACCGCCTGGACAGGAGCCAATAATATCAGGGACAAAGCTAGAGTAGATATTTTCTACTTTATTGATAAAATATCTTGCCAACTTCTCACATTGATCATTAGAGACTTTCATATGCTCCACAGCAAGTACAGGTTTAGTTAGACTGTTAAGCAGAGGAAAGATTACTTTTGTGGGATTATTGCAAATCTTTATTTTGTTGGCAAAGTTTTCAGCTTTGGGTCTCTTAATCACCTTATGGTATGACTTAATGGCAGCTCTATAAACCTGTCTCTTCGGAGGTAATCGTCCTAGAGTGAGGAATAATGTACAGATCCAGTTTTAAGTGACCACAACTGCATGGGGATCCATAATATCTGGCAGCCAAACTCAGAAAAGCAGGTCAGAACAGGACTCTCAGAAGCTCTAACACCCTACTTCTTATCCCGCTCAAAGCGCGATGACAAAAAACATTGGCCAGGTCCTTTGCCGGAAATGCTCCCAAAATATGGAACTCTATCCCCCCTACATCAGAACTATTCCTTACTTCCTGAAATTCAAAAGCCAACTCAAAATCCTTTTCCTCGACCGCTCCCTATCGAACAGATAGGAACCGCTTGGAGTGTTCAAAGCGCCTTTACTCTCTTCTCGATGCGGATGGCCATCTCTACTCTGACTTATATCCTGAACGTCTCGCTGACTGTACTATATTTGCTGTCTTTTGCACTGCTCTATACTTGTTGTAAAGCGCTCCGATACCTTCCGTTCTGGCTTCACTAAATAGGCAATGTGTAAAGTATTTGTGCAAAACTTCATATATCAACACAGTGAAACACCACAAAACATCAGGCTAGAAAAGTAGATAATGATTTTATAAATCAAATAAGACTAATATCACAAAAATCCATCCAGTAGAAGTTTAGATATGATTTTATTTATAGATTAAATGCAAAATAGAGAGCTTAGAAACAAGTAGTGCCTAAAGAGGTAGTTGGTTGCGCTGGACCGGGACAAACTTCAGAATTCAGGCTGCCCATGATGGAGCGCGGGCCGTATGCAGAATCCACGCAGGCCCCGGAGCAAAAGTACCTTGATCCTGGGTGTAACCGCTAGATGGGGCAGTGATCTCCACGCAGGTGAGTTGTTACGCTGAATTTCTCCACAGAACTGTGGTAATGCGTCGTGCCTGTGAGCGAAGCCTCGGTTCTGAAGTGCCGCGGTTCCAAAGACAATGCACCGGGTTTCACCAAACTGTAGAGGTGATGAGTGATCTTCTCCACACAGTGGCGGCGATGTGTTGGTCCTGGAGCGGTGATCCCAAGTGCGATGCGACTGTTCCAAGTGCAATGTGCTTGTTCGGTACCCGTAACCGCATTGGTGCGTCAATTCTGCTCTCACAGCAGAGGATGCGTCAGTTCCACTGGAGCAAACACCTAGGCCAACTTTCAAGGGTCCACGACTAGGATAGCACCACTTGGCAGGACAGACTCACAAGCAGATGAGCCTAAGGGTTGGAACAGGAGGGTTCTAAGTCTTTTGTGTCCCTGAAACTTAGACAAAAGGAGGCAAGACAGCAAGCCCTATGAGTCACTCTGGATTCAAGTGATGCAGGCCCAGTCCTTCTCACCCAGGCATGGGAACATCAGGCAGCAGGGCAGCTCAGCAAGGCAAGAGCGCAGCAAAGCAGAGTCCAGCAAAGCAGCAGTCCAGCAGAGTGGCAGTCCTTTCAGCAGCCCAAAAGTTTTTTATTCCTGGCAGAGTAGTCAGAAGTCCAGAAGTGCACTGAGAGACTTCAAAGAAAGCTTTGAAGTGCAAAGAGGCTCTCCCTTCCTGCCCTGGCTCCAGGCACACCACAGGGGGGTAATTAATCATTTGTGGGGACAGAGCCCAGTCCTTTCAGGTGTAAGTGTCAGCTTCTCCCTCCCATCCTGCTCAGGATGGGCCAACTGTATGCATAGGAGCACTCACGCACCCTACCCTTCCTTTGTGTGTGACTGTATAGACAGAGTGCAGGAAGCCAGCTGTCACCCACCCCAGACGTGTATTCCAGAGAAAGGTAGAAGGCATCAAATGGGTAAAGTAAGTTAATGAAAACTTTCTAAAAGTGGCATTTGCTCAACTGGAATTTAAAATCCAACTTCACCATACATTGGGATTTTATATTGTAAGTTCAGTGGCACTAAACTTGAAAAGTCTATCTCTTCACAATTGGGAGTTACACTTAAATGATGTAATAAGGTAATCCCAATGTTATCCTATGGGAGAGATAGGCCTTGCAGCAGTGAAAAACGAAATTGGGAATTTTTCACTACCAAGGCGTATAATGTGAAATTACATGTCCTACATTTTAAATACATTGCACCCTGCCCTCTGGGACAGGGCCTACCCAAGGGGTGACTTAAATGCATTTAAAAGGAAATTTTAGGCCTGACAAGAGTTTTCACTTGCCAGGTCGACATGGACAGTTTAAACTGCACACACAGAATCTGCAGTGGCAGGCCTGAGACATGGTTAAGGGGCTATTTATGTGGCTGGAACAATCAGTGCTGCAGGCCCACTAGTAGCATTTAATTGACAGGCCCTGGGCACATGTAGTGCACTTTACTGGGACTTATAAGTAAATGAAATATGCCAATTGGGTATGAGCCAATATTACCATGTTTAGAGGAGAGATCATATGCACTTAACACTGGTTAGCACTGGTGAAGTGCTGAGAGTTTTAATGTCATTTCTACAGGAACAGCAGTTCCTTAAAAGAAGGCATATAAAGTAATACTGCACAGAAATACAATGATGTTTATGTTTTGTGTTTACAATGGAATGTATTAAATTATTGAATCGAAAAAAATAAGTGAAACATTGATTTTGGCTTACAAATCTTTTTGTACTATCAGTTACGAAATCCTGGCACAGTCAGGTCATTTACAAATGATTTAGCATCAGGGGCGCCACAAACATGTGGAATCTCACGTAATTCCCAATTGTTGGGTTTAGTGTCAATTTAGCCCACCCCGTTAAGTTTCCTTTTTGTATAATTTTCACCCACAGGAGAATAGCTCAAGCAATAACCATCTGACAGGAACTGTGAAACTGATATGTACCTTGACCACAAGTCATTTTCTCCTTAATCAGTGTCCAGATGGTATCTCACATGTTGTTTGTCATGAGGTATCCCACAGTGTACCATTTTGTAGCTAATTAAATGTATTGCATACAATTTGCGTAATTTTCGTGATCAACAAGTAAAAAATGTTGACATTTTACCTACCCCTACCTGGAATGACTGCGCACATCAGGCCTATATAACCTTACATGTTGGATCTTCAGATGGTTCTATTTATGGCTAAGTCAGAGAAAGACCACAAATGTGCTTTTTGAGTCATTGAAGGTGTGTCAGTACTTTGTGACGTGGGTCTACTGCTGAAGCTCTTCGACCATTCTGTAGACGTTATTGCCACTACAGGAACGGGAGACCCAGTCTGTCAGTCGGAATGGGTGCAAAGAGCCATATTTGTTTTAGATAACTCCAATTCTGTGATTACACCAGAGCAATGAAGGGTGTTTTGATGAGTTTGGATTCAAAATAGGTGGGAATGCCTATTAGAGCAAGTGGATCTTCCTCAGTTAACATGGCCCTCTACTAAAAAATTTATTATGATATTTTAAAGTTTGTGTATACTTCCTTGGATGAAGCTCAGAAAGTTTGACTAAGGTGTTTGGCATTCATGTTTCTGTAGAGGGCAAGAAAGAGACAGGCCCTTGGTCCAGTCAAATTTTTCACGCCGATCTGGTGTTTCAATGAGGTGAGGTAAGGCGTTAATTACTACAGAAGGCCTATGAAGAATGCTTTTAAAGTGAATGCTGAGCGCTCCAGCAGCCACATGCAGTTTCGACTGGAACATTGAAATGCTTACCCTCCTTTCAAGGACCTGGAACTACAGAGACTTCAAGCAACAGAGGCTTTCCATTCAGCGACCCTACTGTGATAGATCCCAGAGCATCTGTAATTTCAGACACTACAAAAAGTACTGTAGAGAGATAAATTGTCTTCCTCTTTTATCAGCCTTTGCTGCTACAAAAGATAGACCACAGAGCAGCCCTATTTTTCCTTCACTGGTTTGGTTCAACAAAAGCTCTGTGGGTGCAACAGCCAGTGAAAGGATTTCAAATAGAGCTGCTAATTTATCCCTCTTAGTCTTCTTTCCCATAAAAGATAACATTTACTTCAAAGGAACAAAGATCAGTGTCAGCAAAAATGCATTTTGAAGAAGCAATTGTTCCCATTGTAATGGGGAGTGGGGTATGATATGATAAGTCTCCGAGGTTTGCAAGCAATGTTTTCTAGCAAACACAAATTAGAGGGACTGAGGGGCATATTACCAACGATTAGCGATATTTATCGCTAACGAGGCTTAGCAACACATTTTTTAACGCTAAGCATTGCCGGAAATTATCGCAGAGATAACTTGCTATTAGCAAGGTTTATCTCAGAAGTGATAAAAATCCTCGCGCTAACTGCCAAATGAGAGATTATCGCTGGAAAACCAACGATAATCTCTCGAAGTTTGGCGTTAGCTTGATGATAGGGGCTCACAAACTTAGCCATGATATCCACCTTCCATAGGATATCATGGCTAAGTCAGGAAAATACCAGGTGTAAAAGAAAGCAGCTCTAACCACGGTTAGCGCTGCTTTTTTTATCACTAACAGGGTTAGCGATATCCTTGATAATAGGAGAAATGTCGCTTAACAACATTTCTCCTATTATTTTTCTCTGGAACGCCCCCTTTGCATCTCATTAGAGATGCAAGGGGAAGCATAGAGAAAAAGGGTGCTAACATGCAAATTTGCGTGTTAGCACCATGTTGCTGATAGGGAGATAATTTTATCTACGCTTTCTTGGCTTTTAAAGCCAAAAAAGCGGAGATAAATTCCTTGAAAATATGCCCCTGAGTTTTCTGACTTCACAGTTTTCGACATCTGGTATTTTACTTGTATTGCAAGATGGAGGGAATTCATTTTCTTTAGACACTCTTGAACCTGGGATTGGACTTCAAGAAGCCTATCTGTCCCGAAAATTATATTAGAAAGCTGGTCTCCGTAGCTGATGGTTGCATTTAGGTTCACCAGAAGTTATACTGAGGTGTGAAGTTTTTATCTTTTTATCATGCACCAAAGAGGCTGGTAGAAGAACACCAGTATTTATTATGGAGGATGGAGGTGATTGACAGGCCAGATACAGGGCATTCCATCTTTTTGTAGTAAAATGTGTGTAATTAACAAATCTATGCATGCACTTCTTTGATACAATTCAGAATTTCCGTCACACTTAAGCAGACAATTCATGGATGGCTTGCAAGCTAAAATCCCTCAGCAAATATGTTGGTCTAAGTCTCCTTTCTGTCAAGTTATAATAATCTAAAAAATCTTAACAAGTTAAGAAGCAATGTTATTATTAATCTACTCAATGATTTGTCTTTTACAAATGAGTAATGAAATACTAAGAAACTTCTGCCTGAATTTTAATTTGTACCTTGCTGGCTCCAAAAAGCAGGCCCATTAAACCACCTGGATTAAGCTTTATGGTGTTATAAAGATTTTCCAGGTTTTGATGGAAAGTCCAAATTTTATTAACCCCTTGGCCGCGGCGGTAATTCTGCCGCGGCGCTAGGGGGGAGGGGGGCTGCGCGGCGCTGCCATGCTCGTGACGGAACCACTTCGTCACGAGCCACGGTGGCACTGTGCTTGTGACGGAATGGTTCCGTCACGGCCCTGCCCGCTCAATAGAACGCGCCGCGCACATGCGAAATCACAGCAGCAGCGGCCAGGCCGCTACGGAACCATTCCGTCACCAGCACAGCACCACCGTGGCTCATGACGGAATGGTTCTGTCACGGGCATGCAAGGGGTTAAACACATGAAGGAGTGTATTATGCATTTCTTCCTTGCTTTAATAAGAATGATCCAATAAGTATAATAGGGTTGACCTGTGCGCCCCAGAACCTGGGTATATAATAATAAACTACAAGTGGGTCTGTCAAGTTGCACAATTCTGGCAAGAATTGTAAGAAATGCTACATAATAAGCATGGATATAGAAATTACGAAACAGACGACCTTGTTATCAGGCTGGGAGCCGCTGTCGAATTCTGAGAATACATCGTGTCAAGTGGTTGCTGTATTAAAGTGCCGTTTTGGACCACTTCATTCCTATTGCTTGGATCTATATATTATTGCCTTGGGATTATTTCTGTACCAGGGGCACATTATTATTGTGCGCGTCTCAAACTTTTACCATTCGGGGTGAAAAATGTAACTTTCTGACAGTTTATTCTAAATTAAGCGTGGGATATCTGAGGACAATCTTCCTTCAGACCGGAATTCGGGAAGCGCTTGATTGACTGCATTTTTCGTTATTGGTTCATATATTCTTTGGGACACTTCACCTTATATTTAAATTGCCCTGACGAAGTTCCGCCCAGGAACGAAACGCGTTGGCTGTGCAACTTGTTTGGCGTAATTGCTACAATAAAGAATTTGATATTTGGACTACAGAAAACGTCTTGTTTATATTCGAATGAGTGCGCCTTCCACCTTCTGAAAAAATAATAAGCATGGATATTAAGTGTCAAACAATGATTCCTATCAGGCTGAGTATGAAAGCTACTATTTGTAATGCATTACAAGCCTCTGCAAAATTAAATTATTATTGCCCACAAACCACGACACAACAAGTAATTCATCAATTAGTTACATGTATTGTTGAGCTGTCCATAACCCACAGAATACATATAATACAAAAGATTCAACTGACATACATCACGTTAAAAATCAAAAGTTCACAGTGTTCACATATACAAACATGAAAACATAAAAATGTGGGATACTTGTAAAGCGCACTGTTACTCTACCTGAGTGTCATAAAAGAAACATATATATATATATATATAGTCAAATGTCCACACTTATGAACTTCAAGGTATTCTTATATTGTTCCTTTTTGTATTTGTGGGATAGCTGACGTAGGCCTGTAAGATATTCACGTCGACATTTTGGCCCTCTGATAAAGTGTTTATGAATATATATCTTAGTGGGTCTTCCTCCGGACTGTAAAACCAAAGGGACAGCCACCAATGGAAGAATCCAGGAACACAGAGTTTGCATCCTGTGGAATATATTCAAGGTATATTCCATGCCATCATGGTACCCAGTCAGGGTACACTAGCTAAGTAAATTGGGGTAAGTATCAACCAATACTAATTTTCCTTGGATACACAAAATCCTTTCAAATGATTTCTTGGTTTCTGTGTCAAGAAGCTAACCACAAACAGCACCTGTGAGCCTGCTGCATGTCCTCTCCTTCTTTCACGAGGAGGCCGTGTTGCAAGCTGACTGCTGCTTATTCATATTATGCTGCTTCAAGAGCATATTAAAAATAGGTAAGGAAGTACATACAATGGGTTTGCAATAAAGTTTCAGCAGTTGAAGTAGAAGACCAATCAACCACTCTAGAATGTCCTCCAAATGGTCACCTTCTCAGCTATGTGAATGAGTGCCCACTCTTAAAATATCAGCCCCAGCTTGTGTATTTTCCACTTTACCCATCTTGAAAGAGTGCAAGATAAACAAGGTTATGAATGATATGTGGAGATGGGTGGCAGACATTCTGAGAGTCAACTTAGCAATCCTCACATACTTTGATGTAGTGAACTACAAAAAGCTTTGGATGGTGAGGAAAGGAAGGAGACTCTTCAGAAGACATCAGAGACTCTTTTACACTAACTCAAACACACTAATATTGTTAGTTTTACAGAAAGAACTTACAGACTAAGAGAAGAATCATCAGACACAAAATAAACAAATTTAAGACCGCATTGACATTCCATAATTAATTTAATTTTATTAATAGGAGGAATGCTCATCCTAATTCCCTTCAGGAGGCTGTGAATCACAAGATGTCCACCAACGGGTCTCCATTGATATATCTGACTTAGGTGCATATTCTCAAGGATGTATCAGCACTTTATCGCAGCCAAAGTTGCGATAAATTTATCGCCCCATTCAAAAGCTGCTGCTAACAGCCCATAACACCAGTTTACCTGCGAAAGCAGCAGCAAAAAACATCGCCACAGATGACCCCAGCAACTAACGCCAATGATATGCAGAGTAGGCGTTCGCATGCAAAAAGCCGCGACAACACCACTCCACAACATTCTCAACGACTAGCCAGATCGGCGATAAGATCACAAAACATGCGATAAGGAGCGGTAGCAGCAGAAAATTAACACCTGCTCTGACCTGGTGTAAAGTCGGACGACAGCCTGCACCAGAAAAGGGAGCCCAGCCCAGAGCCACTCCTGAAGGCAAGAGATGCTATGGAGCCAACGATCATGCAGGCCGGACACCCAAGAGGGCCACAACACCCAGCACCACCACCCTCAGCTCAGGACTACCCCCACCCCTCGGGGCCCACACCGCCCCCCGCCAGACCGAACACTGAGGCAGCGCAGACATAGACAGCTACCTTCAGAAAACGCACCAACCTCACAGACCCAACGCCAGAGAATGTCATTGCCCACTACAGGCTCAAAGGGACAACCATCCTCCGCATCCTGACCACCATTGCCCACAGGCTGACGGTACCAACACAGCGGACAACCAACATCACACCTCAGACAAAGCTGCTGGCCGTGCGGTACATGTTGACCTCTGGTATCCTCCAATCAACAGCCGCCTGAGTCGGAGGAGTCTCACAGCCAGCCCAAAACAAGTTCCTCACAACGGTCATGGATGACGTCATCAGCTTGGTACCCCACTATCTATATTTCCCCCACACTGCACAGGAACATCCGGAGACCAACAAGGCGTCTACGCCATAGCTGGCTTCCCGCACGTGTTGTGGGAAATTGACTGCACGCATGTCCTACTTGTGCCCCCTGGCAACACTGCACACAATAACCGCAACAGAAACACACGTATTCCATCAATGTGCAGGCAATAGTGGACCACCGGGGAATCTCCACCAACGTCGATGCCAACCGCCCTGGCAGAGTGCATGATTCCTACATCTTCCGACAGTCCATCATCAACCGGCGCTACCAGGATGGCACCTTCGAAAATGCCCTGCTCGTTGGCAAGTATTAAATAAACACACTACACACCTCAACTCCACAATCAGGTAACTTACAACATTGGGAATGCACACGTTACAAACTAACATACAACATGCCAAACAACATGCCACCCACCAGACACAATAGCACAACTTACTGTGGGAACCTGGGCCAGCCATGTACATAAGCCATCAATGGCATGGCAACTCAGCCACACGATAGCAGATTGTGGGAAGAGGTTGGGACCAGGCATTTGCGAAGGAGGCAAGTGACCCATGAATGAGAATGTACACAATGCTAAGTGTGGCGTGGATGTGATGTCCAGGCTGCAGTATGCAGACCACACACAGATCCATGTCGACATACACCGCTGGTGTTTGGAGTGCAGTGGAGAGTGGATGCAACCATGTCACCCCAGCCAAGTGGGAAGCTTGCGGAAATGTAGCTTGTTACGTCCCCCCCGTAAGCGTGAGCGGAGTGGGCTGGCCCGGCATATGCCAGGCCAGCGTTGGGGTGTGAATAAAAGGCACAAAACTCTGTGCATGGTTCTCTTCTGGAATGCCCAACGCGTCTGCCAAGGCGGCGCCTCTCACCCCGCCATGAGGCCGACGCCGTGAGCGGTGTTGCCTGCAATCCAGTGCTGGTCCCCGGACCCGTCTTGCCCGCCCCTGAGCACCCAGACCTCACTGCCCACCTGCCGGCATCGGCGTGTGTCAAAGAGGGCCCACCACGTGCCGGTGGAAGCTCCAAGCCTGAGGCCTGCGACCATGGCAGCCTCCTCCAACCATCACGGCCTCCGCTACACAGGCCCACAGTACTCCTTTCTCATTGACGTACTCCAACTGCTGGCACAGCGGACAAGTAGATCACAGATTTCGAACTGAGTCTTGATTACACAATGGCCGAGGACATATTTCATGGCAGGGTTTATATCACTATACTCCCTTCGATCAGGTGCCACCAATTCTGTGTATAGCATTCCAACCACACGTGTCTGTGGCCCCTTGCTGACCGCTGGCTTCGGCCTACACTGTGGTCCAGTAGGTCACACATTTGGAACTGAGTCTTGATTTCCCAATGGCAGAGGTCATATTATTGCACGCAAGGAGAGGCGTAAGAGAAAGACGCGTTTTAGTCCAGAGTAAAAAAGGATCATCGTTACGTAGGTGATCGAACACTACCAACAACTGTTCTGGTGTCACTAACTCTGTGCATCGCAAGCCAACGACACGCGTCAGTGGGCCATCCGGCTCACACTGCGGTCGAGTAGGTCACACATTAGGAACTGAGCCTTGATTTATTTATGGATGACTTGATATCATTGTACATGCCTCATCGCAGACTGCATCCCCTCTCTGCCCCGGTGCCTCTAAGTCTGTTCCCCAACATTCATGGACACTCTCTGGTTGAACTTTGGTGGCATCTGAGTGCATGGACTGGGAGTTGTCTTCATCCTCATGTAGCTGATACCAATGTGCTGGTGATAACGAGGCTGTAGCATTCCACTCCTCAATTTGCTGCTTCCGGATGGCTTCTGCCCTCTGCATCATATCCTGCAGGACACCTTCCACTGTCCCCCGCAACCCTCCACCACATTCTCCTCGGACATCGATGAGGACCCGCTCAGTCCGCGTGGCCCTACCTCAGTGCACCGCAAATCACTGTCCCGTGGCCTGTGCCGGCCGCAGTGCATCCAGGGCCACTAACTCTGTGCAGCTCAAGTCAGGGACCCTGTCTTCTGAGATATTGGATGGCCTCTGAGACAATGGCCTTGGGGTCATCAACGCCATATGTATGTGCCCTGCGCTTTCCGCTGCCTCCGGCCTCAACTGCGGCCCACCAGGGCTCACAAATCAAATCCAGTCCTGACCGGGTCAGATATCGCATCACCGCAGGAGGCACACGCCACCACCGCCAGGACCACCTCCAACTGCCAACTGCCAGAGTCGAAACAGTCATACTGGCAGACTAACGGAGTTGCTCACAACTGTTGTGGATGCCATCATCTGCCTGATACCCTGCTCAGCACTCCAGGTGCCACTGACTCAGTGCACCACATCCCGTTACTGATTGAGTTTTGTGCTGTGGAGAGGTTACGCAGCAATGTCACCTCAGGCAGTGTGGGAGACCTGGGACGATGATGAGGAAGATGATGCAGGTGTAACAAACCCCACTGCTGCACAGCTGCATCAGGAGTATCCCGAAAGGACACAATCCTAGACATTTTCCTCACATGAGCGCGCTCAGCTCTAGTGCCCCAACCTCAGTGCACAGCAACTCACAGACACTTCTGTTTGCATATTGGGTGATCTCTGTACTTGCTCCGGCTACCTCCATGATGCTCCGCAGTTGTCTCTGTAATGCTGGTGTTTTCTGTTTCCATTTTAATAGTGTTCACTGTTGTAGTTGTTGCCGGCACCAACCACTCCGTGAGGGCTGGCTTACACTCACCACACACACATCCAGCACAGGCGTCACTGTATATGTGGCCCTGCCAATAAATGGGCCGGGCGCACGTACCCGTAGCCAGTTCCACAAACTATTTGCTTGTGTTTGTGTGGTCATAATGTATGCATGAGGGCCCCGGGCCCTACAACATTACATTGTGCTGTGTACAGGAGATGCAAACATGTCACCGGAGGCAGCGGGTTAGACCTTGGACATGTAGCTTTGTTGCCACCCACTCAATATGTAAGAGGAGTGGACTGGGCCGTTGTACGCAGGTCCAGCGTGGGTGTGTGAATGAAAATCGTGTGCCTCTGGGCGTGGTTCAGTGCTGGAAATGTACAGATGCATGTGTCTCTGTCGCAGTGTGGATCTCCTTTGCAGGATGTAGGTGGTCCCTGATGGGAATTAGACACCCACGTATGTGATCTCGTTCGGCTTCCATGTGCTCTGTCCCCACCCGCACCTGGTCGGCCACCTCCTTTTGGCATTCTGACCCCTGGCATTTGAATAAGATGTGTGAATCGGTGAAGTGTTGTGAGCCAGCCGTGCTGGCGGGTGCTACCTGCTGTGTGGTCTGTGCAGGGGCTGGGGTCACGTCTATGTGCTGGATTTTGATGTTGGACAGTGGACATTTGGAATACATGACGGATGTGAGGTTGTACACGTACATTTCCATCTCACAGTTTCCTGCTATGTTAGATGTAATTTGCCTGTTTCTGCGCATGAGCGCAGTTGTGTCCTCTGTTCGGCAGTGTCGTAGTTGCACATTGTACCACATTATCGTCTATGTGGATGTGCTGTTATTGCTATGTGTGTGTGCTGCAGTGTGCCACGGGGATCAGGGACATGATCCAAGGTCATTATGTGTGTGCAGTGTGCTACACATCGTTGTGCATGTGTGCCATTGTACCCATCTCCCCCCCTCCCCCTGTCCCTTGTCGTTACTCACCCTGTTTATGTTGTGTCAGGTCCCATCGAGCTGTGTCCGGACTCCCAACTCCTTGCACCGTCTCCACACTGTTGACTGTGGCCTCCGTTTCCTCCAGCTCCTCCTGTGGTTAATACGGTGTTATTTTGTCGCGATAGACTGCGATATGCAAAGTTCCGTTATGCTTATGCGGATTATCACATGTTCTTGAGAATATCCCCCTTAGAATGTTAACCATTCTGTATGACTTACCTAAAGAAATCAGCTGACTCAAGGTGTTCACCATGAATAGGACATATGGCGTAATGTAATTGTTCCCACAAAATATGGAGCGCAGTTGCGCTCCATTGCCAGTAACATAACATAAGTATTTGTAAAGAGCACGTTCACCCCAACAAGGTCTCTTGGCGCTGAATAACAGATGTTTATACTTACCCAACTCAATGGTACTCATTTATTGAACTCAAACGGATGAGTGGACCCTCCGGAATTTGTACCTGCGACCATGAGGTCCAACACAATCCCTTGCAGTGGATGCAGTGGAGAAGTGTGGCTCACTGGTTAGAGGAGGCAGACCTGGAAGCAGAGGTCAGCCCGGGACCAGGGTTCAATTCCCAGCTCGGCCGGGTCTTGAGTCCTAAAATGTCCATGGACTCGACAATTCTCGCTCCGGTGCCTACTCGATTCATGGGTTCACACTCTGCGACTCTGGGCAATAGCTTGCTTAATCTCCACAACGGCCCCTCGTGGCGGGATGCCTGGCTTTCACCTTGCGGATACCCTGCCGGGGTTATCTCACAGGGGAATACCAGGACGGGTTCCCTAAGCAAGCGCTTAGAAACCGCTCGGTGATTTGCGCTATATAAATTCCTGTACATGTACATGTACATTAGTCCATTGAGCCACCAGACCCGACAGTTGCACAGCAACATCCATAAGTACTCAATCGACTCCATTCTTGATTTGATGATCCATTTTAATCAATGTTATTCCATTTTTTGTCAAATGTTTTTTTCTCTACTTTCTCCATCCACATGTGAGGCTTCATCTTTTCCCATTGCTTCAAATAATAAAGATATACCTATCCAGGCATTTTTCTCTAGTATGCAGGAATACATCATTCATCCTTGACAGCCTTATTTGCATGGACCCAATGCATTTCAGGCTCAACACAGCCCTTCATCAAAAGATGCACTCAACTCTGCAGGACCCAGGAGAGTCAGTGTGGATTGGTCGCCCATCGGGAGAATTATCGCCAAAAGAAGGAAAATGCTGAATCATCTGTGCCGGGTGACTGGTATGCCAGTGGTGACAGGACTTCTACTGATCCTGAGAGGACTTTGAGGGACATTGACTCCTGCAGCCAGAATCTCCTCACCAGGATCGGGGACCGAGTATTAGCCTCAGGAAGACCCCCGCTGACAGCACAGCATCTTCAGCATCCTTGAGCATCTTCAGCATCCTGTATCCATTGAATCAGGACCCGCCATAGAAGTCAATCCCAAGAAGCCAATGATGCAGGAACTGGATTGAAGACTGCTTTCTTTGAGGGGATAACTGTTTTGCTGGACCTTTGCTGAGCCCCTTGACTGGCTGTCTGCTGGAGTTGGTCGCCCAAAGTAACTCTAAGTACCCGCATTCCTCTCAGTTTTTCTTGAAAAGTTACCTGATTACAGGTTGGTCGATGTATTCTTTATGACTTGTGCGTAAACCCGTTTACACACAGGTCAAAATTACAAGTGTACAGGTGTTTAACTCACCTGATAGCTATCGGATGCATTAAATAACTCAACCTTGGTTACATTTAGGCAGGCCAAACGTACCCAAATTTAACAGGGGAAAGGCATACAGTTCGTACCGTATTATGTGGATTTTGGTGTTTTAAACACAAAATCCACATGTTATTCCCCAGAAAAACGTAATAGGTGCTAATTATCGCACCCGATAAATAAAGTACCCCCTGACATCGTTATTTTTTAGGTGTGATAAATAGCACCTTTATTCGCAATCAGGTCCTAAGCGAATTTGACAGTGCCTGTTCACGGCCAAGTGAAATGTCTTGATTTATTGTTTCTTATAAATTCTATAATCTATATCAACTGAAACCTCGGGCGGATCCTTTTCATTTTGGTGTTCATAGATTCATAAGAATATAATCTATTTATATAAATTGGTGTTGGATTTCTTCTTTAAATGTTTTGGTGCAGTTTAAATGCTTTGCATTTTTTCTCCTTGTGTTAGCCTGACTGCTCAGAGCCACAGCTACGCAGAGTTGAGGTAAAGTTTAACAAATGAAATCTGAGTGATTGTAAAGGGGTTGGTAGTGTATCACACGGTGAGATCACACAATCACCCCATGTACACCCCATTTCCTACCAATGGGCTAAACAAACCAACTTTTCCTACACATCTGGAGGAATTCTTCTATCACTTCTGCATAGTTCTACTTTATTAATACAGAACTCATCTCTTACATCAAAACCCCTTCCCTTGGCATCCAAATGTTCATCATTATGCCAACCTTTAATCACAAGTTCTTTAACCTTCTTGTAAGTCACATTTTCCACTTTAGCTTCATTCCACTCCTCTTCATTGATTGCATCAAATTATACCAACAATTTTTTCAACTCTTCACGTTCAACAAAACAGGCACCTTCCACTGGTAGTCCTGAGATACAGTCTGCCACGCAGTTTTTTTCTTTCACATCTTGAACATCAAAGTTAAACTCACTAACTCCTTCCATCCACTTGCTTATCTTAGGTGTGTCATATATACTACCTTTTCAGGAAAATACCTGCACCAACAGCTTGAGATCAGTCTTTACATCAACAGGTATTCCCAACAAATAGAACTAAAATGTTGCATATTCCATGTCCCTGCAAGATCGTCTCTTTCAGTTACTAAGTTGTCTGAACCGTCAGCTTAAAAACATCAAAAAGTCCTAATGTAGGCATTCTACACAACTGTTTTTTTACTATTCTAAACGCTCCAGAACATTCTCCCGTCCAAAAAAAAACTCACCCCTTTCTTTAGTAATTGTCTCATGGGATGAATCACTGAAGCAAAATTCAGGACATAATTAGAAAAGTGTTCCATCACCCAGGAATGAACTTAGCTGTTCTTCATTTTCAGGTATTGGTGTCTTATTGAGAGATTTCAACAATTCAGTCTTGGGACTAATCCCTTGTCCTGATCTAATGAAACATAAATGCACCATTACTCCATTCCTGAACAGGCATATCTCTTTCTTGACTATGAGTCCACTCTTTTGTAACCTAGTGAAAAATTCCATGAGAGTTTTGTCATGATTGGCCCTATTTTTGCATAAATCAGGATATCATCTGTATGATTCTTAATAGTATACACTCTGGGGCATATTTACATGCGCATTGCACCATCGGAGAGTCACTTTTTGAAAATCTCCAGTGGCTCTGTACCCTGCTTCATATTTACAAGGCAGGACTAAGCCACTTAGCGTGGCTTAAGGCCGCCTTGTAAATATGGTCCTCCTTGATGCATTTTTCTGCAGAAAAGGGGTGTGCAATAGGTTTTGCTGTGGGTGTTTCCACGCAACACCAATTGCTTTTTGACACTGATCCAGTTTTACGAGGATCTGTAAATCTAAGGCAGTGCCAAAAAAGTATGCCTCCCCAGGAGAGGCGTAAGAGTGGAGAAACGAGGAAAATACTATTGTTTCTCCTAATTTTTTGCTCTTTCTGAGTGTGCTGCATACTGCAACACATGGAGCAAAACGCCATTGGTGATTGTTTTTGTGCAGGAAGGTGTCTCTTTCTGAACAACAACAATCATCCCATGAAAGCAGTCACCCTTGCACCACGGTCAATGAGTGCCTGCGCTGACGCTAGGCTACATTTTTTTGTGCCGGCACAGGGGTAAGTACAGGAATGTGCCATATTGTTGTAAAGACGGTGCTTTCCCGCACTTAGAAAATGACGCCGCTCGGCGCAGCAAAATTGCTTGCGGCACCACCCTGTGCCATTTTCTTGTACATATGCCCTGTGTGCCTGAGGTAAGAAGGTAGGTCTAGTTCACTGGTAAGCAGACTGATCCCTGCAGTTGCTGACAAACTGGGACCTGGTATACAATGTAAAATGGCCAGAACACCCCCCTCATACTAGTCTGCGAAAAATATGCTGACAAATACTTTACGCTGATATAATAGCGCTTTAATAATAGTTGCAATTGCATTCATATATTTCAGATTTTATTTTATAAACAGTCACCAATTAAGAGGCCTTGAAGAGCTGGATCTGCTTCGGTGTAAGCTAACTCAGTGAATTTAGGGCCAATCCCAAAAGGAATCCTTTGCACCGTTCATGAGACATGGCAGCATTTGCTTTGCCTATAAAACAAATTACACATTCAATGCAGCAAGAAAGTTTTGAAGTATCAATTGGTAGTGTCCCTTTCTTTGTCTGTTATGCCATTTCAGAAATCTTTGCAGCTGGGCCGATAACATAAATTAATTTATCCTGACAAGAGGGCCATGCACAATCTATGCCTTTTTCCAGTCTTTCCATATCTAGAGAAAAATGGCAAACGTTTGTGATCAATAACAAAAGTTACTCAAACCTTATCAGAAATTGTTGGCCTAGGGCATTCAGATCTGAGTTTGTTCTAACAGGTTTACGTAAGGGACTTCTTATTCTGAGTCTAATATAATCATCCACATGGGGTCATGTGGTCCAATCAGAGGACAGCTGGTTTAATATCAAAGCTAGATCAAATAAACAACTATTTTAGTTCGTTGCTTCAAAGGGCTTCGTTTCTCAGTTAATGTTTTCATAATATTCTATTTACTATTTAAATTAATGCAAGGAAGAAATGCATATTATGAGCCTCTGGTCTTGACATGAAATTGGATCATATGTGATGGGAGCAAATGTACAACAGCACTGTAACTGGCTCAAAAAACTAGGGGCGTAATTTACAATATTTTGAAGCTCGGCAGCGCAGCAAGCCTTCCCGCTGTGCTGCCGTGCGTCAAAAGAAAAGGGCAGGAATGCACCGTATCTACAAGATATGGCACATTCCTGTCCTTTTTCCCTGTGCTGACGCACAATGGACTGCCATGCGCCAACTCAGGCACCCGTGCGCCAATGTGCAAGGGTGTCTGGGTTGTAGGGGTGATTGTTTTTGTGCAAGAAAAAAACAACCACAAGAGGTGTGCAGCACATAGAAAAAGGAAAAACAAGGGGAAATAAAAGGTTTTTCTCCTCATTGCGCCTCCGTTACGTCTCCCCTGGGGAGGCCTAGGAATCTGACACATTCCCAGGTTTATGAAACCTTGTAAATCTGCGAATGCGTCAGGTTCCATTGATTATTTTTTTTTGCGAATCTGTTTTATTGAATTTTGACATTAGTACAACATAGATCATATGAAATAGCAAGCCACATTGAGTGCCACAGTCAACATATACAGCTCACGCTTGGAGTTATGTACAAAGTGGTCAGGCATGTGAATGACAGATATATTTGCGACCCGTACTAGAAGACAGGTGAGGAGTGAGGGACAGGAAAAGAAGGAGATTAGGAAGGGCACAAATGTTGGAGAATGCCCGTTGCCGCACATACGTGCAGGTACTGTCCCATGAAGCCAGTAGGAGCACTGATGCTCAGCTGTGAATGAGTGCCAATAACAGATTCATTGTTAACGACAGAAACTAGGCACCGTACATGCAAAAAGAAAAGGGGTAAAAGAAATAAAAATGAGGATGCACAGTGTAAACAACAAATATTTAACATTTAGCCGGTAGCCTTCCCCTCTTTGTGTATCCGCACACTACATGGTTCATAGCCCACATGTTCAACAGCGATTGACTGTTACCCCAGGCCTAGAGTGTGTGTCGACTGAGTTCCATCAGTAGGAGATTATTGCAGCGCATACACTACTGTCACTAAAGGGTCTAAGCACTGCCAAAGGCTGGCGTGTCAGAGAAGTCCGCGGTCAGCGTGCCCGGGCTGTGTTGTAGTGCGAGGTAGATTGTATCCCAGTATATGGCAATAGGGACCTAATGTAGTCCCAGCATCTCCTCGCGTTGAATAGCGAGGCTTTCCGCGTTGGCCCACACAGGCATAGAATAGCGCCAAGCTTGTATGTGTGGAGGGTCTGACGCTTTTCATCTTTTACTAATCAGTCACTTGGCCACTATCATTCTTAGATCTATAAATCCAGACGTGACTTTCGTACAAGGGGTTCTGTGGAATTTGTGTAATAAATATGTGGGCCAAGTGAAGGGCAGCTCCCTGTCAGTACTCTTGTGTAGCAGAGTGGCTACATCCCTCCAGAATTCCCCCTCCCTGGGTCAGGTCCAAAACATGTGTAGTAGATCGGCCCCTACCTCTCTGCGGGCACGCTGCATCTCCGTGCTTAAAGTATTGATTGATTTTCGCAGGCATGAGGTATGCACTGTGGATAATGTAAAGCTGTATCTGATGGAAGCGCATGTTCCTGGGGATGCGTGTGGGGCTCTCGGGCACTCCAGCCCATTCCTTGTCTGTGAGTAAGCTACCCAGGTCCTCTTCCCACTTGTGGTGGAGTGTGTTGAGGCTGAGTGCTGCGTGAGCTCGGAGTGAGGCCACAAACCAGAGTGTCAAATGCCTGGCACATTGCATAACATGTAGATATTGTATGGTGAGGTCCGTTAGCAGCACTGCCGTGATATCTCCCTATTTTACCGTGAGTGAGGCCACTAGTGCGCAGTGAGTAAGGAACTGCCCGAGCTGTAGCCCTTCTTTCACCAGGGTTGCGTAGGGTGTGAGTGTCCCATCTTGGTATAGGTCCCCCAGTGTGTGGTTGCCTTTGTCGTGCCATTCACGAAGTATAGGTGCCATCGGTACTGAGTGCCCGCTGGGGGTACCCTCTAGGGGTATCATCGGTGCATAGGGGTAACGCTGCGCACCAGAAACAAGCTTCTGTGGAAACACCTGTAGGCTACCACAAGTAGTAGGGGCTCTGGCAGTCGTGGTCGCGCCCCAGGGTGAAACAACCGAACTATGTGTTCCAGGGGGTAAGGCGTGTAGTTGCTGTATCTGTGCAGTTGCGATTGGAGAGAAACTGCTTTATCCACTGCAACTGAGAGGCTAGGTAGGAATGTTCGAGACAGAGGGCTGCCAGTCCGCCCTGTTCCGTCGGTAGGTACAGCTTTTTCAGTCATCCTGTGTCTAGCATTACTCCAGATAAAATCTCTGTGGTGTCTCTCAAAGGTAGTGAAGAAGGAGGCAGGGACATACATGGGTAAGTTCGTAAAATAGTATAGGAGCCGCGGCAGGACCACCATTTTGGCGAGAGCTATCCTGCCTGTCACGGCTAATGGCAATGTGCTCCAAAAGCGCATCTGTGATTTGATGGATGTCACCTCTTTACCGAGGTTCCCATCATATAAGTCTTGCGTTTGACGGTAAATTTGTAGTACCAGATAACGAAACGTATCAGGCATCCAACACACCAGGGTGCCACCCATGGCGAATCCCGGGTCGCGGAGCCCATCTTTGAAGAAGGTAGAGGCAAGATTTACCTGCGTTTACTTGCAGCCCGGAAACTGCAGCTAAAGTGCTCAAGCAGCCCATTTAGCTGTGTTGAAACTCAATCAATGTCCCGAAGGTAAATGAGCAGGTCATCCGCATAGAGCGTCACCTGATGGGTAGCGTCCCCTAGGGGCACCCCATCCGCCAGCTGGGTGCGCAACGCTTCCGCCAATGGCTCCATTGTGAGCGCAAAGAGAAGCGGGGACAGAGGGGCACCCCTGGTGCGTTCCCCTCTGTACGGGGTGGGAGTCCGAGATGTAGGGATCTACCTTGACTCTCACAGTGTAGAGAAGGCGAACTAGGGGAATGAACTCCGGGCCTAGTTCGAATTTTGCTAGCACCGCAAATAAGAAAGGCCACTCCAGCGAGTCGAAGTCCTTCTCTAGATCCAACACCATGCAGCCTTCTCTGGGCCACTCCTCTACCGCATAGGTGGCCACGCAAAAGAAGCAGCGTAGATTGAGGGAAGTGCTGTGCGCTGGCACGAAGCCACTTTGGTCCTTGTGGACCAATCCTGGGACTGCCTGCACTAGCCTGTCAGCTAGTACCTTTGCGATGACTTTATAGTCTGCATTGAGTAGAGCCAGGGGCTGATAGGAACCCATCTCCTCCGGATCTCTGCCCGGTTTTAATAAGAAAACCAGATGTGCCTCGCGCATCGAGGGAGGCACTGCACGTCTAGGGCTGCAGCGAATACTGTATCGAGGCGCTGCACCAGTGAAACCCGGTATGCTTTGTAGTGTTCGGATGGCAACCCGTCTGGCCCGAGGCTCTTCCCTTTGCTAGGGATTGAATAGTCGTGCCAATCTACTCTTGCGATATCTGCTCATTGAGCACTTCGCAATGCCTCTGTTACTGTGGATAGCTGTAAAGGGTCAAGGAAGCGCGCAAGCTCCCCTTCAGTGCAACAACATTGGGACTGATAAAGGCGGGCATAATGCTGCATCAGGGCCTCATGTATATCTTGTTGCGTGGTTAGCAACTGACCGGTGGGAGAGCGGAGCGACCCTATCGGGGTGTGTGAGTGCTCTTGTTGGATCAACCAGGCTAATAGCCTGCCCGCCCTATCCGCCGCTGTGTGGGTATGGGTTGTGGGCGCGGTGTAATTGAGGCAGCGGAGTTGCTCCATGTAGTCTGCATGTTCAGAACGGAGCGCTTCTAGGCGCCGCGAGTCACGGCCCACTCCTCACTTGTGTTTTCATAGAGTATCAGCGGGTTTTCAATCCGTGTAAGGGAATCAGACAATTGTTTACGTATGTTGCATGTTGCCCCTATACAATGGCCCCGATTGTCACCTTAAACACCCCCATTCGACGAGCGCGTCGCTGGCTGTACCCTCGTTCAAAGTATTGCAGAATCGAGGTCCCCAGCGATGCCCTGAAAGCAGGGTCTTCTAGGGCCTGCGGCGGCAGGCACCACATGAGGACCCGGGGACGGTGAGGCTCCCAGCACAACTGCAACAGTAAGGGATTATGATCGGAGTGGGGCCGCCCTAGATACTCCGCAGTCTGAATCAGCGGGAGCAGCACCCGCGAGGCGACCACCCGATCGAGGGACATGTGAAGTCCGTGTTCTGCTGAGTAATTGCCACAGGTCCCATTGATGTTGCGTGGGAACACCCACAGCAACACCCATGGAATGCCCCTTTCACGCAGAGCAATGCGTGAAAGGGGCCCATATTTACAAGGCCATGAAATGCCATGTAGGGTGACTTTACTTAGCCTTATCAGTATAGGCAGGCACACTGCGCTGCTGGTGCCTCAAAAAAAGAGACTCACCGGTGGTGCAATGGGCTTGTAAATAAGCCCCAAAGGGCTTCACAAAAACAATCACCTCTACAATGCAAGCACCCATGCACCATGGCGCGTGGGTGCCTGCATTGCTGCATGGCAGCCCGTTGTGCGCCGGCTCAGGGTAAAAGGACAGGAATTACCCATATCTTGTAGATACGGCACATTCCTGGCCTTTTCTTTTGACGCACAGCAGGAAGGCTTGCTATGCTCTCATGCGTCAAAATGTTTTAAAGGAGGCCCTAGTGATCGTTCACACAAAGGAAGCAATTCATAACTATTCAATCATACATATGAGTGGAGCAATGTGGTCAATACAGATTCACGACTGCAGCCCTTATGCACGCAAGTGCCTATCCACCAAAGTAGCAGTATATTTCCATATATGCAACCTAAATCTTCCTTGTGTCCCTTGAGCCACGTGAGCAGGGGGATAGTGATCGGCTGATGACTGCAGGTCCTCAAACCCACCACCCACAAGGGTCATCGGGCACATTTTACCAAAGAATTAGTAAATAGCCTTTTCAGTGAAATTCTCAAAGGGGAATTCTAATTCTGCATACTGCAGCCAAGTAGATCATGCACATTGGTGTCCCAGAGCCTGTCCCATTCATTCATGATGTCCTCCTCTCCTGGACTGCTGCTACAGCTAACTTGCTATTTGGGTACAGCGCATGTGTTGCTGTGCATATCTGTGTGTCCAGTTCTGTGAATGAGAATTGTAACGAGTTCCGTGCCTGTTCTTCCACAGGCGTACATTTTGCATAGTTGTCAAATGGGTGTGCACAGAACAATCTTTGTCCCTGCATCACCTTTCATGCATTCACAAACTGTTTTTTTTCGATCTGCAGCTGCGCAGATGCACCCATTTTACAGGTTATTACCCTCAGAGCATTGGTTTGTCCGGGTAATTACCAACAATTAGCAGTTGGTGGTATTTACCTGTGCAAACACAAGAGTAAATGCAATTTTCAATCATCTCCTAATAGCGGCTAGTGAAAAAAAGAAACTAGTGCCGTTTACATCTTATTTGTATGCCAGTGTCTGCGTCTAAATGACCCCTTAAATGTGGAAAACAAGTTATTCAAGGACGTTGCCATGAGCATGAATATTTTTAAACACACACCATCCAGTCGATGAACCTGTGTATTTTATGACTATAAGCAGTTAGTTTGTAAATTGAAACTCCATACTTGCCTTATGTTGGCTGCTGTGATTCTCCCTTTAATCTGAAGACTAAGAAAGAGACGAGTTCATCTAATAAAGACAAGATGGCGCTAATACGACCTTGTTTTACAGAGCAGCATCTTTCAGAGTAACTCAGTAGAGTAGGAGGATTATAAATGCATTTCTATGATGGGAAGTCCAGGATACTGCACTGTCTGAAAGTAGTCTCTATCGTTGCTCTTGTGATGTGTCTCCTCCATGCTTGTGAACATGTATCAATTCGATAATGTGGGTCACAGTGTAACAAACACCTCTTGTGCATACTTCATCTGTAAGGTTGCTGGACACAACATTCCCAGAGGACGTGCCACCCATCTTAGAGGGTCCTGTAGGAGGTGAACAGCCAGATTTTCTGAACTGATTAAGGTATGCTTAGAATTGTGCGTTGTTTTGATGTTTAGCAGTTAGAGAAGAGGGTGCCCCATTTCTTTTACCCCTCTCGACTATTCTGTAGAAGTAGTCAAGATCAGAAGTACCTGCCGCCACTAGCACCAAAACACCCACTTCATGAATGATGAGACAGAAGTCTGTAACCGTAGTCGCCCCCAAAATTCACAGTGGTAGTAAACAATGTCTGTCCTACCTCCTACCTCAAAATAGAGGACAGTAACTCCAGTCTTTCTGATACCCCCCCATCTCAATCTGATATAATCTTTGTCGCCATATCATATACAAATTCAATACCTTATTCATAATCAGCAGGGCAGACATTTCATGTATGAAGGGACTTGTGGGAACTTGCTGGCATCTGGAGGATTCAGATACAGGCTCCACCTACCCGCCTAACTGACCAGAGAGGCCTGCAAAGACCACAGAGATCTGCCACACATTGGTGTCACCTGAGGACTCCGGCTTAGTACACTCTACAGGTCTCGACTAGTCACAGACTCTGAGAACCAACATCCTATACTTTCAATGATAACAAGCATTTACAATGCAATAGGTCTCGCATTATTAAAGTTTGCGCTATTGGCATTGTAAATGACATTGCCTTTTATTTATGTTTTAAAAACTAACACATAAATAAAAGGCATTGTCATTTACAGTGCCAATAGCTCAGACTCTCACAACTGAAAGACCTATTGCATTGCAAATGCTTTTTTTTCTTCTTTGCGGTTTTATAAAGGGCGCACTCGACCCGAAGGCATTGGAGCACCAATTACATTACATAGGGATATATTCATATTTTTGTAGGCACGTGGAGGTTAATTGATTTTTCCAGAATCACATGGGTGTTCATCTTCTATGTGGAAGTTACTCTTTGGCATTGTTGATATTTCGCCTATGTCTTCATAACATACCACCCCCCTACCCACACACACAGACCCTGCGCGTCAAAGTCCTATTCCTGTCAAACTAAATATTTTCCAGACCTTGGCTTATTAGGTAACCTTGCCTGAAACTTCCCTTGCTTTTTGCGCTGCGAGGTGGGGTGTTCGAGTTGTATTTCCTTTAATTGAGGGGTGTTTCTAGTTTCTGTATCCTGCAGCTATCGCCCAGTTTCCCCCTCCCCCTTTACAATGTCTGCATTTCCATCCCATTGATGAAGTGGGCCTATCAAAGAGACACCGAAGTGGCAGCGGGGAGCCGGGAGACTCTGCCCACAAGAAACACGTTTACAGCACCATAAAAGGGAGGCTGCATAGACCGGCAGATGAGATACAGCTCACCTCCTTCTTGGGCCTGGCCACACAGCGTACACCCCTTCTGTAGCGTCCAGCTACAATAATTACAGACACTTGTAGTTACCTTAATTGGAGCTTTATTACACACCTCTTGCTCCTACCCTGTCCCTACTCTAACTGCCCCTTCCTGTCCTGTCCCCACCTCTTCCCCTCTGCCCACCTAGCTCCGCCCACCCCAGCTACTAGACTGCTAACTTCTTTACATCTCCCCTTTTCTTAATAAAGTAACAAATGAAATAGAGATTAGTCCATCTCTGCGATCAGTCTCTTGGGAGGCTGCACGTGACGGCGGGGTCTCGCTGGTGTGGGCACAGCGCCTTCAGTTGAGGGTTCCTTTACAAGTGAATGTCCTGTGTCGGGTGTGACAGATTCAGGATTGTCCCGGCTTTTAGGTGTGGGGACTACAGTTGTACTTTCATGGACTTCAGGGGAGCACTTCTTGAAATGAGAAGCGTTGCGGGTGACTCTCCGTGTTTCAGATTCCGCTGTCACCATAGTGCCCTTTTGTTGGGTAATTGTTAAAGGTTCATCCTTGAAACGACAATCAGTCTTTTGGCGTTGTTCCTGTCTGACAACGACTCTGTCGCCTTCCCTCAGGGAGGGGGACCGGGCTCTTCGTTTGTGATCCGCATACTCTTTCATTTTGTCTTTGTGGTGTCGATCTGTTATGGCCATTTCTCTGTGTTGTTGATCCGACAGAGGCTTTCTCAGTGCTCCGTCCCATGCGGGGATCCGATTCCTCATTGTCCTCCCGAGCATGAGAGTCGCAGGGCATTGGCCCGTTGTGGAGTGGGGAGTGGTTCTGTAGGCACTGAGGACTTCGTTCAGTGCTGACTGAAGATCTTTCTTCTCGGCCGTGGCTTGCTGGAATGTTCTCTTAATGGTGGACATGAATCTTTCCACAGTGCCGTTGGCCTGGGGCCAGAGTGGCGTGACTTTGCGATGTTGAAAGTCCATGTGTTACGCGAAGTCGCTGAATTCATGACTATTGAATGGGGGCCCGTTGTCCGTCTTGATGATCCTGGGGACACCCCAAGTCGCGAAGACTTCTTCAAGTACCTTGAGGGTGCAGGCGGCACTGGTGGATCATATGAACTGGGCCACTGGGAACCTGGAGTATTCATCCAGGATGACGACTACGTACTTCCCGGATTGCAGGGGGCCATAAAAGTCCATGGCAACTTCTTGCCATACCCCATCAGGCAATGGGGTCATCTGTAGAGGTGCAGGTGGATTACTGCGGCTGGTCAGTTGACATGGGTGGCAGTCTTTCAACGTGTCTTCAACCATCTGGTCGAGGGCTGGGAACCAGACACGTTCTCTCAGTGCTCTTTTGGTGGAAACGACCCCTCGATGGCCTTCGTGGGCCAAGTCGATTACTCCTTGCCTCAGTGCCGCTGGTATAACTAGTCTGTGATCTCTGAGGAGGAGGTCGTCACCGGTTACAGAGAGTTCGTCGGAGACATGTCGGAAGGCTTGGAGTTCTTTCTTGACAGCAGGGTTTTCCTCTTCCTCCTGCGGGTAGTATCTCCATCTGTTGGTTCGGGTACGCTTTATTACTGCTTGTAGGATGTTGTCTTGATTGGTCGCTTCCCGAATGGCGTGCATGGGGATGGCTGGTGGACGAGCATGACTAGCCACAAAGTGAATGTATTCTTCCGCGATGGAGGGCGCAGTCTCTGAGGAGTCTCGGGGTGGCGGGACATATAGTCAGCTGGATTCTCATCCTTCCCCGGTTTGTGAATGATTGAGAACGTGTACTCTTGCAGCCGCAAGCCCCATCTTTCGATCCTGGGGGGCATCTTGCACTTGGGATTCCCATAGATCGTGACAAGGGCCTGATGGTCGGTTATGAGTGTGAAGTGTTTCCCGTATATGAAGATGTGGAAGTGTTCGCACGCCCACACGACGGCCAGGCTCTCCTTCTCCGGTTGGGAGTACCGTTTCTCAGGGTCTGTTAGGCTCCGACTGGCATAGGCGATGATCCTCCTCTGATCCGACTCATGGTCGTACTGTGCCAGGATGGCCCCTAAGCCCACAGGGCTTGCGTCCACAGTGATTTCCGTTTTCCTCTTGGGATTGAAATAGGAGAGGCACTTAGCTGATTCCACAGCGCGTTTGATGTCCTTGAAAGCACGCTCACACTCCGGGGTCCACACAAATTGCGCGCCAGCTTTCGTGAGGAGCCTCAGTGGGTGACTTACAGTGGCGTAATCACGAATGTAGCGTGCGCAGTAGCTTGCCATCCCAAGAAAGGAATGCAGGTCGTTGACGTCCGCCGGACTCTTGGTGTTGTTGAGCGTGGCGATCTTGTCCGGGTCTGGTTTCATGCCACTCGCTGAGAAGATGTGCCCGAAGAATTTCAGGGTCGACTGGTGGAATTCACATTTTTCCTTGTTGAGGGTCAACCCAGCCTCCATCAGAGCGAGGCAGACACGATCGAGGGCGGTGTCATGCTCTTGCGTGTCCGATCCGTAGACCAGGATATCATCACTGTAATTAAGGGCGTTAGGTATGTGGTGGATGACGAGACGTATGGCCTCCTGGAAGATTTCGGCGGCTGATGAAACGCCAAAACTGAGCCGTTTGTAACGGAATAGACCAAGATGGGTGGCAAACGTCGTGATGGAGCGAGAACTGTCGTCCAGCTCGAGCTGATGGTAGCCCTTGTTCAGGTCCAGTTTAGAGAACACGGTTGCCCCGTTGAGCGCGGTGATCATGTCGCTCAGGAGTGGGCCTGGGTGTCTCTCCCTCTCGATGGCCGTGTTCGGCAGACGCATGTCCACACAGAGACGGACTTTGTTTTGGGTCCCTTTCTTGGGGACAATAACCACCGGGGACACCCAGGGAGTGGGGCCCGCAGTGCGCTCAATGATGTCGGCGTCCAAAAGTTCCTGCAGTTCACATTCAACCGCGGATTGCAAGTGAAATGGCACTCTTCGCGGGTGTTGAGCCACCGGTTTGATTTGCTCGTTGATATGCAGATGGATTTGACGGCCTTTCAGTTTTCCCAAACCTCGGAAGAGGGAAGGGAATTTTCCAGCGCAGTCCGAAATGTCATGGACGTTGAAGAGGATGTGCACCAACTGAAGACGTTCAGCTGTGGGGAGACTCAGCAGACAGTCGGCCTCAGGTCCTTTAATGACGTGGATAACCGCTGGGATGGAGAGCTTGCCATGTGTGAGGGTGGTGTCAAACTTGCCCAAACATTGGAGAGGTTTCTTCGCCATCTAGGTGTAGACGCGGACGGGCGCGAAATGCAAACGTGGTTTGGGGTCCATGCGGTCATGTTCGGTAACTGATATGTAGTTGAGCGATGCTGCACTGTCCATCATAAACTTGGCGGCGTGGTTGCCCACTTTGATGTTGAGACGTGGATAGCGTTTGAACTGATCAGGGTCAGCAAAGTTGACGTATTCAGTGGTGTATGACGACTGCCTGGATGAGGACGATCTTGAGTCTCTTGACGGAGAACGACGGTCCCACCTGGAGCGTCGAGAGTCGTGGCTGGAGTGTGAGGACGTGGGAGATCTAGTAGGCTCTTCTTGAACCGCTCTGATGTGATGACGCTTGGCCTCCGATCGTGAGGGTCGCTGCGACCCATCGTGTCTGTCACTGTCGTTGCGTTTTTCTTTGTGGTAATCCCCACACATGGCCTCAAAGTGGTTGGACCGTCCACATTTTCTGCATCGTTGGCCCATGGCAGGGCAGGAGTCGATGTGAGGGTAGTCGTATCCACACCTGAAACATCGCCTCGTGCGTTCAGGTCGGCGATCTCTCCTTTCGGATATTTTCCTCCTGTAGTCCGGGCGTCGCCTGGGCGAGAACTTGGAGCGCCGTGATCTGTCTCGCGGGTGACGTCTTCCACTGTCGTGCCGATCCTGTCGCCCCTGCCGTCGTTCAGTGACACGGTTGGCGTGTTCACGGCTGGTACTGGGTCCGGTTTCAATTTCCGCCGCGTTTTCTTCAGCCTGGTCGTATAGTCGGGAGTTCTCTTCGATCTCCGCTAATTCCTGTGGTTTTCTTAGTAACCGCCGTCTCAGCGATTCCGAGTGACACCCAGTGATTATTTGAGATTTGATGGCGGCATCCGGCGAGAAGTTTGTAAAGTCACAATGTTGGGACTGTCGTCGCAGTCGATGTATGAAGGAGCTCAGTGGTTCTTCCTTTCCCTGGCGCTGCTGGTGGAATTTGTGTCTCTCATAGTCGACGTTTCTCTTATGCAGAAAGCGGTTATTTAGAACGTCTCTTACTTTGGCATAGGTGTCGCCATCTGTGGCTGGGATCTCTCGTACGATCTTGCTTATCTCGCGCCCTCCTAGATTGCGAAGGGCTATTATCTTGTCTTTGTCTGGTTCTATTTTGGACCCTTCAATGTAGTCCTCAAAGTCCTCTAGCCATTCTTGCCATTTCAGGTCCATGCTGCTTCCTGTTGTGACTGACAGTGGCTCCGGGGCTCGCAGGTGTGTGCCTCCCTTGACTTCTGTTTGCGCGGGAGGGTTAGACATCCTGGCGGTGAGTCTTAGGGCCGGTGTCTGCTTCTGGCTTCAGTGACTGGCGCTCGTTCTCCAGAGGGTCGTCCCCTCGTAGCTATCAATGCTTGTTTGTTTCTTGCTAATACTTGTCCTTGCCGGCACCAATGCTTATTGCTTTTCTGTTATCAATGTTTGTCTACTTTGTTCTTGCCAAGGCTTGTTCACTTTCTGGCTGTTGCCTGACTCCAAAATGGCCGCCTATGAATCACATAGGGTACGTCCTTGAAATTCGCCTGACTCAAAGATGGCCGCCATCACTGCAGTCATACACGAGGCTTTCTCCTGATTCATGCACTGCTATCTCACTCTGGACTCACCGGCCGGCGTCCTCGGGGGCAGCGCACATCAGGGCTCACTTTCCTTCGACCACCACGGCTACCAGGTGAGGTTGGGGTGGGCTCCCGCCGTACTTTCCACGTTCCCGCTCTTCTTCTCCGCTGGCATGCCAAACGTCACGCATCGGGCGTGAGGTTTACCGACCTCCGGGGCTCCGTTTTCAGCGCCTTCAGCAGCGCTCGTCACCGGGCTCCTGGGGACAGCGTCCACGACGTCGGGGGTTCCTGGGCTCACTCCGAGGTGCTAGACAGGGTCGGAGTGGGCTCCCGACTCCTGTATGTTTGGGGTGCCAAGTTGTACACATCCAGCATGACGCGCGTTTCCAGCGCGAAACAGTTTTCTCTTCCTGAGCGTTTCAGCGCTCGATCTAGTGGCTCCCTCTGGGCTCCCACAGACACTGGGGGGAGCAGGGTCACCTGCTGCTGACCTTTTTTTCTCCGGCGGCGACACCACCAGGCAGCAGATTCTTTGCTCGATGCTGCAGGGGACAGGGCACTCCGATTGGGTTCTGCAGGCTAGGATTATGCCTATCCCGTCCTCGTCGCCAGTTGTAGCGTCCAGCTACAATAATTACAGACACTTGTAGTTACCTTAATTGGAGCTTTATTACACACCTCTTGCTCCTACCCTGTCCCTACTCTAACTGCCCCTTCCTGTCCTGTCCCCACCTCTTCCCCTCTGCCCACCTAGCTCCGCCCACCCCAGCTACTAGACTGCTAACTTCTTTACACCTTCCTGTGGCGGAAGCAGTGGAGAGGCTTTGGGGTGGCACAGGTTAGAGGTTAAAAGGGTCTTGAGTGGCATCTCCACGTGGCACCGGACGGGGGCCAGACTTCCAATCATGTCTTGCCAAAATCACGAACTAACCAAGACAGTTTGGGTTAGTTCGTGATTTTCTGGGGACGGGAGGTAGGGACGTGGCAGGATAGGTAGACATGTTTTTTGTTTTTTGTGCAGTTTGTATACACTACAGCACACATTTAGCCCAAATGCATTACGAGTGCTTTCTATGACCAACAGGTTACATTACACAAGGTCAGATGTGTGTTGTTTTTATTTTTTTTATATTTCTTTTTATTGATAATAAATATGAAACAAACATAACAATTGCATTGGGAATAAATCGACATTAACACAGAGTGCTAGGAGCAAGGGACGTCTGACAACAGGATAGAAGCAGTATATTGCCAGCTAGGGATCAAGGGGAGTCCAGGGCGCCAGAGTCAGTCCGTCTGGCCGGAGGAACACAAATATCTCCCCGATATACATTCCACGGTCCCCATATCTTTGTCCATTTCTCGGGGCAACCCCTCGCCACATAAACCGCCCTCTCCCTGAACATACACCAGTCAAGATCCTGGGACCATTTAGCCCGCCGAGGCGGTTGAGCGCCCCCCCACAGCTGCGCTATGTTGCGTTTTGCGACCATGCAGGCTAGCGTGACCCATTGCTTCAAATACTGATTAAGGTCCGTGGGCTCCCAGACGTTTAAGAGACATCTACGCACCTCCAAGCTCACTTCACAACCCAAGACAGTCCGCAGAACATCATGTATGTCTCGCCAATAGGCCTGGACGTAATCACAATGCCACAAAATGTGTAGGAATGTAGCAACCTCCCCACAGCCCCTCTTGCATTCACCATTTGTGGTCCATCCCATCCTCACCAACCCAGGACCGGTCACGTAAGACCTATGCAAGATCTTCAATTGCACCAAACGCAATCTCATTTGCACCGCTACAACCCTGGGGGAAGAAATCGCCTCAACCCAGTCCTCATCATCCATCTCCAATCCATCTGCCATCCAAGCATCTCTGAGAGACTGCAGCGGATCACCCATGTGGTTAACCAACTTACGGTAGATCAGGGAGATCGTCTTAACAGGCAGATGCCCATCCAAGACACGATCCTCGAGGGGGGAGGCATCTGGAAGGGGGTCTCCCAACGGGACATGAGACAAGAGGGCATGCCTGACCTGTAAATAGCGAAAATGTTCCTTAGCGTGTAGGTGGTGACTCTTCTGAAGTGCATCAAAAGTCAATATCTCCCCCTTCCCCCAGACATCTTTGATCTGACTAATCCCAATCAACTCCCACTTGTCAAAACCTTTGGTGGTCCACAGATTACCCAATTTGGCAGAGTCAAAGAGAGGGGTCGCAAGGGTCAGTTTCCCCTCCCACCCCAGGTTCCTATTAGCTGCATGCCATACTCTTATTGCGTGCAGAGTAGGGCCCGTAAGGGAAAAACGCCCCGGCCGATTATATAGGGCTCGGAGAAAATTTACTCCAGGGGACTGGCTACGATCCATAGCATATCCAGGGTCTCCTGGAAGACCGTAAACTATTTGATTGATAGCTGCCAACTGGGAAGCCCAATAATATTTCCGCAAATCGGGAAGACCAATACCGCCATCATACCAGGCGAGAGTGAGTTTAGTGTAAGCATGCGGGACCTGCCACCCCAAAGGAGGAGTCTCTGGAGTGTCTCAACCTCCCTAAAGTACTTGGCAGGCACAGGGTCCATAGCGTTTTGAAGAACGTACAAAAAGCGCGGAAGAGCCAACATTTTAAAGAGTACCGACCTACCCAAAAGAGACAAGGGCAATGCCCGCCAACGCTCCACATCAGTGCGCAATCTAACCAAGGGCGGTAGCAGGTTTTTCGTATACCTCGCTTTGGCGTCAAGAGAAATATAAATACCCAGATACACAAAACCGGCGGTAGTCACCTGGAGCGGGCAGTTCTGCGGAATCACTTGTGGATCGCCAGATAACACTAACATCACCGACTTAGACCAATTAATAGCAAATCCCGAGAACTCACCGAGCACTCTAAGAATATCAACAAAGACATCAAGGGAAGAACGGGGCGTAGAGAGATAGAGAAGCACATGGTCAGCATATAAAGAGATCTTATCCTCCCACTCAGGGGACCACCGCAAGCCGCGTATCATCTTTTCCCACCTGATCCACGCCGCCAGGGGCTCCAGCGCCAATGCAAACAAAAGGGGAGACAAAGGGCACCCCTGCCGCGTCCCCCTCTCTAACTCGAAATCACCGGATTGACAATTGTTTACTACCACTCGGGCCAAGGGAGCAGCATAAAGCAAACGTACCCATCCAATAAATTCGGGCCCGAAACCCAATTTTTCCAACACAGCGAAGAGATACGACCATTCAATCCGGTCAAAGGTCATGGTGGCATCAAGAGACACCAGGACCGCAGGATGCGACAGTGTGTGTGCTCTACCTATGACGCCATGCAAGCGTCTCAAATTGAGTGCAGTGTAGCGGCGTGGCATAAAGCCCGACTGATCTGGGTGCACCAATTTAGAAACCACCCTGACCAACCGAATCGCAAGCAACTTGGCCAGTATCTTAGGCTCCGCGTTTAGCAGGGAGATAGGACGATAAGAGGACGGGGAGGCACGGGGCTTTAACCGGTTTATGAATCACAACAATGTTGGCAATGCGCTGATCATAAGGGAGAACCCCGACCTCCCGGCTTTTAAGAAACATAGCTCTCAGATGTGGTGCTATTTTCTGAGCATTTAATTTATAGAGTTCAATGGGGATACCATTAGGGCCCGTCGCTTTCCCCGAATTAATACTCCTGATGGCGCCCCCGATCTCGTCGTCAGTGAGCGCGGAATCCATATATTTCCGGTCGTCCTCCGACAGCGCCGGCATAATGATATCCCGAATCAGCTCAGTGTGCTCAAGACCTGTATGCACATCCAAGGAGGCATAGACGTTCTTATAATAGGAACCGAAGGAGTCAGCTATCAACTGTGGGTCTGTCAAAATCTCCGGACCCTCACCCTCAAGCTCAGGAACCAACCGGGACGCACGATCCCCCCGTTCCAGCCAAGCTATGAGCTTGCCGGCCCTGTCCCCATGTTCGTAGATCCTACTCTGGACATCATTATGCTGCGTCACCGCCGACTCCCTGGACAACCCATGATACTCGTCCTGTTTAAGACGCAGCTGATGTCGGATCTCAGCCGTCGCATCAGCCGCGGCCTGCCTTTCCAGACGAATAACCTCCGTTTCAGCTGCCGTAATGTCCGCCAAATGCTTCTTCTTCTTACTAGAAATGAGAGACAGCGCCTCACCACGCAAGACCACTTTATAGGCTTCCCACAAAGTCTGGGCCGAATCCACCGTCCCCCGATTATGCTGAAAATAACGCTCGGAGGCACCACACAGTTCCTTCTTAATGACCGGGTCCCGAAGATGCCAGGCATTAATGGGTGCAATCCTGCCAACCATGGGCTGCCCCAGCTCCACTCGGACCCACACCGGGGAATGATCAGATATACCCCTACCCAAATGGCGCGCTTCCCGCACACTATCAGCCATCGCAGCTGGTAAGACAATGTGGTCAAGTCGTGACATGGAGCCATGAGCAGCCGAAAGATGAGTATAACTCCTAAGTGTAGGATTCAAAAGGCGCCAGGCATCGACCAGTCCCAGAGAATCCAAAAACTCACATACCCACTGACGTGCCGGGGGCAGTGTCCTCGGCGGGACGCGATCAAGGTTGCCATCCAAAACAGTATTAAAGTCCCCACCCAAGAGCAGAAGGCCAAGCGGGAGCGAAAGGAATACATTAGCAAGATCTCTAAAAGTGTCAGATTGCAAGGCAGGGGGAACATAGAAAGAAAGGAAAGTCACCACTTTACCCCCTATTCTCCCCGACACTCCCGCGTATCTGCCCCTCTGATCAGACCACGTAGCCTGCACATCAAAGGGAAGGGCCCTCCTCACCAATATTCCAACACCTCGTGAGCCCGTCGTAAACCCGGCGTGTGCAACTAATTTATAACCCCCTCTATGGAGCGCCATACAGCGATTGCCAACAAGGTGAGTTTCCTGGAGAAGTACTACATCCGGCGAGTGACGCCTGATAAACTGGCTGACCATGCCCCTCTTGATCTTGTCCCCCAAACCATTCACATTCCAACTCAGCACCCGAATCCCCAATCCCGAAGAAGAGGCAGACATTCACCCAACTCCGTCACGCACACGCACACCATTCAACGCCCAATGCAATGTGAAACGAAACTGAAAACAAAAGCCCACTAACAGCCCGCCTCCCCAACTCAAAAGACCTCCCCCCTCCCTGCACCCCTGCATCAGGACTACGCCCCAAACCCAACTAGCAGTGTGCCTGTCGCCCCACCCAACAATGGTTACTAAAAGTAGGAAGAGGAGGCGCCTGCCGTGCAGCCCGCTACCCGACCCCAAACATAGCCATCTCAAGAGACAAACAATACAGTCCGACACAGTTCTAATACAGTTTTAGAGAAAGGCCATTCCTCTCCCCCTCTTAAAACGAGATCAAGAAAAATAAAATGTAAAGAAAGGTCTCTCATTCCAGGCCTTGCCGAATGTCCTCCGTGTCCGGCTGTTGCTCCCCCGTGTCATCAGGTCTAACAGTGTCCAACCAGTCCGACGCCACCTCGGCCTTATCAAAAAATCAAGTTCGATCATCAGCTTCGACTCGCAGCTTAGCAGGATACAACATAGAGTACTTGATCCCTTTGTCTCTCAACCTCCGCTTGACGTGGAGGAAATTTTGGCGCATCTTCTGTACCGCTTGGGTGAAATCCGGGAAGAAGGATTCTGTGACGTTTTCATATCGCAGTGGGCCGTCTGTCCGCGAGGCCTGCAGAATAGCATCTCGGTCCCGAAAGTTCAGCACCCTAGCAATCATGGGTCGAGGCTGTGCACCCACTTTTGGCGGCCCGCCTGGTACTCTATGAGCCCTTTCCACTGTGAAAAACTTGCTGAGGCATTTAGGTTACAGGTGATTAAGAATCAGGTCCTCAACAAATAGGTCCGGCGTGCGCGATTCCGCAGTCTCCGGAACACCCAAAATGCGGACGTTATTTCGACGATTGCGCCCCTCATAATCGTCCAGGAGCCTTCTGGTTTCCTCCCGCGCCGCCTGAAGAGCACGGACCTCTCTCTGTAGCTCAGCGGTATCATCAACCAGGCTCGAGGTTAGGATGTCGAGGGATTTCACTTTCTCACTCGTCTTAGCGTGATCCGTGCGCAAAAGGTTAAAGTCAATCTTAACCGAGTCAAGCTTATTATCCAGCGCGTCCATTCTAGTTGCCATAGAGGCTTCGATTCTGGTGACAACCTCCATTATGTCCTGTAAAGAAGGCTCGGCGCCGGTCCTCAGTGAGGTAGTTTCGGTAGCTGGAGGTTGCTTCTGGTCAGCCGGGGACCCCTTAGGGAGAGTATGTATATCTGTCCAATTTATTGGACTGGACGGATCTCTGAGTTCTGCCACCCTTAACAGAGGATTTCTCCGAGTCCACTCTAGCCGTCATGATGATAAGCGACCTCCGGGGACCCAGGCAACTAGGCTATCGATGCGCCAGAATACACCCACGACTGCTCTTCACACGGGCACCCAGCCGGAGGCCAAGGCACGAGCAGTCGCATCAGGTTGTGAGAGTCACCTCCGAATCGCCCAGTCGCCAAAAGTCAGTTTGAGGAGTGGAGCCAGCTGGGATCACCACTTCCGGTAGGCCACGCCGCTGTTGTCGCATTAGGTCCCGGCCACCAATGACACCAGAGTCCGCTGTACCGGCGACGGGAAGGCCCAAAATTTCGGACGACGATTTGAGGGGGTAGAAATGCACCCCTCGAGCCACAATTTCACCAGGACGCAGCAATACTATTCTCCCATCGAATGCTGTCCTCTTGAATCAGGATATATGACAGGATAGACGAGCGAAGGAGCGGGTCTCACGGAGCTACACGATCAGGCGGCCATCTTGGTCCCGTGCTAGGCTCCTCCCCGATGTGTGTTGTTTTTAAAGGCACTGGCAGATGCCGTGATTTGCCGAGAATCAAAGGATGTAGAGCAGAAGAGAAGCCGGAACTCAAAGATCCATTAAAACCCGAGAATTACCGCCCTATTTCATTGCTCCCTTGGCAGGCGAAAGTCGCGGAGGCCCACGTTAACCTGGCCCTTTCAGACCATCTTACTCGGGCCAATGTCCTGGACCCCACGCAGAACGGCTTCCGTGCTGGCCACAGCACGGAGACAGCCCTTCTCGCCATGGTGGAGCATTTGCGTCCGGTGTTGAATGTGGGTCAGACGGCGGCGCTTGTATTATTAGACCTTAGCGCCGCCTTTGACACTGTCTCTCACCGCATTCTGCTGCACCGCCTGGAGGAGATTGGCATTGGTGGGCTTGCTCTGCAGTGGTTCCGCTCCTTCCTCGACGATCGCTCTTTTTGCCGTGCCATCCCACCTCACCAGTCCAAATTCCATCCTCTGGCCATGGGGGTTCCGCAGGGATCCTCACTGAGTCCCACGTTATTCAATCTATACGTGAGACCGCTGGCTGATGTCGTCAAGCAGTGGGGCACGACTATGGTCTCATATGCTGACGACACTCAGCTAGCGGTTACTATCAGTGGGGTTGCGGAGCAGGATGCCCCTAGGTTTCAGAGTGGACTGAGGGCGGTGGCCAGCTGGATGACTGCCAACTGTCTCCAGCTTAACGCAAAAAAGACTGAAATCATGATTGTCGGTAAGAGAGCGTAGCTCTGGGGGGACAGGTGGTGGCCTTCTGAACTGGGGCCGTCTCCGACTCCGGTTTCGGAACTAAGAAACCTGGGAGTCTGGCTGGATTCTAGCCTCAACTTTGCTGGCCACACAAAGAAAACTGCGGCCTGCTGCTTTGGTGTTCTTCGGGGCTTAAGACCTGTCCTCAAATTCTTTGATGCCCCGACCAGGCAGCTGGTGATTCAGGCGACGGTGATTCCCGGCTCGACTATGCCAGCTCTCTCCTGGTGGGGGCTAACCAGGCAGAAATCACTCGCCTGCAGCGCGTCCAAAATGCTGCAGCCAGAGCGATAGTTGGCTTGCCCAGGTTTTGCCCCGTCTCTAACACCCTACGATCCTTGCCCTGGCTGCCGGTGAAGATGAGAATTCATTTTAAGGTCTTATGTCTGGCCTTCAAAATCCTGAAAGGCTCTGCCCCCCAGACCTTGACCAACCTTTTATCTTTGTATGTCCCGACACGCTCTCTCCGATCCTTGGGCCAGGCTCTCGCCGTGGTCCCCCGGTTCAAGCTTTGCCGAGCTGGGGGCCGATCTTTTCGAGTGAGAGCTGCGGCTATCTGGAATTCTCTTCCGGTAGAGATTCGTTTGTTGGAGGACCTCCTGTTGTTCCGTAAGGCCATAAAAACCTTCCTATTTTAAATTTCGCCCCGCAGTTGTTTCTTTTTTCTGTCTTTGCTTTTAGCGATGTTGTGTTCTATCTTGTCCTGCGCCAGGACGCTCCTTTGCCGGAGCAGCTGTGCGCATGATAAATGCCCATAACATAACATAACAACATAACAAACCTGGTTCTTAAGTTCCAAAGTTAACAGTTCCGACCCTTCAGTCACACACATCTCCTGCCTTGAACTAATTTGGGTCGTTGGTTTTCTTTGAAATGACTACCTTCCTTCTCCTACCTTTTTTGTTGCAGTTTTTATATAGCGCGAACTCGACCTGAAGGTATTGGAGCACTTAACGTGAGAACCAGCTACATTACACAAGGACGCAAGATTACGTGATTTGGCCAGAATCCCAGGATGATGAGCCGACGCCGAGACTCCATCCTGGGCTCCACCATCGGCAGCTCCGGCCTTTAGGCCACATCCTGTCCCCTGAGATACCTTGAGTGTATCATTCATTATCAAAGGCAACTAGTCAGTTGATGCTTAAAATAAAAGCAGCACTTATTATCCACATGAATGATGCTCATTGTGCCGACCTAGGAAGGATGAAAATGTGATTCGACCCTGTCGAACTTGTGGTCATCATGAGGCTGTAGTCAAATGCCTATAACCGGCGTTCCACAGTCACAGCAATATCACATGCAATAGCTGTGTCGTGTGTTTGCTTCTCTGTCTCTTTTGGGCTTTGTCTTCCCTTTAAAGATTTTTTTCCGCTTTAAGGGGTCCTGGGGCGCGTGTTGTTGGAAGCGTGTCACAGAAAATGCTGCACGGAAAATCAATACGTGCATACATTGTAAACAATCGAGCAATGCATGTTAGCACAGTGTACATTTGACGGGAACATAAGACAGTGGAATATTCTGTTAGCAACTTGACCAATTAAGGAAACAAGTCAAAACGAAACCTAAGAGCCGCGCGCGTGAGCTTCTACGGTAGACAGCTCACGTCGCGCGGCTCTTAGGTTTCGGTTTCCAAGGCGCATGGCAGAGTCGGATTCCGACGCGCACGACCCAATCCCAAAGCGCGCGTCGGAATCCGACTCTGCCATGCGTCTCAATGCGCGCGTGGCCTGTTCTTGTCCCCCCTCGTTTGTCGGCTGACCCGACAACTATAGTGCTCTCTGCGAGAGCGCGCTTTTGCGCGCTTTTCGCAGCGAGCCCTAAAAAGGAATATACTGGAGCTATCGTGGTAGAACTCTCTATTTAAAGCCTCATAATGGCAATTGTATAAAGGAGTACTGTAATACATTATATCTGGGCAGGTGTCCGATTCTCCCTCACTCTTCCTGTACACCGTTCCCCACCACAGATTCACAAGATCTCACAGTGGACCACCTTAGGAAATCGGATTGCTAACATATTAATAAAAATGCTAACACAATAAAAGTAGCTTCAGAACTGATAAAAACTGCCAGCATAACACAAACTGTAAGAATGCATGTCTGTTTCTCACATTTCCTCATCCATCAAGCTGAAAAGTGTTGCATCCCGTCACATGATAACTGCACCTCGGTGGTTCTCGCATGACAAAAAAAACACACTGCTCATGTGTACTCAAAGCAAAGACAACACCCTTTCAACCACACGCTCCACACAGTGTAGCCTGTCATCCACGTAGATCAGTGCTTCAGCTCCCCACCTAGCGTAGTAAGTACTCTAACCCGGGGCGGAGTTCTCGGAGTTGCGCTACGTGGCACTCCGCGAAGTGGCAAAAAAACTTTGCCATGCTACGCGGAGCTCTGCAAGCGGCAGAGTTCCATAGTAAAATGCCGTTCATGGTGATTGCACAGTGCGGATGCTTGTCTGCGCTGTGCAATCATCACGAACACCACCTTGCACAGCGCAAGCGGTCCCTCCTTTCCCTTTTCTGCTGCTCGAGTAGATTTTTACTCAAGCAGCAGCTTTCTCAACGCAAACACGCAGTTTCACGACCACTCACAATGACAAACCTGACCACCCCGCGTTGAGTAATCTTGATGGGATGTTTATTTTCCACGCTCGAGCTCGCCAACTTGATGTTGACGATCGCGAACAAGGAAAAATCTCACCGGGAGTTTAATTTTCCTTGCTCGCGGTCGCCAACTTGATTGCGCGCAAGGAAAAAAACTCTGCTCCGCTACTTTTCTGGAACTCCGCAAGCTCCGTGTAACACAGAGTGCAGGAAACTCCGGAAACTCAGTGAGCGGAGCGTAGTCCACCGCTCAGGCTTAAAGTACTCTACAAATGCTACAGTACAAATGGATGCACAATACCAACTCTTCCACATGAGCTTTCTAAATTCTAAGTACAATGAACAGGGAACCTTTAGCTGATGTAGACACCCTTTGGGGCTGTATGGCTAAGAGATCTTTTAAGAAATTGTGGAACTTATGCCAGTGATCCACACATTGGAACCATTGTGCACCAGTGCAGGGGAAAAGGACAGGAATGCACCGTATCTTGTATATATGAGCATTCCTGCCCATTTCTTTTGACGCACAACAGACCCGCAGGAAGGCTTTCTGCGCTGCCATGTGTCAAAATATTGTAAATAGGGCCCACTGTTTGCTTTGTAGAAGCTCAGGAGCATATTTACAAACACCTATTGCCACCACAACATCACTTTCACTTAACGCTGCCTTGTAAATAAGGCACCCTTTGACTTTGTATTTAGCGTGAAAGGGGAGGGCAAGGGGTGTTGTGGTGGGCGTTCCACCGCAACAGCCATTGGTTTTGACGCTGCCCCTATTTACAGGGGCAGCGTAAAGAGGAGGCAGCGCCAAAATTAAGACCAGGAGAAACCTGGTCTTAAACAGGCGAAACGAGGAGAAATGCTTTGTTTCTCCTCATTTTTTCTGTGTCCATGTGTGCTGCCTTGTGCAGCACACATAGAAACAGCAAATTGTCTATGATTATTTATGTGCAGGAAGGGCCCCCTTCCTGCACATAAATAATATATTTTTTTTTAAATGCCGTTTTGAAACTTCTATGTGTACTGCATTAAGTAGCACACATAGAAGTTACTAAACGGCATTTAAAGATTGTTAAGAAATCTTCCCCCCAACGCAGACACCCTTGCACTATGGTGCAAGGGAGCCTGCGTTGGCGCTAGGCAGCTGAACTCAGCGTTATGGGAAACACCGGGGTGCGCTGCATTCTTGTGAATACGGCACATCCCTGCATCTTGAGAATAGAGTAGCATGGCATTACAATTCTGCTGTAAATATGCCCCTTGGTGGCTGCCATGTTGTGTACCAATGTGGTATGCTAGTGACGCACGGTAAAAAATAGTTTTCTCTATACTAAATCTAAAGTGATTGACTTTGCCAATGTTGTGTTTTTTTAAAACAGGGAACTGCATTCTTTTTATAAAGCTGCTCCCACATTCTATTTTTAGAGAGCGGGCCTCTTGCTATTTTCAGTCAGTGAACCTCACCCACTGCTATTTTTAGACCGTGGGTTTCAGCCCCTTGCTCTTTCACTTAGGCGTCTGAATCTCCTTTGATGGGGAGACCACCTCCCCCTCGACCAGAGGCAGTCAGGTGTAGCGCCCCCTTAACAACCGGCAGGACTGAGTAAGCAAAACGAGGGCTAGTGAGATCTTGACAAAGACCGACCTACAGTCTCTTTTAAGAGTGTATTTGAAGCAAATGCATAAAGTAAAATACATGGGTTTGATTTTTTAAAAGACTGGTCACAACATGTGGTTGCATACTGACTTATAGCAACCAGTCTTTCATTTTGCAGAGCAGTCGCTGTGCTCTCTGGTCACATCACAAAATCTCCATTCGCAGGGGTCACTGACCCACCTGCCTAGGAAATATTAATTAGGCAGGTCACTTTCTGTGACTACCTGTGATTTTTTTTTTTGCAGAGTTTTATATAGCGCGAACTAGACCCGAACCGAATCAGGTATCAGAGCGCTTTACATAGCACCAGTTACGTTACATGAGGACGGACACACATTCATTTTAGGCACGGGGAGATTAAGTGATTTGCCCAGAATCACAGGAGGTTTTGGCGTCGTTACCGAGACTCGAACCCAGATCCGAGATCGAGCGCCCTAGCCGCTAGGCCAACTCCTCTCCCCATTGGCTGCAAATAACACAATGATAACCTTCAAAGAACAATAGACTGCTTTCCCACTGCATGCAGTCCCAGGCAGCTGGTGCTGCTTTAAAAAAATCGAATTGGGAATACTTCAAGCATAGCAAGCAGTGATCACCTCGACTGCTAACCACTCCCCTCCCCCAAAAACCTCTTCCACCCCGCCCCATTTAGCCAGGATGAGGGCATCAAGTCCCCTCACGATCCAATCATGGAAGGTGGTGTAAGCTGTGTCGGGGTCCGAGGTGTCCCCACCAGGAAACATCCCTATGGAGGTATGGAGGTCATTAGTTTTAAGTTTATGCCATGGTCTCTTAAAGACCCGATTCAGCCCATCCCTTATGAATGGCTCCATAACCTCTACAATGGCTTTGACCAGGTAGTGATCGGTCCAACCCATGGGTTTAGGCACATCCATTTTAACCTCCGGGATGTTAGAAAACAGTGGGCCCAATGTATGCCCTGCCGAGTGCGTGGCGACCTGAATTAGAGAGTCTAATTGTAGAGCCGCTAAATCTGCCAGGAGATTTTTGATGGTAGGGTCGTGAATCTGGTCAAAATGGAGATTTAAGTCTCCTAGAATCGTGAAATTCGCTGAACCCACCACCAGGGAGCTGGCCACCTCTAGTAAGGAATCAATAAACTTAGATGCAGGTCCTGGGGGTCGGTAAATATAGAGTCCAGACAGCGAAAAGCGTGGGCTAATGACTATGTTAAAACTGGCACTTTCACAGCCCCAAATATCTTCCTTGGTAAAGGAGCAGGCGTATTGTTCTTTAAAAATAACTGCTATACCGCCGCCCCTAGTATCTCTATTAACAAACCTAATCAGGTAGCCTTCTGGCAGCGTAAGACTAGGTAAACTAATCATGTCATCGTGCAGCCAGGTTTCACACAAGAAGAGAACATCCGGGGATTCCTCAGAGATGAGTGTCCATACCTCTAGATAGTGCTTGGAGAGTGATCTAACATTCAATTGAAGGACAGTGAGTGGAACGTGCATAACAGAGTCCAGTCTCTGTCCGACCGAACAGGGCATAGGTACAGAAAAATGTCAGGAGTTACATTGTAAGCCAGTGAGCCCAAGCTCACCCTGCAGCTCACCACAGGTATGAACAACGTTCAGAGCAAGTAAGGTTTCTTTACCGTAATAGTGGCCTTCCTGTGGATCTTGACCAGGGATCCCGGCGAGAGGCGATGTCCTGGCGCAGACGGGCGCAGACGGGCTAGCCTTTGGCGCGCCATCGGCGCGCCCGCTGCACCCGCCCGCTGCGCTGTCGGGAGATGATGTTCATTTATAGGGGGAGAGGAGGCTGGGAGGCAGCCGCAACTAGAGCGCTACCCCTGCCTTCACCCAAGATGGCGTCCACCCCACACTCGACCCAGCACCTGATCGGTTGTGCGGGGAGTGGAGCTGAGGTAGGAACAGTGCAAAATATCAGCTTTTAAAATAAACAATGTACATACACTTTAAAAACAATTTAAAAGCGATCGTGTACAATTGTTTTAGGATAAAAATAAAGCAAAGCGCTAAAGAGGGAAAAGCGACTTCCACGCTAAACAGCCCCCCCCCCGGCTTCCGCCTCAGGTGTATACAACACAAGTAATCTGTGTGGCCGTGTTCTTGGCGAATTAAATAGTCTGGGAGGGTGGGAGGCAGCCGCAACTAGAGCGCTACCCCTGCCTTCACCCAAGATGGCGTCCACCCCACACTCGACCCAGCACCTGATCGGCTGTGCGGGGAGTGGAGCTGAGGTAGGAACAGTGCAAAATATCAGCTTTTAAAATAAACAATGTACATACACTTTAAAAACTATTTAAGAGCAATTGTGTACAAATGTTTTAGGATAAAAATAAAGCAAAGCGCTAAAGAGGGAATAGCGAACTCCACGCTAAACAGCCCCCGGCTTCCGCCTCAGGGGTATACAACACAAGTAATCTGTGTGGCCGTGTTCTTGGCGAATTAAATAGTCCAGGAGGGCGGGAGGCAGCCGCAACTAGAGCGCTAACCCTGCCTTCACCCAAGATGGCGTCCACCCCACACTCGACCCAGCACCTGATCGGCTGTGCGGGGAGTGGAGCTGAGGTAGGAACAGTGCAAAATATCAGCTTTTAAAATAAACAATGTACATACACTTTAAAAACTATTTAAAAGCGATTGTGTACAAATGTTTTAGGCTAAAAATAAAGCAAAGCGCTAAAGAGGGAAAAGCGACCTCCACGCTAAACAGCCCCCGGCTTCCGCCTCAGGGGTATACAACACAAGTAATCTGTGTGGCCATGTTCCTGGCGAAATAAATAGTCCGGGAGGGCGGGAGGCAGAAGCAACTAGAGCGCTACCCCTGCCTTCACCCAAGATGGCGTTCACCCCACATTCGACCCAGCACCTGATCGGCTGTGCGGGGAGTGGAGCGGAGGTAGGAACAGTGCAAAATATCAGCTTTTAAAATAAACAATGTACATACACTTTAAAAACAATTTAAAAGCGATCGTGTACAAATGTTTTAGGATAAAAATAAAGCAAAGCGCTAAAGAGGGAAAAGTGACCTCCACGCTAAACAGCCCCCGGCTTCCACCTCAGGGGTATACAACACAAGTAATCTGTGTGACCTTGTTCTTGGCGAATTAAATAGTCCGGGAGGGCGGGAGGCAGCCGCAACTAGAGCGCTACCCTTGCCTTCACCCAAGATGGCGTCCACCCCGCACTCGACCCAGCACCCGATCGGCTGTGCGGGGAGTGGAGCTGAGGTAGGAACAGTGCAAAATATCAGCTTTTAAAATAAACAATGTACATACACTTTAAAAACAATTTAAAAGCGATCGTGTACAAATGTTTTAGGATAAAAATAAAGCAAAGCGCTAAAGAGGGAGAAGCGACCTCCACGCTAAACAGCCCCCGGCTTCCGCCTCAGGGGTATACAACACAAGTAATCTGTGTGGCCGTGTTCTTGGCGAATTAAATAGTCCGGGAGGGCGGGAGGCAGCCTCAACTAGAGCGCTACCCCTGCCTTCACCCAAGATGGCGTCCACCCCACACTCGACCCAGCACCTGATCGGCTGTGCGGGGAGTGGAGCTGAGGTAGGAACAGTGCAAAATATCAGCTTTTAAAATAAACAATGTACATACACTTTAAAAACAATTTAAAAGCGATTGTGTACAAATGTTTTAGGATAAAAATAAAGCAAAGCGCTAAAGAGGGAAAAGCGACCCCCATGCTAAACAGCTCCCGGCTTTCGCCTCAGGGGTATACAACACAAGTATAACACACAGGTACCTCAATGTTGCAGGCCTCTCTCACGGTTATACCAACAGTCTTTCTCCAGCTGCTTGCTTTCCTTCTAAAAATCACTACTTTATATTTTCTTGGCAAACAGAGCATCACCACATGACCTCTTCGCACATTGGGGCCTTCCCTCAAACAACACAGTGAGTGAGGTAGCTCTACATTTTACTGTAGGCTCCAGTGAAATGTGCTGGAGTCTCAGACTTCTACTGACTCTAAGTAGTGAGGAGATGTGAGAGAAGCCTCTAGCGGCTGAGCTCACTTTGGCCTCCTCGGGGCCTGAGTTCTAATCCCTGCTCCGGCGATTGACTGACATGGTGTGATTCTAAGCAAATCATTTAATCTCCCCGGCTTCGGCATTTGACTGACATGCTGTGGTTCTTGGCAAATTCCTTAATCTCCCTATGACTAAAACTGTAAACTGTATCATTGTAAAATGTATGACTTTTCATTCTACTAGTATAGGCATCCAAACTCGATGTGCACAATTTTAAAGCACTCTCTTACCCACAAGAAAGATTTGCGCTATTTAACTATAAAAACAAAACGCTGCCTACATAATCTTTACGGATAGACAGTCGATTCCCTTGGATGCCGTTCCGCAGACGAGCCGTCATAAATGAATTGATTAATCGAAGGCAAGGTGAGGCCAGGGCACTGGGAGGGGCCATGCGGATGACATCATCAGGAGCGAGGCTGAGGTTGCACGGGCCTGAGAAGACCCGAGATAGGCAGACAGCCCATGGAGATTGGGACAGCCGCCCGAGATGCCAATATACAAGAGTCCCCGCCCTCAAATATAAGTGCTGGTCGTGCCTACTGGCACTAAGTACTGGGTGGGAGTCTTACCAGCAGATGTGTTCCCAAAGGAGAGTTGGTTTTGCAACCTACCACCCCCTTCTGCTGTCTAAGGACCAGAGCTGCTGAGTTTGAACTTGAGGCAGCAGGGTCGAGTCCCTGCAATGGCTCAACAGACTGTGATTCTGGGCAAATCACTTAATCTTCTTGTGCCTTAAAAAAGAATAGAAGAACCTGACCGTATTGTGTAATCTAATCTGGTGCTCATGAAATCCAGTATTTATATAAAGTGCGAACAAGTGCCCAAGGGTGTCAAGGCACTGGGGGCCGCAGGAAGATTAAGCAAGTCATTACCCAGAGTCACATGGTGCTGTGCTAACCTGCCACTGGAGATCGAACCGTGAGCCCCCGTGTTCCGCAGTAGGCTACCCTGGCCGCTCTGCCACACCTCTTCCCTTCTCATGTAAAATGCTCTAATGCCCTTGGGTCAATTTCACACCATGGGCATATTTACGAAATTTCGACTCGCTGCACTGCACTGCACTGCATGGCGGAAAGGGACGGAATGCGCTGTATTTAAGTAAATACTGCTCATTCCTGGCTTTCCCCTTGTCATATACAAACGTGGGACTAGAGGATCTCTAGTCTCATCCCTGCGTAGGCACACACATGATAGTCTTTCCTCTATTCAAGAAGAACGACTTTACTTCAATTGTTCTTTAAATTTTGTTGATTTATTTTCTGTTGTTTCATTAAAGCAGATTAACTCAAATATGGTTTATATCATTTGTAACAATCCAGTTCAGGCACTGTCTGTTAAACGTGTCCAATGCATTTCGGGCATTACGAATATGCCCTTCATCAGGGAATTGACACTAGAGGCAAATAAATATAAACATACTTTTAGTACAAAAAGGATAAACTCTATGAGCAAAACAATTCAAAATCAGTAACCTTATGTATTGACATTTGTGCTTGAATAAATAACATTTGTGCATAAATAAAGGGCTTTCAAAACATGGTGTGCCAAAAAGGAGATCATCCAGAATGTTAGCATATTACAAAAACGAGGTGTAAAAGAGATGGGTCGAAGTCTCACTTACATGCCTGATGTCAAAGGGATAAGTGAAATCTAAAAAAAGTTCAAAAAAACGCGATTAGGATTATCTAGCCCAAAGTGCAGGGTGGTTCGCTAGCGGTAATCCGGATAAACAGGGGAATGTGAACTAACCTGCTTCAACTCGGTGAGTGGCTTCTATCCGGTAAACGTCTCCGCAAAACGCCGGCTGCAAAGTTAAAGTTGCCGCGTTATTTGTTTCAAAGCTATTGGGTCATGTGCTTAATCACATGGGTATCAAACAGGGTAAAAAGACTATGGTGACGGCGGGTATTACCGCGGCCCGGTTTATTGTGATGACACTAACTAAACGAATTCACTCCACTCAAGAAATGATCTAAGAATGTGTGATTCTAATTGCCCGTGTTAAAAAAAAATATGAAAATAACGGGGTGCACAATGTACTCGGATTACCATAAAAAAAGGTGTTCAGGGGGATCGAACTGTGGTATGTGTGATTAGAAAGATCACGGTGCTGCTCACCTAGCTAGACGGGATGTGTAAAAAAAGAAGAAAAAAGGAGAGGTGTCAATGTGTTTTATGTTAGGAACATGCACAATGGCAACAAGATAGGTGTTCAGAGCAAATCATTTATAAGTAACAAGAAAATTCAATCCTCTCATTGAGTCCTGTAGGTTTCTGCGTCGATAATTTATGAATCCAGTAGTTTTCTCTTCTCAACAGGAATTTATTGTTGTCTCTACCTTCTACTTTCAACACAGTCTCAAGAATCAGGAACTTGACTTGGGAAACATTATGTTGAGACTCAACAAAGTGTGCAGATAACGCTGATTTTAAGTTCTTAAGTTGAATATTAGATTTGTGTTCTGTGAGACGTATCTTGATCCGTCGTTCGGTTTTACCTACGTACAGCTTACCACATGGACATTTGATGCCATAAATCAAATTGCTAGAATCACAAGTGGCGTTGACCTTTAATTTGATAGGATAACCTTGTGTGGGATGATTGATGATGTTGCCCTTGATGATGTTATTGCAATTACCGCAATTTAAACAGGGTTTAGTTCCAGTGTATGTACCCGTTTGTTTTGTTTTGTTTTGTACAATTTCCCCCAGATTTTTAGCCCTCGTGAAGGCAAAGATTGGCGATTGACTAAAGGAATTACCAAAGTCCGGTTCCATATTGAGGATTGCCCAATGTTTATTGATAATCTTTTTGAATTTTTTGCTGTTGGTTGAATATTTCGAAACCACTACTATCCGTGTTTGTTCTTTTTTAACGGTAGGTGTTAAAAGTTGGGCTCTGTCTGTGCTCTCAATCCTCTTTCTTGTGTTCTCAACTAGGGTCTTGGGGTAACCTCTTTTGGTAAATTTGGTAGTCATTTCAGATAGTCTTTGTTGTAGGGTACTTATTTCCGAGGTGATTCTTTTGACTCTAGCCATCTGTGAATATGGTAAATTGCGTATCAGGTTAGGTTCATGAAAACTGGAATGCAGTAACATATTATTCCTATCTGTAGGCTTGACATACAGATCAGTGATGAATCCTTGCGGAGTTACAGTGATTTTAACATCAAGGAAGTTGACTGATGTATCTGAGATGTCCCAGGTTAACTGGATTCGTTGATCTATTGCATTAAAATTGTTAAGTTCCCTTCTCAATGATTCCTCAGTATCTGTCCAAATGATGAAAAAATCATCAATATATCTTGTGATCATTTTTAGATGACTGGTCCAGTTGGTGTTGTTGAGAATGTGTTGATTTTCATACCATTCCATAAAGATGTTAGCATATACGGGGGCTGCTGAGTTTCCCATGGCCATCCCGGTAAGTTGTTGATACCATTCATTTTTGATCCTGAAGTAGCTATGGTACAAAGTGTAATACATCAGTTCCATCAGTCATCTAAAAATGATCACAAGATATATTGATGATTTTTTCATCATTTGGACAGATCAACTTCCTTGATGTTAAAATCACTGTAACTCCGCAAGGATTCATCACTGATCTGTATGTCAAGCCTACAGATAGGAATAATATGTTACTGCATTCCAGTTTTCATGAACCTAACCTGATACGCAATTTACCATATTCACAGATGGCTAGAGTCAAAAGAATCACCTCGGAAACAAGTACCCTACAACAAAGACTATCTGAAATGACTACCAAATTTACCAAAAGAGGTTACCCCAAGACCCTAGTTGAGAACACAAGAAAGAGGATTGAGAGCACAGACAGAGCCCAACTTTTAACACCTACCGTTAAAAAAGAACAAACACGGATAGTAGTGGTTTCGAAATATTCAACCAACAGCAAAAAATTCAAAAAGATTATCAATAAACATTGGGCAATCCTCAATATGGAACCGGACTTTGGTAATTCCTTTAGTCAATCGCCAATCTTTGCCTTCACGAGGGCTTAAAATCTGGGGGAAATTGTACAAAACAAAACAAAACAAACGGGTACATACACTGGAACTAAACCCTGTTTAAATTGCGGTAATTGCAATAACATCATCAAGGGCAACATCATCAATCATCCCACACAAGGTTATCCTATCAAATTAAAGGTCAACGCCACTTGTGATTCTAGCAATTTGATTTATGGCATCAAATGTCCATTTGGTAAGCTGTACGTAGGTAAAACCGAACGACGGATCAAGATACGTCTCACAGAACACAAATCTAATATTCGACTTAAGAACTTAAAATCAGCGTTATCTGCACACTTTGTTGAGTCTCAACATAATGTTTCCCAAGTCAAGTTCCTGATTCTTGAGACTGTGTTGAAAGTAGAAGGTAGAGACAACAATAAATTCCTGTTGAGAAGAGAAAACTACTGGATTCATAAATTATCGACGCAGAAACCTACAGGACTCAATGAGAGGATTGAATTTTCTTGTTACTTATAAATGATTTGCTCTGAACACCTATCTTGTTGCCATTGTGCATGTTCCTAACATAAAACACATTGACACCTCTCCTTTTTTCTTCTTTTTTTACACATCCCGTCTAGCTAGGTGAGCAGCACCGTGATCTTTCTAATCACACATACCACAGTTCGATCCCCCTGAACACCTTTTTTTATGGTAATCCGAGTACATTGTGCACCCCGTTATTTTCATATATTTTTTTTTTTTTTTTTAACACGGGCAATTAGAATCACACATTCTTAGATCATTTCTTGAGTGGAGTGAATTCGTTTAGTTAGTGTCATCACAATAAACCGGGCCGCGGTAATACCCGCCGTCACCATAGTCTTTTTACCCTGTTTGATACCCATGTGATTAAGCACATGACCCAATAGCTTTGAAACAAATAACGCGGCAACTTTAACTTTGCAGCCGGCGTTTTGCGGAGACGTTTACCGGATAGAAGCCACTCACCGAGTTGAAGCAGGTTAGTTCACATTCCCCTGTTTATCCGGATTACCGCTAGCGAACCACCCTGCACTTTGGGCTAGATAATCCTAATCGCGTTTTTTTGAACTTTTTTTAGATTTCACTTATCCCTTTGACATCAGGCATGTAAGTGAGACTTCGACCCATCTCTTTTACACCTCGTTTTTGTAATATGCTAACATTCTGGATGATCTCTTTTTTGGCACACCATGTTTTGAAAGCCCTTTATTTATGCACAAATGTTATTTATTCAAGCACAAATGTCAATACATAAGGTTACTGATTTTGAATTGTTTTGCTCATAGAGTTTATCCTTTTTGTACTAAAAGTATGTTTATATTTATTTGCCTCTAGTGTCAATTCCCTGATGAAGGGCATATTCGTAATGCCCGAAATGCATTGGACACGTTTAACAGACAGTGCCTGAACTGGATTGTTACAAATGATGTAAACCATATTTGAGTTAATCTGCTTTAATGAAACAACAGAAAATAAATCAACAAAATTTAAAGAACAATTGAAGTAAAGTCGTTCTTCTTGAATAGAGGAAAGACTATCATGTGTGTGCCTACGCAGGGATGAGACTAGAGATCCTCTAGTCCCACGTTTGTATATTACTAGTGACGTCGGTGGACCCTCGACGCCTCCTGGTTGAGCACCATTAAACTACTAAGAAACAATTTCGAAATCAAATATAAGCATAGCTGTGCATCAACCGCTTATTAGTTGTTTCCCCTTGTCATGTCATGTCAAAAGTTTTTATATAGCGCAACTTATCACCGTTAGGTCTCAAGGAGCTTGCAGCAAAAAAACGGTTGGCAACGTATGAAGCTTCATTGGAAGTGCCGGAGGTTATTTTGGAAAAAGCCAAGTTTAGAGAGTTTTACGGAATTGTTTGTGTTCAGTGATGGATAGAAGGTGGGGGGGCAGTTTGTTCCAAAACAAAGGGGCAAGGTAGGAAAAGGAGCGATGGCCGTAACGGGAAGTCTGGACACGTGGTTGAATCAGAAATGATTTGTTACTGGACCTTAAGGGTCTTTTAGGAACATACCAATTAAGTTTCTTTAGAAGGTATTTAGGACCGGTGTTATACAAAGTATTGTGTGTCATACTCAAAATCTTAAAATGGCTTCTCTGACGAACGGGGAGCCAGTGGAGTTTTTTTAGGCAGGGGGCAGAGGCTGTTCTGGGAGGAAGATTCAGGACCAATCTGGCTGCAGCGTTCTGGAGGGTCTGCAACTTTGAAAGCAGGTCCTCGTTGAGTGCAGCATACAGGGCATTGCCATAGCCAAGATGGCTAATGATCAGGCCCTGTACCAGAGGTTTCCTAGCTTCAGTGGGAAACCACTTGAAGATCTTCCTGAGACTGCGCATGATTCCATAACAGATGCCTGTGACCTTGTTGACATGGTTTTTCATGGACAGGGCACAGTCTATTGTTATTCCCAGATTACATACTACTGACTGCCCTTAGGGCAGCCTAGCCCCAATGCACGCACACTTGCACAAGATTGCCTCTGTCACAACCAGGATTGTTTTGGTGCAGGAAGGGGCATCTTCATGCACCATAACGATTCTCTGATCCATATTCCTCTTTCTTTGTGTTCTGCAGAAAGAGGAAGTAACAAGGAGTAATAAAGATATTTCTCCTTGTTACGTCTCCCTTGGGAAGGTGTATCTTTTCGGCGCATTCCCAGATTTACCTATTCTGCTAAATATGGGAATGCGTCAAAATCCATGGGAGTTGTGTGGGAACACCCAAGCAACGTCCATGGAACCCCTACCCAGGGGTCAGATTTATGGAGCCACTCAGGACCACGCAAAGTGGCCTTGTGTGACTTCCTAAATTTCACTTAAGGTTTGCATTCCACATGTACCATGTTGCATGGTGCACTTGTAACGTTAACAGGGTCATAAATATGTAATCCAGTATATATTTATTTTAAAATGCAAACCCATATTTTCTAGAAGGTGATGTGGATCCACTGTCTCAAAGTGCAGGACTAGTCTGGGGAGGTTCTCATTTCAGATGTCCTCCTCAGCCTGTTCTCTTTACTCAGCCGTTGTGAAGAGTGATGCACTGGGGTTCTCACCAAACTGGAGCACACGCAACACATGCACAATGGAGTATCAGATTTCTGCACATGGCTGTTATCAGCGGACGCAATAAGAAGAGGTGGACAAATGGGCAGGACTGCCCTAGAAACATCCTTGCATTGTACGAAAGAAACTGCATTCCAACCACTCACAGTATCATCAACCAAATGGCCGTGCTCAGGAAGAACTAATCAGCTGGTCCTTGCAAATAAAAGCCAAATGAAACTTCTAAGGGTAGCTCTGTCTTAATTCTCCCCACTTTACTGTCTGGATCAGAACCTCCAGGCACAGTAATGCGGGTAGTATTCTTCCACTGTCTGGGAAAGCTGTCCTCAACTTGCATCTTGTGCTAAGCCAGGCTAGGAGTATCCAAAATGAAGGCCACTTACCTCTTAGGCTCACACACATAGCCCTATCACTGTACATGTGCTACACATGCTACACACACACACATGCACTCGACACAAAGAGGATTCCTGCCCTAGGTTTTGTGCCTACACACAACATAACTTAACACAAGCAGAGTGGTGGGGATTGTGACTCTTTGTTGCCACCAACCACGTGAGTGGTTTGCGATCTAGCTGGAGCAAAATCTTCGTACCAAACAGGTAAGGATAGAACCTCCTCCCACTGACATACAAGTTAGTGTGGACTACCAGGCCTCCAATGAGAGTATCAAGATTGGTGCACAGCTGATTCCCAGAGCTAATGAGCTTGTTGACCCGCTTCCTAGGCAGTTTGGATCCTAGCAGTGGCCATTGGTAGATAGTATGGATGCCTAATGTCAAGAAGAAAACTACATCCTCAAAATCCAAGGGCTTGTACCAGTTTAGGATTATGTCGTTTGGACTTTAGAAAGCTCATGCCACTTTCAGCACTTGGTGAACTATGTTCTATCAGGAGTTGAAGAGTTTAGTGTGGCCTAGCTTGACAACATTGCCATCCAGGGCACAAGTCCTAAAAAAAGAAGTGGGGGGAAGCTGGCGTCACGAAGGGTGGCTTGCACCATCAGACTCATTGCCTCCCCTCGCTCGCCCCTAAGATGTGATTGCGTCAGAGAAGCCAGCCCGTGAGCAGTGTTCTGAATGAGCTACGATCTCGCCACAGGGAGGCCAAAGAGTGAATGTGTGGCTCCATTTGCTCCAGTAATCAAGCTCCTGGTAAAATAAGTGGGGGGACGCCGTCCACCCACGTGATACCCTGACTCTAGCCCTGTTGCCATCTTTAGCCATTCATCAGGGGACCACTTGAGGCACCTAGAACAGGTACTCTAAAGGATATAGGGGATAAAACTGATCATCATGGCAACTAAGTGTCTGTGAGGCAGCCCTCTGCAGCCTACCCTAGATGTATAGTAATGAACTGGAAGATGCACCTGTTGGATGCTAAGATTCAGTCTGTGTTAGAGTAGGAAGAACCTACTACCAGACTCAGGAGAGAACCCTTCTAGGTGAGGAATCAGGAGTCAGGAGGTCCAAAACTAAAAGTAAGAGAGGAAGATTTATTTCTTCAAAAGAATATGTTAGAGCATTGGCGACCTATAATGGGGCAAGTTGGAGGAAGGCCAGGTGGTGGCTGGAGCTGAGAAGGAGAGATTGGCAGACCAAGCAGAGATGAAGAATTAGTCAGTGTTGCTTTCCCAGCCCACGATTTGAACGGGTGCTTCCAGGTGATTTTAGGTAGCGGCAGTGGGAATTAGTTTGTGGATCATAACTTGCTTTTTTGTAAGGTTCCTTCTCTGCTCAGTTTTTTTTACCATTAGTGAATCTGCTCGTTTGTTGTTTTTGCCCTTCTCCTTCATGTTTCCTATCTTTAGGTTTGGTGTTGTGTCTGATGTCCATTACATCTGGCGTTCACGTCTTGCATTCCACCCTGCTGACTCCTGTGCTCCCGAACTCGAAGAGGGTCTCCTGATGCTGTCGGGTTTGTTACCTGCCCCTGACTTGGAGCATGGGGTGAATCTGCTACTGTTTGAGAGTCTTTTGTGATGACTGCCTTAACATCAACAACTGAAGAGTGTTCGATTAGTCCTAGATTTCACCCTACTACCGGATTTGCCCTTACAGTCCCGGTTTTTCACCACCTGTCCTGGCAGATTTCTGCAAGTTAAGCTGGTGCCCCTGCTTTCAGAGAAGGTCAATTGACAACAGAGGGAGGCTCTTTTTTTTATGTATTTCAAGATGCAACTAGTTAGCAGCTCTTGTCAGAAAACAATTAAATTAACAGGTATGATACTGAGTGCAAAAGTTGCATTTCCTTTATTTCCTTACTTGGCTGTGTTTCAAGTCAATGTCTGTGTTTCTATGTTGATGAGTGATGTAGTCCTTCTTCTATTTGTATGAAATGTCATAGTTTTTGATTTTTAAAATATGGCTACCTTATACAACTGCGAACTGTACTACAACCCACTTACAAAAATTTACCAGAATGCAGTAGATGAGGGGCTGCATCAGTGATGTTTCACCTCTCTTTTCTTCCTTGCCACCTTTTCCCCTGACAATATCCTGGTAGTGAGGTTTCCTCATTGGCTTTCACTGACCTGTCCTCCCAGGGACACATTTGGTGGAATCTCATCAGAAGCCTGCCGCAAGCTATCTGCCTTAAGCCAAGTAACGATGCTATGTGACCGTAGTTGTGCCCTAGACTGCCCTAGTGACCAAGACCTCAGAGGACACAAAGGCAGGACCATGCAATATTTCCTTATTGAAAGTAAGCTAACTATCATTCTAAAGACTGACACTTCATACAAAGGGGTTGGAGTGGTACTGACTCTACTCGAAGAGAAGAGCAGAGAACACCTATTGGCATTCAGTAGTTTCAGGTCATCATTTAAAAGAAAGTCTTTGTGAAAGTGTGGGCTCAGAGGAGGTTCTTTCCTAACTTCTGTGATATTAGGTTTGTGGGTCAAACACTTCATATGCGACTCATGTGGTTGATGGCAAGGAAGAGTAAAATTCCCAAGTTCTCATGATGGGCTATCTCATTACAAATTCAAAAAGAACAATTGTTGGACGAAATGCTGAACAATGTCAACCACTCCCCCCAGTATAGAGATCTGGGCCTAAATCCATTGTTTCTTTGCTCACCACACCACTCCAGTTTGGACCCAGCCATATGCAAATACGTCTTGACCCTGCTCCCCATGGGAACAGTTCAATCAGAACTGCCAGGCCAGGTCTTCTCTTATCTTATCTTATCTTATCTTAAGGGGGTTTTATATAGCGCTCTGTCACCATAAGTTTCCTGGCGCTGATTAAGTGCTGAGAGGTGAGGCATGGGGGTCTAGCCAGACTGTGTAAAGAAAAACGTTTTCAGGAGTTTTCTAAACTCCAGAAGAGATTTGGAAGATTTGAACGGGAGAGGCAGCGGGTTCCAGAGGTTGGGGGCTAAGTGAGCAAATCTGCGGCCGCCGAATTTTTTAAGCTTAACTGGGGGGGGGGGTAGCTAAGAGCTGGTGATGAGAGGACCGTAGATTGCGTGCCGGACGGTAGAGGGTGACCAGGTATTTAAGAAAGGCGGGAGAGGTCCCAGAGATAGCTTTGAATGCCAGGCAGCTGATCTTAAATACAGCCCTCCGTTCAACCGGCAGCCAATGGAGTTTGCGGAGTAGTGGCTTTGCAGACTGCCACTTCGGGGTCTTGTAGGCCAATCTGGCCGCCTGGTTCTGTACTATTTGAAGCCTATAGAGAAGGGATTTTGGTAGGCCATGTTACAGAGAGTTTGAAAAATCCAGGCGGGACAGTACAAGGGCAATCAGGATTTGTATCAGAGCCTCAGGTGTAAGGAGGTGGGAGATTTTCCTGATTTTTCTGAGCTGGAACATGCATGATGACACAACAGCACCCACCTGGGGCTTGAGGGAGAGCTCCGTGTCGATAATGACCCCAAGACTTTTTGCTGATTTGGCTGGAACGGGGAGGGGGGCCAAGTTCCGCTGGCCAGAACTGTGGACCCCAATAGGTGGGGCTGTTACTTGGGAGAATTAGTTCTGTTTTCCCCGGGTTCATCTTGAGCTGGTTAAGGTTCATCCATTGTTGGATGTGTAGCATCACCGCTTGACAGTCAGTGGCTGCATTTGGGGTGTTGAGAGGGAAGATGATTTGCAGATCGTCTGCATAATTGAAGACGGTGATGTCCCACCTCTTCAGGGAGTGGATAAGTGGTTGAAGGTAAAGGTTAAAAAGCAGAGGGGACAGGGAGGATCCCTGAGGCACTCCGCAAGTAGATGGCACCTTGGCGGCCGTGAAAGGGCCTAAGCGAACCGCTTGGGTTCTGCCCGATAAGAAGGATTTAAGCCAGGCAGAGGCCAGGCCCTGGATGCCGGCCTGCTCGAGACGGTGGAGAAGGATGTTATGGTCCACCGTGTCGAACGCTGCTGACAGATCTAATAAGAAGAGCGCTTGAGGTGCCCCTTTGTCGGCATTGCCCCTTAAAGAATCCATGACTGCCAGGATCACAGCCTCGGTGGAGTGGGCTGGTCTGAAACCGGCTTGGTTAGGTTCGGGGTAATTGGAACACTCGATTAATTGAGAGAGGCAACTGGTGACGTGTGCCTCCAAAAGTTTGGATAGGTAGGGCAGAAGAGAAATAGGCCAATAGTTGGCAAGGTCCTCAGGGTCGGCACCAGGTTTTTTTAGTAGAGGCACCAAGACTGCCTCCTTGAAGGAGTTGGGCACCGTGCCTGTCTCGAGGGAGGTGTTTAACAGGGATAGGATGCAGTCCGGCAGAGCCAGGCAGATATCTTGAAACACAGAGGGAGGACAACAGTCATTGGGGGAGCCCGACTTGACTCGAGCAACGAGTTTGGCTAGAATGTTAGAGTCAAGGGTAGGAAAACTTAGAAATGAGAATGGGTTTCCAGGGGAGGAAGCTGATATGACAACAGGAGGGACAGGGGGGATAGTATTCTTAATTTTAGTGATCTTATCGATGAAGAAACTGTTTAGGGCATTGCAGGACACCTGGGTGAGGGTCTGAGAAGGGAGAGTTCTAGCGTCGGACGTAAGCTCGCTCATGACTGTGAAGATCTCCTTGGATTTATTAGGGGCAGTGAGAATCCTTTCAGAGATATGTAGGGATTTTGCTGCCAGGATTGCACTTTTGTATTTTTTTCGTGCAGTAACGTATAACTCTCTATCGGTGGGTGAGTAGTTACGTCTCCACCTACGTTCCATCTGGCGTAATTCAAGTTGCTGAGTTTTCAGAGTGGTGTTAAAACACCTGTGTGATTTACTATGCCTGGAGCGAGGGTATCTGCAGAGGGGGGCAAATTGTTCGCTGGCCTTGGTGATCCAACCGGAGAAGTCTTCCTCCAGTATGTGAACAGTCGCGGCGCTGCGCGGCTGGGGACGAGTATCGGCCAGGAACGAGAGGAAGCCTTGAGAGTCAAATGCGCTCCATTTGCGGGCAGCCCCGCCTGTAAGTGGAGGGGCCTTTACCCGACCCCTGACAGTGATCACGGTGTCGATCATATAATGATCCGACCAGATGCAGGGCGTGATCACGGGGCAGGAAAGCGTGAGGTTATGGGTCCAGATATGGTCTAGTATATGGCCCCTGATGTGGGTGGGCAAAGTATCGAGTTGGGTCAAGTTGAGGCTGGAGAGAACTTCGAACAGCTCAGCCGCATGAGGGCCAGCGTCGCAATCGTTGTACCAATAGTTGAAATTGCCGATGACAGCGACTCGAGCAGAGGAAGTGATCAGGTTGGCTAGCTGTTCGCTGAAGGCTGCCGGAAACAGAGGCATGGGGTGGGGGGGGGGCGGTAGAGAACTATAAGAGTAAGGGCTCCCTATCCAGTCTCCGGGCTGATGATGAGGTTGTCCACATCAGCGAGGATAAGAGAGGAGGTGGAAATTAATTTGAACTCTTTTCGAATGACAGCTGCCACCCCTCCGCCAGCCCGACCAGAGGGTCGGTTCATGTTAAGCATGTAGTAATCGGGGGGCAGTGCTGCCAAGATGTCAGGGAGAGAGTCGTCTGTCAGCCAGGTCTCAGTGAGTAGGAGGATATCAGGTCTTTCATCAAGAAGGAGAAGGAGAAGGTCGGCCTGGTGTTTTACAAATGAACGTGTATTTAAATATAATACACGGATATGCGTCTCGGTAGTGCTGGGGCAGGCTGAGGGCTTGCAGCTGGGGCGTGGGGGGGAGGTATTACCCACAATGCTGCATGAGGAGGCACGTTCTCGGCTTACTTGAGAGAGGACGCAGTGAGCGGATTGTAGTTTCCTAAGGGCAGTGGGAGAGTAAGTGAGGAGAGTGGCAATATCCCTAGCCCCTGGGCCCGTCCGGCCGCGGACGGGCGCAGACGGGCAGGACTCTGGCACGACTCCGTCACAGGTCCGGCGCGGCCACTGAGCGCGTCCGCTGCGCGGAGACATGGACGTCCCCTTTTATGCGCAACTAGAGCGCGAAGATTAGAGCCACACACAATATGGCCGCCGCAAGTCTGTGCCTGGGACCAACTCCACAGCGTCGATACTCGGCTGGGAGTGGCCCAGGGCAGCGGGGAGGAGGGGGAAGAAGTCAGCGGTCAAAGCTTATTCAATCAAGCAATTTTAGGAAATGTTGCGAGTCAGTTAAAAAAGCGCCGTATTGCGCAGGCAAACAATTTAAAAGTAAAGTTTAAACAGAGCAACACAACCTCCCGGCTTCTGCCTCAGGAGGGCCACAAACACTCAGTCAATCGAGCGCTGGGTGAGAGGGAGCCCCTTTTATGCGCAACTAGAGCGCGAAGATTAGAGCCACACACAATAGGGCCGCCGCAAGTCTGTGCCTGGGACCAACTCCACAGCGTCGATACTCGGCTGGGAGTGGCCCAGGGCAGCGGGGAGGAGGGGGAAGAAGTCAGCGGTCAAAGCTTATTCAATCAAGCAATTTTAGGAAATGTTGCGAGTCAGTTAAAAAAGCGCCGTATTGCGCAGGCAAACATATTAAAAGTAAAGTTTAAACAGAGCAACACAACCTCCCGGCTTCCGACTCAGGAGGGCCACAAACACTCAGTCAATCGAGCGCTGGGTCAGAGGGAGCCCCTTTTATGCGCAACTAGAGCGCGAAGATTAGAGCCACACACAATATGGCCGCCGCAAGTCTGTGCCTGGGACCAACTCCACAGCGTCGATACTCGGCTGGGAGTGGCCCAGGGCAGCGGGGGGGAGTGGGAAGAAGTCAGCGGTCAAAGCTTATTCAATAAAGCAATTTTAGGAAATGTTGCGAGTCAGTTAAAAAAGCGCCGTATTGCGCAGGCAAACAATTTAAAAGTAAAGTTTAAACAGAGCAACACAACCTCCCGGCTTCCGCCTCAGGAGGGCCACAAACACTCAGTCAATCGAGCGCTGGGTCAGAGGGAGCCCCTTTTATGCGCAACTAGAGTGCGAAGATTAGAGCCACACACAATATGGCCGCGCAAGTCTGTGCCTGGGACCAACTCCACAGCGTCGATACTCGGCTGGGAGTGGCCCAGGGCAGCAGGGAGGAGGGGGAAGAAGTCAGCGGTCAAAGCTTATTCAATCAAGCAATTTTAGGAAATGTTGCGAGTCACTTAAAAAAGCGCCGTATTGCGCAGGCAAACAATTTTAAAGTAAAGTTTAAACAGAGCAACACAACCTCCCGGCTTCCGCCTCAGGAGGGCCACAAACACTCAGTCAATCGAGCGCTGGGTCAGAGGGAGCCCCTTTTATGCGCAACTAGAGCGCGAAGATTAGAGCCACACACAATATGGCCGCCGCAAGTCTGTGCCTGGGACCAACTCCACAGCGTCGATACTCGGCTGGGAGTGGCCCAGGGCAGCGGGGGGGAGTGGGAAGAAGTCAGCAGTCAATGCTTATTCAATAAAGCAATTTTAGGAAATGTTGCGAGTCAGTTAAAAAAGGGCCGTATTGCGCAGGCAAACACATTAAAAGTAAAGTTTAAACAGAGCAACACAACCTCCCGGCTTCCGCCTCAGGAGGGCCACAAACACTCAGTCAATCGAGCGCTGGGTCAGAGGGAGCCCCTTTTATGCGCAACTAGAGCGCGAAGATTAGAGCCACACACAATATGGCCGCCGCAAGTCTGTGCCTGGGACCAACTCCACAGCGTCGATACTCGGCTGGGAGTGGCCCAGGGCAGCGGGGGGGAGGGGGAAGAAGTCAGCGGTCAAAGCTTATTCAATCAAGCAATTTTAGGAAATGTTGCGAGTCAGTTAAAAAAGCGCCGTATTGCGCAGGCAAACAATTTAAAAGTAAAGTTTAAACAGAACAACACAACCTCCCGGCTTCCGACTCAGGAGGGCCACAAACACTCAGTCAATCGAGCGCTGGGTCAGAGGGAGCCCCTTTTATGCGCAACTAGAGCGCGAAGATTAGAGCCACACACAATATGGCCGCCGCAAGTCTGTGCCTGGGACCAACTCCACAGCGTCGATACTCGGCTGGGAGTGGCCCAGGGCAGCGGGGGGGAGTGGGAAGAAGTCAGCGGTCAAAGCTTATTCAATAAAGCAATTTTAGGAAATGTTGCGAGTCAGTTAAAAAAGGGCCGTATTGCGCAGGCAAACATATTAAAAGTAAAGTTTAAACAGAGCAACACAACCTCCCGGCTTCCGCCTCAGGAGGGCCACAAACACTCAGTCAATCGAGCGCTGGGTGAGAGGGAGCCCCTTTTATGCGCAACTAGAGCGCGAAGATTAGAGCCACACACAATATGGCCGCCGCAAGTCTGTGCCTGGGACCAACTCCACGGCGTCGATACTCGGCTGGGAGTGGCCCAGGGCAGCGGGGAGGAGGGGGAAGAAGTCAGCGGTCAAAGCTTAGTCAATCAAGCAATTTTAGGAAATGTTGCGAGTCAGTTAAAAAAGCGCCGTATTGCGCAGGCAAACAATTTAAAAGTAAAGTTTAAACAGAGCAACACAACCTCCCGGCTTCCGCCTCAGGAGGGCCACAAACACTCAGTCAATCGAGCGCTGGGTCAGAGGGAGCCCCTTTTATGCGCAACTAGAGTGCGAAGATTAGAGCCACACACAATATGGCCGCGCAAGTCTGTGCCTGGGACCAACTCCACAGCGTCGATACTCGGCTGGGAGTGGCCCAGGGCAGCAGGGAGGAGGGGGAAGAAGTCAGCGGTCAAAGCTTATTCAATCAAGCAATTTTAGGAAATGTTGCGAGTCACTTAAAAAAGCGCCGTATTGCGCAGGCAAACAATTTAAAAGTAAAGTTTAAACAGAGCAACACAACCTCCCGGCTTCCGCCTCAGGAGGGCCACAAACACTCAGTCAATCGAGCGCTGGGTCAGAGGGAGCCCCTTTTATGTGCAACTAAAGCGCGAAGATTAGAGCCACACACAATATGGCCGCCGCAAGTCTGTGCCTGGGACCAACTCCACAGCGTCGATACTCGGCTGGGAGTGGCCCAGGGCAGCGGGGAGGAGGGGGAAGAAGTCAGCGGTCAAAGCTTATTCAATCAAGCAATGTTAGGAAATGTTGCGAGTCAGTTAAAAAAGCGCCGTATTGCGCAGGCAAACAATTTAAAAGTAAAGTTTAAACAGAGCAACACAACCTCCCGGCTTCCGCCTCAGGAGGGCCACAAACACTCAGTCAATCGAGCGCTGGGTCAGAGGGAGCCCCTTTTATGCGCAACTAGAGCGCGAAGATTAGAGCCACACACAATATGGCCGCCGCAAGTCTGTGCCTGGGACCAACTCCACAGCGTCGATACTCGGCTGGGAGTGGCCCAGGGCAGCGGGGGGGAGTGGGAAGAAGTCAGCGGTCAAAGCTTATTCAATAAAGCAATTTTAGGAAATGTTGCGAGTCAGTTAAAAAAGGGCCGTATTGCGCAGGCAAACACATTAAAAGTAAAGTTTAAACAGAGCAACACAACCTCCCGGCTTCCGCCTCAGGAGGGCCACAAACACTCAGTCAATCGAGCGCTGGGTCAGAGGGAGCCCCTTTTATGCGCAACTAGAGCGCGAAGATTAGAGCCACACACAATATGGCCACCGCAAGTCTGTGCCTGGGACCAACTCCACAGCATCGATACTCGGCTGGGAGTGGCCCAGGGCAGCGGGGGGGAGTGGGAAGAAGTCAGCGGTCAAAGCTTATTCAATAAAGCAATTTTAGGAAATGTTGCGAGTCAGTTAAAAAAGGGCCGTATTGCGCAGGCAAACATATTAAAAGTAAAGTTTAAACAGAGCAACACAACCTCCCGGCTTCTGCCTCAGGAGGGCCACAAACACTCAGTCAATCGAGCGCTGGGTCAGAGGGAGCCCCTTTTATGCACAACTAGAGCGCGAAGATTAGAGCCACACACAATATGGCCGCCGCAAGTCTGTGCCTGGGACCAACTCCACAGCGTCGATACTCGGCTGGGAGTGGCCCAGGGCAGCAGGGAGGAGGGGGAAGAAGTCAGCGGTCAAAGCTTATTCAATCAAGCAATTTTAGGAAATGTTGCGAGTCAGTTAAAAAAGCGCCGTATTGCGCAGGCAAACAATTTAAAAGTAAAGTTTAAACAGAGCAACACAACCTCCCAGCTTCCGCCTCAGGAGGGCCACAAACACTCAGTCAATCGCAATCTGGACTGGAAACAAGCATCCTAGGACCACTTCTGGGGTAACACCCCTCATCACCTAGGATTGCCTTTCATGGCGAGTATGGGACCCATGTTTGGGCATCACTGTCCTACTTGGGGTGACAAATGCAAAAATAACTATTGCCAGGATAGCCTGAGTCCAGTGGCATGACAATCACGGGACCCACATCTCTGCATCGCCGTCCCACTTTGGGTGATGAATGCAAAAAGAACAATTGATGGACAGAATGCTGAACAATGTCAAACACATACCCCAGTACAGAAATCTGGGTCCAAATCCATTGTTTTCTTGCTCAACACTCCACCTCAGTTTGGACCAGCCATATGCAAAACAGTGTTGACCCTTCTCCCCAGTGGAACAGTCCAATCAGAACTAACATGCCAGGCCCTCCCTCGACCAGAAACAGGCATCCTACGACCGGTGTCGGGGTGTCACCGCTCATCAGCCACAAAAGCCTGAATCCAATGGCATGGTGACCACGGTACCTACATCTGGCCTTCCTTGTCCCACTTGGGTGACAAATGCAAAAAGAACAATTGATGGACGGTATGCTAAACAATGTCAAACCCTCACTCCCAGTACAGAGATCTGCCCACCACGCCACCTCAGTTTGGACCCAGCCATTTGCAAATCAGTTTTGACCCTACTCACCATGGGAACAGTCCAGCCCAAACTGCCAGGCCGAGTCTTCCCTGGACCGGAAACAGGCACCCTAAGATCAGTTTCCGGTTGTCACTCATCAGCCAGGATAGCCTGAAACCATTGGCATGGCGAGCATGAGATTCCCATCTGGGCATTCCCATCTTGTTTGGGTGGCAAATGCAAAAAAGAATAATTGATGTTTTGCTCATAACGCCACCCCATTTGGACCCAGCCATATGCAAATTAGTCTTGACCCAGCTCCCCATCAGGGCAGTCCAGCCGATCTGCCATGCCAGATCCTCCCTACACCGGAAACAAGAATCCTAGGACTGTTTCGAGGTATCACCCCTCATCAGCCAGGACAGCCTAAATCCAGTGGCATGGGGAGCACGGGACCCATCTCATTACAAGGCATAGATTTCACTATACAAAATAAAGCCAGAATGAAAAATAGGTGTGCAGATGGACCTTCCTGCCAGTTTTGCTGTTCCAAACACCGGACCTCTCCAATGGTGGAATAAAGTTCTGGTTAGTCTGAACTTTTAGGAACATCTGTTGGGACAGGACTGTCTCCAGCATGGCATACTGGTGTGTACTCTTGACCTGGGTCCCAAACAGCACATGAAAAACTAGTATCCTAACTTGTACTGCACTGGACCAGTGTAACACACTCGTCTAGTGGGTGTGCTGAAGCCCATGTTACGACTAGGTCTGGGTGAAATTTCATTTACATTAGAGTAATCAGAGTAATTTCAGTAATTACGCATTACTTTTGTGATGCAAAACGAATGAAATTACTAGATTATGCCAGCTGGAGAAATTATGATTAATTTGAGGCAAAATTCATACTGCAGGAGCATAGAAACAATGAACTAAGAGAGAGAGAGAGCGGCTGCGGTCTACTGCTGTTCGTGTCCTGTAGCATTTAGTGCTATATTGTTAGATCAAATTGCATCCTCTGGCCCATTTTGGATGTGGAGTGCATTTTGCACTAAGAAAATAGTGCTACATTTTAGGTAACACTTTTTATGTCTTTATACATAATTATAAGTAATTTTGTGGTAATTATGAGTAATTACGCTGGAGAGAAATATGGCAATTATGCCCACCCCTAGATACTACTTGGAGCAGCACAACAAGAATGCCCACTGTCCATGTCCAGGGTTGCTGACATGAAGTGGTGGTGGCAGTTTACCCATTTTTGTGAATTAATAGACCTGACAAGACCTTTTTTCCGTGTCAGAGATAAAGGTGGCTTACCAGTCTCACTAGGGTAAACATTCTGCTTCAGTGAGGCACCTACACCCTTGCGCTGACATCCCAAGTACACAATGAGCACAAGTGTATATTGTGTATTTGTGGCACTTACAAGTGAGACTATGTACAATATGAGGTTTGCTGGGATCAGCATGAACTATTTTGCATGGCCTGTGCCTTTACATAGCGGAAGACAGAGGAGGGGTACAGCTTCCCCAGACAGTGGACAAGTACTGTTTTCATTCCTGAAGTGAAGGAGGATAGAGACAGAATTGCCTATTGAAATTCTATGAGGACCTTTTTGCAAGGGAATGCTGGTTAGATTTTCCTGAGCACTGCCATTTGGTGGATCGTAGGTGAGAGGTGGTTAGTCAATAGATTCTGTTTTTAAAGGTGGGGAAGTTTCTATTGTTTGTACCTGATTGCTCCTTCTGGAAGGCTAGTGGAACAGGGTGGTAAGTCTTCCCACCTCATTGTGTCCATACTGCGTATACTGCTGTTTGAAATCAGCATCCTTATTACCTGGTATGAGACCCACCCCCTTACACAAACGCTGTGTCTCCACCACAAGCATAAAAGGACATTTGAGTGGGAGCCACACCAAGCCAGTTCCAGAACCTTAGACAGTGGATCAACATCCCTGTCTGAAAAATCGGTATAAAAGTGGGAACAAAACCTCCCAACTTTCCTACCATTCCAAATTATCTTTGAATAAGGAAGAAATGCTCTGCCGAGAACTCTAAGATCTGATATGAACCAGGGCTGGTGTCTGCATGGCAACTAGTCTCCCAGAGGTGAGGTGACATCAACTCAAGTCTGCATATCTTGCTGGTGAAGCTGTGTCTGTCTAGTGCCTAGAAGCCTACCTGCCTGCCTGCTCAGAGATGGAGGGAGAGTACCTGACCCTGCAGGAAGAACAAATGTCCAGGGGGAGAAGCCCAGATGGGTCCCCAGTGTGTGGAGCTCTCAGAAGACGTTTACGGCTAAGTAGGAGCATTTCTGGGACAGAGCTGTGTCATTAGGGGTCTTTCGGCCCCCCATAGCATGGCTCTTGTGGTGAACTACGTGAAGAATCTTTGAGCCAAGCAACAACGTGTCATCTAGTCCCATGCAGTCCAAAGGCCTGCTGCTGCTGCTGGTCTAACCTCAGAGGACCTGTTGCTGCCAAAGTGGGAGATCTTCCACGAGCCAGAGGACATTTCTGCTAAAGAAGGGCATTCGCCAGATTGGCCCAGTGGCTGAAACTGCTGAAGACGAGCATACGCCAGTCCGGCCTATCGCACTGATACCGGCATGTGCTATGGCCTCCTACACGTTGTGACATAATATGCATATGTACACATTTTCATGTGCAGACTAAATATTTTATATATTCACATCCACTCTGCTTATCTGTGATTATACATCAAACTACTGTTGTTTATGTCTGTGTTGATGCTACTGGAGAGGGTGACTAGTCATCGGAATGAAGAAGTTCTAAGAAACCATTGATGTCTCTTGGGTATTAATCATGGTCCCCTTTGCAATCATGACACATGTCATCATATCTTCCATTATAAGTCATTATTGTGAAACATGCGATGACGAAAAATTGCAAATAGCATCAGCCAAGAAACAGATGGAAGAAAGGTGTAGCAGGCCTTAAGCTGCAGTCAAGCCATTTATCTCAGTTCATATCATAGATAACAGACGTGCACAATAGAGACATGGTGAAGATATTGTAACTTGACACAGATAACAAAAGGTGCTGTGTTGCATTGCACTAAAGCGACAGAGCAGCATAGAGCCATATTTTCTAAATGTAGCCTGCTGCTCTCTTTCCTTGCCGTGACATTTTTTAATGTTGCCTAGCGCCACACACAAACCTTTGTACTGCAGTACAAAGGTGAGTGTGTGTGTGTTGTCTAGCACAGGTTTTGTCCAGGAGGGATATCCTTCCTGTACAACATCCTATGTTTACTCATCTTTTTCTAACATTTCCCACATTGGATGTGTACTATACAGTGCAGCACACATGCAATGTTTGAAATGTTAGGAGAAATTAATGCTTTCCTCAAGGAGGCATAATTTTTTGACACAAAGACTGGCACAATTTGTGTCAAGAGCATGGACAGTGCTATTGGACTCCTAAGCCCCACTCATGGAAGGCCCCCATGACAGAATATACCACAAAGCGCTATTTGTACTACAACAAGGGCACCTTTCCAGCACAATAAAATGTTTTGCGCTGAAAAGTAAATAAAATATCAAGACTTTGGGGCATATTATCAAGGGGGTTTATCTCCGCTTTTTTGGCTTTAAAAGCCAAGAAAGCGGAGATAAAATTATCCCCCTATTACCTAGCTGTCGCTAACACCAGTTAGCGACAGCTAGTAGGAGATAGCGACCATCTTGGGCCCCACTTTGCATGTCAGTGATATTTATCACTAATGACATGCAAAGTGGGCGTGCCAAGATGTTAGCGACTGGAAACAGTCGCTAACATCGCTATCTCCTATTACCAACTTTTGGAGATATTCGCGCTAAGCGCGAATATCTCCAAAAACTAACACCTGCCCTGAGCAGTTCTTAGCCATGTTATCCAATGGGCGGTGGATAACATGGCTAAGAGCATTAGCTCGGTAATGCATGAATATCGCGGACTTTTCAGCGATATTCATGCATTGCGGCCGTTTTTTATCGCATTTGCGATAAACCTTGATATTAGCAAGGTTTATCTGCGATAATTTCTGACGATGCTTAGCGTTAAAAAATTCGTTGCTAAGCATCATTAGCGATAAATATCGCTTAACGTTGGTAATATGCCCCTTTGTTTCTACTTTGCATGACTTTGCGGTGGCACAAAGTCTCACTATATCTACCCCAGTGTGTTTTGGTGGTAGACTTTTCTATCCAGCCTTCCCCATCATTGTGATTGAAGTGTAATTGACATTTTGCTGCATCTGCAGTCTCACTAGTCTTACAATCACCTGCTAACTGGACGGCAGCTGAATAACAACACTTTTCCCTGATATCCTTTTTTAGGTCTCGCTGGCGTTGCAGCGCGAAGCGCTGCCGCCAACGAGACTTATAGCCGCCTTCATCCCTGTCAAGGGAGTATCAGCTGTGAACGAGCCCGATACAGACCTGGGCACGAGCCGACCCAGGTCTGTGAACGCGCTTCAAGGTTGAGCAGCTTGTGCACGTTTGTTGGACGTCAGGCGCCGCAAGCGCCGCCAGACCAATTATCCCAGCATGAAACTCTACTTCCTGAGGCCAAAAGACCAATTATCCCAGCAGGAGTCTCCACTTCCTCAGGCGCTGCAACAATTATCACAGCATGAGACCCACTTATCACAGCATGTCAACAGGCGCCCCAGGCTGCTGGAGCACTCAACCATAATTAATGTGCAGTTGAGTGCTCCAGCAGTGTGGGGCGGCTCTCTGCATGCTGTGATAATTATCACTTTGGGGCCTCATGCTGTGATAATTAGGGCAGCATACTCTATTTGCAGCACTGAACATTTTCAAAGAAGGCGAAGCAGCGACATTCATTGGAGACACTCACCCTCACTAACCCTCACGCCCTCACCCCCTCACTCGCCCTCACCCCCTCACACCCCCTGACCCCTCACACACCTCCTCACCCTCACACCCCCTCACTCTCACACACCCTCACATACCCTCACACACCCTCACACACCCTCACTCACCCTCACACACCCTCACACCCCCTCACACCCTCACACCCCCTCACCTTCACACCCCCTCACCCACCCCCTCACCCTCACAACCCCTCACCCTCACACTGCCTCACCCTCACACCCCCTCACACCCCTCACCCTCACATCCATCACCCTCACACCCCTCACCCTCACACCCCCTCACACACTCTCACCCTCACACACTCTCACCCTCACACACTCACCCTCACACACTCTCACCCTCACACCCCTCACACACCCTCACACACCCTCACTCACCCTCACTCACCCTCACACACCCTCACACACTCTCACACCCTCACCCTCACACCCCCTCACCCCCCCCTCACCCTCACACCCCCTCACCCTCACACCCCCTCACCCTCTCACCCTCACACCCCCTCACCCTCACACACCCTCACCCTCACACACCCTCACCCTCACACACCCTCACCCCCCTCACTCACCCTCACACACTCACACACACACACACCCTCACATACCCTTACCAGCATAGCATAACAAAACATAGCATAGCATAACGAAACACAGCATAGCATAGCATAACAAACAAAAGCATAGGATAGCAAAAGCACAGCATAACAAAACAAAGCATAGGATAGCAAAACACACCAAAACATAGCATAGCAAAACACAACAACGCATAGCATAACAAAACACAACAAAACACCATAGCATAACAAAACAAAGCATAGCAAAACAAAGCATATCATAGTAAAACAACAAAACATAGCATAACATAACACAACAAAACATAGCAGAACAAAACATAGCATAACAAAACATAGCATAACAAAACATAGCATAACAAAACATAGTATAACAAATCAGCATAACAAAACATAGCATAACAAAACATAGCATAACACAGCAAAACATAGAATAGCATAACAAAACAAACCATAGCATAACATAACAAAGAATAGGAAAACAAAACATAGCATAGTAAAACAAAATAAACCATAGCATAACATAACAAAGAATAGCAAAACAAAACATAGCATAGTAAAACAAAACAAAACAGCATAGCATAACATAACACAACAAAACAGCAGAACAAAACAGCAGAACATAACAAAACATAGCAAAACAAAGCATAGGATAGCAAAACAAAACATAGCATAGCAAAACATAGCATATCATAGTAAAACAACAAAACATAGCATAACATAACACAACAAACCATAGCAGAACAAAACATAGCAGAACAAAACATAGCATAACAAATCATAGCATAACAAAACATAGCATAACACAGCAAAACATAGAATAGCATAACAAAACAAACCATAGCATAACATAGAATAGCATAACAAAACAAAACATAACATAACAAAGAATAGCAAAACAAAACATAGCATAGTAAAACAAAACAAACCATAGCATAGCATAACATAACACAACAAAACAGCAGAACATAACAAAACATAGCAAAACAAAGCATAGGATAGCATAGCAAAACATAGCATAACATAACTTAAAACAAAACATAGCATAGCAAACCATAGAATAGCATAGCATAGCAAAACATAGAATGGCATAACATAACACAACAAAACAGCAGAACAAAACAGCAGAACATAACAAAACATAGCAAAACAAAGCATAGGATAGCAAAACAAAACATAGCATAGCATAGCAAAACATAGCATATCATAGTAAAACAACAAAACATAGCATAGCAAAACACAGCAAAGCATAGGATAGCAAAACACAGCAAAGCATAGGATAGCAAAATACAGCAAAGCATAGGATAGCAAAACACAGCAAAGCATAGGATAGCAAAACACAGCAAAGCATGGGATAGCAAAACACAGCAAAGTATAGGATAGCAAAACACAGCAAAGCGTAGGATAGCAAAACACAGCAAAGCATAGGATAGCAAAACATAGCATAACATAGCGCATAACATAGCGCATAACATAGCGCATAACATAGCGCATAACATAGCGCAACATAGCGCAACATAGCGCTTAACATAGCGCATATATTTAGCGCATAACATAGCGCAACATAGCATAACATAGCGCGCAACATAGCGCATAACATAGCGCATAACATAGCGCATAACATAGCGCATAACATAGCGCATAGCGCATAACATAGCGCAACACATAGCGCATAGCGCATACCATAGCGCATAGCGCATAACATAGCGCATAGCATAGCGCATAACATAGCGCATAGCGCATAACATAGCGCATAGCATAGCGCATAACATAGCGCATAACATAGCGCATAGCACATAACATAGCGCATAACATAGCGCATAACATAGCGCATAACATAGCGCATAACATAGCGCATAGCATAGCGCAACATAGCGCATAGCATAGCGCATAGCGCATAACATAGCGCATAGCGCATAACATAGCGCAACATAGCGCATAACATAGCGCATAGCGCATAACATAGCGCATCACATAGCGCATAGCGCATAACATAGCGCATAACATAGCGCATAACATAGCGCATAGCGCATAACATATCGCATAGCACATAGCATAGCACATAACATAGCGCATAGCGCATAGCGCATAACATAGCGCATAACATAGCGCATAACATAGCGCATAGAGCATAACATAGCGCATAACATAACGCATAACATAGCGCATAACATAGCGCATAGCATAGCGCAACATAGCGCATAGCATAGCGCATAACATAGCGCATAACATAGCGCATAGCGCATAACATAGCACATAACATAGCGCATAGCGCATAACATAGCGCATAACATAACGCATAGCGCATAACATAGCACATAACATAACGCATAGCGCATAACATAGCGCATAACATAGCGCATAGCGCATAACATAGCACATAGCGCATAACATAGCGCATAACATAGCGCATAGCGCATAACATAGCGCATAACATAACGCATAGTGCATAACATAACGCATAGCGCATAACATAGCGCATAACGTAGCGCATAGCGCATAGCGCATAACATAACGCATAACATAGCGCATAACATAGCGCATAACATAGCGCATAACATAGCGCATAGCGCATAACATAGCGCATAACCTAGCGCATAGCGCATAACATGGCGCATAACATAGCGCATAGCGCATAACATAGCGCATAACATAATGCATAGCGCATAACATAGCGCATAGCGCATAACATAGCGCATAACATAGCGCATAGCGCATAACAGCGCATAACCTAGCGCATAGCGCATAACATAGCGCATAGCGCATAACATAGCGCATAACATAATGCATAGCGCATAACATAGCGCATAACATAACGCATAGCGCATAACATAGCGCATAACATAACGCATAGCGCATAACATAGCGCATGACATAACGCATAGCGCATAACATAGCGCATAACATAGCGCATAGCGCATAACATAGCGCATAACATAGCGCATAGCGCATAACATAGCGCATAGTGCATAACATAGCGCATAGTGCATAGCATAGCGCATAACATAGCGCATAACATAGCGCATAGCGCATAACATAGCGCATAACATAGCGCATAACATAGCGCATAACATAGCGCATAACATAGAGCATAACATAGCGCATAACATAGCGCATAACATAGCGCATAACATAGCGCATAGTGCATAACATAGCGCATAGTGCCTAACATAGCGCATAACATAGCGCATAACATAGCGCATAACAGCGCATAGCGCATAACATAGCGCATAACATAGCGCATAACATAGCGCATAACATAGCGCATAGCGCAACACATAGCTAATAGCGCATCACATAGCGCATAACATAGCGCATAGCACATAACATAGCGCATAGCATAGCGCATAACAGCGCATAACATAGCGCATAACATAGCGCATAACATAGCGCATAGCACATAACATAGCGCATAACATAGCGCATAACATAGCGCATAACATAGCGCATAACATAGCGCATAACATAGCGCATAGCGCATAACATAGCGCATAGCGCATAACATAGCGCATAACATAGCACATAGCATAGCGCATAGCATAGCGCATAGCATAGCGCATAGCGCATAACATAGCGCATAGCGCATAACATAGCGCATAGCATAGTGCATAACATAGCGCATAACATAGCGCAACATAGCGCATAACATAGCGCATAGCGCATAACATAGCGCATCACATAGCGCATCACATAGCGCATCACATAGCGCATAGCGCATAACATATCGCATAGCGCATAACATAGCGCATAACATGTTGCATAGCGCATAACATATCGCATAGCGCATAACATAGCGCATAGCGCATAACATAGCGCATAACATAACGCATTGCGCATAACATAGCGCATAGCGCATAACATAGCGCATAACATAGCGCATAACATAGCACATAACATAGTGCATAGCGCATACAATAGCGCATAACCTAGCGCATAGCGCATAACATAGCGCATAGCGCATAACATAGCGCATAGCGCATAACATAACGCATAGCGCATAACATAGCGCATAACATAGCACATAACATAGCGCATAACATAGCGCATAACATAGCGCATAGCGCATAACATAGCGCATAACATAGCGCATAACATAGTGCATAACATAGCGCATAACATAGCGCATAGCATAGCGCAACATAGCGCATAGCATAGCGCATAACATAGCGCATAACATAGCGCATAACATAGCGCATAACATAATGCATAGCGCATAACATAGCGCATAACATAACGCATAGCGCATAACATAACGCATAGCGCATAACATAGCGCATAACATAGCGCATAGCGCATAACATAGCGCATAACATAGCGCATAACATAGCACATAGCGCATAACATAGCGCATAGCGCATAACATAGCGCATAGCGCATAACATAGCGCATAACATAACGCATAGCGCATAACATAGCGCATAACATAACGCATAGCGCGTAACATAGCGCATAACATAGCCCAAATACCATAACGCATAGCGCATAACATAGCGCATAACATAGCGCATAACATAGCGCATAACATAACACATAGCGCATAACATAGCGCATAACATAACACATAGCGCATAACATAGCGCATAACATAGCGCATAGCCCATAACATAGCGCATAACATAGCGCATGACATAGCGCATAGCGCATAACATAGCGCATAGCGCATAACATAGCGCATAATGCATAACATAGCGCATAACATAGCGCATAACAGCGCATAACGCATAACATAGCGCATAACATAGCGCATAGCGCATAACATAGCGCATAACATAGCGCATAACATAGCGCATAACAGCGCATAGCGCATAACATAGCGCATAACATAGCGCATAACATAGCGCATAACATAGTGCATAACATAACGCATAGCGCATAACATAGCGCATAACATAACGCATAGCGCATAACATAGCGCATAACATAGCGCATAACATAGCGCATAACATAGCGCATAACGCATAACGCATAGCGCATAACATAGCGCATAACATAGCGCATAACATAGCGCATAACATAGAGCATAACATAGCGCATAACATAGCGCATAGCGCATAACATAGCGCATAACATAGCGCATAGTGCATAACATAGCGCATAGCGCATAACATAGCGCATAACATAGCGCATAACATAGCGCATAACATAGCGCATAACATAGCGCTACATAGCGCAAAGCGCATAACATAGCGCATAACGCATAACATAGCGCATAGCGCATAGCGCATAACATAGCGCATAGCGCATAACATAGCACATAGGGCATAACATAGCGCATAACATAGCGCCGCATAGCGCATAACATAGCGCATAACAGAGCGCCGCATAGCGCATAACATAGCGCATAACATAGCGCATAGCGCATAACAGCGCATAACATAGTGCATAGCGCATAACCTAACCTAACCTAACCAAGCATAGCGCATAACCTAACCAAGCATAGCGCATAACTTAACCAAGCATAGCGCATAACCTAACCAAGCATAGCGCATAACCTAACCTGACCAAGCATAGCGCATAACCTAACCTAACCAAGCATAGCGCATAACCTAACCTAACCAAGCATAGCGCATAACCTAACCTAATCAAGCATAGAGCATAACCTAACCTAATCAAGCATAGAGCATAACCTAACCAAGCATAGAGCATAACCTAACCAAGCATAGAGCATAACCTAACCAAGCATAGAGCATAACCTAACCGAGCATAACCTAACCAAGCATAGAGCATAACCTAACCAAGCATAGAGCATAACCTAACCAAGCATAGAGCATAACCTAACCAAGCATAGAGCATAACCTAACCAAGCATAGAGCATAACCTAACCAAGCATAGAGCATAGCCTAACCAAGCATAGCATAGCCTAACCAAGCATAGCATAGCCTAACCAAGCATAGCATAGCCTAACCAAGCATAGCATAGCCTAACCAAGCATAGCATAGCCTAGCCTAACCACGCATAGCATAGCCTAACCAAGCATAGCATAGCTTAACAAAACATAGCATAGCTTAACAAAACACAACAAAACATAGCATAACAAAACAAAACAAAACATATCATAGCCTAGCAAAACATAGCATAGCATACCAAACACAACAAAACATAGCATAGCATAACAAAACATAGCAAAACAAAGCATAACACACACCACACACACACAACCACGCACACACAACCACACACAACCACACACAACTATCTATCTATCTATCGCCCTCACTCTATCTGTCTATCTATCTATCGCCCTCACTCTATCTGTCTATCTATCTATCGCCCTCACTCTATCTATCTATCTATCGCCCTCACTCTATTTATCGGCCTCACTCTATCTATCTAATCGCCTTCACTCTATCGCCCTCACTCAATCTATCGCCCTCACTCTATCTATCGCCCTCACTCTATCTATCGCCCTCACTCTATCTATCGCCCTCACTCTAACTATCGCCCTCACTCTATCTATCGCCCTCACTCTATCTATCTATCGCCCTCACTCTATCTATCTATCGCCCTCACTCTATCTATCGCCCTCACTCTATCTATCAATCTATCAATCTCTCAATCTATCAATCTATCGGCCTCACTCTATCTATCGCCCTCACTCTATCTATCGCCCTCACTCTATCTATCGCCCTCACTCTATCTATCGCCCTCACTCTATCGCCCTCACTCTATCTATCGCCCTCACTCTATCTATCTCCCTCTATCTATCTATCTATCTATCTATCTATCTATCTATCTATCTATCTATCTATCTATCTATCTATCTATCTATCTATCTATCTATCGCCCCTCACTCTATCTATCTATCGCCCTCACTCTATCTATCAATCTATCAATCTATCGGCCTCACTCTATCTATCGCCCTCACTCTATCTATTGGCCTCACTCTATCTATCGGCCTCACTCTATCTATCGGCCTCACTCCATCTATCGACATCACTCTATCTATCGCCCTCACTCTATCTATCGCCATCACTCTATCTATCTCCCTCTATCTATCTATCTATCTATCTATCTATCTATCTATCTATCGATCGATCGATCGATCTATCTAACACCCTCACTCTATCTAACACCCTCACTCTATCGCCCTCACGCTATCTATCTATCGCCCTCACGCTATCTATCTATCGCCCTCACGCTATCTATCTATCGCCCTCACTCTATCTACCTATCGCCCTCACTCTATCTATCTATCGCCCTCATTCTATCTATTTATTTAGATACTGATTGCCATCACTCTATCTATCTGTCTAGCTATCTATCGCCCTCACTCCTATATATCGCCCTCCCTCTATCTATCTATCGCCCTCACTCTATCTATCTATCCCACTCACTATCTATCTATCCCACTCACTCTATCTATCGCATCACCACAGCATCACTCAGCACCACCACAACATCACTAAGGGGCACAACAACATCACTATGCGCTACCACAGGATCATTGAATGCCACAGCATCACTAGTCGCCACCACAACATCACTCAGCGCCATCACAGCATCAATCTGTGCAACCATTCAACAACAACTGGGTCAAATATGATCTCTCAATGTTTGAAGCTTTATTACAAATGTCACAAAAAGAGGTTAGTATTTCACTTCTGTTCTTGGATTTTCATCACAATAAAATGCACTGAACATATTCTTCACAAAAGTTATTTACAAAAGTTTAAGCTATTGCCATTATAAATTACAATAACTTTTATTTAAGTATTAATTATTAAAAAAATTCAAAACCATTGTTATTTGTAATATCAATACATCTAAGTCACGTGAATACAACACATATTGCATTACAAATGACAAAGCTATTATTTTTGCTATTTTCAAAACCAACACATATATAAAAAATTTGTCATTTACAATACCAATAGCTCAAACTTTCCTACTGCGAGACCTTATGCATTGCAAATGCTTGTTTGTTGTTGCAGTTTTATATAGCGCTAACTCGACCTGGAGGTATTGGAGCGTTTTATATAAGCACCAGTTTCATTACACAAGGACACATTCATTTTTGTTAGGCACGGGGAGATTAAGTAATTTGCCCAAAACCACAGGATGTTGAGCCGACGCCACACTCGCACTGGGGGCATATTATCAAGAATGGGCGTTACGTTATCGCCGCTTTTATCGGCAGGAAACTGCCGGTAAAGTGGCGATAATGGGCTTGATAATATGCTCTATGAATTCCAATCGAAGCCCATGTTAGATGTGAAGACATCTAACATAGGCTTTGATTGGAATTCATAGAGCATATTATCAAGCCCATTATCGCCGCTTTATCGGCAGTTTCCTGCCGATAAAAGCGGCGATAATGTAACGCCCTTACTTGATAATATGCCCCTTGGTTCCCCTGCTTCAACTCAGCAGTGCTCGACTCATGGGCAAAAAGGGCACGCAGGCAATGGTACAACTTTGGTGCAGTTTTCAACATCATTTAGGTACAAGCTGTCCATTGCATTGTATTCTATTAAAGCATTTGGATAAATCTCATTCCCCTAACTGGATCTTCTCTAGATCATCAGCCCTGGCTTGATGAACGTCCATAGCAGGTGGCAAAGTAACATATCTTCACACAGTAATGCTGGGTCGTATATAACACAGGACCACAATCTGGCAAATCTTGCTTCGGGAATACATCAGGACACCGCCAACCTTGTCTAGGCACCTGTATCCGGTCTCCAGGAGCCTAAAGGCCTGCTCAATCAGATTCATAGTTAAAATGCAGGTCTAGTATTTTTGTTCCTAGCTGTCGGGGGTTGCTCACAGAAGTTCTAGACCATATAATTACCTGCAATATAAGCAAAATGTAAGTGTCATGCTGTATTTCATGCAAATTATCCACTGACTGGCATATTCAACAAGTAAATGCTACTAAAATTTGGTTAATGCTGCAATTCATCTATACCATCGCTTCAAATATTGAGCCAGGGATGTTTGAGCAGTTCTTGGTGAAGCACAGAGTGGTAAAGTGTTTTCTGTTACCGGTCAACCATGTTTCCAGCGAGGAAACGTAGTCACAGAGGGCCAATCAGTAGCTCCAACTCATGCGGTATTCTGCTCAACTGACAGAAGTCAGCCTCCGTCTTGTTGGTAGGTGCATCGCTTAGTAAGGTTGTACTGAGTTCTACTTGGTTCATGTTGGTATGCAGGGGGCGAAAGAGAATGCACAGGAAAGATGAAGAAGAAATTCCACTTGCTAAACCTACAGTCACCTAGAATGAGCCTGCAGCATGGAAATACATGAAATGCGGTATTGGAAGCCTCACTACCAACGATAATATTGCTGTCATGTTGTCTGTACTGAATTCCAGTTCTGCTTGCAAACCTCTTGGAATTTCAAATATGATTGGACGGTCATGATTGCTAAGGTTACAATATATTCTCATCCGGGATGTCCCTGATCTGCATAAGGCTGAGGCAAACGCAGTGTCTGGCTCTGCAACTATGTTTCATTTGTGTTGTTCTCTAGATCTATTCTTGCTTGTGTTTTGGCAACAACTTTGAAATTATAGTAGTCAAATAAAACATATACTTCTACTTTTGAGAAAGGGTGTGTTAGCGATCATCCAAAAAACTGCCATTTGAGAGTCCAAATATTAGCACCTGCGCCACGCACACTTCCATCACTTCAGTGACATCTTTGTAAAGCGCTCTGATATTCTTCGGGATCTTGTTCGCACTATATAAAACTTTATAAATAAATACATAAATACACACACTGTGCACTTTCATTATGGTTGTGGGATAATTTCAATGGAGTCCATGGCGAAAGTACAGGCCGGACTATCTAGTATGGATGCTGTCCATGGTGGACACCATTCTATATATGTCTGTCATAGCAGTGGTATCATTTTATTAGAGTAGGGGAGGAAGTGCATGGCAGATGAGCAAACATAGGTGCAGCCTTTTTTTTGCACACATCCCTTGAACCTACATGATTGCCCATTGAGTTTGTTTGCACTATTTCCGAAAGTACAGTTCTTGACCATGCCCCGAGGAACCATGTGGCACCATTGACCACCTGCGTTACACCATAAGTTTACATATACCTTTGTCATCTAGCTCAACTTTTATAGTCCAGATCATCATTCTATATATTATCTCTTGGCAATGTCCATGACTATAGCACGGTACTGGCTCCAATACCCCAATATTTTATAATACTTCTGACAGCAGCCTCTAGACTTAAAAACAAGGATGTCAAGTGTCATACAGTGATATACGCTATGCTTCCATGTTTTTAAGGTAGGGGGTTCTATGTTCCATTGGTTGGTCGCTATCAGCCTGATTTAGAATCGGAGGCAGAGAACATTACCTCCGCTATTCTGACGAACTACTGTCTACCAATTTTCGAGGTGACTGACAACCCAGAAGTAATCTCTGTACATTGAAAGGAACTGCCATCATAAGGCGGGGGTGTTGAATATACATCAGGGCCCACTGTACCCAATACACGTATGAACTATGCTGAGAACATATCTGCTGGTACTAGCTAGCTTATGCGGAGAGGACTCAAGGAGTGCTTCTGAATGAGTCCCACAACCTCTTCTGCAAATCCTGAAAAGTTGATTGCTTCCCTGTCAAGGCCCTCTACATCATTTGCACTTTCCCCTGCATTTTTCAACACCATGAATAGGCACTGCTTCGAGGTTTTGGGCTCTTTAACTGAGTCTTTGAACTCTGAGCTCCATCCCTCCACAATTGTCACTCTGTGCAGAGCATTTCACAATTCCTGCCTGGGGAGCTCAATGGACACATCAACTTCACTGATTTTCATTTCCATAATGACCAGGAGGTCTGGAACACTTGTAGGACCCCTGCCCGAAAGGCTATGTGGTTGTCCATGTTCTCCTGTTGTGTTGATTTCTCCTTAGCGCAGGTCAGGGTGCTTTGGTTCCTGTTGTTGTGAATTCCTTCTGTCTCTATTGGTTGCAAACAGGGGAGGAGTTTTTCTTTCGCCACTGGATCTCTGGCTGGATTGTCCGATGTGCAAAGAATGTCTTGTCATGGAGTTGGGAAAAATAGTAAATTTGCACCTGTGAGGAATAATACTTCTATGGCTGGAGATTATGATTCCTTTGGTAAATTGCCCATATCACATCTTTCCAGCTATTAAGTCACCCTCTGATACAAGCCTTTGATTTTCAATATCCTTTGCTCCTCTTTTCCAAACAGTTTCCCATCCACAACCCTTGATTTCACAGAGCATTTGTAATCTGAACAACAAAATGCGGGCACTAGTGTATCAAGGGTGCAGGATGAACACCAATACAAACCTCGAGATATATAAACATGTTCTTACTATATTCCTTAAGGCCCATGACAATGCCAGATTTGTTAATTTCAAGACGCCATAGTTTCACTTAACATGGTGCATGTCCTATTAAAAATATATTGACTCTACAGAACTAACTCACTGCACACACTTCCTTATCAGCTATTGAATTGTCATCATACTTCTGATAAGAATCTCCAACCTAAGAGAAACTGTTGCTACGCCACTCACTACTCCATCCCCACTCTCATATACCGCCACAATTTCCCAACCTCCACTGATATACTCTTGTATGTGATCACACTTCCTGCCACCAAACCATTCCTATTATCAATTCTGCCAATCCATCCGGTGCACCATGTGGTCCTTTCAGCTTACAAAGAATTGAAGTTCTTGCTCTCCCCTCCAATGACCTTCTCTGTCTAACCTATTAATGTGCTGTGCTCCCTCACACCTGACACCCACACACTACACGTGGAGAAGTGTGGCTCACTGGTTAGAAGCGGCAGACCCTGAAGCAGAGGTCGGCCCGGGACCAGGGTTCAATTCCCGACATGGCAGGGTCTTGGGTCAATGTCCGCGGACTCGATAATTCTTGCCTAGATGCCTACGCTAACCATGGGTCCCACTCTGCAACTCTGGGCAATAGTTGCTTAATCTCCACAACGGCCCTTGCAGCGCCGGGGATGCCTGGCTTCACCTTGGGGTGCCCTCTCACAGGGAAAGCCAGGACGGGTTCCCCAGCGATATACAGCGCCAGGACGCCACGTAACGAGGTAACAGTGCGCTTTACAAGTATACATACATTACATTACATTACACCTCAATCTAAAATGACTCTAACTATTTTAAAGAAGCCCACCCCTTCCAACTAACGACCAATATCTGAACTCTCCTTTGTTTCCCAAATATTGGCAAGACTTGTCTTCAACCCTTCCACACTCTACATATTCTTTAACAATATGTTCGATACCTTCCAGTTGAACTTCATGCTCGTCACTCCACAGAAACTCCTTTCTCATGCATAAAGCTATGAAAGACATGGGTTTTATATTGTTTGCCTCCTATCTCTCAGGCTGCTCTTTTGTGGTCACTTCAGACTCCCACCTTTTGAAGTCAACTTCATTTCTAGTAGATATCCTGCAAGGCTCTTTTCTTGGGTCTCATCTTTTGTTAATCATCCCTTCCTCCCTAGTGTACCTTTTGTTGTATTTTTGTACAGATTCCACCTTTATACCAATAACCACCAAATCTTTTTTCCATTTCCTACATGCTCACCTTCAGTCGTGCATGATTAGCTTCCTAGCAATCATCCATAAGTGGATGGGCTTTACAGTCTCGCAGTCATTTAAAATTGAGGTCCTGTATTTTCCTCTTCTTCTGGATCAATTTCTCTAGCTGACTGGCGATTTTCCCCTGACACCGACACATTAGCCTTCTCTGCTAGAAAGCGCTCAATACTCTTCAGCCTCTTAGTAAAAATGGAATCTGTCATAACCACCACAGCCACAGCATCTCCATTTTATATGATGAACCTTTGACTGGAATGCGCACAAATCCTTTTAATTACAGCAAAATCACTCAACAACTCACAAGAACTAAGCAAACTGGAATGCCTCAATAGTTTATTAGGTGACCCCTCCAATGTTCCATCACCCCACTATTACAAGGTTCTGAACTTTGCCAACAAAATCTACCACGGGACATATCACAAAAAGTGTGGTGGGGTGTAAAGGCATTTGTGCTTCTTGTTTGTGCCCTCAGGACACTTGGGTATTGTGGACGGAGGCTGTAGCTCTGGGGCCTCCAACCTTTTCTGTAGTGAGAGCTGCTTCTGTTCAAGGAAAGTCCTCACGTGCTACTAGCATATTCTATCACTGTAAAATAGTGATTAGATATGACACAATCAAAGCCAGATTATCAGTAGTGACAACCCCAGCATTACAGGCGAGGTTACCACATGATACACCAGGACAAATCAGTATTAAATGGATCTCCCTGACTAACGAAATAAAAGCCAAAGCATCACATGTCCTCCAGCACAAAGGACATAAATACAACAGTATGTTTCCCCATCTAAGCTTGAATTATCATTAGACTATCAACTATCAGGCATTGTCATCATTGTCAGAGATGGCTACAAGTTGGCTGTCATGCTCTTAATATGTCAATGATGGTTTCCAGTATGCCACAACTGTTATGTTGTTATGTTATGTTAAAAACACTTTTATAGCGCACAGCTGCCCCAGCCAAGGGGCGTCCCGGCGCTTCGTAGAAAGTACCCAAACACAACACAGCAGTACAAGGACAAAAGCGCACAGATCAGAGAACTAAGATGTATGAGGAAACAGATGCGTTTTAATAGCTCTCCTAAACTTCAGAAGCTCATCCATTTCACGAATGTGGGGTGGAAGAGAATTCCACAATTTTGCAGCCAAAACCCGGAAAGACCGACCTCCAGCCCTGCACAACCTGAACCGTGGGACTACCACCAAATTTTGCCCCAAAGATCTCAAAGAGCGCGAGGGCACATAAGGCACCAAAAGATTGTCAAGGATCTGGGGAGAGGCCAACTTGAGGATCTTGAAGGAGAGGCACAGGGTCTTAAAATGGATCCTCTGTGCCATAGGCAGCCAGTGCAGCGAACGGATGGTACTTTCCACAGAGCAGAACCTCGGTAAGCCTACCAGGGCTCTAGCTGCGGCGTTCTGGACACGTTGCATCCGGGCGATTTCAGCCTGGTTGGCTCCCAACAGGAGCGAGCTGGCATAATCAAGCCGAGATAGAATGGATGCCTGTATGACCAGCTGCCTGGTGGAAGCATCAAAGAACCTCAGAGTAGGCCTCAACCCCGTAGGATGCCAAAACAGGTGGCCGCCACTTTTTTAGTGTGGCCACAAAAACTGAGGGCAGGTTCTAACCAAACCCCCAAGTTTTTCACCTCTGAGACTGGGATAGGAGTTACACCCAGCTCAGGGGGCCACCATGTATCACCCCTAAGATCAGTCCACTTGCCCACGATCATAACCTCAGTTTTGTTGGCATTAAGCTGGAGGCAGTTGGCGTTCATCCAGCTAGCTACCGCCAAAAGTCCATCCCGGAATCTGGGGGCGTCAAGGTCGGAGTCCCCACTCAGAGCGACCACCAGCTGCGTGTCGTCAGCATAAGAGACCATAGTCATGCCCCAATGCTTCACGACAGCCGCCAGAGGTCTCACATAAAGATTGAATAATGTGGGACTCAACGACGAACCTTGAGGCACACCCAGCTCCAGCGGATAGGACTTAGACTCAAAAGGCGGGGTGGCTACTTTGAAGGTCCGATCAGCAAGAAAGGAACTGAACCAGTCGAGTGCAGTGCCCAAAACACCCGCCTCTCCAAGACGTTGGAGTAGGATCTTGTGCGAGACCGTGTCAAACGCGGCACTGAGATCCAATAATATCAGTGCCGCAGTCTGACCAGAGTCGAGCACAGAACGAAGGTGTTCCGTCATTGAGAGCAGGGCTGTCTCCGTGCTGTGACCAGCACGAAAGCCATTCTGGGAAGGATCCAGAATGCCTGCCCTCACAAGATGTTCAGACAGCACCCCATTCACAAAAGCCTCAGCAATTTTAGCGGCCCAGGGGAGGAGAGAAATCGGGCGATAGCTCTCGAGTTTAAGGGGGTCCATTGTAGCCTTTTTCAGTATGGGTGTCACAACAGCCTGTTTCCATTTAATTGGAACCACGCCCGAGGCAAAAGAAAGATTTATAAGGTGGCGCACTGGAGGAAGACAGATAGCCGCAGAGTCTCTGAACTGGGCTGGTCTCAGAGGATCCACTGGCGAACCAGATTTTATCTTATGGACCAGCTTGTGAAATGTCTCCGCCGGCAGACTAGGGAATGAGGCTAAAGCCTCACCGATAATCGGTGTAGAGCTAGTGGGCTCAGCTACTGGCTCAGTGATGGAAAAGGCGCGATAAATGGCTTGGACCTTTTCAATGAAGAAAGCAGCCAGATCTTCGCAATTAGCCACTGAACAGATTTCCGCCGCAGGAGCTCTTTTGGCCGTCAGGTCCTTAAGGACCTTAAAAATTAACTTGGACGGATTGAGACTATTTCTAAATTCATGGGAATAGTAGGCTGCACGGGCTCTACACACAGCTCTGTGATATATTTTAATTTTAGCGAAATACAGAGTTTTTTTCCCAGCCTCATATGATTTTCGCCAGTCCCTTTCTGCCTGTTTGCAAGCTTTTTTTAACGGCACCAGGGAACTGTCATACCATGGGCTGGGTTCTCTGCCCACAACTAGACCAAGAATGCCCAAAATAGTCAAGGATGACCATTATTATGCCATTCGCCCTATTCTGACATGAACAAACACAATTGTTTCAGAGATGAACCCATTATTGTGGTGGGAATGGGGGGGGGGAGCGTATACCTCTGCTTGTACTTGACACAAGGAAAAGCTTTCAGGGAGTGACACTGTTTATTATGTAAGGGGGACACAGTATAACACACACACAGACACACACAAATGTGCACACATGCATACACACACACAGACCATACCCTGTTTTTATCTGCTCTTTGACTGATCATGCACCCAAATAACAAATTTTTTCACTCTAGTTCCTGTAGTCCGACACTTTGTGGGTCAGCACAGGTTACTGCTAAGGCTACGGCTGGCACTCTTCTTTCATACCCTATTCTTCAAACACATTGTGTGACTGATAAAGCAGGGCCTACAACCTCCTTGGGACTTAGCAAGATTGAAACTAGAGACAGATGGTAATGTTGCACACCCAAAGGTTGGCAGAGTGTGTATTTGATTATTATGAGGTGTGTTATTGGTTTGCCTGGCTGTCAATGTAATTGTCTTGAGATTAGCAGTATTGCCTTCTTTAATATGTACAGACTCTCTGAATAAGACACATGGCTACACCTCTCAGAGCTACTTTGAGGATGCTGGTGAGCTTCCAGTAGCTCACGAGCTACTTGTTGGAGGCCCCTGCTGTAGATCCTTGCACAGCTCCTTCTGGAATATATAGGCTTTAATTGAAATGCATGCCTTGCAAATATAAAGACATGAGTGACCACTGCCCCATTGCCACCTGCCATTGTATAAGTGTATACTCGCCCCCACTACTGCTATGAGTCATCATATTTATCATCTGGAAGTCTTTCTAGAAATAGAGGTGCACTTTGATGTAGGTCGGCCTTTCACAACAATATCTGTGCAATTGGTGGAATTATCCACATCATCGATGAGAACTTTGGCATAATGTCTACCACTTTAACTAATTGTGCTTTGCATTTCTACTGTCTCACATGTGCAACATATATGTTTGAAATGTTATGGAAGCAGAGTAACCAAATAACTTTCTTTCATGTGTTTCAAAATAGTATTAATGATTTAATGGCAATATAACAGAAATTGTTGTGGCTTCATCCCTTTCATTGACCCATTCATTACAAAATGGTCATGATACATTTTCTCATTTTGACACCCAATAGTGTATCAGTCATGGCAAAGTGTATGCTGAAATTTGAGTGGTACTTATGTTAGTATTTTACTTTATTCCATCTATATGAGTGGCACAGCAGTTCAAGGGACGCTTAAAGCTTCCTATTTTTTTCCTAAAATGATATTCAGTCCAAATTGTGTCTCTTTTTAACCACATGTTGGTGATTGTAAAGATACCCTGGGGCATATTTACGAGCCCCTTGTGCCGCTTGAGCATCACTTTTTGTGACGCTCTGGCAGCACAAACTACAAATTCATATCTATGAGGCCTCGCAAAGCCACTATATGTGGCTTTGGATGGCCTCATAGATATGGAGTAAGGCAAGGCAGTGCAAGATTCTGTGTTGGCTTACTCTGCACTTGGGAGGCGCTCCAGTGGGGTTTTCCATGCAATACCCATAGAACTTGACGCTGCTCCAGATTTGCAGGATCGTGTAAACCTGGGGAAGCGCCAAATCCTTGCGCCTCACAAGGTGAGGTGTAACGAGGAGAAATATCTTTATTTCTCCTCATTTGTTTCCTCTTTCTATGTGTACTGCATTCTGCAGCACACAAAGAAAGTGGAAAACACCACTTAGGATTGTTTCTATACAGGAAAGTGCCCCATCCTACACAAAACAAATCCTTCCAACAACACAGGCACCCTTGCACGATGGTGCAAGGGTGCCTGCATTGACGCTAGGCTGCTGAAACAAGGCTTGGCAGTTCGGGCTGGACTGTTCCCATGAGGCACAGGGTCAAGACTGATTTGCATATGGCCATGTCTGAACTGGGGTGGCTTGGTGAGCAAAATAACGATGGATTTAACCCAGATCTGTGACTGGGGGTGAATGTTTTGCTATTGTGCAACATTCCGTCCATCATCTTGTGTGTTTTGCTGAAACAAGGCCAGCACAGGGGGAAAAGGACAGGAAGACCATGTATTGCATAAATAGGGTGTATTCCTCCCCTTTCACATTGCTGTAGGGAAGCACAGGAAGATGACTTGCTCCACTGCCCTATGCCAAATCCCCATATATGAGGGTCTATTGTTTTGGAATTGCACTTGCGCAATCTAAGAATATAGGCAAAATATGGCAAACTGCTTTGAAAGAATATGTGCAATTTGTTCCCTAAAACTGTCCTCAACTTTAGGTTTGCTTTGCTAAGTACACTCTGTTCCCTACTTTCCTAAACTATGAAAGAGAAAAAACCTAATTTCAGCTATGATTTTGCAATTTTCCACGTGCTTGCCAATATTTCTTATTTTTGCAGTTTCAATACCATAGCAGTTTGTTGGGGGAAATGGGTAAAACCCATGGGTGAACTCAGAAAGCTATACATTTCTGAAAACTGCACATAAATCTGGATTTAGCAAGTGGTTATGTGTGTGTCAAGATGCTCCTAAAGAAACCCATTTTGTAGAGAAGTGTAGGAATGGTAGAAAGTATTACATTTACCAATTTTGAGACATTTCAGAGATTTCTGCCTCAAAAAAAGTGAGGAGATTGTATTGTCATCCTTACTTTGATGTTTTAGGACATTTTGGGGGAGGAAAAAGTGGTGGGATCCATGCAAGCACCACCATCCTGGATCCCCAGGTGTTTATTTTTCAAAGTTTTATTTTTTCTTTTAAATGTATTTATTGGTTTACAAAATATACAACAAACATGATATGCGTAGTATACAGATAGGTACAAGCGTAGTAACGCATTAAAAACAGTATGAAAATATAAGCCAAAGTCCAGCAGGATAAAATAGGAGCATCAAGATACGACACATATCGTGATAAAGATGCAACAAGTATAGAATCTATACATCAAATATGAGGATTTTGGTTGTACTTCCGAAACAAGTCCCATAATTGGTATGTGCAGAAGAACGATCAGGAGCAGGCCTTCACATCTACATAACATGGTAATGATCAGTGTTTAAAGTACGGGGCAGGGCGCTATGGGGGAAGGAGTGTCTTGGTTGTTCGCGACTGGATGTTTAAGGAGGGAGGCTTTAAGTGGATCCCAAATATCTTTGGGGTGGGAGGTGAGAGGCAGGAGGTATGAATAAGTAAATGTCTGGTCCTGCCAAAATATCATGTCACCAGGCCATTCCTCAAATTTGGGGGCTCTGGCGCGACCCCATCGGCACGCCACGCGCCTCCTGGCCAATAGCAGGCTAAAGGCAACAAATTTGCGGTGTTTTACAGCAAGTGTCTCCGTTTAGCCAAGAAGGGCGAAAAGGGGAGTGGGAGGCAATGTGGAGGACATCATGAGTTCTAGGGCTGTGATCACCTGTTGCCAGAATGTCAGCACAAAGTCACATTCCCAGGCGAGGTGTAGAAAGTCAGCCGCGTCTGAGCCGCATCTGTCACATTTATCACTGTCACGTAGTCTATACTTGTGGAGTTTGACTGGGGTATAATATAAGCGATGTAGCCATTTATAATGAAGGATACGTAGCCTGCTGCTGGAGGAAGTTAGTGCAGTCTGTGTGCAGCAATATGTCAGCTGCTGATCAATGAGGGCCTGCCCCAGCTCCAGTGACCACTTGTCCCTAGCAGAGTAGGGGGAGTACGTGATGTGCAAAGTGGCCTAGGTTGTTTAGGGTCCTCTAGGCAATGCCCAACCCCTGCTACAAACACTGAAGCCACACTCATGGAAACAGAAGGAAGTAATTTTTTCCGGAGGCATAGTTTTAATATCTGTAGGGTGCTCTGTGTAAGAAAATGTGTTGGGATCCATGCAAAACACGCCAATACAGGATTTCCCTGTGTCTTCTGTTTTCAGGAATACCCAGGGTTGGTGGATTTCTTGGGTGCTCCCCGACCCATGCCCCTATTATTGCAGCCATCCCCATGGAAACTGAGAGGAAAAGCTTTTTTGTAGATTCCGTTTTGACATCTTTAGTGCATTTTGGGTCACAAAATGTGCTGGAATCCATGATTGGGTGGGTTTCGTAAATGCTGACAGATCGTGGTCCCAAATATTGCATCACAGAAACTGTGAGGCAATTGTGTTATGTGCACTTATCATTTCTTGCTCTCCAGTCTTGAGGAGTAAAGAATAAAAGCTGGATTCATGCACGCTTCACCACCCGGAATCCCTGGCTCTTTAGTTTAGGAGGCGGGCAACTAGAGAACCAGCTACTAATGCCGCCTACATGGGAATTGACCACAAACTTTGTTTTATGCAGCCATACATTATTTGCAAACCATTGAGGGTGACAAAAACTGGTGGTATCCGTGCAAGCCAGGCCTCCCTCCATCCCCTCAGTAGTTTTCAGAAATGCCCAGATTTGGTAGGGTTCCCTTGGAAATTGTAAAGTAATTGTGTTACTGGTTGCCGTTATTTAACATTTTCATGGCAATATTGGTAGAGAAATCTGTGCGGTGTAAGCAAACCACACCTCTTTAGATTGTCCTGGGTCTCTACAATTCGAAAAGATGTGGGGGAGTTATGATTTCCTAGATGCTGTACAAACTAGGGGGATGAAAACAGCAGACATGCCTCCTTTCAAATCTCAATGACAATCAGCAAATCCACAACTGTTAACACACGGATTCAGCTCTTGACTGTCCATCTCCACTATGACATGGGCACCAACACATATTAGTTTATTTTAGCCAATAGCTGTGAGGGATAGCTGGGTGGGGAGACCATGGGGCACAGGTCATGTAAATTCCCCACTATAAAAAATACAGGACCTCTAGGATTTAGTTACTTTCTCTAGGTGCAGATAGGGGGATAGTAACCTCATCTCCTACCCAAATGGACCTAAGACAGAAATGGTGGGGAGAGGCCTATGCGAGTCGTGCTTTGCGCCAGAAAGATCCTGCTTTCCTCACTGGCTTACTTCTACCGGATTGATGAAAGTATTCCATGGTGTCCCGGGACGCTTTAAGGCTTCCACAAATGCATATGGGTAGGATAAGGTAACCTCCCTCAACTGGTCGGTCTTGCTAACTTCGCCTTGACCAAGCGATATCTTGTTCTGGGATTCCAGCAGAATCAATGGTCCCTGGGCAGAAATCATTTCACTGGGGACTTGGTGGCATTCCAAAGAGATCCCTGCTCAGTTATCCCCCAGTCCCTCAGCACAACACAAACCAAAATGGAGGGGGGAGACAGGCATCCTGGCACAAGACATGTCTTGCTCTGGCCTCTCCATGCCATCCTCATTTTCGCTCCCTTATGGAAGCAGATCAGAGTTGTTACTCTTTAATCTGCTCCTATTCTGAGTCTACAATGCTTCCTTGACACAAGACATCATTTCTCTTCACACACTAAAAAGAAACAGAGAGGGAGTTGGAGTATCTGGAACACGGTGTTCCTTGCTCTGGCCTTTAAACAGCACCTGTATTTTAGCACTCTTGGAGAAGTAAAATAGGGGGTTTACCCCAGATCCCCTTCTACCCCTCCCCTCCCCTCTGTACTCAAGGAGAGGGGAGCCACAGTTCCTGCCAAAATGTGTGCTTTGCAGTGCTGTCCGCTGAGGCAACAGATCAATGCTGTTGCACCCCAATATTCACCCCTAAAGGGCCTGAAATGTTCTCAGGACATTAGGGATGATTTCAAGCCAAAAATCGACCAACAACTGTTTCCGTCAAACCTTCATTCAACTCATTCTTATGAAAAACACAGGCCCCAAGAACTCTGGATACAACTTTGATTAGAAGCTTGAGAGGCTGATGGTCTGTCGAGCAGAATGTTTAGCTCCATTCTTACTGTGACGCCACTCATCTGGCATAGCAAAACAAAACAACCATAAGCACCTCAAAAATTGAATTTTTCTACCCAAAATTAAGTTCTCTAGTGAAGCCACCCCAAACTTTACAAGCTCTTCTGAAGGGGACGCCTGAGTTGACTTGTCTGCAAATCCCTAAAATGGGTACCCTCTTCCAATAACCTAGCTCCTTTCTTTTCTTAAAAATCCAAATAATGCATGGCAATGTCATACACATGCCTGGGATGCCAGCTCCCAGATTGTTTGTCAATGACAGCCCTTTTTTCATCCCCTACTTGTGTGGCTTGCCTAGCATTACAGAAGAAGTATGGATCCTACCTATAGCTCTAAAGTCAGAATTGCTCAATAACATATGCCTGGCTCTTGTGTTAACAGGTTTATCCTTGATCATCTCGCCCGCATTGGCACCCTCATAAATGCCTCTTTTCCCTCAGGCATTATCCCTAAATAATGAAAATAGGAAGTGATTTAACCTCTAAGAAGGGTGCCTAACTGAGATACTCTGGTAGAAGTTACTTACAGATCTGCCCCTCTGAATTCCTCAACTCCTAAAACTGGTAAGAAGTAGGAGTGAGAGTAACTGGTGTAATTCTCTCTGGCATAATTACTCATAATTACATCAAAATTACTCGTAATTGTGTGAGATTACTTGAGAACCGCAATCCACAATTTACCACTATTTTCATGGCACACAATGCACCCTTGCAATCAATATAGGACCGAAGTTGCATTTTACGCTATGAAAATAGCACTAAATGCTATAAGATATGAACAGCAGTGGCCAGTAGCCCTTCGCTCTCTTTTTGATTGTTGTTCCTGTGCTCCTGCAGCAGGATTTTTGCCCCAATTACTCTTAATTACTCAAACTGGTGTAATCTCGCAATTCTGATAGTTATAAGTCTGACAATTTCACATAACAAGAGTAATGCATAATTACTGAAATCACACTGATTACTAGGGTAAATACAAATTTCACCCAGTGAGAAGTACTTTGCATGCTTGCCTTCCAGGTATTTGGAATAGCATAATCACTTGGACCCCAGCCAGATGGGCTTTCAATCTGGAATAAGAAGTAAAATAGCTCTTGTCACAGATTTGGATGATATCAGAGGGGGAATGGAGGAAGGTATTCCAACTTGCTTCATTTTTCTGGACTTCTCTGCTGTGCGATAAGGGGGAACACCCAATTAGGGGTTTCTCTGAGCCACTTCCACTTTCTGTGCTCTATGAGTTAGAGTCTGTGGTGTAAATAGGGGGCTGTGGCGGGAGGGGGCGGCGAGCAATGGTACGTTTCTTAAAATTGATTTTATTTTCCCTTGTCGTCGTCTGTTGACTCCAACCTCCCCCTCGCTCTTACCTGCACCGCGCACCGACTGTCACCGGGTGTCAAACTCCGGGACCGCCCCGGGCGGCAAAAGCTCTAGCTACACCACTGGTTAGTGTGGTGGAGGCAAATGGAGAACACGGGCTGCCATCCATGTGCGCATCTACAAAATTACACCACTGCTTTTATTTTTATTTTTACTTGCCGATCTGAATTGGATTGGCACATAAAAATGAGAAATGTGTGAAAGTGTTTTTTTGATGGTGATGGGGAGCAACACAGAGGGTGTGGTGAGGGAAAGCAATGTGGGGGCATTGGAGGAGACATGATGTGTGACAGAGAAGAATGGTACTGGCGGGGAGAAACATCAAGGATGGAGGGACAGGAGCAACAAGAAAGAGTGAGGAGGAAAAGCAATGGACAACACAAAAGAAGAGCGTGGGTGGGTAAAGCAACATGGAGGGGTTGGGGAGAAGGAGCGATGGGTGAGAGAGCATCATGCAGAAGGCATGGGTGAAGCACACAGGCGAGAAATCAATTGGGAGAACATGAGAGAGAACACAATATGGAGGGGATGGGAAGTAACACAGAACAACGAGTGCCAGGGGCAGGAAGTACGTAAGGGAGACAGCTGGTAAACACACACACTCTTGTAGCCTGCCTAACCAACAAGATAAAAAAGGTAGTGCTTGAAAAGCAAGTAGTGGAAGCATAGAAGCCAGTTAATTAAAATAGATTTTCAAGAGGTTATTCTCCATGGACAAATGCAAGAATGACAGTCTGGGACACAAATATGAAGCAGGCAATTGAGAGTGACAAGAAAGCCAAAGGTAAGGAATGGCCTGAATCAGAATCACTATATGTTCTTCGTAAGCCCGTGATATGTCTTGCAATGGACAGGGCATGCGTTATGCAATAGCCTCAACCTAAAAATGGAGGTCAGGATGTGTCGATCCAGAGATGATTTGCACTTTACATGCATACGCCTTTCCGCTTCAATTCTTAATGCGTGTCTGCTAATATCTGGTGCAATGACCACAGGCATATTGTGGAGCGGGTAATATGGTGGTGCAAGTAACGTATGGAACGTGCTAATGTCCACCGAACTCCTTCATTCTAAATTGGATGATGTTGCCACCAGGGAGGCAGATACACGTTGGCTTTTTTGGTGAAAGACCAGTTGCCGTCTTCCTCTAAAAAGGTCCTTACCTACTGGCCAAATGTGGCAGGTAGTAAAATAACTCAGTGGGTGGAAGCACCTTCCGAAGAGATGTGTCCTCGGATAGTCTCAGCTTATAACACTACCAAAAATAGCGATTCAGATGTTTAATGGGTCTGATGCTCTGAGCTCTGTGCACCTCAAGGTGCGTTCATGACTTTATGGCAGGTTCTGGTTGAAGGATCCGAAACTCCATGCACGTCACAAATTGCAGTGCTGGGAAAGTCGCTCAATAAGTTATGTACATGATGCAAACACCTGCTTGTGTTGTGTGGGGCATGCGAGTGAGATCATGCAGGGCTAGCGCACACGTTCCTTTTATGAGTGTGATGATACAAAGAGATGCATTTGGTAGCAGAGGTAGCAATTTAGAACTATTGTTACGCCAAGGATCAGTTCGGTTTGTGTTGCCCACGATATGCATGTTGATTATGGCAGATCCACGTTGTTCTTTAACGTATATTGCTGAAGTATCTTAGTTAAGATCTTAACTGACCTGTGAACTGAGACATCTGCACTTCAGTCCTTCTGACCTCTGACCCTTCCTTCCAGCCAGCACACTTAAATACCCACAATAAAAGTGACAACTGCAGTTATGTCGTTGTCATCAGGTCACTGATTACAAAGAGGGCTTGACACCATCTGGCATTGTGTGCACATGAAGGTAAACAACTCTGACTATATCCTCACTTCCCTTCTGCATTTTCTGCAGATGTCTCAAACAAAAACAGAGTGCTCGAGGCTCGTGTTTTGCTTTAATGGTGCTCAGTACAGGCAGTGCCCACTGCACTTAAAGCACACGTTTCCATTTGATAACTTTATTTCGGTCATGGACCATAAAAGTGCAGATAACATACATACAAACACGATAATAAAATCCATAAATAAGTAATAGTTAAAAAATTATTAAACCACAAATTTGTCCCAAGTTATCAGAATGTTATCAAAAAAGGGGAGTAAAAGAAATAGGAATACTAAAGGGGGATTACTCCAATTAGGTCCTTGTCAAAAAAGGTAGTCCTTCTGCGCCACATACCGAGTAAGAAGCGGGAAACAGCAAACACAATGGGGGGGGGGGGGGTATCATATGTTAAAATTCTGCAAGCCTGAGCACATTGTCTAAGTCCCAGGTTTCTACACAGAGGGTCCAACCATCATTTCCGTATTTTGCTATACGCCGAGCAGAAGAACAAGACATGAACGATATCTTCTGTGCTATTGTTACATGCTGGGCAACTTCCCTCATTTGATATAGTCAATTTGGAAGTCAGCCCCCTGATGGGCAAACAGCCATGCCTTAGTTGAATATATAATTTTCTCGCAAGAGGAGGCTGTATTAGATCTAAAAAGTCCTCCATCTTGGGCACAGCTTTCACTTGCAGGAATTCGATTGTTAGTCTGCCCTGGGATGGCGAGCTGAGTAGCGTGTTGAGGCTGTAGTTTCTCAAGATAGCCAACAGTTCTGACCTCTGGAGCCTAGGACAGCTCACCTCCGGGGACTCCCACAATTGGGGCAAGCCAATTTGATAAAGCAAGGCCTTAATGTGGGATAGCCAGGGTATATTTTTGTTCTTGAGCTGCCCCCAGACCATAGAAAATTCCAATCTGTAATCAACAAGTTCCGGTACAGTCCAGAGCCTTCTCCAATAGAGCTGGGGTCGTGCGGCAATCAAATCTTTTATGGACTCGAGGCACATATCTAACCGCAATGGTGTGAGAGGGGTGCTTTGGGGTAAGCCTACCAGATTTCTCATGAAAGCTTGTTCCGCCTTTAGTAGACTCAATGCGTTCTTGTGCCCCCATAGTTCTGCCCCGTACGTAGCTGCAGACCTGGTCTGAGCTCTATAAGTTTCAAGGACGGGGGCGACTGGTTTAAAATGTGTAGTTTTGTGAAATTTCCCAATCTCCCCTGTAATCTGTGAAAGTCTCAGGGCAGATCTAGACACCTGTTGGCCCCAGTCAAAGTCTTCAGTTAACGTGACACCCAGGTAGACAAAGGTTTTCATCCGCTCAAGTGGGGTGCCGTTCAAGGAAGGGCTCGGGCGGGTGTGCCTCGGGGGATTGAAAACCATAAACTTGGTTTTGTCCAGGTTAACCTCCAATCCCCTCGAGGCACAGAAAGTTGAAAACCCATCCAGAACCCGCTGGATGCCTGATGATGTTCGGGATAGCAGCAAAGTATCGTTCGCGAACATCAGAGCAGGCACCCTTCCAGTTGCCAATCTCGGGGCATCGTTATCCCTAACTCCCTCCAATTCACCTATCAAGCCATTAACATAAAGGCTGAAGAGGGTAGGGGCGAGTACACAGCCCTGACGTACCCCCCTGGTTACAGGGAAGGGGGCCGAGAGTTCGCCGTTCCTTCCGCACCTGACTTGGGCAAAGTTCCCCGCATGGAGTCGGATCAAGACATCTAATAAATAGAGCGGGAGGCCTAGTTCTTCCAATACTCTCCATAGTTTCTCTCTGGGCACAAGATCAAAGGCAGCCCGCAGGTCCACAAAAACAAGGTAGAGGCTGCCACCCTCTACTCTTGCAGTTTTCCAGAAAAGGACCTGCAGCCTAAAGATCTGGTCCAGGGTCAAGATGCCTGATCTGAAACCAGCTTGAAGGGTGGTCAGTATTTTGTGTTCCTCTATCCAGCTCAGTATCCTATCCAATAGAATCTGGCCCATTAGTTTTTGGGAAGTGTCTAGAAGACTAATGGGCCTATAGTTGGACGGGGATAACGGGCAGCCCTTCTTGTAAATGGGGACAATCTCAGCTCCCAACCAAGTTTCCGGTAGCTTGGAACCCCAAAGGATGGCATTAAACAGGACTGCAAGATACGGAGTACAGATTTTGGGCTGGGAGCGAAAGAGGTCACCAGGTAGTTTGTCAAGGCCTGGGGCTTTGTTTGGGAGCAATCTTCCAATAGCAGACTCCACTTCCTTGAGAGAAATACTCTCTAGGTTTTGGAAGGAAGTAATTTCCTGATCGCCCACCGGGGCCCTCCGCCGACCCTAGGCCCCCGACAGTCGATACTCGTGTGGGGGGTCTGGGGCCGGGGAGGTCTGAAGGGTCCTATCTACCCCTGGCAGCTGGGCCTGTCTATGATGCACGTCAACCCCGATCTCCGGGCTAGTGTACAGAGCTGCAAAGTGTGACTCCCATACTGCGGGGGCTATATTTGGGAAATTGACCTCCCCCCCCTTTTGTACCAACATTAATTAAAGTCCAAAATAATTAAGCATCCTTTAAAAGGAGCGCTTGTCTCAGTTCTTCCCACCTGGCTTCCTCCCACTCTCTCTTGCCTCTGGTGATCTCCTTTTTGTGCAGCTGTCTTGTTGCCCTAATCACTGGCGTATCTTTGGATTTTATTGCTGCAGGGAGGTCTCTCTTTACTTTCTTACAAGTACAGTCGAACCAAGGGTGCGACCTAGGGGTGCTTCGTTTGTTTCCACTGACAGGGTAGAGAACCTCCCCTAGTGTCATAGCCAATAGCATATGTATTTGTACGGGTTGCCGGCAAGAGGCCGGGTCACCCATCTCACCTATGCAGGGGATAGCGATCTGGTATACTTTAGCGAGGTTAATGGGAGAGTTCGCAAAGTGCGGCCATTTTACCCTTTTCCTGTTGTTAGTTACCATGAGGGGTATTCTCTCCATTGCTGGGTCTGAGGCAGGGTTTGTAAGGCCAAAAGACCCGGGCTTGAGGGTTAGAACCAAGGTGTTATGATCACTATCATTCCTTGGCACAACCCAGAATTCTTTCAGCCTGTCCCAATGTTTAGCCTCCATCATAATGTAATCTATGTTGGAGGTATGGTTTGCCCTATTGTAGGTGCATGCTCTTGGGCAATCAGGGTCCATCCTCCCATTGCACAACCGCATAGACGTTGCAAGGGTGAAGGATTTTATCTGAAGCACCAGGGGTGTCCATGCTTTCACTGGGGCAATCTTCGGGTCTGGGATGTGCCAAAATAGGTCTACCTCGTCTTGTTCGCTATCCTCCATGCTACCCAGAGGCTCGAATCGTCAGTTGAAATAACCACCCAGAATTATCGCGATGGAGGGGTCTAAACCTTGGATAAATTGATCAAGGGCTTTAATAGTATTTGATTCCTGCCCCTTTTTGACTGGTCTTGAGTAGACTTTGGGGTGTTAATAAGACACACTGGACATCCTGGGAATTAGTTTGTATTTGTTCTGCCTGGATGCCCAAGTGGGTACCTATCCATATTGATAGTCCGCCGAAAGGGCATCCTCTTCCTGTAGACACCGCCAGAATATCATAGGTTGCAAAGGCCGGGCTTTTGGTCTCCTCCATTGCCCAGGTCTCCTGCATAAGGCAGATGTCATGAGTAGCCATAAAAGAATGCCAATCTGGTGTGATCAGTTTATTTTTTAGCCCGACTATATTCCAGGAGATTATTTTTAGGCAACCTTCTACTGGTTTATCTGGGCATTGCGCTTCCCTCCCTCCATTTACAGGGGGGGTATCTAGTGTTCCCTTTTCTCTGATCCCCTCCTTCTCCAAAGGTGAGAGTCAATCCACCTCCTCCAAAACACTAAACCTATTCCAATGGGCTTGTAATGGGTTTATAGAATCATGTGGGAAAGTACCCTCCCCCAGTGCTCGCCACTGTTGCATTCTGTTTGGTGGACCATAACGGCCCCTCCTGCGAGGAACCCTGTTAGGGTGGACTAATCTCCAGGGTGGGATAGAGTAAAAGTATGACAGACGTGGTGGATATATTTGGGTGTTTGATGCACCCAAGGGGGCATTACAGATATAATCCACAGTAGAGGTATCCCTAAAATGTATTACTATGATGTCTCCTGCCACAGTTTTTGGTCCCTCCCCTATCCATTCCACTCTTCTGACAGCGAGTATTTCCCCTGAGGTGTTTGGGGGTAGTGGTCTATTTGCATTTAGCCATTGCGTGCACTTATTTTTTATGTCAAAGTGGTTTTCTCTTCTCCCTTCATCTAGGGGCGGGACTCCCGTGAGAGCTACAACAAAGGGCAGGGCTTCAGGTGGAAGGTTAATGGTCGGCAATCGGGCTGGACCAGCATTAGCTGGTACATTTCTTGTTTTAGACAAGCTACTTTTTGTCTCAATTTTGCCCTCTTTAGTGTTAGGACCAGTTTTGTTATTCTTGCTGTTAAGGTTTCCCACTCCCTTCTGGGTCTGGCCATGGGTGATGGTTAAAGGACGGGGGGTGGAGCTTTGATAGACTTATTATTAGAAAAAGAAGTCCCAGCTTTTTTGTTCAATATAGGGGGGTTTGCTGGTGATGTTACCTTATCCTCCTGTGTGTTTCTTGATATGTCGCCCTCCTCGGGCGGAGCTGGATTACCTAGGGTATTCACGGGCTTTGCAGTCCCTACCCCCTTACTATTTACAATTGAAACTAGTCTATCAATCTTAGACACCAGTGGTTTAATATGAGTGACTATGGTCTGTTCCAGGCATGCCTGGAGATCGGCCACCATGTTGGTGACCCAGCAAGGTATACCTGGTGTCAGTTGCGACGTGTTAGTTGTTGGCGTCACCAGATTATGATTAGTTGTGTTTTTTCTCCCTGTTTTCTTTTTTAATAGGCAGTCTTTTCTCCTTCGGGGACATGGTTTGCTTGTTGTGGGAAGTTCCAACCCAGGGGGAGAAAATACTTCTATTGGGGTATCCTCAACCACTATCGGGGTATCTATAGGTGCCTGTGCGCAGGGTAGCTCAACATATGAGGATGTTAAATAAGAGCTTAAATCAGGGACATCAGTTGCAGTTTTTTGTAACATCCTGTCAATTGCTGTTAGGCTAGGTAAGGGCTGTGGCACGGCTGCTTGCAACCAGGTGTTTGGGCGCGTAGTGATAGTTTTTAACTTTTTGCCCGCATTGCTCATTCTTTACTTTGTGATTGCTGGGTCAGTGGAGGTAAGGAAAAAATCCTCCCGCCCAGTCAGAATTAGCTCCTTCTTGATACGGTCAGGACCGATGTTATAGGAGTATGGGACGAGTAACTTTTTTTAATCATTGACAGTACCTTTGGGTGATGGTCTAAACTTCGTCGGCGTCTGCCACAAATGTAAGAGGGGATGGCCGGCCTGGCCTCGTCCGGCCTCTGACGGCCGCAGACGGCCGCAGACGGCCCGCCCTTTGCCCGGGCTTAGCCCAGCGCCGCCTGCGCGCCGCCCGCGATGCGGGAAATGGTGCTAGTTATTAAGCGCCTCCTGGCGCGATAGCCCGGTATGCGACTTCCGGTCGCAGGGGCTGCAGGGAGATGTAGTTTTTGTCCCTCTCGCTCTCCCCCACTCAGCGGCAGCAGTAGAGGTGTGGAGAGTGCTGCGGCGGAGGGAGAGCGGAAACAGCAGCACAGAGCAGGTGTCCGGCCCCGGCAACAGCCCCTGGAGGATGCAGGTACTGGTCTCGTGTCACAGCCAAATTCAAGTGGGCCCCCATTTCATTTTGACCTCAGAATTCAGTGACTATGAGCCTGATTTCTAAATCAGCTTCAAAAGAAGACGCTTATCGATCTTCAAATTGTATTTTTAACAACAGCTTCCCTCTTTGCTAACAAAGTTATCAAATTTGGTGGTTTGTCCTACTGGGAACGTCTGGCTGATTTCTGGGCCAACATCGTCCTAAGATGTTTTTCGTGAAGAAGAGACAGTGGAGTGTCCTTGAGGCAAGCAGATAGAATTGCTGGCCCTAATTCAGCTAGGCGAGGGGCCATGTCTAGAAGATAATCATTCTTTAGGGAAATCATGGCACCTTGGCAGGGGGTGAGGTGAAGAGACCTCAGTGAGGTAAGAAATAGGCCAAGAATGGGAGAATGTATATTAATGACTCATTCAAGTTGGAATCTGAGCATCAGTTGATATCACAATAATCCTGTACTAACCTTAACACCACACAGTGCCCCTCCCCATATTGTTACTTGCTGTGCACAACAGCTGCTACTGAAGACAAGCTACTATGACAGTTTCCAGTAGGGGCCCCTAATGGTGCTTCCCAGCTGTCTTGGAACCAGGAGGTGACAAGGATCCTAAGGCCCTGCCTGGCATTTGAAAGTGTTAGACTGCTAAGTCATGAATCAAGATTGCCAGGTTTGAAACTCATGTTTGTCAATGGGACAATGAGAGGGGCCAAGAGTGAGATTGTGCTCCAAAGTGCCAGACTCAAACCCAATATGGAAGACTTGATGTGTGCGCATGGTGCCTCACATAGAGCAGTCGTGCCCTGTGGGAGAAGGGCCAGGGTGAGGCATGGGCTTTGTTGCCAACAGGCCCCTGTTCATTGCTCGCATTTACTATTGTCTGACACCAAGACACGGGTGAACATGGGTTTTGCAGACACCCGCTAACATAACATACTGTTCAAGATAGGTGGGAAAAATAAAAACCTATTTCAAGGAAAAGGTTGTGAAAAGCAAATGGCCACATGAAAAGACGTGTAGTGCATGTTGTTGTAATATTGGCAACATTTGTCAGATTATCTGAAGTATCGATTTCATGCCTCATCCCTTACATCAGTGCACAGGTCTGTGCTCCCCCTACCTAGTGCTCTCAGCTGGATAAAGTCAGTACTTAACCTGACAAACATTTGGTCTGGGCTTGCAACAGCAATGCAGGCAACATTACCTGGTGGTGTAGAGGTTAAAACATTCATACAGTACCATGAGTTCTTGGAGGGCCCTACACCCTGTAACAGTATTGCACCCTGGGAGCAAACAGGTGCTTACAAAGACAAGCAAGGGCAGTGGCTTCGGCCACGTTGGCGGTAGCCTTTTATAGAGGGGTGTTCTGAAGGCAGTCACAAGTCCTTGCTTTTTCCTATGCTCTGTCTGAGTTCTGGTGCCTTACATTTTGATGGAATTCAAAGCAGAAGGGAAATGTGGAAGCCTATTTTAGACAATGTACAACTGAAAATAAAGTGTTTTTTGCAAAGAATGGCAGGATTTTAAGAGAATCGCACAAAGAGGAAAAAGTCTCCCATCTACCCATCCTTGGACCGAATCCCACTACATCCAGATCCAAGAATTGTGTTTACTCATGAAGAACTCATTGTAAGTTATATAATTTATCTATCATGCTTTGTTTTTACTACTGGCTGGCAATGTTTACCTTCTCGAGTGCAAGACTCAAGTGACGTGGGCCTTCCTCCTTTCCTCCTACCTCTCATGGGTCTCTGTCGTTCCCAGCACAATCTTAAGATCTGTGCTTCCTTTCCTCCTAAGAACACTTTTCGAAATATTCTCTGTTTGGGCTTGTAGGATCTGGTAGGGACCTAGGACCAAAACTCTTGCCTCGTGACCCTACTTCCCTAAGCCACTTTCTTTCCTTCAATTCATCTAACCTATTAATTATATTTCTTGTTCGGCATGACCCTACCACCAATTCTTTACTCAAAGCACCAGATACTGGCGATACTGAACCTACATAGTTTTACCTGAGTCCAGTGCATCCCATTCCCTGGTTGTTAGGAATTAGGTCTCTAGTTGGCAGAGGTATGCACCCTGTCCAAGTAGAAACCATAATCCTAGCCAGGGTAAGCTAGATACACACTAAAAGATAACCTGTGCTCACCCTCTGATAGCTTGGCACACTAAAGAGGCAATGTATTTGTGCAACAAACACACACAGGAACATGATGAAAACACCACAAAAATACTTTACACATGTTTAGAAAAATAGAGAACAATATAAAGAAAAAAACAAGACCAAAACGACGAAAATCCATACGTAGAACCGGAGTTATGATTTTTTTTAAATAAACCAAAATAGTCCTCTAGAAGCACTAATTAAGGGGTTACTTGAGGTCATGCTAGACTGGGAAAAATCCAATGTTCAGGCCGAACGTGATGGAGGGCAGGCCGGTTATAGGGCTCCCGCATGTCCTGCTGAGGGAATACCTTGGATGGAGAAAAGTGTCAATGTCGTAGTCTCGATGCTTTGGCGCAGACCTGCGCAGGTGATGAAGGGCATTGTTATCGAGCCGGGCAGTACGTCGAGGTGATGTTGTGGATCCGCTTCCTGCGTCGGCGTCTAAGAGCAATGCGTCTGTTCCGATCGGTGCAAAGTTGTCACTGTGTCGATTTTGATGGTTCTGGACAGCAGAAATCACCTTATAAGGACCCAGGACTGGATTGGCACCACTTGGAAGGGCAAGACTCACAGATGGCAGAGTCCAGGTGCTGTTGCGGAGTTGAAGGAAGACTGTGATGGCCCTGAGACTTCAGAACAAGGGGCAAGCTAGCAATCAATTGGAGTCACTCTGGGTTCAAGTGAGATAGGTCCAGTCCTTATCCTCAGCAGGGAAGAGATCAGCAGGTAGCAGGGCAGCTCAGCAAAGCAGTAAGCAGTTCAATGAGAGCAGTAGTCAGAGAAAGTGGCAATCCTTGTGGTAGAGCAGTCTTTACTCCTGCCAGAGTTCTTCATAGTTCCAGTAGTGTACTGTCTTGATAGATCCAGAGCCCCAGTTCTGATACCCAAATGTGCCTTTGAAGGGAGGGGTAACTTCAAAGGAGGTCCTTGGAATGCACGGGTTCCCTTTCATCCCAGCCCATTCTGCGGGGGGTAATCAGCCCTTTGTGTGGGAAACAGGGCACTGCCCATTCAGGTGTAAGTGTCAACTACCGCTCCCTCTTCCTGCCCAGGAATAGCTATCAGAATGTAGATAAATACAGATGAGCTCTCTGTCATACCCACCCTTCCTGTGTTTGTGGCTGTCTAGAGGGAATACACAATGTGTAGCTGTCTCCCATCCCAAACGAATATTGGAGAAAGGCTGTAAGTTGCAAACAGCAATAAGAGTAGAACAATTTCCACTTTCTAAAAGTGGCATTCATAAGATAGTAATGTTAAATCCAACTTTACCAGTAAATATGATTTAGCATTACCATTCCAAAGATATGAAACATGATGCAGCTTAAAAGTGAGGGGAGTAGGACTCACAGTAGTAAAAAACGAATTCGTAAAAAACGAATTTGGGTGTTTGTAACTACCAGGAAATGCAAAACATAAAAGTACGTGTCCTACCTTCTACTTACACAGCACCCTGCCCTTAGGGCTACATAAGACCTATATTAGGGGTGACTTATGTGTAAAAAAGGGGAGTATAAGGCTTGACAAGTGGTTTTAAATGCCAAGTTGAAGTAGCAGTAAACTGCACACACAGGCCTTGCAATGGCAGGCCTGAGACAGGTTTGAAAGGCACTTGTGTGGGTGGCACAACCAGTGCTGAAGGCCAACTAGTAACATTTAGATTACAGGCTCTAGGTATATGGTATACCACTTTACAAGGGACTTATATGTAAACTAAATATGGCAATCATGTATACACTAATGTCACTATATTTAGATGAGAAACCCATGCACTTTAGCACTGGTAAGCAGGGGTAAAGTGCTCAGAGTGTAATGACTGGTCTAACTCTGCTTCTATGGTTTGGTGTAATTGGTTGCTTTTCTGCTTCTCTGATGCTCCTCAGTCGACTTTAGTGAGCACCTTCCCTAGAAACCTGCATTCTGTGTGCTGTTGGCCACTTTCCTATCAGTCCTGGATGGACGTGATAGAGCATCTACTTGACTGCCTACATCCAGTGCATGCCAATACCTGTGTCTACTCTTTGTGTGTCATTACCTGTTTTAATGCTTCTCTGTTGCTCCAGAGTAGACTTCATTGAGCACCTTCCCCGGGTACCTGCATCCCCGCATGTTGTTGGTCGCTTTTCTATCAGTCTTGGATGGACGTAGTAGAGCATCTACCCTGACTCTCTATATCCAGTGCATGCCATTACCTGTGCGTATTCTTCATGTCATTACCTGCTTCTACGCATCTCTGTTGCTACTGGACGGGTGATGCTGTGAACCTTCCTGGATACCTGCACCCCTGCATGTTGTTGGTCGCTTTTCTATCAGTCCTAGGTGGACATAATAGAGCATTTGCCCTGACTGTCTACATCCAGTGCATGCCATTCCCTGTGTGTATTCTACCTGCTTCTACGTTCCTATATTGCTACTGGTCAGGTGATACTGAGCACCTTCCCTGGAGAGCTGCTTCTTTGAGTGCTGTTTGCCGCTTTTCTATCAGTCCTGTGTGGACATGATGGAATATCTACCATGACTGCCTACATCCAGTGAATGCCTTTACCTGTGTCTATTCTTTATGCCATTAACTGCTTCTACTCTTCTCTATTGCTACTGGTCAGGAGATACCGAGCACCTTCCCTGTGTGCCTGCATCCCTGCGTGCTGTGGGCACCTTTTCTATCAGTCTTGGGTGAACACGATAGAACATCTACCTTCGCTGCCGGTATTCAGTGCTGGCCATCTGCTGTGCTCTGTTGCTCTTGCGTTGATTCTAGTGAGCACTGATCCAGGAAAACAATTACTGAAATCTGCCTCTCGCTGTTGATTATATGATATAAAGTGTTGAAGGTGTTGAAGTGTTTAGGCCACGGACTCCTTGATATCTGACTTTCAGCGTTTGCTGATCTCCTTCATATGCAGGTTATAACGTTTAATTTCTTTGTGGGGCTGCACCTCCAGTAATGTTTTCGGGGCAATGGCTGCATTTAACCAGAGCATGCCTGTGCATTGCTCCTCTTTTGCCATTGTGTAGCCACTAAATCACAATTTCTCCTGTACATTCATATGGGTCACTCCTCCATAGCTCCTGGGTAGACTAGATAGATCTTCTATCGTGGCCACTTGTGCCCAGCAGAGGCTGTGGGTTGGGCCATATCTATCTCCTGCTGTGACTGCTGTAACAAGTGGACACCCGTGGGTTACCTCTTGATTATCCAAAATGCAATCTTTAGATCATTGCCATGGTTGCCTGTATTCAGTGCATTACAGGTCGAGGCTCATGCCTCTTTCACTTCTGAGAGGGCATTTAAGATATTTAACCATGGCTGCCTGTAACCAGTGCATGCCTGCACACCCTACTTCTAGGTGTGCTTTCAAGCTGCCTGTAATTCAGTGCGTTCCTGTGATTTGCTTTTCTGTCCCTTCTGAGCAGTTCCTATAGAGCAATTACAATGTTTGGTTGTGATGAAGGCATTTCTACGTTGGTCCTCTGCTGTGCAAACTCAGCTAAAAAACAGAACGTATGCCTTCTCAAAAATGGTGAGCAAGTCCCCATGTTCAGCTATCTTCCTTTCTACTTTGGTCCACTGTAGGCATAACCGCAGCTACACAACTGTCACGACATGACCGCAGCGACACATGTAATCCATACCTATACTCTTCATACATAACAATAAAACACATACACCACACTCATAACTCACACCCTTTCAACCAGACACAAAAATAACGAACGCAAAGACATGCGTTCTGCCACTTACCTCCTCTCTCTGCACTAGACACATAAGTGTAGTGACCGATGTCAGGGTAAGAGGACCACTCTTGGCAATCACGCACAACACCTAAACACTTCCCACATAGACTTAACTCATAGCCCAAATCCCCTTCAACCAGACACAGCAGTAAATTAACGTAAAGTGCATGTGTTCTAACCACACTAGACACATAATCACAACAACTGATGTCAGGATACGGGCACCACTCTTGGCAATTAAGCACCACACCAAAACACTTCCCACATAGATCACACTCATAACCCAAATCCCTTCAAACAGACACAGCAGTAAATTAACGTAAAGTGCATGTGTTCTAACCACACTAGACGCATAAGCAAAGCAGCGACTGATGTCATGATACTACACGACTCTTGGCAATCATGCACAACACCAAAACACTTCTCACATAGACCACACTCATAGCCCAAATCCCCTTCAACCAGACACAGCAGTAAATTAACGTAAAGTGCATGTGTTCTAACCACACTAGACGCATAAGCACAGCAGCGACTGATGTCATGATACGACACCACTCTTGGCAATCAAGCACAACACCAAAACACTTCTCACATAGACCACACTCATAGCCCAAATCCCTTCAACCAGACCCAGCAATAAATTAACGTAAAATGTGCATGCGTTCTAACCACACTAGACGCATAAGCACAGCAGCGACGGATGTCATGACACGACACCACTCTTGGCAATCAAGCACAACATCAAAACACTTCTCACAGAGACCACACTCATAGCCCAAATCCCTTCAACCAGACCCAGAAGTAAATTAACGTAAAGTGCATGTGTTCTAACCACACTAGACGCATAAGCAAAGCAGCGACTGATGTCATGATACGACACGACTCTTGGCAATCAAGCACAACACCAAAACACTTCTCACATAGACCACACTCATAGCCCAAATCCCCTTCAACCAGACACAGCAGTAAATTAACGTAAAGTGCATGTGTTCTAACCACACTAGACGCATAAGCACAGCAGCGACTTATGTCATGATACGACACGACTCTTGGCAATCAAGCAGAACATCAAAACACTTCCCACATAGACCACACTAATAACCCAAATGCATTCAACCAGACACAGCAGTTAATTAATGTAAAGTGCATGTGTTCTAACCGCACTAGACATATAAGCACAGCGACTGATGTCAGGATACGACTCTTGGCAATCAAGCACAACACCAAAACACTTCCCACATAAGACACAATACTCTTCGTACAATGCACTTGTGACGTCGTGCTGTCACACACGTCAACTAAAGTGCTTTAGCGCCTCATCAACGATATGAAGATCTGTGTAAACGCTACTGTATTTACAATGTACTGAACTGGCATCAGGACAGGTGAGCCACTGATGGACTTTGACCAGTTGGAATAGATACAGTCTGGCGCCCAGATCTATGGCACTGTCATACAAATATGATGGGGGTAAAGGTCACCAGCTAATATAATGGACAAGAAACGCTTGTGAAAAGGAGGCTCAGTCTATTGGAAGCACAATTATTCTTTATTAGTGGAAACTGACAGGTAAGAGCTCGCCTGAGTGTCTTATCACTAAACAAGTACAACAAACACCATGTAAGAGGCAAAGCAAACAAGCGAACAAGTGAAGGCGGACTAGCTTGCCAATAGCGGCAATCCTGCAAAAAAAAAGGCTCTGTGTGCACACAGACTACCAGATCAGTAAAGATAAAAACACTACTGACTGGCAGTAAAAGCCCACACAGACTTCAAGGGCGTGTGGCATTGTGGGTACCCCGATCAGCAAGGTCAGCAGAAGGATGGCTGTGTCTGATACTTGCTTAAAAGTCCATCTAAAGACTCATTCATTCATTTTTTCACAAGGTAAGAATGCCTCTATTTGCTTTAGTGGGAATTCAAGAAAGTTTAGTCGACAGCTCTAAAATAGTAACTGTTTTCTTCTCTTATTTATTAATTTAAATTTATATTACAAAGAGGAGGGGAATACTGTCTGTGGTTTACATTTCCAATTTTTTTTTACTGCCTTTACAAAAATATAACGATCTTGCTGTAAAATCCTGGCAAGGCAGCAACCCTAACAGAGCTATTTTGTCACATGGCCCTTGATCCTGTTTGAAAGCTTCACCCTGTTGGAGTTTGGAGAGTGAATTTACCGCCTTGAAGAGTTCTCTAGAAGAATTTTTAGCCCACTCAATTCTACTGGTGTAGAAGTTCTTTTTGGCTCCAATAATGGCAATTTTGTAGTTTGTGAGTGCTAGATTATAGTTCTTTTTGGCAGGTATACTGTAATCCTCCCTCCATATTTGTTTGAGGCGCCTGCAAGTAGTTTTAAGAATTTGCAACTGGAGGTTGTACCAAGGAGCAGTGGTTTTAGATCTGCGTTGTTTAATAGTTTTTTCTGGTGGCCAATTGGTCAATGGCAGACCTAAACCAGTTGTCATAACTATCTGCCGCAGAGTTCGGATCTGCCCCCAGGGTAGGTATGCTGCTTTCTAACAAGGTTTCTAGCTCGTCGTATTTTATATTACGCCAGGACAGTGTTTTGGTCGGCGGTGGTGGGGGTAGAGGCAGGTGGTTGTTATATCCCTTGGACTCTCCAGATATCCCCTCGTATGTGGATGGAGCCATTCACTGCACCCACCTGCAGAGAGATCTCTGGCCCCTTTTGTAAAGCAAGCCAGGTTCCGCCCCCACTGTAAAAGACGCAGCGGCTGCTTCACTAACGCACACATGCGCATCTATCCTGGGGCAGCATATTATCTGTAACAGGGCACATTGTCCCTGTTTGTACTGTTTTTATAGTATTTCGAAAAGTTAACAATAGAGTAAAATAAAAAATACATGAGAACCATTACATGCGTGCAATACAATGTATGGCTAAAACAGTATTTGCAGTAAAAGTTATTTTTCCTGATTTTATAGTGACCTACTTTTGAATAGTTGTCCGCAGTCTAGGTTGGGACAGAATTTTAACGTTTTTTTAAATGGCCTTTTTTAGAATATGTGTGTTGTTTTTTTCAATTATTATTAATGTATTTTAGAGTTTAAAAAATGTAGATTTATTAACAAAAATTAGTAGTAAAGACATACCATACATGTATGTGTGGTAAATGTGAAATCCATGTTATCCTATGTTGATGAGTGGTAAAAGCATTAATGGTAAAGTAAGTATGGCAAAGGCATGCATTGCAATGTTATGCATTCCTGTATAAATTATATTATAATACAATATGTTAAAGTGGTAGCAGAAGAGGTATGCTGCTGATGGACAATAACACTTTCAAATAGAAACAGTTTGGTGATCAAAATGTATAAATCTGTCAAGCCAATATGTTGGAGGTGAAAGGTCACTGTTTCATGCCAAAAGAATTGATGGGGAACATCTCACTCTTGGCTTGTAAAAAGGATGCCTAGTCTATTGGAAGCAGAAATATTCTTTATTAGTGGAAACAGAAAAGTAACACAAAACAAGTACAATGAATACCATGTACGAGGAAAACCAAACAAGTGAAGCGTAGATTAGTTTGTCAATAATGGTAATCCAGCAAAAGTGCTCACAGACTGCCAGACCAGTAAAGATAACAAGCATTTGCAATGCAATAGGTCTCACATTCAAGCAAGTTTGAGCTATTGGCACTGTTAATGACAATGCCTTTTATTTATGTTTTGGGTTTTAAAACATAAATAAAAAGCATTGTCGATTACAATACTAATAGCTTAAACTATCGCAAATGCGAGGTCTATTGCATTGCATTAAAGGGCCTTCTCGCCGCTTGTTAGATTGTAAATATCAGAGGGGTGAAACCCCGGAACCGGTCCTAGGATGCTTGTTTTCAGTCCAGGGAGGACCTGGCCAGGCAGTTAGGGCTGGACTGTTCCCATAGGGAGCCGGGTCAAGCCTGATTTGCATACGGCTGGGTCCAAACTGGAATGGCATGGGGAGCAAAAAAACTATGGATTTAATCCAGATCTCTGTACCGGGGTGAATGTATGACATTGTTTTGCATTCTGTCCATCAATTGTTCTTTTTGTATTTGTCACCCCGAGTGAGCCAGGTATGCCCAGCGGTGGGTCCCGTGCTCTCCATGCCACTAGAGTCAAGCTAGCCTGGCTGATGAGCGGTGAAACCCTGAAACCGGTCCCAGGATACTTGTTTCCAGTCCAGGGAAGACCTGGCCCGGCAGTTCGGGTTGGCTATTCTCTGAAGACCGATTTGCCTATGGCTGGGTCCAAAATGGAATGAGATGGGGAGCAAAAAAACGATGGATTTAACCCAGATCTCGGTACTGGGGTGAATGTATGACATTGTTCTGCATACTGTCCATCAATTGTTCTTTTTGCAAGTTAAGCATTAGGCAAAATTGAATTGTGATTCTTGTAAAACAAAATAGTTTCTATACTTTGATTGGAAGGCATTTTATGAGCCCTTATAATATCTAATGATGATACATGGGCTTCGCAGTTTAGCCAGTGCTTACCTTGAAAGAGTGCCGGTGCCCAGGACATTGCTCAGAAGCCCGCGGCCAGTGAAATTGAATGTTGCATGCCGAACACCAAGACTGCGTAGTCTTAAATCCACTTCATGCCTTTTTAATCCACTTCCAGACACTCCCTCATTTATCTCACTCTTCCAAGTTCCTGCATTCTCCCATTACAACTGTTTTTGCGTCTTTCTCTTCCTCCATCTTTCTACATTGTGTTTTTTCCCTCTCTTGGTGAATGTCTTTTGCGACAAAATAAGAGGTATACACCAAAATTGAGTTCTGGTGGCCCTCACAGGCAACCATTGGCTCAAATTAAGCCCTGATGTTACCACGTGGGATCTCACATACACTATACATGCCTGTTTTCTAATATGTCTTAGCTAAACACTGCAGAAAACCCATAATGCGGCTGATCACTTAGTTTTTGGAATACAAAAAGAATAGTATGTGACATCATCTTACCTAATGATCCTTCTTTGGCTCCTCTGTGAAATAAATAATGATGTTACAAAAATAGTTGAGGTGCCTCATCTATAAATGTTTGTATATGCAACTGCAATACTTTCGGCAGACCAGGGCCTGGGCCCGGGGGCCAAACCCTTGCCCTGGATAACTACTCTCTGAAGTACACAGAAATAATTCAATTGTGCACTGTGTGCTATCACAACATATAAACATGGAGCCTTATTTACAATATTTTGATGCACGGAGGCGCAGCAAGCCTTCCTGCTGCGCTGCCATGCGTAAAAAGAAAAGGACAGAAATGCGCCGTATCTACAAGATACGGTACATTCCTGCCCTTTCCCACTGCTCTGGCGCACAATGGGCTGCCATGTACCAATGCAGACACCCTTGTTACATGGTGCAAGGGTATCTGCGTTGTAGGGGTGATTGTTTTGTGCAGGAAAGGAACACCTTCCTGCACAAAACAATCACAAGAGGTGTTTACCTCTTTCTGTGTGTGCTGAAGAATGCAGCACACATAGAACAAGCATTTGCAATGCAATAGGTCTCGTATTAGGAAAGTTTGAGCTATTGGTCTTGCAAATGACAACTTTTTATGTGGCACTGAGTGGGATTTGGAGTGTATGTTGCATTGAGTGCAGTGTAATTATGTGGCACTGAGTGGTATTCGAAGTGTATGTTGCATTGAGTGCAGTGTAATTATGTGGCGTGTAATTATGTGGCACTGAGTGGTATTTTGAATGTATGTTGCATTTAGTGCAGTGTAATTATGTAGCATATAATTATGTGGCACTGAGCGGTATTGTGTGGAGTGTGTGTTGCATTCAGTTGAGTGTAATTATGTGGAGTGTAATTATGTGGCGTGTAATTATGTGGCACTGAGTGGGATTTGGAATGTATGTTGCATTGAGTGCAGTGTAATTATGTGGAGTGTACTTATGTGGCACTGAGTGGTATTTGGAATGTATGTTGCATTGAGTGCAGTGTAATTATGTGGCACTGAGTGGTATTTGAAGTGTATGTGGCATTGAGCGCAGTGTAATTATGTGGCGTGTAATTATGTGGCACTGAGTGGTATTTGGAGTGTATGTTGAATTGAGTGCAGTGTAATTATGTGGCGTGTAATTATGTGGCACCGAGTGGTATTTGGAGTGTATGTTGCGTTGAGCGCAGTTGGAGTGTATGTTGCATTTAGTGCAGTGTAATTATGTAGCATATAATTATGTGGCACTGAGCGGTATTGTGTGGAGTGTGTGTTGCATTCAGTAGAGTGTAATTATGTGGAGTGTAATTATGTGGCAGTTATGTGCCGTGTAATTACGTGGCACTGAGTGGGATTTGGAATGTATGTTGCATTGAGTGCAGTGTAATTATGTGGAGTGTAACTATATGGCACTGAGTGGTATTTGGAATGTATGTTGCATTGAGTGTAGTGTAATTATGTGGCGCTGAGTGGTATTTGAAGTGTATATGGCATTGAGCACAGTGTAATTATGTAGCATATAATTATGTGGCACTGAGTGGTATTGTGTGGAGTGTATGTTGTATTCAGTAGAGTTTAATTGTGTGGCGTGTAATTATGTGGCACTGAGTGGTATTCGGAGTGTATGTTGCATTGAGTGCAGTGTAATTATGTTGCATATAACTATGTGGCACTGAGTGGTATTTTAAGTGTATGTTGCATTTAGTGCTGTGTAATTATGTGGTGTGTAATCATGTTGCACTGAGTGGGATTTGGAGTGTATTTTGCATTGAGTGCAGCGTAATTATGTGGCGTGTAATTATGTGGCACTGAGTGGTATTTGGAGTGTATGTTCCATTGCAGAGTGTGTAAGGGTGTTGAGTGTGAGGGTGCAGAAAGTGAGGGTGCAGAGTGTGAGGGTGCAGAGTGTGAGGGTGCAGAGTGTGTGAGGGTGCAGAGTGTGTGAGGGTGCAGAGTGTGTGAGGGTGCAGAGTGTGAGAGGGTGCAGAGTTTGAGAGGGTGCAGTGTGTGTGAGTGTGCAGAGTGTGCGAGGGTGCAGAGTGTGTGAGGGTGAGTCTCCAGGGAATATAAACTATGGGAAAATGAATATTGGGAAACATTACATTTGTGCGGGAGTTTGCATGGCACTATACAAAATAAAGAAACACAGAGGTAAATACCAGCTATAAAAAATCCATTAAGTTGCAAGAGACGCACAGCATCTGTGATTTCATGTAAATAAAATAAAACAAGTCACTGCGAACACGATGGCTTCAGCGACACCTAAAAACTGAGTAATCAAGGCTGACAAATACAGCTGATAAAACCAATTTCTTTAACGATGACTTGTGTTACATATTATGCAGAGAATTAACATTTGGTGGGGCCCTAATGGAAAGGTTCAGCCATAGTAAGGTTAATGGCTGGCATAATCATGTGCCTGGTGTAGGCAGCGCAAGACAATCAACAGAAACAAAATTTATGACTAAGCAATGGTCTTCCCTCAATCCCACGGAGCATGGCAGCCTGCACAGTTTGCACTACCCACCCACAATTTGCTCTGCACATTGTGAATTAGTGCACATGGCTCATGGAAATTATAGATTAAATATGCACTCAGTCAGAACTTATTTAAACCGGCCCATGGTTCCTTGTGTGCAACATAATAGAAAAGTTGGGCTCAAATCATCTAGACATAACAAGGGTTTTGCTGGCCCTCAGTTGTCCATACCCTCACAATTGGCCACTAATTGGTATATTTGAACTTTCAGGTTCTCTTAGGAAGTTGAGAACTAACAAACAGCCATGACACATTCCGGACCTCAATACAGTTTGATGCATTGTTTGCAAGGCAGCGGCACGCAAAGTTCAATATTTACCTGCACCCCACTAATCTCGTTAATTAATGAAACATACACTTTTCAGAACTTTGATTATCTGGAACGGTCCATTGAGCTGATTCCTCCCAAAAAGAAGGCCAGTTCGTGACTTGTGGACTACGCTAAGATATGCAAATAGTTAGCAATATAGCATGGCTAAACAGGAAGGGCACCATATTATAAAGGAAAATGCAGCTCGACCGAATTAAACAACATTATTATTACCTGGACGGCTTTCTGTGTTTCCGAACCTGAACTTTGAAAAATGAGCTTCAGTTCCGGTTCTGCTGCAATAACTGCCAAAGTCGACCGCCTCACTGTTTTCTCTAGTACATTAACATACCACCACTACGGCCAGGCTGTCGGAAGCATTCCATGTTTTTAATCTGGATGCGCGTGTGCACAGAAAGGTTAAGAGCACAGGCACGGCCGCCCACTTCACTGAAAGATCAATCCTTGATCACTCCAGCACTACCGCACATTTCATGGAAATTTGTGGACTTCCAGGAAAACAACGGACACCGCTTTTGGCTTTTAAATTATCAGTTTGAAGGAATGCAGACACCGCAACAAGTCTCATGAAGAGCGAAACAGAAAGCAGCTGCACATCTGGGCTGGGAGGAGGACCTGGGAGGGCGGGGGCTGCCCGCGCATGCGCGGTATTTGTCACTTTCGTGGTGGAGAGGGAGCCCCGGCGCCAAAGCAAAGTGCGGGAGATGAAGTCCCGGGTCCCAGGAGGGGGCCCGGGTGAAGACCAGCTGATAGCACTGTGGGGCTCCCGTGCCTAAGGGGAGAGCCCCGCATCGTGCTGGCAGAGGAGCTAGAGTGCTCATGAAAAGCGCTGCAGCCAGCTGCTGCTGAGGAGGAGTTCCCCCCGCAGACCCGGTGAGTGGGGGATTCTCCATTACTCTAATGCTTGTGCCGTTGCAGCCGCTCTAACGATGGGGTGACATTTTTTTATAAGAAATAGGTTCAAGTTAAACTGCATGCTGACTTGAATGAAGTGGGACAGGAGATGGGCAGAGCGCGTGGGTGTGTGCGTGCACACATGCAGAAATCACCGACGGCCCTGCGCGTGCCCATCCCCAGTCTCACATTCCCAGGAAGTGGATGACAAGAGATGCTTCGCTGGATGCAGCGCTTCTCGCTGCTTACACCAGCTCGACCTAAAAAGGAAAAACAAGGAGAAATAAAGGTATTTCTCCTTGTTGCACCTCCCTTATGCTGCCCCTGGGGAGGTGTTGGAATCTGACGTATTCGAAGGTTTATGAAACTGTGTAAATCTGGGAATGTGTCAGGTTCCATGGATGTTGCGTGGCAACACTCATAGCAACACCCACGGAAAGCCCCTTTCATGCAGAGTAATGCTTGAAAGGGGGCCACATTTACAAGGCCATGAAAAGCAATTCAGTGTGGCTTTACTTGGCCATGTAAATATGGGCAGGCAGACTGCACCACCGGTGCGTCCAAAAAAGTGATGCATCAGTGGCACAGTGAGCTTGTAAATAAGCCCCTAGGTGTGTAGCTGCAGGTCTTGCACAAAGTTTTAACAGTAAATACTATGAAATATAAGCATTAAGCAGCTGTCGGCTCCATTTGTTGCATGGAGTTCTTGCAGGATGTAGTGCTATGCACAGTGCACAGCCATATATCCTACAGCATGCATGCTCTTTAGTTGAAGAAGAAATGGCCTACAGCTAAAGGACTTCTATAGCACAATTTGAGAGGTACACACAGCGAACTACCCAAAGATACTTTTTCTACAGTAGCTGCAGATTATGCCTTATGTGTACTGCAGACATGGGTGCTTAAAATATCCTGTGCTCAGTGCCTACAGGGCATGATCTGCGGTCATGCTTTCTCAGTCAATCATGCATGGTAATTGTGCACAGATTATGATCTCACACTGCGTCCTGTGCACAATAGACGAAGGACATGGCCACAGGACGTGTCCTGTAAGTACTCTGAGTATGTGTACTAGGAGCAAAGCATAGTAACAATCTTTGACCTCTCTCAGTACCCACAAGCCATTGCCTCAGGTCAAACCCCATGTTACAGATGCATGGTTATTTCATAATTCCTTAATGTATTTATTTAATTATTTATTTGTGGTTCTGTGTACAAGCACTAAGCTCACCAGGGCAGTGGATTGCTTTACAGTTAACAAAATTATTTACAGTAGGAGTTTGGGATGTCAAAATTAAGACACAGCCAGCAGACAACTTTTAGAATAAAGATACATCAGCTAAGATGACAAAAGTGGTTGACGTGGGATAAAAACATTCTCCCTTGGTGCTTGTTGATTGCCTATATAACATCTCAACAAAAAGTATAAGCTTCATGCAGTAAAAGCATTTTTACAGAAACAACTCGTCGGATTTTCCAGTGCGCTTGATATGGGGGTATTAGGATGCAGATACTTCCAATTGGAGGTGGTGCTGGAAGAGTAGGAGTTTTACGTCTCTATTGATGGTGCTTTATGTTAGGTTCATCCTAATGGAGGGATGGAGTTCCAGACTGTGGTCCACTCCCAGGAAAAGATTGATTCAATGTTTTTGGTCGAGCCTAGCAGCGTGCACACCTGCTCGGTGAGACATGCTGTATCCAGTGCATGCGCATTCAGCACGCCCATCGCTTTTGATTAGGTCTTTCACATGCTTTTAAAAAATCCTTTGAGGCATATTTACAATAACTGGCGCATCCCTGCATATTAACAGGGATATGCCAGTTATTTTGCGTGACTCAAAAAAACCCTTACGCCACCATAGATGCGTGGCATTTACAATGCTGTGCACCGTGGCGCAAGGATAGACAGATGCGTGACGCACCTGTCGGCCTAAGGGTGATGCAGTGCTGGAGTCGTGTCACTAGCGCGATGCAACTCCAGCACTGCTCAGGGGTGCCCTATACCTAACATGCTGCGTCACTCCTTATGCCTGCTTCAAGCTGGCGTAAGGATTTGATGCAGCGGTTATGTAAAAGTAACTCAGTGAGATCTTGTAGATTTCACTGCATCACTTTTACGGGGCTTTCTTGTGATCGAACGCCCACCCTGCATACATTATACCAGATGCAGGTATAATGTAGCGCAGGGCTTTACAACGTGACGCATCTCACTAGATGCGTCACGTTGTAAATATGTCACATAGTGGCGCATTGTTTGCGCCGCTGCTGGGTCACAAAAGTGATGCAACGGTGGCGTAAAAGTGCCGCAAGGGGTTGTAATTCTGCCCCTTTGTTTTTATTGGTGTGATCACACCCTGGAGACTATTCCGGCTACATGCATTATTTCATGATGGGCCATATAGGTTAGTGACGCGCACTACTTGCTCGTTGGCGCATACTCCCTGCAGCCTTGCCGTGAAGAATTCGTGCCGCAGACAAGATGTTTATTACCAGCAATCTGTGCTAATGCGTTGTGCTGTGCTGTGCTAATGTGTTGAAGGTGGAGGGGAGTTTTATATTGCAGCTTGTAGCTGATGATCCTTTCTGTTTGCAAAGCTCCCCTGTCCTTAATCTTGTCCAGGGCGCCCAGTACACTGCAGCTCCTGGGACAGGGGAAGCCTCTATTGTCTCTTCCCACAGCCCTCTAATGAAGTTAGCTGCCAGCTGTTGGACCCCATCTCTTATGCCTCCTACAAGTTTCTTATTGGTTTGGGTCACGGGCCTGTATACTGTCAGGATCTGTTGCTGGCCGTCCCGGTTCCTAGCTTTCCCAGTTACTCTACATCTTCTTTCTGGACCTTGATTGCATTGCCTGACACAGCTGGCTGTTCCCAGCCCTGACTTCAACGGCTGCTCCCTTTGCCAGGCGGAGCTTTGCAAACAGAAAGGATCATCAGCTACAAGCTGCAATATAAAACTCCCCTCCACCTTCGGTCACCGGGTCTAGAGGGCCACTCACTCTGCTTTTGAAGCAGCTCTCCTTTCAGCAACTTTTCCGCTGACTTTCTGTGGTGCGAGTAGAATGGGGGAGCTAGTGGCGAGTTCCAAACAGGACACATCAGGAGTAGCCGTGTGCAGACGGGATGCTGTCCCGACAGGCGAGGTCCTGACTCTAAGGTTGAGGAGATCTAAAAAACGGACCAGGAAGGGGCAAGAAAAGTTATATCGTTAAACAGGTTGGAAGTCCAAGTACTGCCCAGTGTGCCTAGTGGCGTGATAACTGGCGCTGCGCCACCCCCCCCCGCCCCCCCAGGCAAAGGGGGCATCCTGATGCTGGCTGATGGAATCCTTTGACCAAAGACCAAGTACAGCGCATAATGGAGGTGTGTTTGGAATTCGCAAGCAACGAGGTCCAGGGCAAGCGCTTTTGCAGCCACGCCTTTTGAATAGGGGCATTTACCACGGCTTTCCAGGCAGGCTTGCCAGTGGAACACATGAAACAAGTAGGGCGTGAGAGTCAAGTTGCTACAAAATGACATACGTCCTTAAGAGGCAGGCTTAGGCACAGACCTCAATTTTATGTGCCATGGTTGTGCGACCTGGAGTCGTTGTAATCATGGTTGCCGTTTTTGAGGAATTTGGTTGGTGTACATATTGAACAATGAGTAATACATCTGCCTGGGGCGCAGGGCCCTGCTGCACATGATGAGGAGCACTTTTGTGCGATTTGAGTGACTTGCTGGGGACTTGTGAGTTATGATGGTCCGAAACTACCCCGAGGCGTTAGTGGCGGGGCGCTAGGTGAGGGGGGCGATAGAGACCTCTCGCTGGCGGGTCAACAGCGATATGCGGAAATACACCGAGCAACGTGGACTTGGGATTATAAGACATGGGTTGCTACATGCAGAATGCACAGGGTGCCTTGACACTGATGGTATACACTAATCAAAAGTGGGGAGGCCCTCTTCCTGCTAGATTTAGCAAAAGCACTAGTAGCAGCAGGTCGTAAAGAAAGAACTCTAGAAGGTGGGGGGGCTCTGGGGCGGCGGCGCCCACACCCAGAGCACTGGCGGAGTTACAGGGCGATCCAACGCAGGAAGGTACAGAAGGGTACCCTCTACAGGAGCACAGTATGGGTTCGAGAGCAAATTATCCCCAGGGAGATCCTCGGTGGGATTCTGGAGGAGTGACGGCGCCCCGTTAGTCCTTCGGGCGGTTGTGGACCTGAGCAACCGGGGGTTGCCTGCAACGCTCTGCCCCCCGTAGGGGAAGGGGCGTCAGTAAGGGGTGGACTGGAGGTTCGCCGGGGAGAGGGGGTTAGACCTTCCCCCCCAATATTGACAAACACCCTGCGACTAACACCACAGGGGGGTTGATGGCTCATCAGGTGGGCAGGTTGCGAGGGGAGGCCTGACCCTGGATCGCCCGTAAGATAACCCAACATGTTGGCATAATGTTTATGCAAATAAAGCTGCAACAACTTTCTCCAACAAAAACATTGTGTTGTGTCTGTTATTTGGGGAAGTTGTTGTGAGCGGGATGGGGTCTGGGCCGATATTGGCACTATTCCAGGCTGCCCCAGGCCCCCGAAGGGGGCCACCTAAGAGGGCGGCCACCCTTAGTGCCACAGGATGGCACAGACCCCAAAGAGCGGTCTAGTGTCGGGGACTAGGAGGGTCCCCCCCAATGATGTCACTTCCGGCCGGGGAGGGGTCAGGGGCCGAGGGTATATGACCCGGGGTCGTGGGCCTAGCGCCCTCTTTGACCCCGGATCGGTGCATGGTCGGATCCTCCCCCCCCCTCACTCTCCTGGTCCCGGACGAGTGTTGCTGCCCGGTCGCTGTTTTCCCTCCCTACCGCTAACCCGGCTATCGGGCAGCAGGGGGGGTAGTTACCTAATACCAATTTTCTTTGTGTTGCAGGCGGAGTTACAGGGCGATCCAATGCAGGAAGGTACAGAAGGGTACCCTCTACAGGAGCACAGTATGGGTGCGAGAGCAAATTATCCCCAGGGAGATCCTCGGTTGGATCCTGGAGGATTGACGGTGCCCTGTTAGTCCTTCGGGCGGTTGTGGACCTGAGCAACCGGGGTTGCCTGCAACGCTCTGCCTCCCGTAGGGGGAGGGGCGTGAGTAAGGGGTGGACTGGAGGTCCGCCGGGGGGAGGGGGTTAGACCTTCCCCCCCCCAATATTGACAAACGCCCCTGCGACTAAAACCACAGGGGGTTGATGGCTCATCAGGTGGGCAGGTCGCGAGGGGCGGCCTGACCCTGGATCGCCCGTAAGATGTTTATGCAAATAAAGCTGCAACAACTTTCTCCAACAAAAACATTGTGTTGTGTCTCTTATTTGGGGAAGTTGTTGTGAGCGGGATGGGGTCTGGGCCGATATTGGCACTATGTCATTGTACATTTTTCTGCAGTGATGCAGCTGCTTCTCTGGTCCCAACCAAGTACCAAAGGTAAAATATATTTTAGTTGTAAACCCTAAATATTTATTTTATGTAATGCTTGCTTTTGTGGTAGCTGGGAATTTACTTAAATGAAAAGATACATTTTTAACATAAAAGCCCATTCACATTAGGCAGAAATACTAGTACTTTCTTGTGTTCTTTCATTTGACACGTCACTGCTGATATCTTTAACCTAGAAACTTCACAAGGATAGTGAGGGTGAAAGATTGGGTAGAGTTCTGAGTATCTCTTACTCCATTTTTTTCTGATTGGTGTATTTGCCTGATTGTAGGAAGTAAAAGAGGCCAGTGAGCTTGGAGACACACAAAGGTGGCTTAGCAGACCATTTGAATGTTTTTGCTATTGACCATGTGGTAATCATGATTTTCAGGACACAGAATACTTCAATTCGCCCCTGACAAGAACAATGAATTTATAGCATCTTGCAATATTTTATAAGAAGCGAATCTTCTATTGTAATTCAGCCGACATGCACACACATCTGACGCAGGTCTAAAACAACATATAGTTAGATCCATTCAGGCTCACAACAGCACTCCACTCAACATAAAACAATATGCAACTCAATAACAAGACAAAGCACACTTAACCAACACCCATCCAACACTCCGCAGCCAGGCTTGTTAAATGGATAGTGTGGAATCCTAACAAGACCACACTCTCACTTAGCTCAGCCACATACGTCAAGGCAGGTAAAGCAGATAACAATATTTGAACTGGAAAAGACTTCCCGCTACACACACCAAACAACACTAATCATCACAACATACATACAACCAAACATATGCACTAAAGCACCATCCATGCCAATTGTGATCCAATTCATAAATTCAGACAATGGACCGGTCTTCGATGGAATGTTTGACACAAGGGTATGAAGGTTGCCCAATGGTGCTACATAGCCACACTATTGGCAACATAGCATTATACTAAACTCTAAACCTAATTCAACACACTTAAATATCACAAGTGTTGTTTACTTCCACTACTGAGAGTAACGCTCACTGGTCCATGACTTTCTTATGCAGCTCTTCCACTGACCAATTACATAAACACTATATCCTGCTATCCGCTGTGGCATGCGTTGATAATGAGAGTGCAACATAAAAACAATCACAAAGGCAGTTAGGCAGATCACTTGCTGGAGACGTGTTTTCATGAACGAAGTGGAACAAACGAGGAGAGAAAGAAATTAGTAAAAGAAGGCAACAGAGTGTGAGAAGCTGTGTGGGCAGAGAGCAGTCAATTCTCCCCAGGAAGGAAAAGCTAGCCACAAGCTCCGCTCATGATGCAGAGAGTGCACAAAAGCTGCCCTGTGAGCTGCAAACTGTGAGGCTGTGAGGTGAAAGATGGGCGGGCAGCCTGCATAGATGTGAGCACGAGGGGAGTGGGCTGTCACTGCAAACCCAGACTCTCGCGAGGATTCAGGGGCTCTGCTGCCATGACCTCATCATTTTCTACCAACAGAATCGATTAGACTCGATTAGGGCAAACACTAGGCCAGCAGCAGCAGAGAAGAAGTAGCCTGCAAGCCTACTCAGGTCACCATGCTTTAGACTTTGGACACCCTCAAATTCTAACCTCTTTCATAAAATCTTCATTGTAGTTGCAGAGCATTTTCCATAGCAAATTGCGCTAAGTTTGTCCTGCCAAAATTGACCTGAAAAAAATGTGTAGTTTGAAATGTGCTCTTTGTAAAAGTACTACTCAGAAGTGAGGAGGTACAAGAATAAATAAAGTAACATTGAAATAAAATGATGGACTGACTAGACAGGTACATTTAAAAAAAGGAATGAAAAAACTTCGTCAAGGACCTAGGAAAACAAGATATCTAATTTAATGGAACTGACGCAAGGAAGGAACATAAAATGTTAGGTACAATAATGTGTTCTATGAAAAATGTCAGCAGTGGAAAAAACAAAGTGATGGGGTAATTTTGGTCACAGAGGCCCTGATTCTGAGAAAGTCAGAAAAGTGTGAGGAATTTATCAAGTTTTTCTTTAGGAAATGAGCCAGAAATGCAGGTTCAGTGTTCACTGTATCAAGTGTCCAATATTTTGCCCTTTTCCCCTCAACAAACTTAGCTAGGTTGACCTCCCGAAATTTGTCAGGGGAATGCAGCAGGCGGGTTATGATTATCGCCAGTGGACCACGATGAGACCAAAAAACCAAACAGCCCACTTATTAACTCTTTCCAGTTGGCCCATCTTACAGTTCCAGGGTATCAGACTGCCCGATCAGCTGGTTCAGCTCTGCACATCCTGGAAATCTAATCTTTGGGCAAACTTATTTTTGGAAAGGGATCAGAATTTAAACCCAGCTTATAATGAGGGGAGTTTATGGAACAAACACATAGATAACTGCCCAGTGGCTCCATGTCATTTGTGACACGCCTATATCCAGTCCTGGCTTTTTGGCTGATCTACTTTGTATACCAAAAATGTTTAGAGTAAAACTACGGGTCGCAGAATGCATTGTTCATTTGACTAAAAATCGGTGACTGGTTGAAAGTTTCAGAGATGGAGCCGCATCACCAGGCAGCTATGCCCATACACAATGAAAGTCCCTTGATATAGAGTCCTCTGGTACATGGCAAACAATCTGCAAAGGTGCCCAAACAGAAAGGAAGGCATGGCCCTCTCCACTTATGGATATTGGAAGGATGGCTGGAGGGTTCATGGGCTGATGCTGCCACTGCCAGAATGCTGATACACCTTGACATGCATAGACTCTGCCCAAATTACTCGTGCACTGAGTTATTCCCTCTTGCTACCCAAGATGGAACATGTTTAATGGACTCAGTGAAATAGCCTTCTCACTGACTTTCAATTGAATTTAAGACCTCTCAGGACACATAGTCAACAAGGTTAAATATAAGTGAAGAACCTGAGACCAAGGCATACTCATGGCCTAATCTAGAGTCTGGAGTATGGTACTTACTCAGCCAGGGCGGCAGAGTAAAATACCTAGCAGAGTACCCGTACACGGCATTTACAAATGTCAGCTGATCCTATGGATATCTCTCGTCATTGGTAGGAACCATCATCAACAGCGTTCCTGTCAATGTGTCAACATTTTGATACATGACAAACGCCGTCTGTTGACCAATTTTAGATTACATTTATTTCACAGATTGGTCCCTTTTAATCGTGGTTGTTTTAAGTACTCAGATCCGCCTCTTTGCAACTGTGACAACACATCAATCATTGACACATTACATGTTATTATGTTCCTCAAAATACAGTAAACTGTGACACCAATTCACACGCCCAATTTTATTACCGCTGAATTTTAACGAAGTTAGGCCAGCCTTGCTTTTTTTTACAGCTGTTGAACTCACCTTCTAATTGCTTTTTCCCTATACGCTTTCTGGTGGGAGTTCTAAAATATGAATGCTTATGCCACTGAAATTCTGTAGGTTGTTTTTAAATGACCTGCATTTTAAGATTTTATCTATAAAATCGAATAAAGATTATGAATTGATTTGATACACGACTCCATCAAACATGACAGCCCCCGTCAAACTTTTACCAAGTTTTTGCTTTTTGCATTTTTAAGAACAAAATCCCAGAGTGGAATTTTGTTTTGAAAAAAGCAAAAACTATTGCACTCACACCATTGGAGGTGTCTCTAATGGAGTGGGGGGTTAGTATTTCTTTTTTGCTGTCCCACACCACCAGCTTTTACCTAGTGGTGACGACGGTAAAAAACACATATAAGATGGTCCACTCTAAATCGGCCAGACTGTGTTATCTGTAGGGGTATCTTAGCGATGGAGCCAGGTAGTCACTGTTGCTGGCATACTTAAGGCCCTCCCAACTGTAAACCCCCAATTGCACCTTTGGAGATATAAAAGGAGCTAGGCTGGATGATTGGGAGTGATTAGACCAAAAGAAGCACAATCAGCTTAAAGCACAGATGCATATGCCAAGGTCAGTGGGTCTCTGCAGCAAAATGGCATGCAAGACCTTATCAAAAGCTGATGACAGGTCGAGCAATGCCAGTGCTAAAGATCCCCCTGATCAATGACAGCTCTGGTACGATTCTAGACCACCAGCAGAAAAGATTCCATATTATGCAAAGATGAGAACCCAAGTTGATATTGATGAAGAAGAGAATTGGATTCCAAATATTCAGAGAGCTGTGAATTGTCAAATTTTTCTAGCATTTTAGTGATGCCAGCAAGAAATATTGGCTAATAGTTAGACAAGATTGCAGGAGAGGCTTAGGGTTTCTTGGGAAGGGGTGTGATATGGTGGTGAAACTGAATAGTGAAGATGCAGATGGTGGGAAGTTGATCTGCAAAATTATTATTTTCATTATCCTATCTTGAAAGAAGAGTATGATATTCTCACAGAGGGACAGGGAAGGTTACATTGATAATTTGCATGCAGAAAGATAATGCAGTACTTTTAATAATCAAGAAGATTTCCTTAAGTGCATTGTTGGATTGTTTGGTTTAAGTGGCACAAAATCAGCATGTGTTGATCTAATCATGATAAGAACTGTTGGCCACTTGCTATGTCTATTTTAGATTCAGTGTCATAGATAAATCCCCATTTCCTTTCAAGAGTATGACAATGATGTTTAGCTTTCAGTAGATCATCAGTGGCCTTCTCATGTTGAAAGGTCTGCTGGTTTTTGCCAGGACAATGGTGTATAAGTCTGATGAAAGCCAGGAGTTAAAAGCAGATGCATCTGATGAGATCTGGCTGCTGAAAATGAGAAGTGAGAAATTGAGAGCTGTGGCAAGATTACCTTGGGGTAAACAATACCAGGCCAGCATAGTTTTACTGAGCAGCGCTGGTATTGAGTGAGAGAAAGGAATATTCAGTTTGAGCAGTATGGCAAAGTGATTGAACCACATGATGGGAATTGGGTTAGAGAAGAACTGTGTATCCATGTTGATAAAATAAGATCTAGTGTGTGTTACATTAAATGTGTTGCAGAAGATACATGTTGGAAGATTTTGAGATCTGAGAGGGAATCTAATAGAACCATGGCTTGAGGGTCTAACACTTTACCACATTTATATTGAAATCCTCGAAAATGGAGAAGTTGGCATAATTGTTCTTGAAGGGGGCTATAGGGTCTACTAATAAGAAGCTGAAATTAGCAGCAAAGACAGAAGGCGAGGCGAAGGATAAAAGCTCCCAAAATCTTTGAATTTGGGGAAGAGCTTAAGTGAGAAGACCAGACCTTTCCCTTTTATAGAGTTGTTAACGTTGACACATGAACAAAGTGCCAGTATTATTTCGACAAGTTGAGCCAATATAAAGACAATGGATAGTGATATGATATCAATTTAGGCAAAGGTTTGAGTGAGTAGACTTGTGTGAGCACTGGTCATTTGGAGTGGGACCAGCTGTATCCGAAAGGAATTTGTTAAGATAGGAATTTGAGTCCAGAGGAAAGATTGTGAGGTGACAATATCAAGCAAGTAGCAGGGCAACAGATTACCTGTAGAGATATAGACAGAAGACTCCTGCTTACCACGTGTAAGGCATGAAAGTCATGACGTCAATCGGTTAGGACAGGTGGGACATTTAAAGCGTGAGGGCCAAGAGGGTGGTGCAGCGTGCAATCCAGCCGTGGGCAGATGCAAACGGACGTGCCTTTTCACTCTGCTGATACGCTCACTGAGGAACCGCGCAGCAGCGTGCAACCTCTATATGGCCGTAATTGAGTGGGAGTACCTAAAAGAGAAGATAATCGCTTTTAAGGCAGAGTGACTGCCTTAGTAAAGATAAACAGAGGAGGCAGGGAATTAAATAAAATGAAGAACTTGAGACCACTAGCTCCTGTTTTTGAGGTCAAGATCCTTTTCCTCAGACACTATATTGGAACGAAAAAAAAAGTTACAATGAATGTAAGAAAATTCAAAACAAATTAGAAGAAAGAATCCAAGGAGGCCCAATGTAGCAGGCGCAAGGCACCTCTTTTGAATTGCTACTAGGGAGGAAGTTTTGTTGCGTTCGTAAAGAAGTGCCTGACAGCGAGTAGATGTCATAAACAAGCTGTTATGGGAAAGGCTTGTACAAGCCCTATGTCAGCTGTGGATGTGCTGCAAGATTTGACTTGTAGGCTGCCATAATTAGGAGGCCAAGCTCAACAGAGAAGCTAGAGTACATCGTTCTCGAGGCTAACTGACTGCCTTAGTGGAAAAAACATGGGTGAGAGAATAAAGTTAAGAACTGAAGCCCAGCAGCTCTCTTGACTCAAACTCTACATAGGTAATGAAAATAAAAGTTGAAATGAATATCAGAAAATTCCTAACATAAAACTAAAAGAAAGACTCCAAGGAACTCCAGCATAGCAGGAGCCATTTACTTCCTGTGAATGGTTACAAGAAACAAAAAGTTGCTGTGTCCAGAATGAAGTTGTAATAAACACGATTTCCTTATATTTACTCCATAACAAAGTATTTGAACTTAGTGAGCAAAACAACTTTTCTTCTTCCCCTTTGTAAATTAGAGATTATTTATTTATTATTATTGTTTTCATTACTTCCTACAGTGCTCCTCAATATAGGATTGAGAATCGTTTCATCTGCACCTCCTTCTCTCTTATCACTTTCCATTTCAACTTAGTGTCAAGATTTATAACGTTTTCATCAAACAAAATATTAAATAATAAATAAATATCAGACATACTAGTTTCACTTTTCAAAACTTCTCTTTTATTGAAAATGCTTGTTCTCACTGAAAAGGAATAATTCAGTTCAAATTCCACTATCATTGCCTTTTAGTCCCATGGGAATTTTTCCAACTTTTAAGACTAAATAAGATGCCTTAAGGTTAGATTTAACTTTAACTAACCATCCTGGTTTCTTCAACGCAAGCCATCCAATCACCAGAATTAATTAGTACTTTGTGCAGAGTTTTTGTCAAAATATTTTTTGCCTTTTCGCGAATCCTTAAAACATTAGGTCTAACTAAGTCCACTTCCATAATATGAAGTTTACATTTCTCTACCATCCAACCAGGATATACCTTGATACAAGCAACTCTATGTCTCGATACCTCAAACAGAGTGGCACTTGTGGGGGAATGTGGAGAATTACTTTGCAAGTATTCTTCTACCTCATAACCAGCTGCAGTAGCAGTTTGCACACCTTTTAAACCTCTATTTGCCTATTCCACCAAACCATTAGAATGTGGCGAATACTTTGCAATGGTGTAATGATTTACCCCTGAATCGCTTACAAAATGTTTTACTTTTTCTAAAGCTATTTATCTACCATTGTATGAAATTAAAATCTAAAATGTTACTTCCATTGCAAATATACCTTTCAATAATGTGATAGTGACATCAGTTGTGATTTTACTTACAAATCCACTCCAATAAATAGTTGATAATGACAATTCTATGGTGAAATGGCAAACAACTAAATGGTCCTAAAATGTCAATGCCATTGTTTATCCAAGGATTATCATGCATGATGCTTTTTAGGTCTCGCCTGTCGATGCGCATGCGCATCGAGCTTGCGAGCCTATTGCGGCCTAACCACGCTTTAACTAACAAGCAAGGAATCGTGGCGATTCCTTGCAGTGCCCGTGACTTTTAAGCTCAATGCGCATGTGCATTGAGCTTAAAAGCGCGTGCACAGCCGCCCGCATTCCTCCGACACCTTTGAAGTGAAGCTTAGCTTCACTTCAAAGGCCCGGCTTCTTCACACCCACATGCCGCTCTCGCTCTCCCCGCTCCGCCCCCTCCCCTGCCCGCCGTGTGACCTCGGCTTACACTCACCCCTCCTTTCTCCCCTTTAGGCTGCTTTCGGATGCTTTGTTCGCAGCTTGTTCTTCTAGCCACTACAGTTAGCCTAGCGCCGCACCATCACCCACCTCTGCAACTCCTCCCACAACACTGCCTGCTAAGTACACAGACTGTTCGCCGGTATGTGATGCGACTGCATTTCCTCTGACAGCGCCGCAGGGAGTTGTCAGCTGCTTCAGGTTACTTTTGACAAATCAGGAGAGGATAAAAGAAACCACCAGTTTAAGCACATGCACAAGTAACTCTACGTTACGTCTGCCCCACCATCCGTTCTTGATGCAGACAGAATAGTTGCTAAACATTATGTATGTGCTACGTACATAACTCTGCCTTATTAAAAAGAATTCCATTTTAAATAGCGCTTGTTACAGTTGTACTAATGTACCATTAGTCTAGACGTTAATTCCATTGGCACAGCTTCTGGGAGCTCGCATTCCATCATCAAAGGCATCAGCCTCGCTCTGGCCTCACTTCTCCTCCCCCCTAATTGCTCTCACTCTCCATCTCTTGCCACACGCATCAGTAGGCAGCCCACCCCCTCCCTCTCCATTTGTTTCTATGCCTACTGGTTTTGCAGCACTTGTGAAATCCTTCTGGTGGGTGATGCAAGCGAGGAACATACGTGGTGCACACTCAGCTCAGGCGCCTGGATTCCTTGCTGCTTGTGGCCTGGACGAATATATTAATTCTCCCATCTGGTAGTTATTGTTTGCTGTTCATTTTTTCGGGGGTGATGGGCTACGACACAGTGGACTTCTCTCTCTTTATTTTTAAGGTATTAAATGAGAAAAAAATGTGTAGAGCAAGAATCGATCATCTAAAGGAATTTTTGCCCCAGCCGTGAACAGGAAATGCTAATTACCATACATCCCTCCAGAATCATTTGCGCACAAAACATCGTGTTTAGGAGGCTGACAGGTAATAGAGTACAGTTCGGAGTTTTGCTCCTGCTTTCTTATTGCCCATTGACACTGTGGTTTGCACACTCTGTCAATTTGTTTTTTATTCTACCACTGGGCAAAGTACCATTAGATGTGTGCTTAAAAATATCAGCAGTACTTATTCACTCGTGCACGGCTCGCTCTTGGATTTATTTTTATTGGCCATTAACTCTGTGGTTTGCGCACTCTGTCAATTTCTTATATTCTCCCATTAGGCAAAGTAACATGTGCTGTGGGCTTAAAAATATCAGCATTCGTTAATCACTCGTGCATGGCTTACTTTTTTTTATCACTTGTGTTTTTTGTTTCTCTCTCTCTCTCTCTCTCTCTCTCTCTCTCTCCTTCCCTTCCCTTCCCTTCCCTTCATTTACTCTCTCTCTCTCTCTCTCTCTCTCTCTCCTTCCCTTCCCTTCCCTTCCCTTCCCTTCATTTACTCTATCTCCCCTTATTTCTCTCTCTCTTTGACTCCCCTTCATTCACTCTCTATCACCTTTATTCTTTTTCCTCTTGCTCTCTTTTCTCTCACTCATTCCCACACTTGACAGGACCAACAGTGGGCGCTTCTTACATACAGGTACAACAGAGCGCGCATCTCACACAGACAGGAACAGGGGCCACATCTCACACAGACAGGAACAGAGGATGCTTCTCACACAGACAGGAGCAACAGAGGGAGCATCTCACAGACAGGAACAACAGGGGGCGCATCTCACACAGGCAGGAACAGGGGGCACACACGCAACGCCACTCTCACACGCCACTCATCCACGCAACGCCACTCATCCACGCAACGCCACTCATCCACGCAACGCCACTCATCCATTTGCAAAACGAAAAAAGTTAAACTCTTCTATTGCGAGACCTATTGCATTTTCAATGCTTGTTTTTAAACTTGCCAGTGTTTGTCAGACTACAACCATTTATGATACTTATTAATATATATGTCACTGCCATACAATCCATCCCTGGCCACCAACTAATGACTTATAAGAATTTTCTTTGTTTCCGTAATGCTTAAATGTCTTTCCTGAGCTGTTTTGATCCATTTGCACTTTAAGGAGTCAGGAGGCACAAACACATACCCCACCCAGAACAATATTCCATTCTACATCAATTATGAGGCTACTTGATATAAATGTCTTAACATTCCTGACATTAATTTATAACTACAATCAACCCTTGCTATTGCTTATGCCTTTTTCAGTATTCCATCCATTCCTCGGATGTAATAGCTTTAGAGACTCCTTAAAAGCATCAACTACATATTCATCAGGAAACATTGGTTTGTCATTGTCATAAGTCAAATCATTAACTGGCAATCTTTACAGACAGTCTGCCCTGACATTTACACTACTCCAAATGTACTCAATATCAAAATCACATTTCTCTAAGCAAGATATTAGTCTGATTAATCTGTAGGAGGTGTTACCAAAACCTTTTCCTCCCTATAAAAACACACACAAGTGGCTTTTGGCCAGTGCATATTTTGTTTTTTACCCACAGATATATTTTCAATCAGTTGACAACCCATACAGATACTGAAGCCTCTCTTTTGATTGTGCTGTAATTGGCTTTTGTCCAGGGGCGGCTCCTTCCTTAGAGCGGAGAAGCGGCGCCCAGCAAGCCCCAGAGCTGAAAAATAAAATGGTAATAATGTTTTTTTATTACCATTTTGTTTTTCAGCAACCCGTCCCAAACTAAGTGTTAGGATGAGACTGGGCCTCTGCTGCCAAGAGGCAGCAGCAGGGATATATCGCTTTAAAATGCATATTGTCTCTTTGGCCAGCGGTCTTGGGACGGCCAGTCAGACATGCGCATTCTACTGTTCCCTAACCTAGCTGTCTTAAACAGCTGGGTTAGGGATAGCACTTGCCTCCAGTGCGCACTAGGAGCACTAAGAGAGCCTTCTCTATCCACTTCTGGTGCTGCTCTCATGCTGTTAGAGCAGCACCAGAGTATCAGTAGACACAAGGCACCAAGTGACTTGTTCAATGTATACTTGTTCTCTTAGATGATTCCTGTAACAGAAGGTATCTCCCCCCATCATGGTATTTCCTTGTTTTAGAGACTCATATACAAAATTGCACACATAAATGATTAGAGTACCGGGGTTCCCATTTTTTGTATTTGGTCATACCTATTTGCTAGAGCGGGCCCTCTCCTGGGCCATATTTAGCCCCGGGGACCACCATCTCCCTGGGGGTGGCCGATATGTAAGAGGGAGGGAGGCTGCGGAGTCCCCCTTCTAGGCCGTTTTCGGACCTAGAGTCCACCACCTCCCCAGGGCTATCCCTGTGCACAATGGAGGAGGGGGGCCATGCATGCCCCCCTTGTGGAACAATTAATATCTCTTAGAACCTCTCTCATGAGAAAGCAGTTTGCTTTTGCTTGGTGATAGTTTTGACAGCTCCTGCCAAGCGAAAGCAAACTGAAAGTCTGATTTCAGCGTCAGGTGTCAGAAAACTTCTCCTGTTTGCTGGGAGTGGACTTTTAATCTGTTTTCCTGCCCACTGTCAAGGCCTTGAGGCTCCACTTGCTGTTCCCACAGTATTAGGCAATATGCACTATGCATTTACCCAACAAGGTAGCACTTACTAATTAGCCAGCAGAAAGTACTCAAGTTGGGTAGACATTTAGCGCCAAAGTGGGGAGTCTTTTTAGATATGTAAGCAGGTGAAGATCAATTCTGGCCCGATGCTCTTTTTACAAAAATCAAACCTCGCCCAGAAATACTTACAACTATAAACATAGCAGGTGCCCCAGTTGAAGCTCAATTTCTATAAAGGACAAATCCAACTTCTTGAACTCAACCACGGGAAAGCATGACTATTTTCTCTGCAATCCCACCTTGATAATGACTGTGACAAGGGGGATCTTTCCTCCGATTCTCCTCTCAAAATGACTATGCAAATGCGCAAAATGACTTCGAAGCTCTGCCCGTTTGGCCCTACCTCAAATAAGTTAATGGTATGCAACGATCTTTCCACCTTTTTCTAGCATGAGGAACAGCTTACCAAAAGGCCCACGGAGCGTTCATGATGCAGAGGAATATGGCACGGGGTTTGATACCTACGGAGGGTTGCCGCAGGCCCTACGGCCAACCCCTGCTGTGCACGGACAAAGTCTGTGCGTGACTCAGGGTTGGATGTCCATGGGGGTTGGCCGCATTGAAAGAACCAAAGGTTACAGGGAAATTATAGTTAGAAATTAGCATTTTAAAAAACGTAGAAATTCCCTGAAAAAAAACAAAGGTTAGATGGGGTAATAGTTAGCTTCTGAATATACACACATATAACCATAGAAATTCAGCTGTTATAGTTAGAGTTATTTCAAGTAACTAAAGGTGTGTCCTAAGGTCACTGAAACTCCCGCCCTCGCCATGCACAGTCAATTAACTCCACAGATTGCATCATTCATTACATCTTCTATGACATCTTTCATATTATCACTGCAACATTTGCAATAAAAGCATGGATGGGAAAACTATGAAGGGCGTGGCTTGAGTTAAGATAATGTTAATGCTACATGAAAGGTCTGTTTCTGTTATGTTATTAGCAAGGAAACCAGATTTGAGGGAATTGAGCATTGAATTACAATATAACACATTTTATTAGCATTGCAAGTTAGACAAGTGTAGCCAAAGTAATCATGTATAATGCCCTACACATTACACTACAGTTGTGATCATTTTAGTTTCCAGACCGCTTAGAAGTCAATGTTTGATGCAATGTGTCCTTTTTGGTGACATTTTAGTTATAGTTTGCAGCCCTATTTGCAGTTTATGACAGACATCCTAGGATGTTGCTGCGTGTTTCTTCAACAAACAGCACATTTCTAATTTAAGAAATAGGATATGGCTCTTGAAAACAAGACATTGCAATATTTTGGAGAAGAAAGGTAAACACTGGGTGTTGTTAGAAAGAAAGAAAGGTGGAGGCTTGTGAAGAGTCTTTTAGTAGCACTAGAACCACAGTGGATTTCAAGCGTAATATGAATGTTTACACAGAGCAGCCTGGGAGGTGAGGGAAAGAGATTTAATGGCTTGAGGACATGAAGGGCTGGATGGAGCATATGGTGGATGAGCAGACTTCAGTAATGGTACATTCTGAGAGCCTGCGAGAGTGAAATTGTGAGGTTACAGGAGTGTAAGAGGGTTGAAATGGAGCAGTAAGTAGTTCAGGGAGGGCTTGTCTTATTGCAATGAATGTGTAAAAGAAGTAGGACGCGAAGGCCACTGTTTGGAGAATAATGTGTTATGGTTGTTTCTGACAGATACAAAGTTGTTTATCTTCTATGCTGGTCTTTGTGGGTGGGGTTGAAGTAAGGTAATGAGGTTTTGTCAGTAGACAGAGTTGGCATTATTTTGGTCGATCATAATACTTGCAGGGCTTCTTTGTATTCTTGTAGTTGTTCAGTGGTTTTATTCTTGTGCTGCTGGCGAAGGCACAGGAACATCTTTGTTTCCTGGAAGTGAATGTGAAGCGTGGACTGAGTGTGTGGGAATAAAGGCTACGCGGGGGGTGAGTACAAAATGAAAATATGAGCTAAAAGCCTGCCTCTGGATATGGGTTAGCTGATTGGATGGTGAAGTTTATTACAGAAGTGTGAAGTAGTGATGACTGTGTTTGAATCTGTGGAAAATGTATTTTAGGGAAATGGATGGTAACAGGTGGGCATGGCGGATGGGATGCTGGTGAGATTTGTATGACAGCATGAATGAGAGGGAAGGCAGAGTATTTTTACCCTGGTAGTGCGTGGGTATAATGTACTTGTTGAGCAGTGCGTCCTTCTGGAGGAGCTGGAAGAATAAAGCGTACTAAAGGTGCTTATTGAGGTTTAGATTAGAATTTCCAAGAATGATGATTAGAGTATTAAGCTAGTAGTTAGAGGACTATGGGGCCTATTTATATGTTGGCAGTGTGTATACTCCATTGCAACGGTGACTGAGTGCACACACCGCCAACATGAAAGTCTGCCTGATTATGATGCGGGCTAACTTCAGTTTCGTTATGGCGGTGACTACTCCGTTACCGCCATAGCCAAACCTCTCTGACAGCCCGATGGTGTAAGGGCTGTAGGAGAAATGGCTAAATCTCAACCCGCTCAATTGAGATGGGCGAACAGATAGCCATTTGTTGACTGTCTATCACCACTAGGCAAACTGCCATGACTGCGGTTCCTGCTAAATCTTTAGAAATGACCACCAGTTTGGTGTCATTTATAAATTTGGCAGGCGGTTCCTCCAACTGGTGGATGGATTAATCTACTATTTCCCCCGGACAGAACAACGGCCTATCGACCAAAATATAAATTGGCCCCTATTTCATGCTTATTGAAGAAAAATAATTGCAAACAAAGGGCAACAGTGAGCCACAAGGTTGGCCTTGAGGAACGAGCCAACTGAGAATGAATGGCTTTTTAAAGAGGGTGGGATAGTGATTAGCATTGGAACATGGAGGGTCATGGACATTTTGTTGAGGAGAATGCCAACTCTTCCAACTGTACACCTACTGCATCGTGTGTGTTAGGAGGAAAAATGGCGTGGAGGTCAGCAGCTGTGGTAGAGCCTTTGGGATCTATTCAGACCAATCCAGGTGATAACTCTGAAGTACGGTGGGTATCGGCGTGGGTCAAATATTCATTGATAAGAAAAAACGTCTTTCAGACTGATAAAAATAATAAGTAGGGAATAGTTAAAAAAACGAGTGTATCCCCCATATGGTTAAATTAATTAAAATATATAAATTAACTGTAAACTAGAAAGGAAAATGTAAAAAATAAAAGAAGTAAAATGGGTACAAAGCAAGGGTTGAGGAAAACGTAAGGAAATGGTGGACAAGGGGTATCCCACATGATAAATAAAAAAAATATATATAAATATATATATATATATATATATATATATTTATATAATTTAAATCCATTCAAATTATAAAAAGAACTGTTCAAAACGAATTACCCACAATTATTGAAAAAATAATAAAGTAGGATCACACTATTAATTGCTTCACATTTTAAAATGTAAGTGATTAAAGTTATTGATGAAATTACATGGAACTAATAATCTTTCTGCATTATAGTACAGGCGTCTACTGCGATTACATCAGAGTAGTTTAATCTCCAGGTTAGTGGCCACACAGTACGTACAAAGTTTAATGAAAGATGCTGTTGGTACTTCGAAGATGCTGAAATCGCCCACCAACCAATGACTCACCTTCTCCACAAACACATTGATCTAATATTGTGTCTCTGGTTTCCTAACTTGCTGCTCCTTCACTTCAAGGTGGATTGCACTGACGTCTCCACAGTGGTGTCTGCGAGGTATGGTGAATTATGCCATCTCTACTCTACGTAGATCACAGAGTGTTAACCACTCTCAGTAGAGTACTATTGCAGTAGAATCAAAGGGTTGGTTTCCTATCTCATCTGGGTGGATTCCATATAGTATTTTCTGATGGCTCCAGAGGTTGATCTTCTGCCACTTCTGGGTGAACTCCATATGTGGCACTACGGCTGTTTTAACACCACCTCTGTGAGTTGGACTTCTTTCATTGTGGGGGGAGTCTATACTAGGCGTAACTCACGGACTTTCTCTCTGCATAATTCTGCGGAGTTACATGAAAATTCTGTGAGATTCAGTGGAGTTCTACGAGTAGGAGAAATAGGCATGTTGCAATGATTTATAGTGGTCAGAGGGCACTGCTTCTTTGCTGTCGCTCAAGTAGATTTTCTATTCGGGAGGCAGCTTTCTCTCCATGAATGGTCGCAACCGCCTGTGTTGAGAAAATCTCAGTGGGTGCTGTCCTAGCTCCCTAAAATCTCGCCACGAGTTTCCAATTCTCGCTTGCACTTGCTAACTTACCATTGGCGAGCTGCACACAAGAAAATACTCCGCCATCTGGCAGTTGGTGGAGTTTTGCCAGGACTCTGTGTAAAAAGCGTAACACGGAGTGGACAAAACTCTGGGAACTCTGCCGGTGGAGCAAAATGTACTGCCCACCCCTTCCCTATACGCTAAATTATTCTAGCTTACTAGAGTGTGCAGTGGCTGGCATTCTGGCGGTCATGTCTGGTCTCTATACACTATATTACAGGTGGCTTAAGAGCGCTTCCAAGGGTTGAGCTTCAAACACGCCTAGTTAGACTCTATACACTATATTACTAGTGGGTCATCAGCACTAACAACTTTTGGGTTTGTAGTGCCTACATGGGTTAGACTTGTGTCACTCCAGATATGACTTCCACTAATCCTAAATCAGTGGGAGTGCCATCTCTGCCCAGGAACGCTAGCCTTGGACCACTCTCTGACAAGAAAATGTAATCACTATTGTCCACCTCCACTTTGCAATTGCAATGAAGACTTGACTGATGAATGCCTCTGGGCTAAGCTGACTCCCTTACCACATGTCAAAATGAAGTAATCCCTCACGCTTCTTTCAAATTTTGCTCCAAGCACATGACTCTACTACATGTGCTTGCTCAAGATTGGAGCACACTCTAGGCCTATGCATGATCACCAAAACACACTACTTATTGGTGACACTTCTGCCAACTTTCCTTGACGATGTACACCAAATGGGGTATCCATTAACTACATAAACAACAACCAGAAAGTGTTCTTGGAGGCGGAAAGGCCCAAAAGAAATGCTGCAATACAACCAAGCGCTCCACAGTGAGAGAGATCTTTCTAGGATTAAGGACAATTTAACAAGAGGTGCGCTTGATATTTATTCTTGGAGGATAGATGAGTTAGCTAATTGTAGATTTGACTGGTTGATGATGCACAGAAAGATGAGGTGAGGGAGATTGGAGATGGGGTTCTAAAACAAAATCCAGGAGTGTGTAGTGTAACTGGACATAAAGGCCTGAAGTTTTACCAAAACCAACACCTATGATCAGTCACCACCAGAGGGCTCACATTGTGCCAGCACTGCAACATACACATGCATCCTATATGTTACTAGTGCCTCTATGCCAACATAGCACACATTATGGCAGTACAACAGCACAGAAAATGCAAACAGCAGCATAGAACAAAAAGGCAGCTGGTACAATAACAAATACAGACAGATTGGGCAAAACTAAAATCAAGCACCCAGCCAGCACATAAGCATGAATTGGCATGCAGCAATTGAACACATGGAGACAGCTACTACAATAGCACAGGCAGGCAACCAGAGAAGACAAAAAGCCATTAACAGAAAACACAACCAGCCAGTACCAGAGAATGCACAGACAACCCGGGTCTGGCAAAGCCTTCAGGTTGTTAGGATTTTTCAGGTGTCTCCAAAGACTGCTTGCATGCTTTTATTAAATATGCCCTAGCAAATTTATACCAAGAGCTGCCCCATTCTGTGGGGAGTGCAGGTGACTGAAGACTAAGGCCCAGGGCAGTAGCTGTAGGGTTAGTGGCGGCTGGGTGAGGACCCCGAATCGACTCTATCAGCAGCTCACTGGAGAGGCGGCTGAGTATGCTGAGAGGATGGGTGGGATGTGGAATGGCTCCATTTATCCCCGGTTGGAATGAAGTCTGCCTGGAGAACTCGTAATACTGGTTTCTGCACCAGTTAAGTCTGTTTAGTGATCTGGGCTCTAGGTATCTGTGCAGGTGGAGTGAGCCTGCCTTAGGGAACGAGCCCTATCCAGGTAGACTCACCCAGATGCTGCCCGACTCTCTTTTACCCTTCTTTAATCTGCTAAAGAAGAACCATGAGCTCCTATAAAGCCCTTCCTGCTCTCTGCGAGCACGAGCAGTCGTTACATACTTTAGGACCATGACCCGCCGTGGCCCTTCCTAATGGGCTCAGGGGTCATGCCCCCTCACATTTTGGCCAATATAAACAATGTCTGTCAGATTGATCAAAGGTTAGTCTGATGGACACACTTTATTTTCAAGTCAGGAAGCCCGGGGCTTTCACTAAATGTGCAGGCTCCTGGCTGCCTGAGCTGAACTTTGCCGGGCTGAAGGAGTCACAGCTCCTGTAGGCGTGAGATCTTCAGCTAAAGCATTATGAGGCCCTCCCCCTCATGACAAAGGGGAGCGTCACTGATTGCCTTGGACGTGGGCACTTCAGTTCTAAGCCCTGAAGTGCCCAGGGCTGAGTGTCAATCACTGACACCTCGTCACAGAGTGGATGTGGGTTCAGCAGTCTCCCATTGTCCCTAAGGTCAACCAATGAGTCAAGGCAGCAGTTGCAAGCCTCCTAGGACCTCCAAGGTTTGGGACTGCTGCCTTCACTAATTGGCTGACCTAAGGTCAACCAAAGAGGGAAAGCAGCAGTCCCAGTCCTCCTGGGATATCTGAGGCTTGGGACTGAAGGGAGCAGTACCAACTCTCCTGGGATCTCCGAGGCAGAGCTGCACAGGTAAGTCTGATTTTATTTTTAATGTATGGTGCGAACATGCCTGGGTGCATTAATTTTTGGGAGTGAGTGTTGTGAATGGATATGTGTGTGTTCATGCATGTGTGAATGCATAAATGTGAGTGTGTATGTGTGCATGATTGGCCCCTGCCCCCTCTTTGGTAAAAGTACAGGCCGCCACATACCATGACTGTCATACATGAGATCTCTATGCATATTTGAGCATCGTACCTGGCAGTATGGGCCACCCAGCACTCCAGGCTTGTAGGAGCTCCCTGAGCACTCTGGACAGCCTTGCATGTTTGATCACCACAGCTAGCACTTATTCATAACCAAGCACACTTAAGCATCAGCCCTGTGACATATGAGCAGGTCCCTATGTGATCAAGAATTATACTATAGTAACAATCATAGGTTTGAAATCAAAACAATGTAATAATATCCAAAGTTATAAATTATAGATAGAACTTCACTAAGATTAGCTCTATGACTCTCTTCTAAGCCATGTAAATCTGCATCTAATGTGCATATTAATATTTGTCCCAAACATGATCCTACTCTTTACAAATTATTGAAACGTTGTCGACATTGCATACAGACCCTATTCTGCATTTAAACCATTGAAAATGTGCCCGTCTGTATTCAAGTTATTTGGTTTGTGATACAAAGACTGAGCTTTCATGTCGCATGTATCACATTATTTGCCTGAACACACCGTCATGGCACATTTACCTCACTACTCACTGTACTGGATGCTAATGAAAAATGTATTTATAATTTTGAATATTAATACATTATTTTGATTTCTAACCTATGATTGTTACTATAGTCTAAATCTTGATCCCTTGGGGACCCCTGTCTCTTTAGAACAATATTCAGCCCAGGTCTTTATGTCGCCTAGGGTCCACCTTTCTTCCTGAAACAGAATATGAGAAGTCCTGACATATTTTGAACAGCATCAATGGCACTTTCAGCAACAATTACCTATTTCAATAGCACAACAACATTCAGACAAATATTGGCAGAATTCAGGCAAATGATACCATGGATTGGGGTGATATTTTTTCTGGTGATGGTATGCTGATAGGATATTATGAAAGGGTTGTCGATCTGCATGCATGCCTGCCATGTGGCTCTTTACCAGTCCTACTGAGCTGTCGGCGACAGTAACCTGTTCGGAAATATCCCTTGCCATGTCCCGGTCCCAGCAGGGGACCTCGCAGGGGCCTACTAATGATCGGGGACAAAGACGACACACATTACTGCAGGGTAGGCGTGCACTGGCCTGAAGCGGCTAATGCCCCTTTATTTATTCCCTCAAAAATGTATGGTAGTGGCTGGGTGGCTTACTACATACTTTCTAACCAGTCAAAAAAATTTAAATAAAGCGCTGGGCAGACTATCGTGGCCTTAAGCTCGAGCCGGCCGAGACCCAGAATGACCTCCCCACTTTTCTTTGTTGTTTCTTTGTTGTTTGCTATTTTTATTTCCTTTCCTACAGATGTTCGGCAGGACAGCTGCCTTGTAGGTGATGAAATGATACGAATGTACAACTGCAGTCATTGATGTGATGTGTTGCTCTGGAATGATTGACAGTGCGCTGGGGGGGTGTTGGGGGGTTAAAGTTTTAGGGTCCTTGTTTTATTTGTATTGCTTTTCATTTTCTCCTGGGAATACATGAACTCAATTCAATTCAAATTCAATTGATGTACATTGACCTGGCAGAAGCTTCTGGGTCACAGAGCTCTGTGTCATATGTGATGTTTTGACAAATAATTTTTTTAATAAAGAATACAAAGAATAAACATAAAATAAGGCCACATATAAACACACTAACAAATCAGACGAACAATCTTGCAGTCATGTTGTTCTTTTGATGGCTCTAACTGCTTTATGTATTTGAGCCAATGATCACTCTGTTTTCCGGAATTCCAGTCCAACAAACAAAGTCTCTGACTTGGGCGTGGATTAGCCCCAAGATGATAGGGGTGACCTCGGGCACTGTTACCCGCACTTGCCGCCACTTGGGTGTCCTCTTCCTGTGGCACTACTCCTGAGGGGTTGTGATCTTGTTAGCTACATCCCACGCATGTAGTGTCTCCCCTGTCCTCTGTGCCATGGTCATTCATGAGGGCATCCGGTTCACACAGAGAATCCTCTTCACTAGTTTGATCTGGTGTCTGGACCTTGTTGAGGAATCTTGAGGAACCAGGACATGTTTCTCGTTACTTATACATTCCCTCTTTTGACTGTTATCATGGGGCCTTTTACTTTTACCACCCACCTTCCAGGCTTCCTTTTTTTTTTGGGGGGGGGGTGATATTTTCACCCAGAATGGCGATCTCTGATGACCACGTTATCTCCTTCCCACAGCGTTAGCTCAATGACTCTCCTCTCATGACTCACCTTGCCATTGTTGGTCTTTATTTTTTCCTGCACCACATTTACATCCTGGACAGCAGGCTGCCAGCTTGGCGCTGCTGGTAATAGATATCTGGCAGGTCTTCTCATTAAGAGGTCGCTCGGGGCACACCCAGTGGTGCTGTGGGGAGTTCGTCTATACGCCCTCAAAAATTGATGCAAACAGCATTCTCGATCCTTCCCTTTTTCCACACCAATTCTGAGTGCTCTGTTAAGTGTCTGCATAAACCTTTCCACCTCGCCATTTGCCTGCAGCCATTGGGGAGTTATGCGGCAAATGGCAATGCTGAATGTCAAGTTGTTGTAGGCACTCTCAGAACTCTAAGGGGCTGATTCCGATTCCGTTCGGAAGGGCTCTGAACCATGTTCATAACCCTTCCCACCGAATCGGAAAGTGTCGGCCAGATTCCTTTCTGACCGAGCCATTCCGAAGGGCTTGGTCGGAATGGAATCTGACTCAGATTTCCGGATGGCTTACGACTGGCTCGGAGAGCCCGTCTGCCATCCGGAAATCCTTCAGTACTCCCCCGGTCGCCTCTTTACGACCAAGGGAGTACGATGGCAGTTTTTCACTGCCTTTTCGTGCTGGTGTGTCTGGCACGAAAAGGCAGTCGGAAACTGTCTCTGGGGGCTCCCAGCAGGGCCCCCATGGATGTGAGGTCGCCGAAGGGCGGCCTGCTGGCACCTATGGTGCCCCTCCGTTGATCCCTGCACCCGGTGGCAGGCACCTTGGGGTGCTGGCCACAGGGTGCAGGGATGAACTGCACCCCTGCATTTCACAATGGAGGCATGCATTCCGCTCTGAATGCATGCTCCCATTGTGAAGTATACGAGTGTGACTGAACAGGGTTCGGTCGCATCGTACTTGCAGGGCCATAACCGACCACAGCAGGTCGGTCGGTTACAGTTCCTGACCGATGTCAGACGGACTCAGGTCTGTCCGACATCGGAATCGGCCCCTCAACCTTGAAAGGGAGGGCCATTGTCAGTCTTTAACTTTTCTGGGAGGCCGAACAAAGCAAACACCTTATCTAGTGTGGGCTTCACACACTCAAAAGCAATGGAGCGGACCAGTCTCACTGCCGGAAATTTTGTATGGTTGTCCATGATGACTACTCCGAGGCTGTTGTCTGGGAAACTGCCAAAGTCCATGCTCACGGACTACCAGGGCTTGGTGCTGGAGCCTCAGTGATAACAAGTGCTAACGTGGGCACCTCCAGTGATGATGCATGACCGGCAGTTCTTCACACGGTCGTTCACCAGCCAATCCATTCCAGAGAACTACACTTTGCTCTTTAATCTCTCTTTCATCTTGGTGATGACCTTATGCCCTTGGTGAGTGAACTCAATGGTGCAGGATTCTGGGGTCTGACCACCTGATGACCGCAAATGATGAGTCCCTCTGTTTTCTCACTTAGCTAATTTCTGCATCGCCACAGCTGTGCCCGCTCTTCTTGTTCATCGGTGATCCACCAGCTCCATCCAGAAAGTCCCTCCAGTGATCTCCATTGAGTGCTCGGCAACTTTCACTAGGCAAGTATCAACCACAGTGGCATAAGTGATTACTTGCAAAGACAATGCTCGGGGACATGCCATCTTGGTGACCATTTTCACAAACTCTTCAGTTCCAGGGTCATCTTCCTATTGTGTGACAGGTTCAGCAGTGAGGGGATGGCGTGACAGGTAATCAGCTGGATTTTTCATACCTGGCTAGTAAATCACCTTGAAGGTGTACTGTTGAGGCTGAACTGCCCAGGTCTGGATTTTAGGAGGACCATTGTGAGCTGTGCTGGCAAACAGGGATACGAGAGGTTTGTGATCAGTCGCTACCTGAAAACTTTGATAGCAGGGAACGAAGTGAAAATGTTTGCAGGCCCATCGGATAGTCAGGGCCTCCCTCTCTATCTGCGCATGGCGGGTCTCCACGGCCGTGAGAGCTTGGCTGGCATACGCTATAGGGACCCACTCTCCGTCACCTTTCCTTTGCACCAGCACCACCCCTAGCCTTTCGGGGCTAGCATCCACAATGAGTTCTGTGGAAAGCGTACAGTCAAAGTATGGCAGTCTTGTAGAAGTGCCTTCTTGATGTCCTTGAAGATCTGAGTCGCCTAACTGCTCCATTTCCAGAGAACATCCTTCTTGGTCAGCTCCCGCAGGGGTTCTGACAGCGTAGCCAATTTGGGAATAAATTGGGCGCAGTAATTGGCCTTCCCCAGGAAACTGCGAAATTCAGAAGGACTTCTCGGGATAGTCGCTGTTTTCGTGGCTTCGACCTTTCTGGGGTCCACTTACAGGCTGCCATTGGAGAATCTCTACCGACATATGATGCCATCACAAAAAAACATTAAATTACAGATACTTAAAAGGTACCAGTTTCCCACCATGACTGAGTTCTGTAGTTTCTGTGCCCAACTCCCTCATAATCGCTGATAGAGCGCGCAGGTCACCCGACTAACAATTTCACCATATGCACACTTGGGCCCATAAATTTAATTTACCATATTTATTAATCGGGTAACCTACACTCTACTACCAGCAACCCAGTTCGTTCCTACCTATTTCCTATGTACCCAACTTACCAATCCTCGTCACAGGTACCTATGATCACAATGGATCAGGGAGCTAGCTGAAAAGATAAGCAGTCACCAAAATACAATAACATTTATAATATTTGCACTCCTTATAATAACCACAGACTCAGGAAGTTTTGAAAACCTTTATCTATTCTTCATCAAAGGAAGCAAGCCAAAAGTTCACAGTAAGCAAGCAATCGATTACCAAAATCATGAAAATCGTATAACCATGCAAAAAAGAGATTATGCCAACCATTTAGAACTCTAAAGGGAAGGTAAGAACAGGGAACATGCTAGTATGAAATTTCGGAAATTAGACTTGGTATGGTGTGGCTAAAGGACAGGAAAACTAAGGAACATGCTAGAACGTCTCAGTTTGAGTACCCCTAGAAGGTGGGTAAGGCCAAAGAACTTTAATTTGTACTAAAGGAGTTGGAAGTAACCATGCAGCTATAGGGAAGGGAACAAATGGAACACGCTAATGATTCAGAGTCATCAATTTAATTCGGCTAGAAGGAGGGTAAAGAAAGGGAACATCTATATTTCATAAACTGTATGTCACCATTTGCTTAAAGGATGGGGAAAAATGGAACATGCTAATAAACCGCAAAAACGTATGAATTTTTATTATTGATCAGGATAGGGAGGGTAAGGAAAAGGAACAATGGACAAGTAAGACTTTAATTATTAAAGCAAAGAAAAATGAAGTACGCGAATGGGTTCCCTCACGGATTTATATTTACCTAGAACATTGTGGAGACCAACCCTGGCCACGGGTCAGTTAAGGACAGTAGGAACCCCAAGGAATGCAGTCGCCAGTAGGGCAGCAGGTGCAGAATAGAAACCCAGGACAGGAAAACCAGATTAGGATCAGGACAGGACTACCAAAGTTGAGACCACCACCCGCAGTTCAGTTGCAACGCCTGCGCTACACCTTCTCTGCAGCGGATGTATGACATTACAACGCATGCTTTTACCACGCATGCCTTTACAACGCGGTATTTACAACACTTGCCTTTACAATGCATAGCGCTTTGGGGTGCTGGATAGTGAATAGTTTAATTTACTATTCCAACTCCAGTCCCCGTGGATAGTAGGGAAGGTGTTGGATAGTAAATTAAATCTATTCCCTATCCTAGAGCGCCCCCCAGCGCAATGCGTTGTAATGGTTTGAGTTGTAAATACCGCGTTGTAAAGGCACTACGTTGTAAAAGTTGCGTTGTAAAGGTTGTTCACCCCTGCAGCTATTAGTCAAAACCCTGATTGGGTTCTCGAATTCCCCAGCAAAGTGCTTCGCCAGCACTTTAAAGTTCCCAAAACCCCGATTGGGTCTGTGAATCAGTCTGACAGAGTGCTCCGCAGCACCTCTGTTTCGATCAGCTATTGAGTGCGTTGGGTCAGTGACAGGTCAGCTATTCAGACAAGTCGGACAATTTCTCAAGCTAAACCTAGACTAGTTATACTGTTTTCGGGTCAGTGTACCACCCCCTAAATGTTGCAAGTGTAAGTATCCCCAATTTTGATTGGGCAAAAGAGAGGACAGGTCATCACACCTCCTAGGATTTGACTTTCTCAAGCCCCTCATTAGAATCTTTAATACCCGCCCACCGAATTTCAGGTTCACATGATGATTTCAGTTCGTGTAACAATGGACAGTCTATTTACAAATACATTGTAGTCTTTTGACTTCTTCTTAGTAGGGTCAAGCGTGAGTTCCCAGGCACATCTTGGCTGGTGCTTCTGTCTGGCTTGCGTTCAATGGCACAGAGTTCATCCTCTGGCTGTGGACTATCATGCGCAGAAAGGATTTTCAAAATGGAGTATTCCTGTCCCTCATGCCCAAGGATTACGATACATGAAAAGTAAATAGAAACAGTTTTAGAGCTTAGAAAAAATTAATGCACTGTATACCAGGAATCCCTATATTACTCCCATTATTTCATAATAACTATAGCCTTAATGATTAATGCAGAACAAACAGCATAGCAAAAGCAGCGCTGCAAGCTTCAGGCATGTGAGGACACAAAGCAGCCATCTTAGACTTTGCCCTAATCTCCTGAGGCGGAAAGCCGGGAGCGACGCTTGCTGCTAAAAATTGTATTTTATTTTAAAATCTGTGTGAATTTGTGTATTTTAACGCACTCTGCCCCCCTCCCCCTGCACTTACCTGTGTCACTGGAAACAGCGGATCTGAACGCTGTCTGGCACAGGACTCACTCGCTCGCCGCCATCGCCGGCCACGAGGAGACTAGGACACGCCCCCTCCGGGTGGCCACGCCCACTTTGACTTAAAATCCTTTAAAAGCGCGCTCTGACCACTAGAGCTGCACTTTGCCCTAATCTCCTGAGGCGGAAAGCCGGGAGCGACGCTTGCTGCTAAAAATTGTATTTTATTTTAAAATCTGTGTGAATTTGTGTATTTTAACGCACTCTGCCCCCCTCCCCCTGCACTTACCTGTGTCACTGGAAACAGCGGATCTGAACGCTGTCTGGCACAGGACTCACTCGCTCGCCGCCATCGCCGGCCACGAGGAGACTAGGACACGCCCCCTCCGGGTGGCCACGCCCACTTTGACTTAAAATCCTTTAAAAGCGCGCTCTGACCACTAGAGCTGCACTTTGCCCTAATCTCCTGAGGCGGAAAGCCGGGAGCGACGCTTGCTGCTAAAAATTGTATTTTATTTTAAAATCTGTGTGAATTTGTGTATTTTAACGCACTCTGCCCCCCTCCCCCTGCACTTACCTGTGTCACTGGAAACAGCGGATCTGAACGCTGTCTGGCACAGGACTCACTCGCTCGCCGCCATCGCCGGCCACGAGGAGACTAGGACACGCCCCCTCCGGGTGGCCACGCCCACCTCAACCACCCTCCCTTTTGTGCGCATAAATAATGTGTCAGTTCAGGGAGCGCAGCGGACGGGCGCAGCGGGCGCGCCGTCAGCGCGCCGAAGGCGCGCCAAAGGCAAGCCCGTCTGGGCCCGTCCGGGCCCAGACGGACCTAGGCCTAGGGACTCTGCCAAACTGCACTCATGACCGTGTGGTGTACTCTGGAGAGGCGCTCCGCGCACTCCAACCTCAGAAAGACCTTGCTTGCTACCACACGCACATTGAGGGCACACCCTTCTCCAACTGTGCGCACTGCAATCCGACCCCCCGGAGCTCAACTAAATCCGAACTAAAACTTGGACTCCTTAATTGCCGCTCCCTTCCCAAACATACCCTTGAAACCAACCTGCTAATACAAGATCTGGATCTTGACCTACTTTTTTTAACTGAGACATGGCTATCAGATAGCTCCGATTCAGACATCGTATCGGCCCTCCCCACTGGGTACCTCTGCCAAGCCTTACATAGACCAAAAGGGAGGGGAGGGGGGGTTGCCATAATCTTCAGGGACAAATATACCTGTAGAACTTCCAATGCCTACATTGAGGACTGCGAGAGTTGTCAGTTCTCCCTCCAAACCTCCCCAGCTCACTCTATGTCAGGGCTCTTAATTTATCGCCCCCCAGGTCCCCCCGGCAATTTCATCAACGCCGTCGTTGAGTCAGTGTCACAACTAGCATCTGCAACCTCCAACTTTCTCATGTTAGGTGACCTAAACCTCCATTTCATGGACCCTTCGGACCGGACAGCCTCCGACCTTCGGCTAGACCTGATGTCACTCGATATCCGATTGGTTAACAACGAGCCTACCCATGAGAAGGGACACCTACTGGATACCCTCTTTACAAACGTAGCAACTATCACCACTAAACCACCCATGCCCCTTCCATGGACGGACCATTTTCTGGTCCCTATCGCCTGGGAAATTTCCACCATGAACCTCCCTACCACTAAAATTCAGGTAACCGACAGACGGTGGCATAAACTTACACCGGGGGAATGGGCCACCGTCCTTGCAGAATCCACCCCCGAGCTCTCGACCGACCCTATTACAGCCGATAAGCAGCTGGAGGAGTGGATTACCGGCTCCCTAGACACACTTCTCCCTAAAACAGTGACCTTTAAACATCCCAAACGAATACCAGCGGCTCCATGGTACACCCCAGAACTTAAAGCTTCGCGCCAAGAGTGCAAGAGAACAGAACGCTCTTGGAGGAGAAATAAATCGAAGAGCGACAAAGATAGCTACTCGACCTCCCTTCTAACCTACAAAACCGCTATACGAAAAACCAAAAGCGCGTTTTTTAAGGAAAGAATAGAGAAAGCGGGATGCTCTAGTAAGGAATCTTATGTCATCCTTAAAGAGCTTTTAAAAACCCCAGAACAGGGACCAAGACACCCCACAGATCCCAAAGCTGATCAGGAAAAATGCCAACAATTGGCTAACTTCTTTCATAAAAAAATCCAAACAATTCTTGACTCAATCCCCCTTACGAAGTCATGTGATGAAAACGATCCCCCATACCTCTCAACACCTACTTGTCTCTCCTCTTGGGGGCAAGTCACAACGGAGGAGGTAGGAAACACGTTGAATTCCATAAAGAGTGGATCTCCCAGGGACCCCGCCCCTTTCCGGATTCTTAAGGAAGTAGCTCCCACGATTACCCCCCCCCTGACACACCTGATCAATGCCTCACTCCAACAGGGAGTTGTACCCCCGAGCTGGAAGAAGGCCGTCGTAAAAGCCTTACTCAAGAAACCCTCCCTCGACCCCGAAAACTTGGCCAACTACAGGCCTATTTCCCTACTCCCGGGAGTAAGTAAGATCGCTGAAAAGTTGGTCAACAGGAAACTCTCCCAGTTTTTGGAGAGTAACAACAAATTAAAGAGCTCACAGACGGGCTTTCGTCCAGGACAGGGCACTGACATCGCCCTCCTGGCCGCGGTTGAGGAAGCCAGAACATTGCTTGACGACGGAGGATCAGTGGCAGTGATCCTCCTCGACCTCAGCGCGGCATTCGATACCGTCAACCACCAACTCCTCATCAAAAGACTCAAGAGAGTAGGGGTGGAAGGCTCTGCCCTTTCTTGGATCTCATCCTTCCTAGATCAACGGACCTATCAGATCTGGGAAAAGAACGCCCGCTCCTCCGAAATTCCCCTCCAATGTGGCGTGCCTCAGGGCTCCTCCCTGAGCCCCACTCTATTTAATATCTATATGTCCACATTGGAGGAGGTTATCACCCCTTTCGGAGTGAGCGTCGTCAGCTACGCCGACGACACACAACTAGTGGTGTCTCTATCCCACCCCAGACAACAATCAGCAGACTTATTTAACTGCCTTTCACAGGTCCATCTCTGGATGAACAACTCAGCCCTAAAATTAAATGGGACAAAAACCGAAGTTTTACTCCTCGGTCCAAAAGGGCTCACACTCTCCCCGAACATCTGGCCAGCCTGTATGGGCCCCCCCCCTGACCCGAAAGTAGAGGTAAAAAGCCTAGGGGTATGGCTCGACTCGGACCTCTCATTCACTGTGCAGGCAAACAAAGTAGCCGGGACCTGTTTCGGGCTCCTGAAATCACTAAGGAAAGTCCTGCCCCTTTTGCCCTTTAACTCCCAAAAATTGCTTATTCAAGGCTTGATAATCTCAAGGCTTGACTATAGTAATGTGATCTACCTAGGTGCCCCTGAGGCGACCCTCACCAAGCTTCAAAGAATCCAGAATACTGCGGCCCGGATTATCACAAATACCCCTGCCAGAACCTCCGCCAAACCTGCCCTCAAACTCCTCCACTGGCTTCCCATAAGGGAGCGGGTCAAATTCAAGGCCTTGTGTCTAGCCCACAAACTACTTCAAAAGCAAGGCCCCCCCGCTCTCAGTAAACTTATCACACCCTATAGACCCACGAGATCTCTCCGGTCGGACACAGAAAACCTCATCACCACCCCCAGATTTAAGAAAACCCGCTCAGGCGGAAGACGCTTTTCAGTCCAAACCGCACGTCTTTGGAACTCGCTTCCCCGCGACCTGAGACTAGAAACACGGTACCTTCACTTCAGGAAGCGGCTTAAAACTCATCTTTTTCCCCAATGATTCACGCCCACTCTAAACATTGACCCCCTGCCCCCCCCTTTCCTTCTTTAACCGTCCTGAACCGGCCCAAACCAAAGAGATAGGGTGCCTAGCGCTGGGATACCTTATGGTGACTATGCGCTCTACAAAAATAAATAATAATAATAATTAGTTCTACTGCGCAAGTGCAAAGAGTTTCCCACCAGAACTGCAAGTACGTCACGTCACAGGGGTATGACCGACGCATGCGCAGAAGAAATTCCCACGTAGCAGCAGCCATCTTAAGTAGCAAGCGTATTAGGATTAGTAAATACATAGGCAAGCGTCTCTCGGCCACCCAAAATGTCGGAATAAGGGGTAAATTAATAAGACAAACAGGTTGATTAATACTATTAGGGTTATTTGAGGTTCATGAATACAAGCAAGGCGCTTTACGTGCGAATGCTTGCTCCATCAATCCCCTCTTTGATGATATTTTATATCATCACAAATTAATGGAACCAGATGCCAACTTTTCACTTTTTACCCAGTTCAATCTCTTCAAACATTTTGTTTAGCTTTTTCTCAGTATCTTTATTAGGATGAGAATTTGTCAACCTTTTATAAATTTGATTATTTAATTCTTCTAATTCAAGCTCATCAACATTTCTTTTTACTCCTCGCTTATTCACAGTATATTTCTTTTTGTGTTTTCGATATTTGCAGCAAATTATTATTATGAACACAACTAAACTTATTCCCGCTATTGGCATCAGCATTTTGCTCACAAGACTTTTACCTAGGTTAGAAAACCAACTACCTACAGTGGAGAGACCATCTGTAAGTCTCTTCCAGGCACTGTCAACCTCCAGTGGTTTAAGCTCTTTTTCCAAATTTGTAGTGTTTCTCACATACCCTTTAATTTCCACACTTTTGTCAGGTATGTAAGTGCAACAATTTTGCGCTTTCAACATTCTGCAGACTCCGCCCTCTTTTGCCAATAATGTATCAAGAGCAAGTATGTTTTGTAAAACCATTGATCTGACCGTAACCAATTCGGTATTGACCATCAGGAACCCTCCAGCAGTGTCAGTGGATAACCGATCAACCACTGTTGACAATTTGCAAATTCTGTGTGTGTTCAGAGCCACTCCCACTGTAGGTATCAATGCACTAAAAATCTCATCTACTATTTCACCAACACTTTCTCTTTTACTACGTACTAATTCATTAGTTCTTTCAGTGCTTCCAGTGATTTTCCCCACATGGTATATCTTTGGAAAGACAATTCCAAAATAACAGCTTCCGTACCAATGGTCGGGCAATTTGAAATAATCCTTGTTCCCGCATATATAATAAATTCCAGGAAACACAGGCTCTGACCCATCTTTGAAACCCCAACCCCCAATTACCTTGTAATTGTGTTCGCATTCACTGGAACCAATGAATATATTGTTATAATAACTGGTTCTTTCTCTTTGAAGACAAAGTTTCCCCTTCTTTTCGAAATCCAGCAACATAGCAGCATTAGCCCCACCAGTTGAGGTGCTCTCTATGCTTTTAGCCCATTTAGGGGTTTTCTGATTTTTGTCCTTTGCTTTCTTTTGGAAACTTTCTCTTCTTTTCTCTACCATATTCAAAAACATTTTCTCTTTTTCGTGTAATGAACATGTCAAGTTATCTTTGTGTGCGTCATCTATATTTATTTTACCTACAGTTAGAAAATAGTCACTCATGTATTTGGCTACATCTCTTGTCGTATGTACAGGGTTCAGGTTTCTTCGCACAGGGCGTTCAGAAAATATCACATCAAAGTTTGAGTAATAATACTGTAAAGGTCCTCTTCTATAAAATAAACTAGTTAGAATACTACAGGAGATTCCATAGGTTAGTGGCAAGTGGTGGTACGTCACACCTTCAGCAACCGAAGTGGGCAGCTTCATACAGACATAACAGTCGTCTATTTCCATAGCTCCTACATAATGTACTAACAGGTTTGCGAAAACATTTAAATGAGTTTTGTTCTTGATCTTATTGTAATGTAATCCTTCCTCATCTGGTGCTTCTAAATCTAATTTCGTTTGCTTAAGGCTAAGTGTCTTCTCTGGTGCATCTACTCTTTGTGATGTATTTCTAGTGTTTGATTCTACAGTGTCTTCTGGTAGGTGATTATTTGGGTACAGGTTTGGGTCTTTACTCATCATAGAAGGAATAGCTATTGTTAGTCCTATCCAAAGTATCAGTACTATTGCTACACTATTCAATTCAATTCAAAATTCCTTTATTCGACTGTATGCAAAACAGTCACAAAAGTACAATAAAAAACATATACATTCAAAACAATGTTAAAAAGACAGTTTATCAAGAGCGAGAAATTACAAGAAGAAATACAGTTTCTAAAAAATATAAATATGCTATTTATCTAAAAAACATATTGCTGGAGAAGGCATAATTCATAGAACAGCTAACCTTCCATGCTTTTTCTGAATTTCAAGGCTGTTTTTAAAAAATTACATAGAAACATAGTACTTTCACAGTGTAGCATTTGAAGATAAAGTAATGCAGGCCTTATTTGTACAAAATTCAGTTGTTTAAAAAGGGGTTTTAAGAACAGTTTTCGTGGTATCGTTTAGTAGGAGCATATGAATAAAAAGTGAGCCAAGTCTTGCGGAGACTTACTGTCGCAGCCGCAAGCTGGCAACACTTGTCCCCTGTGGGCCCCACTAGGCACGGCTAGCAACAAATGATACAAATCAAAGCGGAATCTGGACATCAAAAAACGTTCATATCTGGAAATGGGCCAAGATAGATAGGGTTCAATTTGCACGCAGGATTTTGTTAAGACATGCTTCCTCACACTACCTTTTTTAAGCTCAGACTCTTCCCTAGCTAGCTGCCGGTTCAACATAAAGGTGTCTTTCACATGAATTACATCTTGTTTGGATACTTGCTGTGGTGCTAGGAAAAGTTCCAGCCGACCTAATTCTTGAAGACAGTTTCTGATATATTTTAATCAAGGTATCTTGTATTTCCCTTCCCAAGTGAGTGCTTCAAGAAGGATGTTTTGGGTAAACGGTATATCATCATTCGTCCAGCAGTTTAACCAACACAGCAAAGGGTTGACAGCTATTTTATCTCCTAGGTAGGACATACCAAGTTCTTCGTGAATGGAGAAGTTAGCTGTGCCTTTAGGTAGACTTAGTACTTGTTTTAGGAAGTTGTTTTCAGTTGTTACGAGGTCACCCACAGGAACAAAACCCCAAATTTCACTCCCGTAACAGGCCACAGCGGTGCTTTTAGCTTGATACAGTTTCATCAGAGCAACCGCTGGCGTGTTTCCCATTTTACGTGCAAAGTCTATTATTGCAGCATTTGTCCTTGCTGTTTCTCCCTTTTTTTTCCTTACCGCAGGTCCCCAAGTAAGTTTATGGTCAAACAATACGCCAAGATATGAAAAAGTCTTTGTTATCGGTATTTTTTCCCCATTAACGAAGAAGGGATAAGACTTTTTTGAGCCAGAACCTATCTTCATGGCAAATGATTTTGTGTTGTTGATGCTTAGGCCCCGTAATTTCATAAATGAAAAAAAAGAATCAAGTAATATTTGAAGGCCCAATGCAGTTCTGGAGATAAGGACGGCGTCGTCTGCATAAAGCAGAACAGGCACGCCTTTTCTCCCTATGTATGGGTAATCAGTTTTTGTGTTTAAAAGATGCTCCTCAAGTCCATTAATATATAGATTAAAAAGAAACAGCGCTAAAATGCAGCCCTGCCTAACCCCCCGGTTTATCTTAAAATCTCTGGTAACTTTCAAGTCTTTTGTATAGCGGACATTTGCTCGGGTATCACTATGGAGGTCGGCCAAAAAATTAATCAAATTCTTCTCAACCCCCATTTTGAGCAGGACGTCCCAGAGTCTGCCTCTGTCGACACAATCAAAGGCCGATGATAAGTCCATAAAGGCCATATACACAGTTCCTTTTCTGGCCATAGTATACTTACCACTAATTAAATATAGGTTCAGGCATTGAGTTATTGTTGAGTGCCCTGGTCTGAACCCATATTGAACGGGGGACATTACATTGTTGATTTTAGCCCACGTGGTCAGCCTATTTAAAATTATTCCTCCCACTACCTTTGCAACTGAGTTTATCAGGGAGATAGGCCTGTAACATGCTGCATTGTTTCTGTCACCCTTCTTGTAGACGGGTATTATGGTTGAGGCCCCCCAGGACTTCGGGCTCCCGTTTGCGACTCCAGCATTAACAACCGCAGTAAGGATTGGGGCCCATAGTGGGATATTTGATTTGTATAAGTCTGGAGGAAGACCATCTGGGCCCGGGGCCTTATTACTGGTTAAGCCACAAATCCCCTTCTCAACTTCTTCAACTGTGAAGTGCAAGGGAACTTCTTCTGTAATTTTAATTTCATATATCACCTGTGGTTCATCGCTCTTGAAAATTAAACTAAAATGGGAGACCCACTCATCCTCGGGTATATTGGTTCCAAGACTGGGGGCATTAGGGTCATCAAACATAGGCTTATTAATTATGCTCCAGAACTTAGAGCTGTTGCCCAGGGTTGATGGGTCTAGCAAAGACTCCCAGATATGTGCTTTTATATCCTTTTTCCGGGATGCCATAGTTGACTTGTATTCAGATCGCAAGATTTTAATATGTGCGGAATCCCTTGGTTTTTTCTTGAGGGCCAATTTCAGGTTCCGGCTAGCTACCGAACAAGCGTGGTCAAACCCTCTTGGCTGGTAAGCAGTTGGGCCCTTTACTGGTACAGATAGCAGTTGGCCGATTCTTTGGACCACAACAGCAAAAGCAGATAAGATAGTTTCAGGTGGAGTGGACTCAGAGACACAAAGATTGAGTTCCTGGTTGCAGCTCGTTTTAACAGACTTATACAAAGTGTCACTATTTATCATGGACCATTTCAAACGACGATTTCCATTGATCAACTTTAGTGCACCCATGTCTTTATGATTTTTCGGTAGATCAAAAAGTCCCACTCCTAGTTCAATTGAGATTGGATTGTGGTCACTAAAGATGCTTTCGTGTATTTTGAAGTTTAAGGCTAAATTTGCCAGATCAACAGAGAGAAGAATGTGGTCGATGAAGGAGCCATGCTCAGAACCTTTATAAGTTGGTATTTCAAAGATAAAGGAGTCATCTTTCAAGGACATAGCGACGCTCAGGTTCAGCTCATCAATTAAATTATTAACATGATTACCTCGCGAACAGTGAGCAAAATGAAGGCCTGACCTGTTTTCGCACCCCAGGGAGCCCATAGTTGTCACGGCAGGATTTCCACAAATGTGCGCGTTGAAATCACCAGTGATTATTATATTCCGTGGCAATTTTGCCATTTCACCTTGCAGATAGTTGTGGAGCTTGACGTTGTTGCACTCTCCTAGTGGTGTTACTGAGTTATAAAAATTGACCAGGGTCAGTGCCTTTCTGCCCTTCCTAAGCTCCATAACCTGAATGTTCCTGTTTTCCAGTTGTTTAGTTTTAGTCTGACAGATGAGGGAGAGGCTGATGAATGTTGCCAAGCCCCCCTTTGATCTGCCACTGGGCGATGGAATTGCTGGCACGAAGAAGCTCTGGAACCCCTCAATGAAAACATTATTATCTACGAGCCATGTTTCCTGGAAACACAGTATAGCAAAGTTCCTTATGAATTCCACCCACGTGCGGTCCTTTACTTTTGCAGCCAGTCCTGCAATGCTCCACGACAAGATTTTTGTAGTATTAAGTACGTCATGGTCAGACAGTGACTCTTGGGTCGTACCAATGAGCAGATGCAAGTCTTGATTAGGGCGGCTTATTACAACTGCTAATAGTAGAGAGGATAGGCGCCGCTTGTAGGGAGAGATTCTCAGGAGAAATTATTAAGGGCTCTATTGTACTAATAACAGGTACCACTTTTGGGGAGGCTAAGGTGCTTGCTGGATTATCAGTACTTATTATGTTAAATTGTTCCACCCAGTTCAGAAGGCCAGGTGAAGTACTAAGGGGCAGGGCAAGTGTCAGTCAATCCACCTCATCCAAATGACCGTGGGCATACAGAACATCATATCTGTTTGAGGTCGGAACCCCAAATTGGTTATGGGACAGATAGGGATGTGCATGATCTCGTTTATATATATATGGTGCAAATTCCCTTCTCTCATACGTTGTTGGTGGATAATTCTAAGGTCTGCCTTCCCAAGGTTGTGCATGACTTTTTTGTTCAGAGTCTAAGGACGTCACCTGGCTAGGGGCAAGAGGTGGCGCCCATAATTGATATTGAGCTTGAGGCACCAACGATCCCTCCTGGCCATAATAGGTCTGAGGGTTTTTAATTTGTCCATTTATGTTAGAGGGGTAGAAGTAGCTTAAGCCCATCGTGCGAATCAGGCTATTTGTCGAGGAACTGCTCCAGCTGGTGATGAAGTTTGCCACTCGTCTGTCTCTAAAGTTAACTACAATGCAGTCTCCCTCTGTTGATTTAAATCTTGAACCCACCCAATCTACTCTCTTCACATGACAGATCTGCCCACTTATATGGGAGGGAAGTGGTCTGTGTGTAGTTAACCATTGCATTACCTTGTTTTTTAGTTCCGTATAAGTCTCCCCCCTGTTGTCGGCCAGCTTGGGAACCCCAATCATGACAATGGTGTATGCATTAGATTCAGGTGGGAGGTTTATATAGGGAGGCCTTTTTACTGTCGCGGATTTAAGCTGATTTGCCCCTACTGTCTTAGTAGGAATATTCGGTGTTAATGATGTAGGGTGTCGCCACGGCTCTGCATTTGCTGCAACTAATTCTGGAGGGTAACCCTCAGCAGCCCATTCACTATCATCAGTTTCATCGGCTACCTGTATAATTTGTGTATTACTCATAGGCGTGGCTACTATCTGCGGTAGATTGAGAGCTACTTGTGTAGTAGTCACTAAGTTTGGGGTAGCTGGAGATCCCTGTCGGTGATGCGAAGGCTGTTTGATGGCACTATTTGTTGTGTCTCTAGTGGCTTTCGTGGTTTTAGTGTTAATAGCGTTGAGGGTTTTACTTGCTGGAACAAAGATGGAGGTAGGTTTGGGCGTTTTAAGTATTTTAAGCATGCTGGAGGAAACTTCGTTTTGTGCTCTCTCAAATTTTCCTAAAGCCTTCTCTATGTTAATAACTCGTTTACTAATAGGCTGTAAGAGAGATTTGACCATAGATTCTATTTCGCTTAGGAGGGGTATTTTCAATGTAGATGACTGATCTGTTTGACTTGTCTGATCTTTAACCGAATTACTCTCAGTAATATTCTTCTCACTTGGGAGTGTATCTGGGTCCTGGATGGATGTCGAGGGAATCCCGGCCGTGGTTTTTGTGGTAATTTTAGCCTGTCTAAGTTTTGACCAGATATCTTTAATTGAGTATTTCGGTTTGGTTATAGGACGATAGGTTTTCCTCAACGGGAGTTTTGTCTTTCGTTTTTTCCTGTGATGCTGAATTACACTTGGTGAATCATGAGTTATCCCAGATGTAGGTTGAGTGGCAGGTATTGAAACCTCCGCTGATTGAGTCTCTGGGTATAAAAGCGATGTGTGCAGGCAGCTTTTATTGTTGCCATGGCTGGTCATCACCAGAGGACTGCTCTCCATGGAGTTCCCAGCAGGGCGTGTAAATAAAGCTCTTGGTGTATTGTCTTTAATATGTGAGCCTGGCAAATCTGTGAACGACTGCATTAACAAGGAGTTCTGGGAGTTAATTCAAGCGTCCATAATGTGTGTCTTATCGGTGGTGTGCAAAGACAGGTCTGGAAAGCACAAGTCCGGGGTCAGAGAAAGTCGTCTCTCTGTGTTCTGTATGGCATCTGCCACTACGTCAATAGTTTTTTGCAGCATAAGGTCTATGGCGGTTATAGTAGGTAGTGGCGTGCTAGCAGATTTTAGTCTTGTTGTGGATCTCGTCGCCACCGGGGTTTTCCTTACTTTATTCATCCTTATGATGTGGATGTATTACTATGTGCTGTAAACCTAGCACGTGGGTTTTCTTGTGACCAGAGTGTCTGATGAGGAGAAGTTAAGGGGGGGTGGCCCGTCCCGGCCTCTTTGGGCCCCTGAGGGCCACAGAGGGCCCGCCCTTTGCTCGGGCTTAGCCCGGCGCGGCCCCGCGCTCTCCCGCGACGCGGTAGGTGTAGCCCGTTTTTAAGCGCCTCCTGGCGCGCTCCGCCTCTACGCGACTTCCGGTCACGGAGGCCGCTGGGAGTTGTAGTTTCACTCCCACTCTCCCCCGCGCTGCGGCAGCACTGGTGGAAGGAGGCTGCGGCGGGGGAGGTGACAGGCAGCGGTGGAGCAGCGGCGAAGGCAGCAATGCCGGCGATTTCCAGGACTCTCAAGCAGGTATGGCAGCGGTTAGTCCAGCAACAAGCAAAAGAGTTTATGCAGACACCCGCTCCACAGCAGGTGTAACCCGTTTTTATGCGCCTCCTGGCGCGCTCCGCCTCTACGCGACTTCCGGTCGCGGAGGCCGCTGGGAGTTGTAGTTTCACTCCCACTCTCCCCCGCGCTGCGGCAGCACTGGTGGAAGGAGGCTGCGGCGGGGGGAGGTGACAGGCAGCAGTGGAGCAGCGGCGAAGGCAGCAATGCCGGCGATTTCCAGGGCTCTCAAGCAGGTATGGCAGCGGTTAGTCCAGGAACAAGCAAAAGAGTTTGCTACACTACATAAACATACTTGGCAGCATGTTTTTAAACAACCTCGTATCGGTCTCCCATTCACAGAAGAATCAGACATTTTGACTTAAAAGAAACTTCAAACCCTCTTTGCAACTCTGCACAGCTTGCTTACTCGAGCAATTTTCAGGTGGGTTTCGCTTCTTCTTCGGCCTGGTCTACAATCAATTCTTCATCACTTTCGTCACTTATTTCCAGATTTTCAAATTCTTCCAGTACAAAGTAAGTCCACTCAGGACTTTGATATTTGTTATTCAGTTTCTTTATACGGGCACTTCTTGGCTTTGGTTTTATTACAGCTGGGTCAGTTTGACTTGATACTTCATTTATTTGCTCAGGTTCTTCGTTTATTGTCTTTAGTCGCAGTCTCAGTCTTTTTACAAATCTAGGTACTGAGTCACCTTTTCTAAGTCTTTTAACTGGCACTGTGTCTTGACTTTCCTCAAACACTCTTTTATTTTCGTTCAGTTGTGGCACATTTGTTTCAAGTTCGTCTTCAGTATTTCCCCCTAACTGACTAGGTCCAGGTCTTATCTCTGTTTCTTCTGCCTGGTCCCTAAACTGGCCTTGTTCAGGTGTAGGCTGGATTGAGCATTGTTCTGTATCGTTTTCTTCTTCCTGAAAACAATTGTCTATTCCTGACTGGTCCTGTTCAAGCACTTCGAACTTTTGTTTTTCTTCCGCTTGAACCTCCGCCCTAATTTCTATCTGTCCCTCTTCTGGCTCAGGAGTTTTTGGAGGAGTGTCGATTACCTGTTCTTTCCCTATCTGGTCCTCCTCAGAATCAGATTTGATTTGGATTTCGATGATCTGAGTACCTTCTTCTATACCTGTCTCGTCCTCACTATCCCACTGTCTATCTAAATGGGTTTGTCTTCTTGTTCTCACAGGATCTATAGTCAGGTCGACTATTGGGATCCAATCATCTTAACTGGAGCTCAGTTCATCTTCTTCTTCAGCTACTTCAGGACCGATATCTTGGGAACCCTCAGCTGCACAACCTTCAGCCTCAGTTTCTTCAGGTTCAGTCACTTTCTTCGTATGGCTGGCATGGATCCAGCGCGGTACTCCTGCACACTTCACAGCTGTGGTGGTAACCAGAATAATTTGTCGTGGCTTTCCCCACCTTGGTGCAAGACAACTTTTCTGAGTATGTTTCTTTATTACGACCCAGTCACCTGGATTCAGGTCATGTGCTGGAGTCGTTGCCCTGGCGACAGCGTCTTCCCCACCCTGGTGAGAGATAGAACACACTTGGTCAGCCAGTTCTTTGCAGTATTCTAGTACCAAATCATCAGATATGCTTATCAGTTTGTATCGTGGCACCCATTCTTGCCGCATTGCTCTTCCCATTAGTATCTCATGAGTGCCTCTGCTATGTTTCTGAATTTTGAATTGAACCATGTCTGGCGGAACATGCGAATCATCGCATCTCTTCCCAAATGTGTGTCTCCATGTATCAACCTAGCCATAGGAGCAAGCAGACAGTCTGGCAACACAGGCATACCAACCAGGTAAACAATATCGGTCCCATGTACATTCTAGTACAGTGTCAATAAATATAGACGGAATCAGTTCTATATTTCAGAATGACATGTCCAACCGGACAGAGGTCCTTCACGTTTACTTAATAAACAGAATTCCAGAATAAAACAAGAATACCTTCCACAAAACCCTGTGCGGTACACAAGCCTGTGCCCAACACTTGCGGGGTGTTGACAGTTGGTGATAGAAAGGAAAGGTTTTAAGGCAAACAAGCGTTCTTCTGTTTACATGTTCATTACACAGAAAATATCAGGTTGCACCATTACAACAATTTAGCAATCAAATATTCGTATAGGGTGCTTAAGCAAGTCAACGGCGTTTCGGTCCCCCTAAAGGGTCATGGGGACCATCATCAGGACAAACAAATAATTGCCTTAATCGCTAAACCTCAAAATGCCTATAAGGAAGAAATAAGGAGAAAAAATGGAGAAAAAATATACACACTTTAAGAACAGAGCATACTTAATTATGAAACAAGTGACTCTTTGTGCAAGGTGTATACAGAGGATACCAAATTGAAGACGTTTCACGGTTGCCATGGGTGACAAGGTGGCGGTGGCGTGGAAACGTGGACCAGTGGGTGTTTAGGACTTGTGTCAAGTTGGAGGGTGGTGCCTAATATGTCGACAATTACATGGTATCGACGAGTGAGGAAGGGGTGGCAGCGCGAAGACCTGTACATGCGTGTGTCCAGAGGTTTAGATGGTGCCTATTGCGATAGTGCCTACTTAATCTCAATATTCGAATGGGTTGTGAGATGCAATTCCTTATGGTGGTAGTGCCAATCGGGAACAATAATGATACGAAAAAGTGGTATAGCGCATGCCTCTAAAGCGGCTGAAGAATACATACGGCTTACCGAGTCAGCGTTTATTTAGTATCTGTTGAGTTAATACTCAGAACGGCCCGGACCAGCAGCCCTAAATAATAGAACAATCTTAAAATTACAATATGAATAACATCCCCGCAACAATGCACGAGTTGTGCCATGCAAGGGAGCTTACCCAGGTAAGAAGTGGGTTGCCGTGTTACTGGATCGTAACCGGGCGACGCCAGGGTAAGCCTGTTGAAACAGGAGGTAATTATTAGGACCTCGATCACATCGGTACTAAAAGGCATGTACCCATGTATTGCTGGTTTACTCACCGGTATAGACGGTCATGGAATTGTTCCCTGGCGTGCTCGTGCAATCGTACCAGGAAGTGAAAAGGGGGCGGGTGCTCTGTGATTGGACAGTGCGCGCGAGGTTCACGGGCATGAACATAAACGAGGGGTGCATATTGTGGTGGCCATCTTGAGTGATGTGTGTCTATGATAATATCACATGCAAGGTGACAAATATAAAAAACATTGAATACAGTTTGGATTTGTTTTCTTTTTTCGAACAATTAATTACTGGGCGCTTTGCTAAGAGTCTCTACAGCAATGCTGTCTAAAATCAGATTAATGCAGTCCATTCCTCCTGCAGGTTCAAGCCTGAATTCAAGCTGTCAGTCTTCAGAATCCACTTTAATTCTTCTCTGTTTAACATACGGGTTAGGTCGCCTCCTCTTGGTGGTATGATGATTTGCGTGATAGCAGTCCAACGGATCTCATTTTCAGTATGCCCTTTACTTAGAAAATGTTCAACCAGGGGTGCATTCGGTGTTTTGCACCTAATGCGGCTGCGATGTTGAGATATTCGCAGCTTAATTTTCTGCTTTGTCTGGCCAACATATATATGGTTGCACGGACAGAAAATTGCATAAACGAGATTACAGCTGTTACAGTTTGTAAATGTACGCAGTTCATTCTTCACATTTTTAAATACAAATTCTTTACTGTCAATCGAAAACTCACACACCACACAAGAGCCACATTTGGAATGACCACGTAAAGGTGGTAATGACCAGTGATCATGTAGTGTGGTATTTCTCCCAATTACTGGTGGTAATGCTGCCCTGACCAATTGATCCTTAAGATTTTTGCTTTTCTTGAAAGCAAAGAGGGGAGTTTCCCAATTGAGTGGCCATATAGAATGGCCAGGGTAGGGGCAAAAATAGCCCCCATGGAACAGCCACGAACCTGCTGGTAATACTGCGAGTCATAGGGAAAGAAGTTCTGAGTGAGGCAAATCTCTAAGAGTTGTATTATGAATAGGGTAGGCACCCTATGGGGACGTATCCTTGTGTTTAGTATACTTTCCATTACAAGTAGCGAGTCTCTCTGGGGAATATTCGTGTATAGGGACTCTACGTCTAATGTGCATAGAGTCTCATGTTCAGGGTCAAAAGAATAGTTCTCAATGAAATTAATCATGTGCATGCGATCCCTGATGTAGCAAGCAGTCATTGGCACAAAGTCCCTTAAAAAGAAATTAACATAGTGGCCCAAAGGTTCCAATACCGACCCGCAACCAGATAGTATTGGTCTGCCCGGGGGGTTATCAAACCTTTTATGTATTTTGGGCAAAGTATAAAGAACGGGAGTTCTTGGGTTCGCAATGTTTAGGAAATTATATTCATGTCTGCTTATAATGTCGTTTTCCAAAGCTTCCGTTGTAATGGCTTTAACAAGCTTTTGAATATCCTTAGTGGGGTTACAAGGCAGTCTGCAGTAGTGGTCAGTGTTAGATACCTGACGTACGAGCTAATTTCTATAATTCTCAATATCCTGGAGAACTATCCCACCCCCTTTATCCGCTGATTTGATAATCAAATTGGTGTTGTTCTTAAGGGAGTTGATTGCTAACTTTTCATCCAGTGAGATGTTGTAGGGTACAAAGAGATGGGATTTCTCTATATTGGAGATTTCCTTAAGAATTACTTTCTCAAAAGTAATGATTTCTTTCGGAATCATATTGGATGTGGGTGAAAAGGTTGAGGGTGGTCGAAATGGAGTCGTGACACTTTTGGGTTCCGAGGGATTGAGTTCAAAGTATGAACGTAATCTCAATTTTCCCAAATTCATATTGTAATTTTAAGATTGTTCTATTATTTAGGGCTGCTGGTCCGGGCCGTTCTGAGTATTAACTCAACAGATACTAAATAAACGCTGCCTCGGTAAGCCGTATGTATTCTTCAGCCGCTTTAGAGGCATGCGCAATACCACTTTTTCGTATCATTATTGTTCCCGATTGGCACTACCACCATAAGGAATTGCATCTCACAACCCATTCGAATATTGAGATTAAGTAGGCACTATCGCAATAGGCACCATCTAAACCTCTGGACACACACATGTACAGGTCTTCGCGCTGCCACCCCTTCCTCACTCGTCGATACCATGTAATTGTCGATATATTAGGCACCACCCTCCAACTTGACACAAGTCCTAAACACCCACTGGTCCACGTTTCCGCGCCACCGCCACCTTGTCACCCATGGCAACCGTGAAACGTCTTCACTTTGGTATCCTCTGTATACACCTTGCACAAAGAGTCACTTGTTTCATAATTAAGTATGCTCTGTTCTTAAAGTGTGTATATTTTTTCTCCATTTTTTCTCCTTATTTCTTCCTTATAGGCATTTTGAGGTTTAGCGATTAAGGCAATTATTTGTTTGTCCTGATGATGGTCCCCATGACCCTTTAGGGGGACCGAAACGCCGTCAACTTGCTTAAGCACCCTATACGAATATTTGATTGCTAAATTGTTGTAATGGTGCAACCTGATATTTTCTGTGTAATGAACATGTAAACAGAAGAACGCTTGTTTGCCTTAAAACCTTTCCTTTCTATCACCAACTGTCAACACCCCGCAAGTGTTGGGCACAGGCTTGTGTACCGCACAGGGTTTTGTGGAAGGTATTCTTGTTTTATTCTGGAATTCTGTTTATTAAGTAAACGTGAAGGACCTCTGTCCGGTTGGACATGTCATTCTGAAATATAGAACTGATTCCGTCTATATTTATTGACACTGTACTAGAATGTACATGGGACCGATGTTGTTTGAAAAGAATTGCTCCCCGAGGTCCCTTGTTGACTAAATTGGGGCCCCTTGTTGTTGACAATATATCCAGGTAAACAATGACACCATCTCAATTCCTTCTCTGACAACCAAATTTTTTTCAGTTTTCCTTTTCCTCTGCCTCTGCTGCATCCTGTAAGTCTCTCACTTCCTCCCATTTATTTATTCCCTGTAGCATCAGAAGTTGGCAGCTGTTTCCATTTCCCCCAACCTTTATATTGATTGCTATTCGGTATCTTGCGCAATGTTGGGCTAACTGGTCAGCATATCGATTACCTGCTGTCACTTTGTGATCGCCAGATTTGTGAGCAGCACACTTGACCACAGCTAATTCTTTTGGTAACTGGATTGCTTCCAGTAAATCCTGCACATAATTTCCATTTCTGATAGGGGTGCCTGAAGAAGTCAGGAACTCCCTTTGCATCCATAACTGGCCAAAGTCGTGCACAACCCCATAACCATACTGGCTATCAGTATATATGGTTATCTTCAAGTTCCTCCCAAATTTACAAGCTTTTGTCAATGCAACCAATTCAGCTACTTGTGCAGACTTGACTCCGTGTAAATAAGATGCTTCCACTGGACCTCCTAAAGTACACACCGAGTAGGCAGCGCTTAGGCCTCCTTCCTCATGTCTCATGCATGAGCCGTCTACAAACAGCTCATAATCTTCATTATTCAAAGGCTCCTCTTTTATGTCTGGGTGTGGTTTAGTACTAAACTCTGTTAGATCAATGCAGTCATGTTCAATTTCTTTCCTCCCTTCTGCTGCGAATGAATTAGGCAGTAAAGTAGCTGGATTCAGAATATTACACCTAGCAATGGTTACGTTTCCTGCACCTACAAGGATTCTCTCATACTTAGTCAGCCGACTTGGTGCCAGATACTGAGTTTTAGTTCTTGTCAGCAAAATTACAACAGAATGTGGAACATAAACAGTTACTGGATGACCCATAACAATGGACTCACTTTATTCAAGACTCGTGCATGTTGCAGCTACAGCTTTCAAACATCCAGGTAATCCAGCTGCTACTGGGTCCAATGTGGAAGAAAAATATGCCACTGGACGTCGAGTTAAACCATGAATTTGGGTCAGGACTGAAAGTGCACAATTGTCTCGTGTGTCACAGAAAAGTGCAAAATCCTTTGAATAGTCAGGCATTCCTAATGCAAGAGCTGTACACAGATATTCTCGCAATTTTACAAAAGCAGTCATGCTTTCGTCATCCCATTCCACAGGATCTTTTGCTCCTTTCTTTGTCATTTTTATCAATGGTCTTGCTAGGACTGCAAATCCCACAATCCACTGCCTACAGTATCCTACAACTCCTAGAAACATTCTGATTTCTTTCTGGGTGTTTGGCAATTCCATGTTTCGAATTATTCTAATTCTTTCTGTGGTAACTTTCCTGATACCTCTCTCTATCTGGTGCCCCAGATATTTTACTGATGAGGTACAGAATTGCAGTTTTTCTGGCGACACTTTATGTCCTCCTTCACCTAAATGGTTCAGTAAGGCAATGGATTCGACAACACGGTCTTTCCTGCTCTTAGACGCCACCAAGAGGTCATCTATATATTGCACCAGGACTGATTTTCCGGGCAATACTAGAGTTTCAAGGCACTTTTTCAAAATTTGATTAAAGATAGAAGGGCTTTCTGTGTACCCCTGAGGAACACGATTCCAGACGTAGACATGGCTGTCGAATTCAAATGAGAAAAGAAATTTGCTGTCTGGATGCAATGGAATTGAAAAGAATGCATGACATAAGTCAATGACGGTAAACCATCCAGCATTCCACGGTATTTGGTATAGAATCACTGCAGCGTTTGGCACTACAGGACAGCAAGGAACCACGATTTTATTAACCTTGGGCAGGTCCTGTACGACCCTGTACTTACCACTAGGTTTCTTTATGCCAATTATTGGTGAATTACAAGGACTGCTCAATACCTCTTGCAAAATGCCTGCTTCTAGCAATCGTTTGATTTCAATAGCAACCCCTGCCTTCACTTCTGCACTCATTTTGTACTGTTTGGTATTTGGGTAGACTGCATCTTCCTTTATGGCTATTTTAATTGGGTCAATATTTGCCATTAATCCTACATCCTTTCCAGTAAAATCTCATACCTCTGGTTTCACTGTCTCTTGGAGTTCTTCAGGTAAGTCTTGTATTGTCAGTCTTTTAATTTCTGAGTCAGGTCTTGCTAACATTAATTTGTATATTCCGTCTTCATCTGGGGTCTGAATTTCAACACCATTTGGAGTGCAAAAGATGGTACAGTTCATTTTGCACAACAAATCTCGTCCTAATAAGTTCACGGGACTGGAATCACAAACAACAAATCTATGCATCTCTTTAAAAGTCCCAATTTTAATCTCCAGGTTCTGTAACTGGGGTACTAATTAGCTGATTAGAAACGCCCACTACTTGGATCGCTTCTCCCGAGAGGGGTAGGTTTGGAACGTCTGCTGTTCTTACAGTAGAACGGGTTGCACCAGTGTCCAACAGGAAGGTGATGTCATTTCCTTCAATGCATGGCCCTGACTGGTCCACCGGCAAGGGGGCGCCAAGCACGCACTCCTCGTCCTCTCCCCTCAGGCACCGTCAGTAGGTATTGTCACAGAGGAATGTGTCATTTAACAGAAATTGTGAAGTTGCTGCATTTCTATCCTCCCTTCCTTCCCAAGCTTCGGTGTCTTCACTCTGTTGTGCTTTGCTCCTGTAATTTGGCCTAGGTGCACGAGGCAACTGATTCTGTTTTACCTGCTACTGGGTCTTCCGTGGTGTCTCATTCTGCGCCTGTGGATTCAAATCATTAATTTGCACATTACCATTCTGTACAGCCTTACACTCGTCTCTCCAGTGTCCTATCTTTCCGCACCCGTGGCAGGGAAATTTCTTCCATGCCTCTTCTCGGCTCATTTTTACTCTCGGCTTTACCCCACCCCCAGGGCCCTGACTCTGATTATTAGTCATTTTGCTTAACTGCTTTTTCCTGGTGCTCTGCTAATTTTACCTGTGCCCACATGACCTTTTCCTTTAATTCTTTTTGTTTATCTTCCAGCTCATCTTCACAGTATTCAGCATATTTAAGGACTTCATCAATTGGTTTAGCGTGCCAGCAGATTTTATTGTCTTTGATCCACTGTGAAATCTCAGGCCTTAACCCTAACACAAATCGATAAATGAAATGGGTCATGTCCTTCATCTCAATATTTTCCAGGCCACTGTACGTCTTGAACACCTGTAACAGTCGTTCATAGTAAGAATGTACAGTTTCATATCGATTCTGGGTAGTTCTATCTATTCGGGTCCAATAAGTTTCTTTTGCAGGCACCTTTCCTTTGAGATACAACATTACCTGGTTGTACTTCCTCATCACATCCCCTGAAGGAACCTCTGTCTTTGGGTCTCTCGGGAACTCTTCACTAGGCCAATCAACAGCAATTTTACATTCTGTCCATAAATCTACAGGATCTACAATGTCAAAGAAACCATCTAAATCTTTCAGGAGGCATTTTTGAACTTTCACAAATCTCTCGACCTGTCTGTACCATTCTACAGGTTTTTCTCGCAATTTTGGGAAGTCATTTGTAAAAGACACAATATCCTGTCGGGACCATGGAACATGTACATATCCTCCACCTGGCACTTCTCGCATAGGATATAATTTTTCCACCTTTTCTGTTTCTTTTAAAACATATTCAGATGTCATTTGCCTTAATCTACTATCTTCCTTTTTCTTTGCCCACCTGGCTTTCCATTTTTCTAAATCTCCCCATTTCTGTACCAGGTTTAGCAATTCTCTGATCTGTACCTTTTTTCCTGACACATTCATGTTTTCTAAATCTTTGTCTGAGAATTCTGCTCTGTAGGGTTTTGGCAAAACTTTAGATCGGCTAATGTCTATTCCCATGCTAGCTGTGGTGTCTACTAATTTCTCATAGTACACCCTGGTATTTCGGGTAAGGCTTTTACAGAGGAATAACAATTCCTCTTCACTAAGGGTGTTTAGTCTGTCCAATCCTACATTCCCAGCCATCAATTCCTCCAATTCTATTCTCAATTTGAATATATCCAATGGTTTCGGCTGCGGATTTGGCTTTTCTAATTCTCGGGTCCATCTGTCGAATTCTTCAGGAGTCACTACCATAGCACTTCTAGTACCGGAAGACGACTCAATTTGAACCTCTCTTGAAGTAAAAGGAGTGTTCTTTCTCTGTGAACTCCCTTCTGGTTCCCTTATCGGTAAATCCATCAAGGAAATCACAGATTCGCATTCACTTGCCTGATCGTCTATTATCAAGGGCTCTTTTCTCGGCTGTACTACAGTTGGGGTTACAATTGGAGTTTTCGGACTAGCTTGCTTATCACCGTACAAAGGAACAACTGGGCCAATAGTTACTGGAATTGTCAGAGCTTCAGGACTGGTATTTAATTGGGAGATTTTCTGAATTAGTCCTGTTCTTTGTTTAACTAAAGCCTCTCGTTCTCTATCCTGCAGTACCTTATCCATAGAGGTTTCATGTACTATCTGCGGAATTAAAGGAGGATTATAACTCGGGCCACTTGGATTTGTCATACTTGGCCCCTCACCACAATTAGGTTTCAGGAATGGGTTTCTCGTGCTTAGGGACTTGGGTTCCTCATTATAAGGTGGTGGACTCTTCATTAACAAATCCTCCAGATATTCATCGTCTGAATCACCCGTGGTCATTAAATGTTTTGTTTTCTCTGTCCTTTTCCCTCCCATGGGCTCTTCTACTGTTAATACAGGGTACTGTCCTTCTACCATCATGTTCTGTCTCCATTCTTTCATTCTTTTTTCTCGGGTCTCTTTCTGTACCTTCGGATAAAATTTAGCTAACCCGTTGTCAATTCTGTGTCTGTCTCGCTCAAAAGCCTCTATTTCCCATTCTTCTAAGGCCTCATATTGTGTTAGTCTAGGTCCGGGATGTAAATCATTCATTCGGGTCCTCAAATTAAATAAAATTCTCCCATTAAATGTACCTTCTAAAGGAAATGTGAATAAAAAATCGTTTACAAAATCACTTCCAATACAAATGCGTCTGTTATTTTTCTTCAACCAACCAAATATGCGATTTCAAACAATTTCAACCAATGGGTGCGCGGCGTTTCTCGTAAACCGAGTTCCCACGCTCCTGTGCTCACCCCTCCTTTACAATGCTATCTCAGCTACACGCCCGCTGTCTCGACCAATACCAGCGCGGCACTGAGTGACATCAGCGCAGCTCCGCAACTGACTCCCTCCTTCACAAGGTATCGTAAAATGTAATTATTTATTCAAAGTGCAAGTGCTCTGTTTAATTTACAACTCAAAACATTCGCCACTGTACTCGAGTTTCTAGAAAGAAAAGGATTTGTTTCACTGCAAGTAAAACCCTTCTGTTTACTTTTCATATACTGGGAGTAGATCCCCTCTGCCTACTCTTCACACAAGCATCAGAGAACCTGCTACTCCTTCGACTCATCCACTGTGGGATATATACTAAGCCAAAAGTTGCACCAGCGAACCCCTTTGCTAACAATGAAGCTCATATGAACCTGCTACTCCTTCCGTGTGACCCTTACTAGGTGATATCACAATAGAAGTTTTGCCAGCGAACTCCTTGCTATCATTTATTGATACATTTATACAGGAAACCCTAATTAGTGCTTCCAGTTCTGCCCAACCTGCACTAACGTTCCTCAACGTAAGTGACCTCTATGTTACGTGGCTTCTATTCTACCACTCGCTATTCTGCCCCCGGGGATTCCAGACAAACATGTAACAATCACTAACGAGTTTGGTTAGAACATAGATCAATATAGCAGCATCTCAGAGAAAATTTTAAAACATTTTATAACATTTCAAACTATAAAAACAATTTTTCCATTTGATCGATCGATTCTTTATTTAGCAGCAAGTTTTGATTTTCACAGTTAGCAGCAGTTTACCTACCTAGCTATCTTAACTAGTCCCTAACCATCAATCTGCTACCAGAAAATTACTGATAGAGCGCGCAGCTCACCCGACTAACAATTTCACCATATGCACACTTGGGCCCATAAATTTAATTTACCATATTTATTAATCGGGTAACCTACACTCTACTACCAGCAACCCAGTTTGTTCCTACCTATTTCCTATGTACCCGACTTACCAATCCTCGTCACAGGTACCTATGATCACAATGGATCAGGGAGCTAGCTGAAAAGATAAGCAGTCACCAAAATACAATAACATTTATAATATTTGCACTCCTTATAATAACCACAGACTCAGGAAGTTTTGAAAACCTTTATCTATTATTCATCAAAGGAATCAAGCCAAAAGTTCACAGTAAGCAAGCTATCAATTACCAAAATCATGAAAATCGTATAACCATGCAAAACAGAGATTATGCCAACCATTTAGAACTCTAAAGGGAAGGTAAGAACAGGGAACATGCTAGTATGAAATTTCGGAAATTAGACTTGGTATGGTGTGGCTAAAGGACAGGAAAAATAAGGAACTTGCTAGAACGTCACAGTTTGAGTACCCCTAGAAGGTGGGTAAGGCCAAAGAACTTTAATTTGTACTAAAGGAATTGGAAGTAACCATGCAGCTATAGGGAAGGGAAAAAATGGAACACGCTAATGATTCAGAGTCATTAATTTAATTCGGCTAAAAGGAGGGTAAAGAAATTGAACATCTATATTTCATAAACTGTATGTCACCATTTGCTTAAAGGATGGGGAAAAATGGAACATGCTAATAAACCGTAAAAACTTATAACTTTTTAGTATTGATCAGGATAGGGAGGGTGAGGAAAAGGAACAATGGACAAGTAAGACTTTAATTATTAAAGCAAAGAAAAATGAAGTACGCGAATGGGTTCCCTCACAGATTTATATTTACCTAGAACGGTGTGGAGACCAACCCTGGCCACGGGTCAGTTAAGGACTGTAGGAACCCCAAGGAATGCAGTCGCCAGTAGGCCAGCAGGTGCAGAATGGAAACCCAGGAGAGGAAAACCAGATTAGGATCAGGACAGGACTACCAAAGTTGAGACCAGCACCCGCAGTTCAGTTGCAACGCCTGCATTACACCTTCTCTGCAGCTATTAGTCAAAACCCCGATTGGGTTCTCGAATTCCCCAGCAAAGTGCTTCGCCAGCACTTTAAGGTTCCCAAAACCCCGATTGGGTCTGTGAATCAGTCTCACTGAGTGCTCCGCAGCACCTCTGTTTCGATCAGCTATTGAGTGCGTTGGGTCAGTGACAGGTCAGCTATTCGGACAAAGGCAAAAACAAAGACCTAATGCACACCAATAATAAACAGTACAGTTAAGATGTCCCAATGGACATAGTACGTCCAAGTATCAACAAATGTAGAAAAGGACAACGATGGTGACGGTATTCCTCTTTTAATGTAAGGATGGCCAGCCGACACGTGTTTCGTCGTCAAGCGGTAACAGTGCTTGTACGACTCATCAGGGCTGGGGAGGATACAAAATACATAAATAAAATGAGATGTCCACACGATGTTTTACTCAAAACCAATAGCTGGTGGTTCGTGTGCCATAGTTTTATGGTGCACATGCAAGTGCGGGTGTAGATCACAAGATAGAGACGGTGGATTTAAATAGTGGAAGCACACTGTGCCAAAAAGGTGAGACAATAATAGGGGTATCGTCCCCAGGGATTGTCCAGAAGGTGAAGCACGGAGACGAGTGGTGCTAGTTGGTCTCGTCTGTGATGTGATCTATAAGGCTGTGAAACGATGGTGAGGGTGTATATCCCGTGACTCTATGGTGAGCGGAGGATGACACGGTAGTGCTGAGCAGTAATCATAGGTAAAGGGAATATACGGGAAGTCTATATGTGCCAAACGATGAAGGTTAAAAATATAATGTGTAAAAAACTATTAGAAAAAGGTGAACGCGAAGGGATGAGGGGTGCGCTTCCTACCTGTAGCGCGAAGAAATAGAACCACAGGTCTGTAACAGGACCCAGGAGAAGGAGACAAAAGGGGCAAAAACCGTATAAAAAACCAATAACAATGGTGGGGACGACATACAGCACTTAAAACTAGTCGTAAAAGAAGTGTTAGGGAGGGATAACACTGACAAGAAAGAGTATACAACAACAAGGACTCACCGCTTAGCCGGTGATAATTCCGACCCGGCCTCCGCTCGAGACCAGGTTAACTCTAAACGTGGAACTTAGGTATGGCTCCAATTTCTTAAAAGGTTCGTGCATCAAATATGGCTGTATAGGGGCAAAAATAAAGTAACGAGTTTGTAATGCATCGTCTGGTGGTATCTGCTAAGAGCGTATGACAGAAAAAGGTGGAGACGGGGGGATGGGGGCACTGGAGGTGCACCCTCAAAATAACATTGTTAATGCGCTAGAGGTGCACACTACAGGTAATATACCATTGTTAATGCAATCTCACCTTTACGACTTGTAAAAAGTGCTCAGGACGTCTGTGCGTCGTCGATGTCACCAATGGGTGGAGAGCATACACTTAAAGTCGGTGGATGGCGAGGAAAAGTAGGATCCGTGTTGGTGACAGCGGATAATGCAGTCACTTTCCGGATAAAGATCTGTAGAGAACAAAAAGTTGAACCAGAGCGTCAGAAAACACGCTCTTGGACCCAACGTAGGTATGGTAGTAGCACAGAGAGGAAGAGGGATCGGACCATGTTAATGATCGATGGGGTGCAAAGTACAGAGCATAGGCTTACCCGTTTCTTAGGCGATAGCCGGCAGGACGAGTACTCCTGCGTGAAGGTTCCGGGTACGGACACGTGGTGCCGACCCGGAAGTAGTTAAGTACTCCAATAAGGAAGGACCCGTATGTGAAGAGCTAGAGCGTCACATGAACCGCGGGTTGGTGCGTCTTTACGAAAAAGTAAACACAATTCGGACGCTTGAGAGAAAAGGGGGAGGGGGGAGGGGGGTGATGAAATTCAGAAAGATGTATAGCGTCATAATGTTCTATTGAAAAGCGGGTTTAGAAAGTATAAAAAGAAAAAGAGAAACACAGGAGGTGGGGCGATCACAAATCCCTGTAAAAGTGCTTAGAATGCCCTGCAAGCAGGTGCGCTTGAGGGAATATAACTACAGTAAGGACGCTCGTGTGGGGCGATCATAAATCCCTGTAGGAGTGCTTGGAATGCCCTGCAAGCAGGTGCGCTTAAGGGCATATAAGGGCATATAACTACAGTACACCTCCTGTGTTTCTCTTTTTCTTTTTATACTTTCTAAACCCGCTTTTCAATAGAACATTATGACGCTATACATCTTTCTGAATTTCATCACCCCCCTCCCCCCTCCCCCTTTTCTCTCAAGCGTCCGAATTGTGTTTACTTTTTCGTAAAGACGCACCAACCCGCGGTTCATGTGACGCTCTAGCTCTTCACATACGGGTCCTTCCTTATTGGAGTACTTAACTACTTCCGGGTCGGCACCACGTGTCCGTACCCGGAACCTTCACGCAGGAGTACTCGTCCTGCCGGCTATCGCCTAAGAAACGGGTAAGCCTATGCTCTGTACTTTGCACCCCATCGATCATTAACATGGTCCGATCCCTCTTCCTCTCTGTGCTACTACCATACCTACGTTGGGTCCAAGAGCGTGTTTTCTGACGCTCTGGTTCAACTTTTTGTTCTCTACAGATCTTTATCCGGAAAGTGACTGCATTATCCGCTGTCACCAACACGGATCCTACTTTTCCTCGCCATCCACCGACTTTAAGTGTATGCTCTCCACCCATTGGTGACATCGACGACGCACAGACGTCCTGAGCACTTTTTACAAGTCGTAAAGGTGAGATTGCATTAACAATGGTATATTACCTGTAGTGTGCACCTCTAGCGCATTAACAATGTTATTTTGAGGGTGCACCTCCAGTGCCCCCATCCCCCCGTCTCCACCTTTTTCTGTCATACGCTCTTAGCAGATACCACCAAACGATGCATTACAAACTCGTTACTTTATTTTTGCCCCTATACAGCCATATTTGATGCACGAACCTTTTAAGAAACTGGAGCCATACCTAAGTTCCACGTTTAGAGTTAACCTGGTCTCGAGCGGAGGCCGGGTCGGAATTATCACCGGCTAAGCGGTGAGTCCTTGTTGTTGTATACTCTTTCTTGTCAGTGTTATCCCTCCCTAACACTTCTTTTACGACTAGTTTTAAGTGCTGTATGTCGTCCCCACCATTGTTATTGGTTTTTTATATGGTTTTTGCCCCTTTTGTCTCCTTCTCCTGGGTCCTGTTACAGACCTGTGGTTCTATTTCTTCGCGCTACAGGTAGGAAGCGCACCCCTCATCCCTTCGCGTTCACCTTTTTCTAATAGTTTTTTACACATTATATTTTTAACCTTCATCGTTTGGCACATATAGACTTCACGTATATTCCCTTTACCTATGATTACTGCTCAGCACTACCGTGTCATCCTCCGCTCACCATAGAGTCACGGGATATACACCCTCACCATCGTTTCACAGCCTTATAGATCACATCACAGACGAGACCAACTAGCACCACTCGTCTCCGTGCTTCACCTTCTGGACAATCCCTGGGGACGATACCCCTATTATTGTCTCACCTTTTTGGCACAGTGTGCTTCCACTATTTAAATCCACCGTCTCTATCTTGTGATCTACACCCGCACTTGCATGTGCACCATAAAACTATGGCACACGAACCACCAGCTATTGGTTTTGAGTAAAACATCGTGTGGACATCTCATTTTATTTATGTATTTTGTATCCTCCCCAGCCCTGATGAGTCGTACAAGCACTGTTACCGCTTGACGACGAAACACGTGTCGGCTGGCCATCCTTACATTAAAAGAGGAATACCGTCACCATCGTTGTCCTTTTCTACGTTTGTTGATACTTGGACGTACTATGTCCATTGGGACATCTTAACTGTACTGTTTATTATTGGTGTGCATTAGGTCTTTGTTTTTGCCTTTGTATGTTGTGTGCTTTGCATACACCTGGAGGGGTTTAGGGTTTTTCTTCCCCTCACCTTCCTGCACCCAGACCCATTAGCATCTTACACTACCGTGTGCTGTGCGCCTAGCATTTCCCTAACCTTTAAAACCCCAGGTCTCTTTAGGCTTTGTAATTTTGAATAGGGAGGCAGCCGCCACGTACTTTAACCGGCACATAAAGAATAGCACTTTCTATTCTTCATAATGAATAGAGACAAAGCTGCTGAAGAGCTTTTTGAAAATCTCGCTAAAGGCATGTCCACACACAGAGCGACAACCAGCAGTGCCCCTAGCAGCACCAAAGAAGAGGGTCTTAGGGACAAATTCGTGAGACTTGAGAAACTGAAGAAATTAGAAAATTCAAAGTGGTGGGATGGCACCACTTTGAAACACTATGTTAGACTTAAGCGCATACCGAGAGGTTTAAGAGCGCAGATCTTCCCGACCTACGATAATTTGGATGCCGATCTTTTGGGTAAATGGGAAGATGCCCTGACCAACAACTCCAATATCCTCATGGACATTCTCATTGAGAGTTCTGACCGCAAGGTCGCCAAATTTCAAGCCGAGATTGCCATTCTAGAGCAGGAGATTAAAGACCTGAATCGGCCCGAATCTACTGTTAAAAATTACACAACACTAGATGAGATTCTCCTTAAACACCAGAATGAGATCAAAAGTCGTAAGGCTAGACAATTAAAAAGAGATGAGGCTGACTACACTGACGGCAGAATCTTTACAAATGACAGGAAATACGACTACATGATTAATAAACCATCACATAAGGGTAGAGATAAAGCGAACCTAACTGATGCAAGCTCTATCTCGTCCAGCAATACTTCACTAAGCACTGTCAGTGTTAGTGAAGACGAGTCCAACAGAACTGAGAACGAAACAACACCTTTTTTATGCGAAATTCAGCGGATCAGGAGAGGCATCCGCGCACTAGACCCAAAACCCGTAGGGGCAGGAAGGGGAGGGGTAGAAGACTACCGGAAGAAACTCAGATCCGGGAACCCCCAACAGTAACTAACACACAGGAGGGGGAAGTGCAGGTTATCAATCTATCATCCAAAACCCTCACTCCTCATATGGTCTCCCTTCTCAGTAAAGGTCTCAACTTTAACCCTTTCTCCAATACTGATATCTGTAGACTTAAGATTGATGTGTTTAAATTCACACGTAAATTGAAATTGAAAAAGCATTTCTCTAACAAAATCATGTCTAATAAAAACCCTACAAACATCCCTACTGATTTTGAACCTGGTGTTTTAACTATCAATGACATTCAAGCCACACACCTTTTACTCTCCTTAACGGATTTAGAACAAACTCCTCAGGATATGGACACCTTACTAGAGGAACTCAACATTGAATCTGACTTTAGTATTGTCAGTGGGCTCAAATCCAAATCCAAATGGATTCCAACTTTACCAGGAGGCAATTCTATAGATAACTTCTACAAAAGAGTACTGGAAGACATTGACAAACTGGAACGAAAAGACACCAAACGCACTTTCAGATACAAGGACAATCTAACACCAGGAGAACGAGCAGCCATGAACAGCCTCATGAAGGATCCTGACATCATCATAAGAGAAGTGGACAAGGGAGGGAACGTAGTTATTATGAACAGAACAGACTATGATGAGGAAATTCTCAGCCAGCTACAAGACAACGTTTGTTACCAACAACTGGACTACAACCCCACAGCATCTCTTACAACCAATATCAACCGATCCCTCACCACCTGGAAAGAAACTGGCCTAATCAATGAAGACGAATATCTCTACATGAAAGTAATCAAACCTTCGTACCCTTGGCTGTACACCCTTCCCAAGGTACACAAAAATCTCCCTTTTCCTCCCGGACGACCTATCATTTCGGGGATAGGGGGTCCAACTGAAAGAATAGCAGAATACGTTGACTTGTTTCTAGGGCCCCTGGTACGCAATCTGCCCTCGTTTATTCAGGACACTAAGCACATACTAAGCATTCTTTCTGATCTTCAATGGCAACCAGGCAATTTTCTAGTTACCATGGATGTGGTAGCTCTGTACACCAGTATTAAACCAGAACTTGGACTGGAAGTCATAACTAAAATTCTACAGAAACGACCAGCCACCATGTGGCAACACACCAACATGCTCGTTTCCATGATGGAACTTATCCTAAATAACAACATCTTCATGTTTAACAACTCATGGTACAGACAAACAAAAGGAGTCGCCATGGGCTCGAAATTTTCCCCATCCTTCGCTAATCTTTTCATGGGAGCACTTGAAAATGACCTTATTTGGGGTACGAAAGGAGCGGAATTCATAGACTCAATAGTATTTTGGGGAAGATACATAGATGACTGCTTTCTGATCTGGTCCGGCACACATGACCACCTGATGGAATTTTACAGACATCTCAACCACAACACGTGGGACATGAGCTTCACCATGGTAGCGAGCCTTGACAAGATTGAATTCCTTGATTTGGAAATTTACATCCTAGACAACAAACTGAACAGCAAACTTTTCAGGAAGAATACCGCCTGCAATGCGATTCTGCATGCCAGCAGCGCCCATCCTTCTCACCAAATCAGCACTATTCCATTTGGTGAATTCCTAAGAGCACGCAGAAACTGCAGCAATGATCAGGATTTCAAAAAAACATTGAAAGAAATGCAGGAACGTTTCAGAAAAAGAGGTTACTCTGACAACCTACTCAAGACAGCAACTTCTAGGATCATGAGAATCAAAAGAAAAGACACACTGAAAGACAAGCCCGCCAACAAGACAAGTGATCTTGGGACTATCCGCATGATCACTGACTTTAGCAACCACCACCAAGCACTACGCAGAACCTTCAGCAAGCATTGGAACATCCTAAAGAAGGACAAGAACATCTCGAACTTTGTAGGAGAACATCCACAGATCACCTACAGGAGAGGTAGAACTCTGAAAAATAGACTGAGACCCACAATCCCTCGAAGCAACACAGAAGACAACTGGCTAACCAAACGTAACAAAGGCTTCTACAAATGTGGGTTCTGCTCCATGTGCCGTTGGGCAAAACACAAAACCACCGAATTTCACGACACCAATGGAGACACCTATGTCATCAGAACCAACATGAACTGTACTACACGCTATGTAGTTTACATCATCGAATGCAAATGCAGGAAAGTTTACGTAGGGAGCACTATCCGTCCCCTCAAGGAAAGGATAGCAGAGCATATAAGAGCCATACACAAACAGGATCCTAGATACCCGGTTGCTCTACACGCGGCTGCGTGCGGGGAACAATCTCTGGACAAACAAGTCTCATTCTATGGGATTGACACTGTCCCAATCGGAGTACGAGGCGGAAACAGAGAACTGAAATTAAGACGCTTGGAGGCAATGTGGATCCTCCGCCTTCGTACCGTGTCACAGGGGTTGAACTTTGACCAAGAGATGCAATTCTTTCTAGGAGATTAAACCTCTGTACTTACAACTCCTGCACACACATGTACCTTTTCAATGCCATGACACATACGCTAATCCTGTTTTTCTCTGCAGTGAACATATACATAATGTTTCTTATCTCACTATAATTCCTTGCGTTCAGCTACCCCCAATGAGTCCCACATGGGGTACCTTTATGATACTAACAGGACTATTCTACAATACAATATGAGTACATATGAGTTACGAAATTATGTCACAATGGTACTGCATTCACTTTGGTATTTATGTCATGTAACATCAGGACTTGAATGTAATTTTGGTTTTTCACAGCAATTTGTGTTACTGTTATACCAACGACTTGTTTCCAATCCTGGTATTTGTACACTCTAATGGATATACATTAGTGACATAAACGTTATAATCTTTGTCATCACGTATCACCAGCACCACTATATGGTGTGGATCGGATGCATGACCACACGATCTTGCATGCTTTTGGAGACTCACTCCCCCGCCTTCCTTTTAATATTATTCTCAATCCATTTATTTACAGTCTTCTACCCGTTTTTCACATAAGAGTGTGACGCTATACATTTTTTCCGAAATCCGTCACCTCTCACGAGCGTCCTTACTGTAGTTATATGCCCTTAAGCGCACCTGCTTGCAGGGCATTCCAAGCACTCCTACAGGGATTTATGATCGCCCCACACGAGCGTCCTTACTGTAGTTATATTCCCTCAAGCGCACCTGCTTGCAGGGCATTCTAAGCACTTTTACAGGGATTTGTGATCGCCCCACCTCCTGTGTTTCTCTTTTTCTTTTTATACTTTCTAAACCCGCTTTTCAATAGAACATTATGACACTATACATCTTTCTGAATTTCATCACCCCCCTCCCCCTCCCCCTTTTCTCTCAAGCGTCAGAATTGTGTTTACTTTTTCGTAAAGACGCACCAACCCGCGGTTCATGTGACGCTCTAGCTCTTCACATACGGGTCCTTCCTTATTGGAGTACTTAACTACTTCCGGGTCGGCACCACGTGTCCGTACCCGGAACCTTCACGCAGGAGTACTCGTCCTGCCGGCTATCGCCTAAGAAACGGGTAAGCCTATGCTCTGTACTTTGCACCCCATCGATCATTAACATGGTCCGATCCCTCTTCCTCTCTGTGCTACTACCATACCTACGTTGGGTCCAAGAGCGTGTTTTCTGACGCTCTGGTTCAACTTTTTGTTCTCTACAGATCTTTATCCGGAAAGTGACTGCATTATCCGCTGTCACCAACACGGATCCTACTTTTCCTCGCCATCCACCGACTTTAAGTGTATGCTCTCCACCTATTGGTGGAAAAACAAAGCAATGGCCGGGCAGTATTGAATTAGCGTCAAAGTACACAGACCTAGTGTAATAAATCACTGGGTTGGACAACCATTTGTGTTGATTGACTTATTATTTTTTATATAAAATATTTTGTGCAAGAAATTCTTTGGCATCAAAAGATACAACACGACATTCATAACAAAATACAAAAACCAAATTCAGTGAACTGAGAGAAAATTGTCAAAACAGTGTGAAAACAAAGAAATTGTCATACATAAATAACATGGACAACTATGGAAAGGCCTCAAATTAATCACATTACAGAGGCTCCAATCCTGGATATGAAATAAACAAGGGGACTATTATGTTTGAAAGAAACCTCCTTGTTACAACCATCACAAGATACACAGTAGATACCACATCAGGTGCTTAGGCTAGGAATAACATAGGAACAGTTGAACAATTCCAGAATGTGTTTTAGTTGAATCCTAGCGTGCCCTAACAATTTGGTATCTTGGAGGTAAGAACGTCGACGCGTTTCGAACCCAATACCATTCACCGGGTTCTCCTCAGGACAGGGACTGGGGGGTTGTTGTCACTGTGAAACAATTAAGACACTGTGTAAGTGAGGGGTCGTTTCAATAAGCTCATCGCATGGACTCACCCACTTTAAAATAAAAAAGTACCTTATTTGTGAGGTGGGGAGGTCACTCCCTACGGGAAAAATGAAATACGAGATTTACATTAGATACAGTCTACCTATGTTGTAGATATGCTGCAGACAGATTGCTACATAAAATCAAGGCGTACCTTGACAGAGGGCGAAGTTGCCGCTGAGCAAGGACGCGGTGCCGGCCGTGATCAGTTGTTCGGTGTGTAGATCTAAAATCTGGAGAGAGGGTTGGGACTCAGTATAACTCTTGTTGCCAAGATGATGCACTGGTAAGACACAGAGTGAATGAAGGAAATCCTACCTTTTTTGACGTGGCCGTTTATTTAAATTAAGCGCGTGGGAGGCGGCGGCCGCCGCACGGGCTGGCGTGCTGTTAAAGAAAGGGGGGCACACATTTAGACTGGCATTAAGATGATCGTGATTTGATGCAAGTCCGAAAAGGGGATGCATATCCCAAGCGGATGACTTACTTCTCGGCAGAGAAAACGAGCTGCAACGGTCCGGCACACAGTGACTTCTGAGAGACAGCTTGTTGCAGAAGGGGGCGTGTCTCCCTATATTTAAACGGCCAGTGGTCCCGATGCATTGTGGGATTTGAAGTTTTTTTTGAACTGTAGCAAGGGGTGCGCGGCACACGACTGGTAGATCGTCTACATAAAATTTGTAGATTAGTGAATCTCCTATTCCCGAGGTTTTGGTACAGTGCAGTCACGAGAGTAGCAACGGCATAAGCAGACTAACAGAGCGAACAGACAGTTCATTTATAGATTGCTGAGTTCATTCAAATCGTTCAAGCCTGACACTGCAGTGTTGAATTTCAGGATGAGGTACGCCTCTTTCTGTGCCAGTCTTGCATCAGGGTCCCCTCCGGCGCCCGGGACATTCTTTATGCTCGCCATCCACCGACTTTAAGTGTATGCTCTCCACCCATTGGTGACATCGACGACGCACAGACGTCCTGAGCACTTTTTACAAGCCGTAAAGGTGAGATTGCATTAACAATGGTATATTACCTGTAGTGTGCACCTCTAGCGCATTAACAATGTTATTTTGAGGGTGCACCTCCAGTGCCCCCATCCCCCCGTCTCCACCTTTTTCTGTCATACGCTCTTAGCAGATACCACCAGACGATGCATTACAAACTCGTTACTTTATTTTTGCCCCTATACAGCCATATTTGATGCACGAACCTTTTAAGAAACTGGAGCCATACCTAAGTTCCACGTTTAGAGTTAACCTGGTCTCGAGCGGAGGCCTGGTCGGAATTATCACCGGCTAAGCGGTGAGTCCTTGTTGTTGTATACTCTTTCTTGTCAGTGTTATCCCTCCCTAACACTTCTTTTACGACTAGTTTTAAGTGCTGTATGTCGTCCCCACCATTGTTATTGGTTTTTTATACGGTTTTTGCCCCTCTTGTCTCCTTCTCCTGGGTCCTGTTACAGACCTGTAGTTCTATTTCTTCGCGCTACAGGTAGGAAGCGCACCCCTCATCCCTTCGCGTTCACCTTTTTCTAATAGTTTTTTACACCTTATATTTTTAACCTTCATCGTTTGGCACATATAGACTTCACGTATATTCCCTTTACCTATGATTACTGCTCAGCACTACCGTGTCATCCTCCGCTCACCATAGAGTCACGGGATATACACCCTCACCATCGTTTCACAGCCTTATAGATCACATCACAGACGAGACCAACTAGCACCACTCGTCTCCGTGCTTCACCTTCTGGACAATCCCTGGGGACGATACCCCTATTATTGTCTCACCTTTTTGGCACAGTGTGCTTCCGCTATTTAAATCCACCGTCTCTATCTTGTGATCTACACCCGCACTTGCATGTGCACCATAAAACTATGGCACACGAACCACCAGCTATTGGTTTTGAGTAAAACATTATGTGGACATCTCATTTTATTTATGTATTTTGTATCCTCCCCAGCCCTGATGAGTCGTACAAGCACTGTTACCGCTTGACGACGAAACACGTGTCGGCTGGCCATCCTTACATTAAAAGAGGAATACCGTCACCATCGTTGTCCTTTTCTACGTTTGTTGATACTTGGACGTACTATGTTCATTGGGACATCTTAACTGTACTGTTTATTATTGGTGTGCATTAGGTCTTTGTTTTTGCCTTTGTATGTTGTGTGCTTTGCATACACCTGGAGGGGTTTAGGGTTTTTCTTCCCCTCACCTTCCTGCACCCAGACCCATTAGCATCTTACACTACCGTGTGCTGTGCGCCTAGCATTTCCCTAACCTTTAAAACCCCAGTTCTCTTTAGGCTTAGCTATTCGGACAAGTCGGACAATTTCTCTAGCTAAACCTAGGCTAGTTATACTGTTTTCGGGTCAGTGTACCACCCCCTAAATGTTGAAAGTGTAAGTATCCCCAATTTTGATTGGGCAAAAGAGAGGACAGGTCATCACACCTCCTAGGATTTGACTTTCTCAAGCCCCTCATTAGAATCTTTAATACCCGCCCACCGAACTTCAGGTTCACATGATGATTTCAGTTCGTGAAACAATGGACTGTCTATTTACAAATACATTGTAGTCTTTTGACTTCTTCTTAGTAGGGTCAAGCGTGAGTTCCCAGGCACATCTTGGCTGGTGCTTCCGCCTGGCTTGCGTTCAATGACACAGAGTTCATCCTCTGGCTGTGGACTGTCATGCGCAGAAAGAAATTTCAAAATGGAGTATTCCCGTCCCTCATGCCCAAGGATTACGATACATGAAAAGTAAATAGAAACAGTTTTAGAGCATAGAAAAAATGAATGCACTGTATACCAGGAATCCCTATATTACTCCCATTATTTCATAATAACTATAGCCTTAATGATTAATGCAGAACAAGCAGCATAGCAAAAGCAGTGCAGGCATTGAGGACACAAAGCAGCCATCTTAGTTCTACTGCGCAAGTGCAAAGAGTTTCCCACCAGAACTGCAAGTACGTCACGTCACAGGGGTATGACCGACGCATGCGCAGAAGAAATTCCCGCGTAGCAGCAGCCATCTTAAGTAGCAAGCGTATTAGGATTAGTTAACACATAGGCAAGCGTCTCTCGGACACCCAAAATGTCGGAATAAGGGGTAAATTAAAAAGACAAACAGGTTGATTAGCACTATTAGGGTTATTTGAGGTTCATGAATACAAGCAAGGCGCTTTACGTGTGAATCCTTGCTCCATCATCGCCACCAACAATTTCCCCGGTCTCTATCACCGTTTTGCTTCAACTGTCATCTGACAAAGTAGAACAGGCATTTTTGATGATGAAGGGTGAGGCCAGATTCCCCATGTCATTGCAAGGTCACTCTCAGCCTAGCAAGATGTTCTTCCAGGGTTCTGGAAAAGATGAGAATGTCGTCACTCACATTAAGCGCATTGAGCAGGCCGGAAAGTGCTTCTCGTATGAAATCTTGAAAGACCTCTGCCGCTGATGACACCCTAAAACCCAGGCGTTTGAAACGCCACAGACTCACATTGGTAGAAAAGGTGATGATGTAATGTAGCTCATGGGACTGGCCCAAGATCAGGATTTCAACCAAGGAGATACCAGGTTGCCGCAGGATTAGCTTCCTCAGGTTGGACGATCGTCAGCCCTGAATTAGTTGAGCTATTATATCGTCCTGCTTATCTATACCAGTGCATTTGCTTGCCAACTTGTGCAGCCTTGCAAAGAAGGTGGTGTCTACTGAGTCCCCTTCTAGTTGCCGTACTTGACGAAATTCGAATTGTTAGTAATCTGGGTTCAATTGTGGATCAAAGTCCATATTTAATGTAGTAACAGCTGCCTCAAAATCATCATCCACCTCTTTGTTGGATAAATTCTTGAACAGGTCATAGAGTTCATTGTCTACCATGTGTAACATCATGGATCACATGACGGCGCTATCAGTCTCACGTGTGGTGCGAAAATAATGCCTTAGTCTCCCAATCCACTGTTGCCACCTTTGCACTGCAGTCACAGGATCAGCTAGTTGACTGAACGGTGGTAATGCGCCTGCTGGAGCCTGTGCGCTTTGACGCTGCACAAGAAGCACAGCTGCTGGATTCACCGCATCCTGGGCCGGTGCTGACATGGCTGTACACACTACACTAAGGGTGTATGGTGAGTATGAAAAGTCCTTGAGTCAATATGTTTGTCTGTAGCGTATTTTATTCGCTTTCTCTTTATTTGTTGTGTGTCTCCTTTATTATCTGATTGTGTCTATGTAGCTGGGCCTTTGATATCCAGGCCCCTAGCTATCTTCTGTCCTCCCCACAGAATGTGTGTAGGACCTCAAGTAGTCCAGTGCCTTCTTGAAGTGTGGCGTGCCACGTCTTTAGACTTGACTGAGAAATAGACTGGTATGAGGAAGTCTGTGCATTTGCTGTGGTGGGGAGTCCTTACACTCACACCTACAGTGTATGCCGACCTGCTTCTGTGTTGTCCACTCAGGGCCACGTGTCCCCACCAAGAAATCACTGATGGAATGGGTGGTTCATTGCAGGAAACTGGGCAAGCCATGTGACAGCCGGCCGAGGTGTTGCTCTCAACAATCAGCACAGGCACCGCCGACCACATGGCTCCAGATGTTGCTCTGCACAAGCAGGAGAAGGCGCTGCCTAAATGATGACATGCAACTCCATGCCCTCCCATCAACAAGAAGGCAGAGAAACTGTGGTGCGCTGATTAAGTGCCACAGGACACAAACTTCGGGCTGCTCCGGTGTTGTCACGCTGCATGAGCTGGACGGGTGCGCAATCATAGCTTGGGGCTCCCTCAGCACGCAACTGCACATGGCAGGCATGCCCCCCTTGTTGCCAGGGCCAGATTGGGAACTGAAACCAGCACTGGCAAACTGCTCGGCCGGCCCTCCGGGGAGGGGGCGGGGTTGTCGGTGCGGCCAACCTGCTTGCTAGGGCCGTTTTCTGACAATTTTGTTACATGGGGCTGATATTGCCTGCCCCCGGTAACAAAAACGGCCTACTAAGGGCCCAAAACCGGCCCGACCCTGGTGGCCCACCGGAGAAATGCCTGGTGCACGCTACGGCCAGTCCGGCCCTGCTCGTTGCCAATGTCATGTACCAGTCCCAGCAGGGGACCGACCTAGCAGGGGACTACTAATAATCGGGGACAAAGACACATGCACACATTACTGCAGGGTAGGTGTGCACTAAACTTGAGTGGCTAATGCCCCTTTATTTATTCCCTCTGTCCGCGTCCGGCCATATGGAATGTGTGCCTTAAAGAAAGTATGGTAGTGGCCCGGGGGCTCACTGCATCCCTGCCCCAGTGGTGTAACACAAAATGATGCCTCCACCCTTGCAGAACGTAATGAGGGCCAATAGGCCTCTCATATCTTACAGACATGCATTGACTTTGCCCTGAATGGGTTCCTCCTGAAGGGTTAGGGGGCCTGAAAGGTTCCCCCCCACCCTGCACTGTTGAAAATTAGTACGGTTTGGTGAACATTATCTGCGCCATCTTGCCTCTTCCCCTGATGCCACACTTTTGTCGTGCGCACCCGCCATTTTAGAATGCCCTGATCAGAACGAACCCTTTTGCATGCCGCTGGCCCCTGACATAGCCCTTCGCCTTCACTAAGCCTGCACGCTGACCACCCCCCCTGCTTGCACCTGCCTTGAATCATAAACCCCTCTTCGGCGCTGCTCTGCCCCAGGCCCTCATCCTGTTCCCAGCGCAACACCTCCCTTCTTCCCATTTATGATCCCCGGCCCTTTGATACAAACCCCTTTTCCCCGTGTGCCCGTTTGTCTTCCCCGTTCCCAGGCCGACACCCAGCTCTGCCGATACCAATCCTTGCCCCTCCCCGTACAATAGAAAGTCTCCCCCCAGCAAGGGATCCCCGGGTTGATCAAAGCCCCCCGCCCTACGAGATCCGATCGAACCCCACACACTCCGTGAATCGGCGGAATATCCAGCTGCGCGATGATCATCACCTGTTGTGAACGGGGCAGGGACTTCCACTGTAACCTTGCGTGGGAACGGGCTGGGAAGGGGGATTCTGAGGATGTCTTTCCGTACATCAAAGTATCGACGAGAATGTGTTACATGCAATAAAGAGATAAACCTGTGTATAAGAGGCCAGGCCTCAGGGATGCAGTTAGAGCACCTCAGAACGATACCTTCTGTCCGTTTTGCTGTGTTCTCCTCCGGAGAGAATAAAAACCTTGTTTCCTGCTTTCCAGTCTCCAGCGCCTGCCTCTTCATTGATTAAATAGCTAGAGGGTCACAGAGGCAATACCGCCGGGCAAATATCGATTGTCCCCGACCCGACACAGGTTTCAACAATTGGCGCCCAACGTGGGGCCCATCAGCGACTCGTGGATCCAGTGGGAGAGGTCCCGACGACAGAGTGAACGACTGCAACGATCGGGAGAGCTCTTGCCCAATAGACCCTCGTCTGGCAGCCGATCATCCGAACTTCACTAGTTCCGAACAGACCTCTCTCGAGTGATCTACGGTCCTGACTGGGGACCATCAGGAGTGCCGTGAGAAATACGAGAAAAAGAGGACGATCGGGCGCTGGATTCGGAAGACAAGAAACTGTCCACATGGTCCGGGTAAGGTCGTGTAATCACGACAAGTTGCGAAATGATTGCTTGATTGTTTGATTGCTTGATTGTTTAAAAATACTAGTATTGCTCTTTATTTATTTGGAGATTCACTGTCTACAAACGGAGAAACAACGGGCTCTCTCTTTGCAAGCAGTGGAGGATAGGTAGGGCAGCAGCCGTGCTTATTTTTTTCTCCCCCACTCAATAATTACTTGAAACTGAACTGTTGTTCGCAAAACTATTGTTTCCTGGAGATTCCCTGTCTGCAAACAGGGAAGAGACCACCCTTTTTGCAGATAGTGAAAAGGGTAGGTAACGCAGATCTTTGCGGACCTACTCATTCTCCCCATTGTTATTTATTGGTCTTTTTGTTATTTTTTGATCCATGAGGTATTCACTGCCTGCAAACAACGTAGAATAGAAATATTCTGTCCAGTCTTTGCACCTAGTGATAAGATAGGCAGTGCTGACTTTTTAGTCCCTCGTTACGAGCTGTCATGTCTGTCTTCTCCCCACTGATTAATAGCCTGTTTAGCCCGGACCGTGTATTAGAGGTGGACCATATAGCTCCACTAGAAGGCACCCCTAATAAGGACATGTTCATAAACTATGGATTAGTCACCATAGCCTATAATAAATTGTGGCACAGGTATACCGAAGAAAGTCAAGACAAACAGTGGCCACTGGCAGGATCCTTTGACCTTGATAAAATAGAAACGTTAGAAATAGCCCTTCGAAATAATAAGACAACGCCTATTATGCTCGACAGTCTCGGTATGTGGCGCAGAGAGGCTATGCAACGACAGAGAAAAAACGAGGACAAACCAAGTAGAGAAATATACTGACAGGACAACCCCAGGACACCGCTACCCACAACTTATCCCCCGACACTATGCAAAAGACGACCAGACTTAGGGCCAGACCAATGCGCTTTTTGTAGATATGTCGGACACTGGAAAGCCCAATGCCCGACTCTACTGAGCGTGAGTAAAGGCAAAGGGCCGACAGGAACGACAGACCGGCAGTACGAGAAAAAGCGCGAGACAAAGAAGAACCCGACTTACATAGGCAGACCAGATAGAACCACCACGTTTGATTATGCCCGATGGCACAGATTTCGCCAGGACAATTTCAGCGGCATGCTCAAGTTCTCCTAGGTCGGGCAACGTCAAGACGGGAACCCAGCCTCGCTTTAAAATTCACAGACGGAAAGAGATAATCATGACCAATAACTGTTTTATATTCGTCTTGGGTCTTTGTATGTCGTACTTGTACTGTCCCCCGTCTGAGTTTGTGTGTAGGTAATGTACGAATCTGCGTCATCCCTCTACACGTGTTTCCGTGTTACTCGACCTCTGTTAGCAGAAACTTAGCATAAAAGCAACCTGGAAAGAAAGAAATGGCAAAACAAAATCCGTAGACCATTGATGAACTTGAACTTTTAATTTAGCACAACAAACAAGGAATAATAACGGTAAAACTGTAGAAAATGAAAGTCAAACAGAACATTCACCCCCCCATTCTGGAACCTTCCAAGGTAGGGCAGGGTTACGGCTACGCCCAACCAGCGACAACCCATATAAGGCGGGCCCCGCTGCCAACTCTTGGTCAGGAAATCTTAACGTATGGGGGAGCCGGAGGAGAGGCAGGAGCCAGCAGCCTGGGCAGTTGTAGGTAGTCCCGCCACATGTCTCCTCAGCCAGCCGCAACGGGCCTGGATAGACTTAAGTAGTCCCGCCACATGTCCAGAGAAGAACGAGGCACCTCTTTCTTTTCCCTTCCGTAACAGCCGCAGCAGCTCTGGACGGCGGGATGTCCTGCACGTACCTCCACAACAATTTGTCCGAGTTGGGCTGGGAGGGAGAGGCGACGCGGACGAGCCTCTCCCACCTCCACCGATAGGAGGTCTCCCAGCCCCCGGCCCGACGCCGAACACCCCCAGCCAGGCGATGGTGCCAATACTTCCACAGCACCGAACACACCATGGTGGCACCCCAGTACTTGCGCAGCACCGAACGTGCAATGGTGGCCATATTTTCGGAACACCGAACCAGCAATGACTGCGCTGATACTCGTGCCGCGCCGAATGCGCGCCACAGGTGGCCATACTCCCACAGCACTGAGCACAAGACTTGGGGAACACCGGATGTGGAGAGACCTTCATGCGGGGCGATGAAAAAGAACAGCATGGAGTGCACCGGGAGAAGGAGACGGCGCGAACGAGTCTCCCTCGCCCCCCCCAGGTGGGGGCATCACAGCTGCACCCCAGCTGAATGTCCCGCTTTCACACAACAGGGACCTCTTCCTTTCACTCCGAAGGATCTCTCCCACTCTTGCAAAACTCGACGAGAGTGGCCCCTGTAGGGCCTCAAAATGGCGTCTGGGTCCGCTGGAAGGCGGGCCCCGGCCACTAGAGTTACTTTGACCAGCAATATAACTCAAACATTTGCCCGCTGGGGCACGAGCCCCCATCTCCGACAGCATCTCCGCAGCCTTGAAGATCCTACAAAGGTCCCCGGCGGAACCTTCGGCCTTTGCAGGCTTCCGGTAAGGGACGGCTGCCTTGATCGCCAACGAAACAAACATGACATTGCCACTCCTTCTGTTAGCATGAATTCTAGAACTGCCGAAAAGGACTCTGGTCCAAACTGCCAGTAATGGGAAACATTTCCCCCTGATGCTGCTTCCGGACTGAGCCGGCCCCACCCAAGATGGCGCTGGTATCCATCGGAACTTACGAACACCTCGTGGTGTTCCTTCGCACTAATATAAACTTGATGTTCTGAGACTTTATATGATCCTTTGTACACTTGGCTAGAAAAGACAAGGAGAGCTCACTCGACGAACAGTATGAAAGGATCGCGTTACAAATGCTGATTACAAATGTACAATGTATTATATTTTTTTATAGCTGATGTATAACCTCATCTACGACGCACACATACGGTATACATATAGGAAATCTGATTGCAACTATTATGATTATGCTTCTAAATTATGAAAATAAATGCCCCCCCCGAACCCCCAGCCAATTAATAGACGTTTTAGTTTCTTACAAATGAATGAATAAAACTTTCCGATGTTTTTATTGCTGCAAACGACACCCCCCACTGTACGCACTTTAGCCATTGCCACGACCGGCCAAATACGACCGCACCCTCATAATCCACGTGCTGAAATGATTTTGCAAAATAAAGTTTTTTGAAACTATGGACGGGTATTGCATGCTTTATTTTAAAAATGTGGGATCGGTGGGAAAGTTCTTTTCTGTGCACCCTACTCTGCTCTCTCTTTAAGGTTAAAAGAAGATGGTTGCCCAGCCCTGGAGGACGGGTCGGATCGACAACACGACACCCCGCCTTCAAAAGTACGCGACTGACCCATGAACTCTCGCGTAGAGGAAGGCCTTGACTTCCAAGGATGGGTAAAACGAACGGTGTAAATGAGGGAATGTTAAAGGAGGGTAAAATGAAATGGTGTAAATGTTATAAAGTACAACGTTCCAAGGTATCAGGGAACGGAGCTGACCCAAGAACCGAAGAACCTTAGAACGCCACAGCGTTGAAAGAGGTTTAAGGATCCCGATAGTGAGATACATCCTTTTGACTAGATACCTCGTACTAGGCACCTCTGGTTTCCTTTTTACGTTTTCCCCGCACACGACCTATAAGGGCACACTGCCCCCCCCCCCTGACTCCAGAAACCATATCCCCGGGGACTCTGCCCCGAGGAGGGAAGACGAGTAAGAGGTGAGTAAAAAGGACTCTTGAATACATGTATTTAAATATGCGCGAATGCTGTCTCCCCCACCCCCTTTTTCCTTCCCTCTGCAGGTTACATCAGAGATTACAGCCGAGGTGTGGCGAAGATCCGAAGCCTTGCCATGTCTAATACACGGAGCGGACTAGCACCGTAAGGTGGTGCCTAAGCACGCCTGCAAACTACTCACGTATCGAACAAACCCGAAAAATTAGCACAACCTGATAAAAAGTGATCACCCTTAAACCAGACCGGACGAATGAACCCATGTCACATATGATGCGAAACTATGAGAGAATGTGTGTGTGACTGAGGCGTTGACCCAACTGGTCGAAGGACCGAGAATGCGAGAAAGTGCGACAAAATGGTACCTCCTTTCTTCTTTTCTTTTTCTCAAGGCACGTCCCCTCTACCCTGTCTAATGCTCAACTGCATGATTACAAGATTCTAACGCAGACCCGTGAATGCCCTTTACTGTGTAATGCACTAAATAGCCTTTCTTGAATACACTGCCACCCTCTCTGTTGCACGTGTACTATTTAGCCTGCCGTTGCGCTCTCTCTCTCTCTCTCTCTCTCTCCCTCTCCCTCTCTCTCTCTCTCTCTCTCTCTCTCTCTCTCTCCCGCTCTCTCTCTCTCTCTCTCTCTCTCTCTCTCCCTCTATTTTTGCACTCCCACTCTTCCGAGTGATTAGCCCCGAAATTGGCAGACTGCCACCCCTAGCACACCACCTAATTGGCTTCAAATACCGTCAGTATTTGCACAAAAAAAACTTGTCTTTAATACAATCACCCTGAGACCGCGTCATTACCTCTCCTTTTCCGCTAGAAGTCAATGAACCGAGGTTGGGCCGTAAGGGAAAGGACAGGTAAGACGACAGAGGTTCCCTAATCTGGCCCGTAATAAGGGAACTACATGTCAACGGCTCCTATGGTATAAGAAAGGACCTCAGAATACGCGACCCTCCCCACCCCGACTTGTCGCAATACCCAAACAGGAAAAATGATCACCCCTGTTACATCCCCTGTATCAGCCGCCCAAAAACGGGAGTTATGAAACTACCCCTCATTTCCGGTTGTGAGAGATGGGTCGATTTACGCCCTTACCACAAGTTTCTATGTCCCTAGTCGTCTCCCACAAAACCCCTGTCTTTTCTGATTAAGTACTCAGGCTGTAGGAAGTTACGTAGGACCCAGAATGATGTTTTACAAGGTTAACTGACTAGTCCAAGGTGAATCATCGAAATGAACCCCGTAGTAGTTGAAAAACAGGATGCATCGATAGAAAAGAAATGTTTAGCCATGTTCGTCTCTCAGCAAAATGCCTGTGTAGTACCATGTTGACAACTCACAGTACCCTTTGTAAATGTAAAACTCTAGAGAACGGCATATCTTTGCCAGGTTCGTCTCACGAAGGTGGGTCACCATCAGATGAACTGTCGTGACTGTAATAAATAATTGTGAAGGAAAGTCATAGTAGATCCAACAGGCCCGTCACCGGTCATTCATATGCCAGTTGTGAACACTAATATAACGGGCATTTTCATTCTTTGCCTGGAGCTGGGAGAGAAATAGACTTTTTGATTATCTTCATCTGCAAATTCTCTAAAGACTGTCTTTTCAAACTTGTTTAAGGGTACTGCTGTTGGAGGAGAGAAGGACCGGATGTGGGAGCACGAGGCCTGACTGCAGACTAAGGAACACCTGCGACATTAGCCAAGGCGAGACCACGACAGAAAAGAGCTGCAGGACGAGGCACTGTTTTCGACAACATGAAAAGAAAGGGGCGACCTGATGCCCCTGCTCGATGTCCAGTGTTTGCCGACAAGTCCCCGCTCTCTGAATTCCGTCACACGCCCGCCTATCTGAAGTCTCTCGTTCCCCTAGTTTGTTCCTAATTTGGCCTTGCTCCATCCCCCTTTTCCTCCGACCTACCCTATGGACTCTTTTGTACGCTCTTCTTCCATCTGAACTTTCTGACAATCACCTCAAAGGACACAGGGCGAAAGGGACCTTTCCGACCAGAAACGCGAGGAAAGGGTCGTGCCCTGCAACGCAGAACTTAGAGTAGAGCTGGACCCGTAGCTCCATCGCCGGTGCTCCACAGCGCCAACGAAAGACCACAAAGAATAATGAGAACTCGTTAACTTCGAACATTTGACATCCTCAATCACCGTTTCTGCTATGCCTCATTTCTCTCCCAGCCGCCATTGTATTGATCCTGCTCCAATCCGAATCTGAGATATGTAATAACCTGCCAGTTCACGTTATGATATGTACTTACTGCTCTCGCTACAGAACCGTTTTTTGTATTACATTCCTATGACTTTCCTGCTGAACAAGTTTATCAAAGTTTATCAAATAGGTCCACCTCCTAAACCTAGAAATGTTAAAATGTATTGTTTACAACTCTTTTTTCATCTAGGGTTCCTACCGTTTTCTTTCTCATGCCCACCACAATAGAACCGAGTAGAAAATGAACCAGCAAGATGTCTTGAATATGTTAAAGGGAGGACTGTTGAAAATTAGTACGGTTTGGTGAACATTATCTGCGCCATCTTGCCTCTTCCCCTGATGCCACACTTTTGTCGTGCGCACCCGCCATTTTAGAATGCCCTGATCAGAACGAACCCTTTTGCATGCCGCTGGCCCCTGACATAGCCCTTCGCCTTCACTAAGCCTGCACGCTGACCACCCCCCCTGCTTGCACCTGCCTTGAATCATAAACCCCTCTTCGGCGCTGCTCTGCCCCAGGCCCTCATCCTGTTCCCAGCGCAACACCTCCCTTCTTCCCATTTATGATCCCCGGCCCTTTGATACAAACCCCTTTTCCCCGTGTGCCCGTTTGTCTTCCCCGTTCCCAGGCCGACACCCAGCTCTGCCGATACCAATCCTTGCCCCTCCCCGTACAATAGAAAGTCTCCCCCCAGCAAGGGATCCCCGGGTTGATCAAAGCCCCCCGCCCTACGAGATCCGATCGAACCCCACACACTCCGTGAATCGGCGGAATATCCAGCTGCGCGATGATCATCACCTGTTGTGAACGGGGCAGGGACTTCCACTGTAACCTTGCGTGGGAACGGGCTGGGAAGGGGGATTCTGAGGATGTCTTTCCGTACATCAAAGTATCGACGAGAATGTGTTACATGCAATAAAGAGATAAACCTGTCTATAAGAGGCCAGGCCTCAGGGATGCAGTTAGAGCACCTCAGAACGATACCTTCTGTCCGTTTTGCTGTGTTCTCCTCCGGAGAGAATAAAAACCTTGTTTCCTGCTTTCCAGTCTCCAGCGCCTGCCTCTTCATTGATTAAATAGCTAGAGGGTCACAGAGGCAATACCGCCGGGCAAATATCGATTGTCCCCGACCCGACACAGGTTTCAACAGCACCACAGGAATCTCAGAGATCTGCATTACACCCCTGACCTGTTTTGGGGCATAGCTTGGTTAGTGAGATGGGGAGTGGGGCTTCAGATTTTCCAACAGTGTTGCTGTCCCATAATATTAAAATACATTATACACAAGCAGGTCGCATAACAGGGGCTCTAAGTGAGAGAAAAAACACATTATTTTGTAAAATAACCAACGTTGTTGAAGACTTTCAAAACAGAGAGGGAAAAGAGTGTGTGTGTTTTTGTCTAGGTGTAGGTTAAAATTCCTGTGGAAATCCGGTAGCTACCTCACCATATCCGACTGAAAGTACCGGAACACAACTATTTGGCAGATACATACATTTATGAGGGGGGGGGGGACACCCCAAACACTGCCCCCTTCTCCCCTCCCCCCACGCTATACCCCTGACCCTGTCCGGTCATCAGGTAAGACCTTGTTTATATTGATAAGCATTTTTTTTTTAAATGTAAAAAAACGTGATTTGTTCAAATGCAGTTTGGCGCATAAAATATCTTAGAGGGAGAACCTCGCGCCACACCCCTCGAAACGGTGGAGCTTGGTTTGGGCAAAGGGTCTCGGCGCTCGATTAACACTCGCGAGGCGGTTACATCATGGCTTCTGCGAATGCAAGATCCCCTCAGAAAAGCAAGGATGGGGAGGGATGCTGCTTCGCCGTGAGCTCCGGTCCAGGACAACATCGGGAACACCCAGGAGCAGATCCAGAGGGGAGTAAGGCGACCCCAACACCAGCCCCCGTCCGGGTTTTCCCTGAGGCAGAGGCCGGTGGTGGAGCTTGCCTGGAGAGGAGCTGCGGCCGGTGTGGGGTTTGGGGTAGAATGAATGGGGTGGTACAGGCGAGGGAGGCTGTGCCTGGTGGAGGGGGTGAGGCCGGATGAGCAGAGAGCCCGTGGCACAGGAGGGGCAGTGCCCAGGGCGGGGCTCCAGAGAGGGCTCGGCTCCCACCATAGGCTGGGAAGCCTCGCTGAGGATGACACGTCACCGGGGGCGGGGCTTCCGTGCGCCAGCTGAGGAGGTGACAGCTCTCGGCAGACTGCAGAGGAGGCTGGGAGAAGGACACGGCGAGGGGCCGAAGCCGAGACTGCAGAGGAGGAGGAGGAGGCGGCGAGGAGCCCCTGGCACAGACTGCAGATGAAGGCCCCAGGCTGGAGGTGACCGCAGACTGCACAGAGGGAGGTGAGTCCCACCAGTGGCCGCTCTCCGGAGCCGTCGGCGCGGGCAGGAGGTGGACGGTCGGAGCTGGCACCAGAGCAGGAGTGGGGAGCCCAGGGACCTGCAGTGGAGGTGATGGGACTGGGTGTGAATAGCAGACTCCCGCCACTCATGGAGAGGACGTGTGCGCCCCAGAAAAGGCGCTTTACTGTGTTGTGTCCGTGAAAAACCCTCCTTTCACAGCGCGATATACCAGAGAATTGGCATTGTGAAATGAGGTGCGGGACTGCTGAAGGCCGGAGCATCCTCGACGCGGGCCTGAATCCGACAGGGTGGTGCGCTCCAGAGTGAGGACGAGGCTTGTCTGTGGCCTCCCACCGTGCCTGCAGGTGCGGGGGCAGCCAGGGGGGCTGCCGCCATTTACCACTGCGGGAGCGTGGCATGCCTGGGCATTGTCTCGGGCCACAACTACAGGAGCAACGAACCGAAAGCGGGAGGCCAAAGATGGGGGTGGGAAAGCTGCTGTACATCTGCAGTGAAGAGATGGGGGTGGGGGGGTTCTGGCATCCACAACCACTGCATGGGCTGAGGTTTGAATTATGGGCTTCTACCGTTCGCCATTTCAGGAGGCATGGATTCTGCCGGGGGGGGGGGGGGGGGGATCTTCATTCACATCTGCGGCAGTGAGGTATGCCATTTGCGACTCCCACTTTCAATCCCTGCTTAAAAGTCTGGTGTGTAATATGGCCTACCTCCATCCCTCCCTCCAGGGACAGTGGGGTATGCAGTGGTCTGCTTCCATCCATCCTTACTGTAAAAGTGAGGTATTCGAGAGGACGTGTCTGCGCCCATCCTTACAAGAACCTTGCAGTAGGGAGGTCGACCAGCCGCCATCCCTGCAAGTACTACCTCCATCCAGTTTTACAAGAGCACTGAGGTGTGCAGGTGGGCCTGCCTCCATCCAGCTTTACAGGAGCTGTGAGGTGTGCAGGTGGGCCTGCCGCCATGCACTTTTACAGGAGCACTGATGTATGCAGGTGGGCCTGCCTCCATCCTGCTTTACAGGAGCTGTGAGGTATGCAGATGGGCCTGCCTCTATCCAGCTTTAAGGGAGCTGTGAGGTATGCAAGTGGGCCTGCCTCCATCCAGTTTTACAGTAACACTGAGTTCTGCAGGTGGGCCTGCCTCCATCCAGTTTTACAGGAGCAGTGAGGTTTGCAGGTGGGCCTGCCTCCATTCAGTCCGTACAGGAGCACTGAGGTTTGCAGGTGGGCCTGCCTCCATCCAGCCAGTGCAGTAGCATCAAGTTATGCAGGCGGCCCTGCCTCCTTTCACCCATTATGCAAGTGAGACCTGCCCCCATCGACTCCCTCCACCCCAAGATATGCAGTACTCTGCTTCCATCCATCCTTGCAGCAATAGAGAGGTGTCCTATACCCGTCTCCATCCAGCTCTGAAGCAGCAGTGATATCTTCCTGTGATGCCGCTTAGCTCCCGCGCGCATCCCTGATCCCTGTCACTGCACAGTAGGAGAGTCCCCGAGGCATCTAGCCCAAGATACTGGCCAAGCCTCAGGGAATCTGAAGACTGCCAGGGAAGCCGAGCCAGTCCCCTTCCGATCGCCAGCCATAGGGAAGGGACGGTGCCTGCTGCATCCGAGTGCCTTTCACATAACCTCTGCCTGCCCTGGCCTCTCAATCCGGCTGGCGCTGTGCCCGAGCAGGCTTCCAGGAGGCGCAGCAGTGTGCAGCAACAGCATGCACGCGCAGGGTGAGGTCTGGGTGCAGGAACCCTGACACTGCAGGTAAACAACGCATGCATCCTCTTCACCTCTTATTGTTTTACGACTGAAGGGGGCGGGGCTAGGAATGCAGAGTACACGGTGGTTGGCAGGGGGAAGGGGCACGAGTTCCTTTGTATTAAATACAATTCGATTCTTTCGGTGGTCCTGTCCTGCCTGCAGGGGCACAGTTTACCCGGTAGAGGCGCGTTGTCTCTACCGGGCTATTGTCTTTGATTCCACCATTTTGTTTAATTGCTCAGATGCTGTTGGCATTAAAGCATATCTCGTAATTCGACCTCAGCCTAACACATCCCCACGGTCCACTCACCCTTCCCCTGTATTCACAGACCCCCCACTAAAACAGGAAATGACGGAGCAATCTAAAAAGTCACACAGAAGGGCAGTGTGTCAGCCTGAGGGACGCCGTGCTCAGGAATGTACACCTGACGTCAGAAGCCTTATATGTTGCAACATACAATGCACGGATGTGGTTAAATGAATCCGAGCAGCGGCGGTGACGGCGGGCTTACTGCAGAGAAAATGGGCTTCTATGTCTTAATGTGTTCACCTGGGGCTACAATGTGTCCTTCTGGGGACGTAGACGTCCACGCAGACGTCCGGAGGCGTGTGTACGTGTCTGCTCGATGGCACGAGGGCGTCTTGGTGCGCGGTCTCCTGCTGTTCGTCCTCTGTGCGCTTCCCACGGCCCTGCAGGTGCAGCCGGGTGCCGCGCTGTCCCTGCTCTTTGTCTGGACGGCCGGTGGAGGGGCGCGAGGCCGCCTGACTCATCTGTGGGGGTAAATCCGGGCTGGGACTGGATGGGCACTGGGGCAGGAGGAAGACCCTGTGCTGTTCCCTGAGCGAACTCCCTTCTTTGAGAGTGGCCCCTTGGCTATCAGAGGGTTAACGTAGAATTATGCCCCCCTCCTTCAGAATGTGACGAGGGGCCCTCAAGTCTATCAGCATCTCACAGTTATTCATTAACCACGACCTGAATTAAAACCCCTTGAAGTGTTAGGGCCTGTTTGGCCCCCCCCCCCTCTTTGCACTGCAAGAGCCTTCATTACGCCCCCTGGAACTCGGTCACCTCTATTATTATTATTTTAAAGGGGTCATCCTTTGGTGTAGTGACGAAACCTAGGCCCATACTAATCACCTTTTTCTGAGTAGAAGGGAGGGTCTTAATGCCTATGTTGATAATGTTGTTGCTAATGTGCTGCTTGTCCATGGTTGGAGTTTCTTGGTTCTTTTTGTCCTTTGTTCGGGTTCTGGTTCTCTCCAGGACACCCTGCCATCTCTGTTCCTCCATTTTCCTCCCCCTCGTTCTAAAAAAAGAAATGGTATTGGTTGTCAAGGCATACATTTATGGTGTGGGTACTATGGAAACCCGGAAGGGGGCCAACCCCATTGCTGTGTATAAAATATGCCTGAGTTATAGACACCTCGTGGTGGAGGGTTTTGACCTACGAACACACCACAAACAGAGGTGTTTTCAAATGAGATAAAAACCTGCCGCTTGCTTTGCATTTTCCTACCAGGCGGCTGTACTGGGGGAGGGTTAGGAATGCGGAGGGGGATCTCCTTGAAGAAGTAAGTGAAAACGCGCAGATTAAATAGAACACTAGTATCCTGACTTGGTGAGACACAATTCTTAGATACTCACAAAGAACCAAATGTAGTTATCATTTGTACACCTATAACCTAATGTTTTTTTTTAACAAAAAAAGAACAGTCTTGCTATGTGGAGACTGCGCTAAGAAGCAAAAAAATATGCTAAGCACTAGAGTGCATTTACGACTTCCTCACTATGTTGAGTGTGCATCCCACTAGAATTACCACTCTTTTTCTGTGCTATGGAATATATCTAATTTATATATTCCTTACAGTGTGACAATTGGAGTCGCCTACCCCTGAACAGACTGAGGCACATAGGCTCTTTTGATTTGGTGAAGTAGCAAATTTAGTTCTGTACAGTAGCATGGTGTGATCCTCACATGTGCTATTTCACTCGTCCGAGCATGCTGAGTATGTGAGTGCAGTGCCATATGTGTCACAGTTGTGTGTTAGGATTTGAAAGAGTTTAGAGCTGACCACAGGATACTAATGTGGTTGCCTGTTTTTATAAAAATGTGTTTGTTTATCCTATTGTTACTATTGTTTTTTTTCACTCTTATATTAGGTAACTCACCTTTATGCTCACAAGGGGAGATAGGTCCTTTCCATGATCATGTAGACTATTTCAGGGATCCTAAAATAAGCCCTGGTGAATGCCCAAGACCCAGTTAGGCTATCCAATGGGCAGACACATGTTGGCACCACAGGGGTACGCAAGGGCCATGATACCCAACAACGTCCGCTGAATATATTTTCTTAGTATTTTTATATGTATCTAGGGTACTATATAATAAAGGAATTCTAGTTGTTTACACTAAGATATTTTTACCTAAAACAACTGGATCCCACAGAAATTATCCAGATTAAGTAACTCTCTCAAGATCGCCGCAGTTGAGGTAGAGTCTGCCCTGGTAGTGCCATCTTAACAGGGTGGGATGAGGTGGCCGATGATGAAGCATATCATATTACATGAGTGAGCCCACCTCATCCCATTCTTTCAATTGCTCAGATCTAGAGTTGAAAAGTAGGAACGGTAGACAGAATCTATGGAAAGGCACAAAAAGCATGGTTGTGCCTAAACAGCGGGCTATCGTGCCAATGTGTGATGTGATGACTAGAGGCAGAAGCAAGGTCTATTACGGCTTCTTTTTCTCTCTTGGTGATAAGGACCATTAACAACAGTGTCAGACTGCAGAGCAGGCTTTTTTCATTCTCACCAAAAGATTAGCACAAAAACAACAATGTTAAGTGGTGTCATAGTAAAGGCTATTATGTACAGTGCTTAGAAAAGGCAAAAGTGTAAATGCAGGGAGCTTTGAGGGGTTAAGGGTGTTAGAAAGGGTACTCACTTTGGTTTTACCCAGGGTGCTGTCTGAGCAAAGACTGACCCTGAATATTCCACTGGCTTAAGCCAGACTTTGATTGATAAAGTTTCAAGCCAACAGCTGGAAGTGATTGGTTGAATAAAGCCAATGGTTGAAAAGGGCAGAACCACAGCCACTCAATGTATTGTGTAAGAAACAGATCTGATTGATACTAAACTGTAAAAACCCACACCTAATAAAATAAAACACTGGTGCACAATGCTTTTATGTACATCTGTTACACTTCTAAGTATAAAATACATGAGCATTTGAAAACCAGTGTTTTTCTGATACTGAATAGCATAGGAGCAGCATTTGTGCCTATAGTTGTATAACATTTCTGACTGTCGATAGAATTTGGGCTCCATCCTATAATGTGCAGTAACTCTCAGATGGTAAATAGCATCAGAGGAGCACATTTCTATCTTTAATAGTTGTCTGTCTCATATTAAAGAGCACATGAACATCCTGCCTTTATAGAAAGATGTCAAGTGTCTGATATAAGATAGCCTAGGTGGAGTGAACTTTCATAAAGACCTTTTAGCTTTCAGAAGTAAGCAGCTCCAAGGCAGAACGCCTTTCTGTATAACAACTGTATCACATGTTGGATATTGAACAGCGCAGGGTGTCAGGTGTCTAATATCAAAAAACGCAGGTGCACTGCTCTTAAGTGAACAATTAGGTGCCTGAAATTGCATAACACAGGAGAACAATGACTGAATAGATCTATTATCTTTGTGATGTAAAACTGCACAGGGGCATTGTGCTGTGCAAATGTCTTAGTTGCGTGAGTCTCGCTGCACAAAAGACGCACACGTCGCCAGATCATCGCTGTCAGCATGTCTTTTTAGAAGATGGCCGCAGCATTCTGTTCACAGAATGCATCTACACTCCTCACCTACACAATGGCAGCAGTCCTGCATGTGCTTGGGAAGGGTCCAAACCAGGAATAACATTGTGCACTGTGCTAGAATGCTTCTGTTCAGTTCCTGGGAATTTGTTTACCATTTATTGAGATCAGTGCGGATCTCTGGTTCACTCTAGGCAGAGTCATGGTCTAAATATCTAGAAGAGGCCAAAACAGGGACATTGTTTTCACTGATGAAGAACATAGTTATCAGTTATTGAGACGGCCCAGATTAGTCAAAAATTGTAATTTTAATTAACTGTGCTTTGTGCTAACTCTGTAAAGCCCTCTGAGGACTGCAGGACAGGTTCACGCAAGCGTCCACAAGTCCTACTGTCTATCGTATACTTCTTTTGTATACTATTCCCATGTATTTTTATTTACTCCATATGTAACTCGTGTAGTTGCTTCTTCGCTAACTCTCTAAAGCACTCTGATACCTTCGGGTCAATTTTGCGCTATAGAAAACTCGATAAATAAATAAACACATGGTCCAGAACGGTTCTGGCTCAGTTTTGTTTTTGTGGTGGCACATGCTGTTTCAAAGTGGTGATGTGTATCTCCTGTCCTGAGTCAAACAGAGTAAATAAGAGAGCCCCATTTTCCCTCTTGGGGGTTTGATGAAGGTTTGCTCTTTTCCCCTCCAAAAATAGAAAAGAGTAGAAGTTGTGTATTTTACAGGGTACATTTCAACAAAATAGGTTTTAAGGCCATGGGTGCTTCAGGCCATTGTGAATGAGAAATCATGAAACATTCAAATGTTTCTTAACAAACCATCGCCAAGAATGTTTTAGGGAGTCCTCCCCAAAGAAACACTTGAAAATATGACACACATTTGTGCTTATTAGAAGAAATGTGGTAAAAGTCCCTAGACTTCACATGCTGTTAAAAATCACAGCAAAATATAAAGAAAAACAGATAACTCATTCCCACCTTCCACTTGCATTCATTTCCCATCAAAATATTAATGGTTATGCAAAGCTCACTAGTACTAGCATTAGACGCAGAGCTATACCTAATGTTAGACATCAGAACTATTCTCGTTGTTATATGAAACTTACAAACCTAGGCCTCCATCCATGTGTTATACGATTGGACGCCTGAAGTATGGGAAATATTTCATGGATCGATATGAATATTTCAGGGTTCACTGTGAAATAATGATTTCTACATCATATTGACAACTCCCAAACCAGTAAGCCTCAAGGATGATTTGGCAAGGTTATCCAAAGTATGTAGCAAAAAGGCAAATTATGTACCTCATTCTCTGGCAGCATTAGATCCATCCATTTGAGCTAGAACCAATTTTTTTGTTTGTAAACGCTGTAAATTATTCAAATTATGCAGCAAATATGTCAAATCCATAATTATGTGGCTAACACCACAGCCCAAGAAACGTATGAATCCACTGTCACTCTCCATTGTCCAATTTAGTAACACTTTTATTCATAAAAGGCTAAAATAAATATTCCAGGTCCAATCAGTGCCCTTTGCTAGCTAAACTTTGGAAAAAACAGCGTCTTCAACCTAATTACCTCAAAATAAATACATAAATGTAAAGAATACATAACAGATAACCTGTGTAATATGGTCCTACGTTACCACCTTGGGGTTCTGCTGACATTTACGAACCACTTGGTCTTCGGTCTTGTGTTATATGATACCACCAGAACTTCTTCATGGCAATATTGGATCAGATTACGCATATATGCTAATAATCATGTCATGAAAGCTGCCTCCAGATATTGGGAAATGATCTCCATATGAGTCATGAAATATTCGCCAGACTATTAAGCACCCACTGCAATAAATGTATGCAATAACTTGAGTGATACATACTCTCATAGCATGATTCAACTCTCACATATCAGACGTAAGTACATATTTATTTATTTTTTATTTATTTGTGGTATTTGTAGAGCGCAACACTCATCCCAAGGGATATCACGGCGCTGAAAGAAAAAGGGGACTGCTGAGTTCATACGGGGGGAGTTAGTCTTTAGGAAAGAGGTGAGTTTTAAGTTTTTGCCGGAACTGAAGGAGATCTGTGGTGTGTCTAAGATCCATGGGCAGATCATTCCATCGTTTGGCCGCCAGGTGTGAGAAGGCTCGACCACCCGTTCTAGTTTTGTAGATGCGTTTAGGTTTAGCTAGGGCTAAGTTGTTGGATCTTAGGTTCCTGTTTGGAATGTAAAACTCAATTTTCCCTTGCAGGATTGTAGGGCCTGTCTTGTGGAGGGCTTTGTGCGCATGGCAGAGTAGTTTGAAGGTGGCTCGCTGGCGCATTGGCAGCCAGTGGAGTTGTTTCAGGCATGCTGATGCTGAATCTCGTTTGCCCTTATTGCATACCAGTTTGGCTGCCTGATTCTGAAGAACCTGTAAGCGGGAGAACAGTTGCTCGTTCATCCCTTCGAATAGGGCATTGCCATAATCCAGGCGGCTAACCAGAAGGGCATGAGTAATTGTGCGCCGATAGTCCAGTGGGATCCAGGAGAAGATTTTGGCTAGGAGTTTCAGGATTGCAAATCCTTTACCCCAGAGTATGCGTACATGATCTTTCATGGATAATGCATTGTCCATCATAATGCCGAGGTTTCTGGCATACTGTTTCGGGGTGGGGGCTGTTCCCAGTGTCGGTGGCCACCACGTGTCATTCCATGATAGTTTTGCTCCTCCGAACAGTAGTATTTCAGATTTTCCGGCATTAAGTTTGAGGCAATGGTTACGCATCCACTCTGCCATTTCAGAGAGGCAACTATGTAGTTTTATTTTGGTTGTTTCCGATCTTTCCGATCTTTCATCCATGGTCACCATCAGCTGTGTGTCGTCGGCGTATGAACATACGCCGATGCCCCACTTTCTTCCAATGTCAGCCAGAGATGAGACGTAGACATTGAAGAGAGTGGGGCTTAAAGAGGCCCCTTGTGGGACTCCACAGCCAATGTGACGGGGTTTAGAGTGGAATTGGCCCATGTGCACAGCTTGAGAGCGGTTGCTCAGAAAGGATTCAATCCATTTTAACGCTGTGTCTTGTATTCCTTTGCTCTGTAGGATGTTTAACAGGCATTCGTGCGACACCGTGTCGAACGCTGCCGACAGGTCTAGCAGTATCAGAGCCACCGATCCCCCTTGATCTGTGATGCATCTGACACTGTCCGACACTGCCAGCAGCGTGGCCTCGGTGCTATTGTTAGATCTGAAGCCGGTTTGGGTAGGGTCCAGAAGCGAGTTGTCCTCCAAATATTTGGACAGCTGTAAGTTTACCATTTTCTCCAGTGCTTTGGAGAGGTAGGGGAGCTGTGAGATCGGCCTGTAGTTTTCTGGGTTGAGGATGTCTGAGCCGGCTTTCTTCAGGAGAGGGGTTACAGATGCGTGTTTCCAGGAGTCTGGGAAGGACGCGTTGGCGAGGGATTGATTGAAGAGTTTGGTAATGAGGGGGCAGAGTGTTGGTGCAATTTCCGAAAACACGAAGTGCGGACAGGGGTCTGCAGGAGAGCCGGATTTAATTGCTTTGAGAACTGCCAACACTCCTTCTTCAGAGAGTGGTTGGAAGTTGGTTAGACGTGGGGAGTTGCCTATGTCTGGATGGGCGTTGTTTTTGTCGTGAGTAGGAAGATCTACATCAGGGTTATCGTAGTGGGTGGTGGGATGGGAGGGGGTGAAGGAGGAGTAAATTTTGTCGATTTTCTCAGAAAAGAAAGTGCTAATCCGTTCGCATGCTTCTGTTGAGGGGGTGAGGGTTTGCGAAGTGCTGGTTGGATTGGTGAGCTCTTTCACGATTTTAAACAACTCTTTTGCCGAGTTGTGGTTTTCGTGAATTCGTTGCGTAAGAAATTCTTTTTTTGCCTCTCGAATGGCAAGAATATATTGTCTCCTTGTGGTTGTATATTTGGCTCTGGTTTCAGAGTCTTTGGTTTGTCTCCATTGGTGTTCTGCTTTTTGACATTCTCTTTTAAGGCTTTTGAGGGTGGGGGTGTACCATTTTTCGTTGGTGGATGTTTTTTTCCTGACTTCTCGCAGAGGTGCTATTTTATCCAACGTTTGGCGAATTCCTGTTTCTAGCCGGATGGCGTTGTTACCGATAGATGAATTGTCTGGTAGGGAGATGTCTATTTCACGGAAGTGATTTTGGAAAATGGAGTCGTTAATTAATCTCCAGGCTCTGTTGGAGGTGAGGGGGGTGAGTCTGGTCTTTACGGGTTTGCCGGGAAGTTTAAATGAAAATGAAAGCATGAAGTGATCAGACCAGGACAAGGGGAGGATTTCCTTGAGGGTGGCTGACTCGATGTTGGTGAAAAGGAGATCCAGGGTGTGCCCTGCTATGTGCGTGGGGCCATCGATCAGCTGCTTGAGTTGCAGAATTTCCATGTCGTATTTGAGCTGTGCCGATCCAGGGGCGTTGGTATTTTCGTAATGGACATTAAAGTCCCCAATGACCATGTAGTTTTTGTGTTTTAGGCACAGAGGGAGTAGTTGGTTCAGAAGTTTGGCGCTAACGCTGGATTGTTGTCCAGGAGGATTATAGACAACTGCGCCTGCTAGAATGATAAAATTCTCTACGAGAATTTTGAATGATAGTAGCTCATGTTCGGGATATGCATTAGTTGTCTCTGTGAGACATGTTAGATGGTCCCTGAAAATTACAGCAACTCCACCTCCTTTTTTCTTGTTTTGCCTGTTTTGTGTGATTATTTTATAGTCAGAGGGGAGGGCGTTAGCTAAGTCTGGGGCATTGGCGTCTGTTAGCCACGTTTCGGTGATGAAGACCAAATCTGGAGTCTTAGAGTTTAAGATGTCCCATATGTCTAATGCATGCTTGGGGAGGGATCTGGCGTTGAAGTATAGACATTTTAGTTCCCGCTGGTAGCTGGTAGGGATTGTATAAAAATCCGTTGGGGATTGACCTAAGCTAGTCCATTGACATGAGCGGCATGAGATAGGTCCGTAGGATAGGCCTGGGCCGGTATGACTGCAGTTGGCCGTAACGGTGGATATGGTCATGGCTAGCAGTTCGCTGCGGTTGTAGCGGATGATGTCTGCCCTGGATGGATTAGAGCATATAGGGGGTATGGCCCCTGGTCCCGGTCGGTCGCGGACGGGCGCAGACGGGCTTGCCTTAGGCGCGCCTTCGGCGCGCATCCGTCGCGCCCGCTGCGCTCGCCCGCTGCGCGACCGAGGATTACACATATTTTTATGTTGTTTGGGGTTATGGGCCGGGGGGCGTGGCCTAAAAAGGGGCGTGTCCTCCGCTCGTGGCGGGAGGGCGGGAGGGTGGGAGGCGTGTGACGTCAGCGCTGGCTCCGCTGAGTCCACGGCAGGTTTGACCGGTGAGTAGATTGGTATACACAAGTATTCTGTGGCAGTATGATTTCTAAAGCACAAGTATTCTGTGACAGTTAGTTTTAAAAGCAAGTTAATCAGTGACACAAAGTACAAATTATTCAGTGACACAAGGTAATTTTAAAATCCAATTGCCTTACTCCCGGCTTTCCGCCTCAGGAGTCGATCCTTAGTCTTTGCTGATAGCCCTGGTGTGGCGCTTTTTATGCGCGAGTATTTGTTGGGGGCGTGGCCTAAAAAGGGGCGTGTCCTCCGCTCGTGGCGGGAGGGCGGGAGGGTGGGAGGCGTGTGACGTCAGCGCTGGCTCCGCTGAGTCCACGGCAGGTTTGACCGGTGAGTAGATTGGTATACACAAGTATTCTGTGGCAGTATGATTTCTAAAGCACAAGTATTCTGTGACAGTTAGTTTTAAAAGCAAGTTAATCAGTGACACAAAGTACAAATTATTCAGTGACACAAGGTAATTTTAAAATCCAATTGCCTTACTCCCGGCTTTCCGCCTCAGGAGTCGATCCTTAGTCTTTGCTGATAGCCCTGGTGTGGCGCTTTTTATGCGCGAGTATTTGTTGGGGGCGTGGCCTAAAAAGGGGCGTGTCCTCCGCTCGTGGCGGGAGGGCGGGAGGGTGGGAGGCGTGTGACGTCAGCGCTGGCTCCGCTGAGTCCACGGCAGGTTTGACCGGTGAGTAGATTGGTATACACAAGTATTCTGTGGCAGTATGATTTCTAAAGCACAAGTATTCTGTGACAGTTAGTTTTAAAAGCAAGTTAATCAGTGACACAAAGTACAAATTATTCAGTGACACAAGGTAATTTTAAAATCCAATTGCCTTACTCCCGGCTTTCCGCCTCAGGAGTCGATCCTTAGTCTTTGCTGATAGCCCTGGTGTGGCGCTTTTTATGCGCGAGTATTTGTTGGGGGCGTGGCCTAAAAAGGGGCGTGTCCTCCGCTCGTGGCGGGAGGGCGGGAGGGTGGGAGGCGTGTGACGTCAGCGCTGGCTCCGCTGAGTCCACGGCAGGTTTGACCGGTGAGTAGATTGGTATACACAAGTATTCTGTAGCAGTATGATTTCTAAAGCACAAGTATTCTGTGACAGTTAGTTTTAAAAGCAAGTTAATCAGTGACACAAAGTACAAATTATTCAGTGACACAAGGTAATTTTAGAATCCAATTGCCTTACTCCCGGCTTTCCGCCTCAGGAGTCGATCCTTAGTCTTTGCTGATAGCCCTGGTGTGGCGCTTTTTATGCGCGAGTATTTGTTGGGGGCGTGGCCTAAAAAGGGGCGTGTCCTCCGCTCGTGGCGGGAGGGCGGGAGGGTGGGAGGCGTGTGACGTCAGCGCTGGCTCCGCTGAGTCCACGGCAGGTTTGACCGGTGAGTAGATTGGTATACACAAGTATTCTGTGGCAGTATGATTTCTAAAGCACAAGTATTCTGTGACAGTTAGTTTTAAAAGCAAGTTAATCAGTGACACAAAGTACAAATTATTCAGTGACACAAGGTAATTTTAAAATCCAATTGCCTTACTCCCGGCTTTCCGCCTCAGGAGTCGATCCTTAGTCTTTGCTGATAGCCCTGGTGTGGCGCTTTTTATGCGCGAGTATTTGTTGGGGGCGTGGCCTAAAAAGGGGCGTGTCCTCCGCTCGTGGCGGGAGGGCGGGAGGGTGGGAGGCGTGTGACGTCAGCGCTGGCTCCGCTGAGTCCACGGCAGGTTTGACCGGTGAGTAGATTGGTATACACAAGTATTCTGTGGCAGTATGATTTCTAAAGCACAAGTATTCTGTGACAGTTAGTTTTAAAAGCAAGTTAATCAGTGACACAAAGTACAAATTATTCAGTGACACAAGGTAATTTTAAAATCCAATTGCCTTACTCCCGGCTTTCCGCCTCAGGAGTCGATCCTTAGTCTTTGCTGATAGCCCTGGTGTGGCGCTTTTTATGCGCGAGTATTTGTTGGGGGCGTGGCCTAAAAAGGGGCGTGTCCTCCGCTCGTGGCGGGAGGGCGGGAGGGCGGGAGGGTGGGAGGCGTGTGACGTCAGCGCTGGCTCCGCTGAGTCCACGGCAGGTTTGACCGGTGAGTAGATTGGTATACACAAGTATTCTGTGGCAGTATGATTTCTAAAGCACAAGTATTCTGTGACAGTTAGTTTTAAAAGCAAGTTAATCAGTGACACAAAGTACAAATTATTCAGTGACACAAGGTAATTTTAGAATCCAATTGCCTTACTCCCGGCTTTCCGCCTCAGGAGTCGATCCTTAGTCTATATATTCGATATGCACTCGTTTTGTTCCCAAACCATATATGCCAATTTTTAGGACACAACACAGATCCCCCCACCCCCAATACCAGTTTATCATTTTTTGTGAATTTACCAATCTGCCCAGAACGCCTCTTTGTTATTTATGGAAAATACACATATTGTGCTCCTGTGGTCACCTGCCTATCAGATTCCATCATATGCACCAGAAAGTGCCACAAGGTGTGAGTGCCTTTGATTACAGGAGGGAATTAATTGCACTATTTGCTCGGTTTACACTACCTACAGAAGAAACCTTGTTAGTACTGCCAATTACTTGCCATGGATGTGCACCATATGCTAAAGATGGCGAGCAGACATCAGGGGTGCCCAACAGGTGCTAGAGAGCTCCACCACGTGACGTTCCTAAGTATGCAGAATATGTTTTCAAGGTGCTTTACAGCGCTGCATTCCTGGGAGGCCAGGTCCCAGTGGGATGGCTTATAGCCAGCATTCAACAGTGAGCATCTCTGAATGACTTTCCTTCGCTCAGGTCGCAGCTTCCGGGGGCATTTCATGCAGAGCTCTGCAGTGGTCTGGTGTAGACAGGAAGGTGAAGTGCAGTTCAAATCACCTGTGTTTGTGGTGCGATATTGTAGGTCTAAGAGGTGGCACACCTGTGCCGCTTTCTATTTATGGGAACTCATACAGTTTTGTTAACTTTGATAAAGAGTAGAAAAAGCAAAATAAAGACAGATGGACCTTTATTTCAAATGGTGCTGCGGGTATTGGACTGTTCAGCATCGGGATCTAAAGTTTAAATGTATGCATTGTATATGTTGCCAGGTTCATCAACATTTCCAGTACATAGAGCTAGACTTCATAATTCAGTCACACCATCTTCAGAATCAGCAGCAGTGCTTAATTGGTGCCGGTGGTTGCAGATGGTGGGCATTGGCACTTATCTTTGGGCACTGGAACTTATTTTTCATTCTCAGACTTTGACCCAAACGCAGAGACAAAGGCAGTAAAGGAAGAAGAAAGGAGGAATAGAAAGATCAAACAGTGACAAAGACTGAAAACAGGGATGAAGAAACCAATCAAGACTGACAAAAAGAGACAGGAAGTATAGGGTGGTGTTAAAAAGAGCCTGGAGTTGGAATCAAGACTAGGTAACCCTAGTTTACAGCAACCCCGGTATTCTGCAGCAGGGCCGGTGGGCCCCTAAAAAATGGTGCCTCTGCACTTATGTACTTTACAAATTAAATACTAAACAGCTGATGAAGGTATGGATACCTGTCACAGAAAAAAAACAGTGTCATAGAAAAAAATCTAAATCTCAACATGCAGTAAAATAGTATTAGGCTGAAACAAGCTACTCTCTGGTGGAAACCAAGCCATGTATTTAGATCTATTAACCGTCGGATGATAAACAGCACAGGAGCAGCATTCTGCTATCAAACTTCCTCAAATTTCAATAAGGAAATAGTACTGACTTTGACTCCTTAATACACTCCATGATATTACGAGAAGTAATATCTTAGAATCTCTGACACTGGTGACAAGTCTTAGTACTTTTGTAGACCAGCCTTCACTGACTTCTTTGGTACGAGTCAGTGAATGATTTCTGATTGATTTGAGGCAAAGTTTTATCTATGTGTAAGATTTGGATAGCAGGACCCTAGCTATAAATCAAGGGAGCTAGATTCCCAAATAACAGCTAACCTGCCACCAAGACAAATTTTAAAGGCACAACTTACTTTTAAAAGATCAACAGTCAAGATTATTTTAATTATTAGAGTTTCAAAAACGTCCTGAATGGGTGCAAGCAGCACAAACAAACTCAAATTGATGCTCCTGCTGAATAAACATGGAAACATAAGGCTTTATGCATTGTGTCATAATGGTTCTGTGCATGACCAGGAGAAAACCTTTGGAGTGGTAAATTTCAAGAATTAGACTACACGCCAGGAAGTAGCCGGCTCCATTACATGTTATTGCTTTGGTAAAGGAGTGCTTCCATTGCAATGCATGGATAGTGACGTACCCATTGATGGTTCATTGTGGTGCATTGATCCTCGTTATGGAAATGCTGTTTTGCCACCTTTCCAGTCAGTCATTGCTAATAACAAATGCTTTAACTGATGTTGCATTATAGTCCTTTCATGTCAATACCCTTGAGTATGTGGCGAGAAGTGGAACACAGCTGGTGAGCTCGCTGTTGCTTTGACCATGAACCCTATTGGCACAAAAACTATGGCTACTCCTCAGGCCTCTCTGGGATGCCTGAGCCTTCAGGGAGCCTGTGAGTAAGAGCACATCATTTAACTGCTATGTGTGCCTATGTTACCCACACTTACATGGATCAGGCTCCTGTGAACAGAAGGATGTAACTCTCTATTGGGGGGACTGCCTGCCCAACTCAATGAGCCAGTGCATCGGACTGAGGTGACCCCACTAACGAGACTCGTGATGGTTATCAAACTCATTACAAAGGTGGGCTCAGTTTGGACGCTCATCAGCAGATTCAGTAGCACACAATCCCCCATCGAGAGCCATCGTGCCTGTACCTACAGCACAAACTGGTAACATGTGGCCCCCTTATTGCCTCATGTCTCTGCTGAAGCTCAAGTTCTCCAGTCCGGGCCTAGGTCATGACCTCTGCCACCTCGGCAAAGCACACAATGGTGTGCACTGGGTTCTGGTCGCCTTCCATGGATCCCAACTGGAGAGTGCATAGTCTATTACTATAACTCTATGTCAGGCCAGTGTTACCTGTTCTCTGGGAGAGGAAAGGTTGGATTAATGCGTAACTGCTCTCTTGCACCCCATGTGATCTGAGGCAAGTGTCGGGGATCGCTCCCAGACCTGGAAACACTACACCAGAGATAGCCTGCAGGACTGCGAAGATATAAAAGGTGATGGGATGAATGCTTTCAATAAATTTAACGGCTTGCAGTCACTTGTGGGAGCATTCTTTTCCTCACCATGTCACCTCAATTTGAACCCAGCCATATGCAAATTAGTCTTGACTCTGCTCTAGTAGGAACCATCCAATGCAAACTGCCAAGCCAAGTCTTCCCTGAAGCAGAACACAAGCAACCCAAGATCGGGTTCACCCAGATTGGGGTTCGTCAATCGGGTGTTGTTGCCAGGTTCCAGTGGCACAGTAAACACGGGACCCACATCTCGGTATACCCTTGCCACTTACGGTGGTACATCAAACAGACAAATGGTATTGGAAGGAATGTTTGCAATATGTTTAACCACTGTCAACTGCTTGGGATAGCATTCAAACTCATTTTTCTTTTGACCGCCATGCAACCTCAGAACGGACCCAGCCATATGCAAATCAGTCTTGTCCCTGCTTCAATAGGACCAGTCCAATTTGAACTACCAGGCTCGGCCCTCCGGGAACTGGAACACAAACAGCCAAAACTGATCTCACCTGGATTGAGGCTCGTCATTTGGGTGTAGCCTGGTCCCAGGGATTAAAGGGACCCATGTCTGAACATGCCCTTGCCCCTTAGGGTAGTACATCAAACACACAAACAGTGATGGGAGGAATGCTTGAAATAAGTCTTTACACTGGCAGTCTCTCAGGGTAGAATTTTAACCGACCACTCTTTTACTCATCATGCCGCCTCAGTTTTGGCCCAGCCATATAAAAATCGGTCCAAGCTGCCAGGCCTGGTCCTCGAGCAACCCAAGATCCGTTTCACCCTGAATAGGGCTCGTCTGTGTATGTAGCCTGAATTCAGTGGCACAGTGAGCACAGGACTCATGTCTGGGCATATCCTTGCCACTTAGGACAGCACAGCAAAGAAACAAAAGGTGATTGGAGGATGCTTGCAAAAAGTCTAGCCACATGCAATCGCTTGACTAAGCATCCCAAACCATTGTTCTTTTGCACACCATGCTACCTCAGTTTGGACTTTGCAATATGGAAATCCGTCTTGATCTTGGTCCAGCCCAAACTGCCATATCCTCCCTGTCAGTTCCTCCCTGACCTGGTCATCGTATGCCAGAGTTGAAAAGTAGTGCTGGTCACAAAGCTACAGACGAGGCCTGCAGAACAATACACACCACCTCAAAGGAGGGATCCTGAAATGATCACAACACCGTAGTAGTAGCCTTTATAGAAGAGTACAATGCACAGTCATAACAGCCGCTGCTAGTTATATATCTCCTTTGGGACCCAACATTCCTTTTGCCCTGCATGCGGCCTTACTACTTAGGATGGTTGAACTTGCTTTCTGGTAATGAGAACTCAGAGATGCTCAAGGACGAAAGTAGAATGCACTGATGGTGCCCATGCTGAACATGTTCAGTGCAGGCGAGGGAAGCTTGCCCTGCTGCTGGTGGGGCTGTACCTGTTCTGACCCGATGAGGGATCTTGCATACATCCTTCCTATGCTGTAATTGTGTAGCTTGTGTGCGTGAAGCTTGCCCTGGTACCAACAGTGTGTTCTGTGTTAGGGTAGCTTGCATTCTGATTCTCTCTGTGCTTTGTCTTTTCTGAGCGGTGTTGAGGAGAATCTTGTACTATGATGCCTTTCTTGTAATCATTTACTATATGTGAGTGAAACTTAATCCACAGGCTGTGATGTGTTCAGGATGCTTGCATTGCTTGTGTTCTTGCATGCGTTGAAGCTTGCATTGCTGATTCCAATGTGTCCCCGTTCTGTATGTATGTGCGTGTGTGTGTGTGTGTTCAGTGCTTAGTGCTTACAGCTCTATGAGCCTTCTTCTCCTGCATGGGTGGAATTGAGGCTTGGCGGCTAGGTTGGGCCTACTGGCAGCGTAGTGAAGCTGCATTCAGTACCCTCCTGCACCAGTGGCTTATAAAGGAAATGTACTTTTGCAGAACATGATATACAAGCCTGGCATGTTCAATGCATAGGAAGTCAGGAACCATTTCCTGCGTGCAGGCCTGTGCCTCTGAGGTATTCATCATGGTTGTACTTGTCCTCAGATGGGACTGAGGGATGAATATCATAGCAGATGACAGTTTAAGTGTCAAGAGAGGTCTGAAATTACAAACCTTTCCTTTACCCTGGCCCGTTGTCTTATTGGTCGACAATTATCGGAAATGCTATAACTTAATTCTTCACTCCCTTCTATCAACAGGATGGAGCAAAGTGGAGTATTAATCTGGGGGTTCTGGTCAAGCACTTAAGTGGACTCACTCTTTTTGTCTGAGAGGGAGCCCTTTATCACTACTAAATTCAGACCTGTGAAGTGTGGTGTCCCACATGTATCATCCCCTTCTCCTTTGCTGTTTAACCTGTTCTTGCCTCTCTCTCCGCAGGGGGTCTGCTTTTATATGTATGGTATGCAGACTATCTTCACTATCTCCTGCGCCCAAAAATCCCAGACTGTCTCTGTCAATCATGTTAAGTTGACCCATATGTGCTACATCTATGCTTGGCTTTTTGAACAGTAATTCCCTGTGGAGTGCTCTGCGCGGTTTTAGGAGTGTTATGTGTATCTTATGTGTACGAATTCTCATGACAAAACAATAAATCCCACTTTCTTGGCTCTCCAGGGCTCCCAGCATGTTATACCTGCTGGGTTTACCCTCCACTAGCAGCAGACTTCATGCAACTCTTGAACCTCTCTCACCTTACTCCCTGGCGGGGATGCGGTCCATTTCTTTTGCCCTGCCCCTTAGTTGTAGCTCTTCTGGCCAAAACAAGGCACGTCTCGCCTACCTAATGCACTTACATGAACAGTATTAATGTTCTGGACACCACTGCTAGCTGACATATAAAGCACGCAGCAATCCATTAATATTCATTTTCTTTTTTTTCGTGATTGCTTCTGCTCAAACATATTACAAAACAGGCATCATCAAACATAATAGGTTTGCTTTTTGTATAGTGCATGCTTTCAATGGCACACTATTTGTGGCTTATAGTGAAATGTACAAACAGCAGGAACACATGCCCGCAGACCGACACACACCTACGTACACCCATTTTCACAAATTTCAATGTGTGTTATTCACTTCATGGTCAAAGGCATGTGATCATCTTTGGGGCACATGAAGGGACAGTGGTGATGTTTAATGTACAGCATAGGGCAGTGAGAGGTAGATGGGTCCAGCAGATGTCCGAGAAGTTTTAAGTTATGCCATGTTAGGAACCAGCAGGACCCGTTAAGGTACATTGTGGAAAACAAAGAAGGACATTTTCATTTAGAGGGCAGGAAGCTATTTGTGCACAGATAATATGGCAAACCCTCTCAGGAAAATTTGCTAGCAAACATACATTTATAACCAAATTTACCTTTTTTAACATCTGCCGGGAATTCACAAATGGATTCCTGGCAGGCATAAATGCATTTATGAGTGTTTATTTCTCCGCCAAGACTGTGAAGAAAACTAGGCGGTAAATTCTGTTCCGCTTGTGGAATTTGGGTAATCTCGCGTTCCGCGGAGAACGCAAAATTGCCAAAAATTCTGTGGCTTCGTGGAAATTATTGCTTGTTAGCGCTTTCAAAATGCGTGTTTGTGAGATATTTCTCCCCGAGCACGCAAACAGAGTTTGCGAACAGGAAAAAAGCATCGCAACTGAGCGGAACAAGCAATTCCGCATGTTCGCTGAACTTTTGCGTGCTCACAGAGATTTTTTATCGTTTTGCGGAGCTTTGCGTAGTGCAACTACGCAAATTCCGCCCACCCCTAAGAAAACGCATTTGTTAATCCCACTCGAGGGGTCGGAAGGGGCGTTCCAAAGCACTGAAGGCCTGGAGAGTTCAGAAATGCCCACAAACGTATGTTTATGGACGGTCCCAAATTGACACGCCACCCCCTTTCACCCTGAAATGGTCGGGCATTTAACTCCCTTCCAAGATTGGAAGGAGATGGATCACTCACACATTTGGAGGGGGGTATAGGAAGGGCTTTCTCAACAGGAATAAATGGCTCCCGTGCATGGGGAGAGGAGTATGTGCTTGTAAAGGGGGCTCCATACAGCGGGGATAGAAGACCATGGGAATTGTCTCATGATATCGCCAGAAGTACTCCTGAATACCTGGGCCTGAGGAGGCTTTCTAGGCATACACCTGGAAATGTTTGTGAGTTCTAAAAAGTAGTAAATCTGCAACTATGCGTAGCTTGAATCTACAGGTCTAGTTATACCACTTTTTTTTAGAATTGCACGACCTGTGTGTTTTAAACAGCCAGACACACACACTCTGTAATGCTCGAATGGCGTACTGCAGCCAGAAAGACAATAAACACTTTGGCATGTCACATGCTTAGTGTAAGGGGCGGGACTGTGAGCAAATTGCTCTGTGTGAATTATGTGCACATGGTGGGCGGGTGTACACGCACTGTAAACACTGGTCTTTTGATGTGCTTAGCACAGCTAGACACATAGGCCGACTCTCAAACGATGCTTTGTGAATGCTGATTGTGGACTCTGACACATGGAGACTGTATTATGTGTATAATGTGGTTCAGTGCTGTTAGTCACTGGAGGGATCGCCATCTATTTGATATGTTGTGCCGCAGCCAGGTACACAGAAAGTGTGTACACCAAACTACTCGTATTATGGGGAGAGGAGTTGGCCTAACGGCTAGGGCAATCGACCTTAAATTTGGGGAACTGGGTTAGAGTCTCGGCAATGACGCTATCATCCTGTGATTCTGGGCAAATCACTTAATCTTACCATGCCTAACCAAAATGAATGTGTCTCCTCATGTAACGTAACTGGTGCTATGTAAAGCTCTCTGATTCTCCATTCAGGTCAAGTTCCCACTATATAAAACTCTGCAAAAAAACTTAATTTGCACAGGGTAGTAAGATGCACATGCCTGACTGTTAGTATCATCAGCTTAACACCGACAAACTGTAAAGAAAGGTCAATTTGAATTAAATGTTTAGTGTAGGCAGACAGACACACAGACGGTCCTGCTCTACATTCAGATTGTTGAACGATCGTTCATTGGCTGTTCTCACGGAACTTTAAGCGAAGGGGTGGGGCTCTATCCAGAATCTTTTTAAACATATTTTCCCTAAGAAAAGGCAAGGTTAAGATGGAATCTGGCTCACAGAAGACCCCAACTTTACTGAATCAGTCAAGAAATAGGGTACTTAGTGGTTTCCTAATTTCAACCTTTCTTGAGGAAGGGGCTGGCACAAAGAATATTTATCAACGTTGGTTTCGTAAAGCTACATAGCTGCTCTCTGTAATACAGCTACTGCAGAACTTTTTCGTCTTCGGGAATTATTTTTGCGACCATCGTCCAGGGGCCCTAACCCATGCCCAGTATGTAAGTGCGAGCCTGGGCAGACGTTTGGGGCACAGGGTTAGCCAGTCCTATTGTCTTAGAGAATAAGTTCAAATTAATTACGCGTGATTCAAAATGGGTTTCCTTTGCTCTGATTGGCTGCAATAAGGGGAAAGGTTTCAAAGTAGGGCAGTCTAGGCTCCATTGTAGCTCAAAAGCAAAACCAACCTACCAGCCAGAAAGTAACCTACAATCATTGTCCTCATTTGAGAAGAATGTTAATCTTAAACTTGAATCCGGATTCAACTGTAGACTTCAGGTATGGGTTTGGTATTACAATGGGATCTGTACAAGACATCTATCATGCCACCTGGACCGCCAGCATTTTGTTATACGCATTCCAGTGTATGGCAATAACAGCTTACATAAAGACAAGTCATACAAGCCTACTTAAAAAAAAGCTTACATAAAGACATATTGCTTTTCTTGGCAGCTGCCGACTAACAGCACATATCTAAATTACATTTCAAAGGTTGCCCGCATGATATGTGTGTGAAATAAAAGATGTGCTCCAATTGAGTGGTCTTATTGTATAACTACATGCTCACCGTCAGTCTAGTTTGATCATTGGCAAAAAAAATTCCAGTGACCCAATGAGAACGCAGTCAATTTGTCTCTTTCCATGGGTATTTATAGTGCATATGATATATAACCCACTCGCCCTGTAAGGTGAATGGAAACAGTCGTTTGTTCTGTGCTGTCTATTTGGCTATGTGGTCGGGTGGATTTCTTGTCCAAGCAGGGACCATGCTCCAGCGTTTTGCCTTGACCCTTGACCAAGAAGGTTGAAACCTCTATTCTGGGTCTGTTATACTCTGAGATTTGGTTCTGATGTGTGTCTTTGATTTCAGACTTAAGCTGGGGTGATATTATTGAACTTTTCTCTCATCCTATTCTATGTAAATTGCAGTGGGCGATGTAGATGACTATGAAGGAGATTCTCCTTGCAGCTAACAGCCAGTGCATCACATGCAGGCTTAGCCTGATGTCATCTTGTGTTTGCACACATAGGAGGAGTCTCGCTACTGAGTTTTGAATCCCTTGTAATCTGTGAGGCAGGTATTCGGATGCATCGATGTGGGGAACATTTGCCTATTCAAGGCAGGATTGCATGAGAGGGATGATCCTCTTATCAAAGCCTGGAAAGCAAATTTCTCCTTAGGGTTTTACGCTGATTACAGGAAGTCTTAGTAAATGTGTTGGTATGGGGTCTGAGCCTGAGTTCTGTGTTCAAAGTCCCTCTAAACTTTTAACTGTGGGTACTTGTGTTTGTGGTGTGGGAAGTTCCATCAGCCACTAAATTGTACTAATTGAATGAGTCAATATATTTGAAAGTGAGGATTTCTGTCATTCCAATGTTCAGCTCAGGTGGTTTCTGGTCATCCAAAAATGGGTGGCAATGAGGCAGGGCCTGAATACAGTTGCAAGTCAGGATAGGGTTCCATTTTTAGCAAGATTTGGATGTCATCTTCACAGCTGTAACAGTTTGGGCTAAAGGTTCTCTTAAAATATAGCAGGAGCAGAAGGCAGACGTTGAGTTGTGATGTCAGTGCTGGTTGCCAGATGCAGCAGAGCGTATGATAAGCTTCTCCATTGGGGCAATCTCACAATGACTAGTTTTTCAGATCCCTTTCTCTTTAACTCTTTTTTGAGCATTCATAATTCCAATCTCTTTTGTCGGAGTATGTTTAATGCGTTACCTGAGTTCAGAATATTTGTGTGATACTATTGAAAACCATAATACTAGCTTACATTATGCCCCTTAAAATATATTTGCCAC